>NC_064645.1:485444268-486069268 GCF_023864345.2 Schistocerca serialis cubense | reverse complement strand
ATATCTTGGAGTACAAATGGCAACTTGTAAGTAGCCACAAAAAAGTTAAAAACTGTGTAACAGCAACTTTTAAATCATTTTCTTGAAGAAAAAAAAACCTGACTACACTATATTTTTTTTTCCTTTTCCTGAGAATTTGGAGGCAGGGGGAAGGGGAGGGGGAGGCGGAGTGGAGAGCACAGACGCCCCTCACCCCTGATGCCCTCAATGTGACTGAACAAGAGCAGCTACTGTATGTGCTACAAACTATCAGTCACCTGTCATGTTACCCGACTGCTACTTGGTGCACAAACATAGTGGCTTCCGAGGTCATGGATAGACAACTGTGTTCTAAGGTGGCAGTAACTTTAAGATGGCAGTTACTTCCATGCTGCAGCAACTACTCAAAGAGAAATGTCCTACATCTTTGTCTTCAAGGCACTGAGATCTGGAGATCAGATCTGAGCTCCTGTTCCTTAGGTACCACCTCACAGTGGTAGGCGGAAAAGTTCCTGAGGCCAACATAATTTAGAGAGAAGCGTTAACAGTTTTTGTGGCCCCATACCAGCAATGCAGCTCAGCCTTTGAGGTTTAGGTTACCAAGCCTATTTGGGTACCAATTCCTTGAATCTCATGGACAGTTGATGTTCTTACATACTGGCACGCTTTCTGGACAGTTTGAAAATAATGGCTCCAACATTAAGAAAATTTGTTATTAGCAATTTTAATATTAGTTGAATTGTGAATGGGAAAAATATTTGGCCCCCTCCAGCCAATAGTCAATCATGCAGCCATGACATCAGTGGTGTTTGTTGGCCAGGGAAAATTAGTTTCTATACTCAGATTGACTAGTAATATCTGAAGTTGAAATAAGTCAACTTTTAGTGGCACAGCCAAAAGTGACATCTCTCAAGTTATAACACCACAATATGGATGATTGCACATACAGATTTAGTGGTTTCACTCAAACAGTATCACTTTAGTTACATGTGCAAGCTCAGTTTAATTGGGAGCATGCCAGTTTCATACATTACTTCTACTGTGCACTAATTACACATGTGGATCCAGGATTAAGTTCGAGGGTGTATATTTGGTGGGTGGGGTCATAGTTTGTTTCTGTATTGCCGCCAACCCCTGCCCTCTCTGCTCACAACTGCCACTTTTAATGTGCCACAGATATGTGGAATTTTAGTAATAACAGCAATAAAATATATACAATGTTTTAATATGATGACAATAAATTGTACAGTTAGAATAAGATACTTTAATGTACAGTAATAATAATAATAATAATAATAATTTGTTTACATTAGTGAATAATAAATTGCTTTAACATAATGTCCATGAAATAATAATTCAGAAAATTGCCAGTAATATCTACCCCAGTTCTTTAAAGAATTAGACTCCCATGTATATAACAGCTCCATTTTAAGAAAAGCTAGTTTCTCATGCATCTCAATGTTTATGGAATTATATATCCTGAACTGTGTGTCACACAATGATGTAATTTAGCAGGTACATTCAGTGGTATATATGGATACTGTCTGCAAAATGTGTTGTGGATAGAGTTTGTAGTCAAGAATTAATAAATGACAATATTATGCCTTATGAAGTTTTACTGCATGAACAGCGAAAATGTAGTAACTGATAAACTTCTTGCCTTTCATCATTTTGTGGGAGATGTCAGTGAGGAAAATTTCCAGTAACCTACCTGCAGGTTGGCAATCTAATAGCTTCTAGAGGCATATAGATAGTCGCTTTTTGCTCACTTTATTTGTGAGTGGAGCAGGGGAGGAAATGGCTAGTAGTGGTACAGGGTACTCTCTGTCAGGTGCTGTACTGTGTATGACAGTGTATCAGTGTAGATGTGGATGACCCTATGGCAATGCCCCCTCCACCCTCCCCTACCCTCTTCAAACCACACCTGCATCCCACAGGGTTGATAGTAGTGAAGATTAGCATTTGAAAGACACCTTTTTCCACCATAGAGTTGTGGTAAATAATTAAGCTTAAAGTGTGAAGTTACAATCGGTAGATGCATTTACAATTATTTCTGAATTGGTGAACCACATGCATTTCAGTGAGGCATGGCAGAAAGGGAAATACTATCCACTGAGAAAAAAATAATAATAAGAGAAGGACTAACTTTCTGGAACATAATCAGAAACAACTGTAAAAGACCAGTATCCCACTCCAGATTAATACTTTCACATAGCAATAGTATGCAGACATCTGTACACAACAGTAGTGTTTACCGAATTACCGATAACTCTGAGTGCTCACTCCATGTTTATATCACATCAGGTATGTCAGTGATGAAATTTTAAGTGTGTGTTGCTATAATAGTTCTTAAATCAATTGCTTGAAACATGGTCTTTTCAAATTTTTGGATGACTGCATTTCAAATGATGCATTTCTTTTAATTGCAATTTCCAGGAAGTTTCTGGTAAAGTGATGCTCTTACCACTGATATAAACAAAATATTATTACCATATTAAATCATTTTATAAGTTTAAGAAATGGAAACTCTGGCAGGAAAAGACAGATTGCTACTTACCATAAAGAAGACACATTAAGTTGCAGGCAGGCACAATTAAAACACACCATTCACACATGCAAGCATGCACAGGTCACCCACATGACTGCTAACTCCAGCATCTCGGGCCACAATGCTACTATCATGTGGGATGCAAGCAGCATTCCAGCTTGAGATGCTGGAGTTGGCAGTCATGTGTGCACAAGATGTGCTTGTTTGTTTGTGTGGATGGTGTGTGTCTCTCTTTGACTGATGAATGCTGTGGCTGAAAGCTTTATATAAGTGTCTTTTAATTACACCTATCTGCAATTAATGTGTCTTCTTTACAGCAAGTAGCAATCTGTCTTTTCCATCATTGTTCATTTTATAAGTTTTATTTTATTATTATCAAAATCCTGTGCATCTGCAATTTGTTGTAAGTGGAGCTAAAAGGAAGTTACATTTGAGGGGGGCCCGAAGAGGGGATCACACTGTGACCTACTCCAGACCCAGACATTGGATATGCACCTGACAGGATTTCAAATAACTTCAACACCCCTTTCTAAACAAAACTCCCATTTAGTTGCCCATAGAACATCTTCAAAAAATTCTACAACACGCAGACTTTCACTCAATCAGATCAGCACTGTGGTTATAGGGTGAATGGTATTTTTCCCAATTACAAAATTCCTATTGACACTGTGCTGCCCACTCTCCTGCAAGTTACCGTATTTATTCGAATCTAAGTTGCACTTTTTTCCGGTTTTTGTAATCCAAAAAAACCGCCTGCGGCTTAGAATCGAGTGCAAAGAAAGCGGAGGTTCTGAAAAATGTTGGTAGGTGCCGCCACAACTAACTTTTTTTCTCTGCACCGAGTTTCGACCACTGCATTTTCATACATTATCCAACGAAGCAAATACAAATCCCGTATTGTTCATCTTCGAATGTAGCAGCCTCTCAATGTACTACGAAGATCCGACTGGGATGTTTGTCATTATGGCCAACTCTACGTTCTGAATTTTTTCCTACCTGTGACAAGAGATGGTTGCTAATAGGAACTTTTATGAATTGTGAATCACATGCAGTATTCTCTTCACCATAAGAATAATACGAATGTAAACATTTAGCCATGTATTCCTTCGTGTTTCCTGCTATCTCATTTAAATCCTGTCTTCCTAATAAACTACGAAACTAGAGTGAGACAACGCGGAAAAATATACACTCCTGGAAATTGAAATAAGAACACCGTGAATTCATTGTCCCAGGAAGGGGAAACTTTATTGACACATTCCTGGGGTCAGATACATCACATGATCACACTGACAGAACCACAGGCACATAGACACAGGCAACAGAGCATGCACAATGTCGGCACTAGTACAGTGTATATCCACCTTTCGCAGCAATGCAGGCTGCTATTCTCCCATGGAGACGATCGTAGAGATGCTGGATGTAGTCCTGTGGAACGGCTTGCCATGCCATTTCCACCTGGCGCCTCAGGTGGACCAGCATTCGTGCTGGACGTGCAGACCGCGTGAGACGACGCTTCATCCAGTCCCAAACATGCTCAATGGGGGACAGATCCGGAGATCCTGCTGGCCAGGGTAGTTGACTTACACCTTCTAGACCACATTGGGTGGCACGGGATACATGCGGACGTGCATTGTCCTGTTGGAACAGCAAGTTCCCTTGCCGGTCTAGGAATGGTAGAACGACGGGTTCGATGACGGTTTGGATGTACCGTGCACTATTCAGTGTCCCCTCGACGATCACCAGTGGTGTACGGCCAGTGTAGGAGATCGCTCCCCACACCATGATGCCGGGTGTTGGCCCTGTGTGCCTCGGTCATATGCAGTCCTGATTGTGGCGCTCACCTGCACGGCGCCAAACACGCATACGACCATCATTGGCACCAAGGCAGAAGCGACTCTCATCGCTGAAGACGACATGTCTCCATTCGTCCCTCCATTCACGCCTGTCGCGACACCACTGGAGGCGGGCTGCACGATGTTGGGGCGTGAGCGGAAGACGGCCTAACGGTGTACGGGACCGTAGCCCAGCTTCTTGGAGACGGTTGCGAATGGTCCTCGCCGATACCCCAGGAGCAACAGTGTCCCTAATTTGTTGGGAAGTGGCGGTGCGGTCCCCTACGGCACTGCGTAGGATCCTACGGTCTTGGCATGCATCCGTGCATCGCTGCGGTCCGGTCCCAGGTCGACAGGCACGTGCACCTTCCGCCGACCACTGGCGACAACATCGATGTACTGTGGAGACCTCACGCCCCACGTGTTGAGCAATTCGGCGGTACGTCCACCCGGCCTCCCGCATGCCCACTATACGCCCTCGCTCAAAGTCCGTCAACTGCACATACGGTTCATGTCCACGCTGTCGCGGCATGCTACCAGTGTTGAAGACTGCGATGGAGCTCCGTATGCCACGGCAAACTGGCTGACACTGTCGGCGGCGGTGCACAAATGCTGCGCAGCTAGCGCCATTCGACGGCCAACACCGCGGTTCCTGGTGTGTCCGCTGTGCCGTGCATGTGATCATTGCTTGTACAGCCCTCTCGCAGTGTCCGGAGCAAGTATGGTGGGTCTGACACACCGGTGTCAATGTGTTCTTTTTTCCATCTCCAGGAGTGTACATATCATGTCATGTTTATATTCGTATTATTCCTATGCCAAATAGTAATACAGTTAGAAATGAAGCACAGCAACTGACTAGATTTTTAAATCTAAGATGACTAATTTCTGTGCAGAGTGTAATGTACTAAAGTGGCGTCTGCAAAAATTTTCAAACGGAGAAAATTTTTCGCTAAACTTTCGTTCAGCACATCTATCATGCAGTCTATTATTTGGTTTTTGTTGATCATTATCAAAGAAAGCGGCAGTGTAAGTAACAACAAATAGCAGTCTCTTGCCATTGTTTCGCTAATGAGACGATTCCTCTCTTTTTTTAAATTGTAAGCGGCGGTAGCGTGCACAAAAGCAAGCCATGACGCGAGCGGCGACAGGCCGTAAACACGCATTATCAGAATGCGACAATGCATGGCACAGTACAATTATGCATTTTGAGCTTAGAGTGACGGAAACACCTATAACAAAGAGAACGGCACTTATCAGATCAAAGAAAAATAAGCAATCAATTCAAACCAGATGAAGCATGTGAAAAAGGCTCTCTAGTATAAATACGGACGGAGCACCTGAAGCATAGCAATGACTACGTGGTAAAGTTTACCATACGCATCAAACTGCTGTAGCTGTATCGTCATTCATTCGACCTAAATTGTCTCATATTACAATGGACCAACTTTGTTTCGGTTTGGAGGTGCGGTCTAAAACGTTTCTCCCCCTTGAATTTCGAGTCTCAAATTTCAGGTGCGGCTTAGATTCGGGAAAATTTTTTTCCTTGATTTCGAGTCTCATTTTTCAGGTGCGGCTTAGATTCGGGTAAATACGGTAGTCTTCTCTGTCAACTACCAACTGGTTCCTCCAAGAAGGCCATCTTGTTACTGTTAGTTTAGTCGTAATATCATATAGGCTTCAAATGACATTGTGAAAACCCTCTACCATTTGGATTGGTTCAGTAACGTAGGTAACAGCATTCAATGAGCATTGAGGATCTTCACAAGAGATAACTGTGTCCAGCTTACAGAAACTCCTAATGACACCTTCCTCAGTTGTCAACAAAAGAAGCCTAGATGTGAACCATTGCGTGCCTGTTGCTGCTGTCTTATGATAGCAACCTAGGCCCATATTTTGACAATCTGATGCAAAAAAAAACTCAATGTATGCGATATTAATACTCAGATTAATATGTAGATCCTGTGATTCATCATTAAGGGGACTCATACCCACAATGCTTAATAAAGACACATCATGACCTGTAACGTAATTATAGCAATAGTAATACTAGCATTAATAGTAGTAGCAGCAGCAGCAGCAGTTTTTCTCATCTCTAGATCACTTTTACAAATATATTGGACACGTTGTGCTATACATTAAAAAAAAAAGTAAATGTACTTCATACATACACATCTAGTTTGACTAGGATGAGAATGGTGATCGACCAGTGCTACTAACTGTAAGGTGTCTTGCACAGTATATGTGCAAATTCATCGCTTTAGCAGTAGTGCAGGTTGCTTCCATGCTCACTGATAAAATCCATGATTTTTTGACTTATCACAACAATAACAGCAGTGCTGCCAGTCACTGTTTCGTAGCATGAACTATTCATGTAGGCATAATTAGTTTAATACCTAAATCTATCTTCATGAGGAGGTATGTATGCAATTCAATCAGTCAAGGTTTATTAAATGAACAACTTCTTTTGCAGTAGACTGTTTTGGACCTAAGTTCATCTTCAGACTGCAATGAGTGACACGGCGAAGTAGCTAGAGCTGTGAACTCTCATTCCACGATTAGCGAAAGGATGGTTACTTTGAAAAGGCTGCCTGCCTCATCCTTGTCATTTGAGCATATGATCTCCCACTAATGATCTTGTCATTAACTGGAGGTTAAACTCTTACCTTGTTTCATTTTTCACCAGATGGTAAAATTTGTAATGTTGTAGTTTTTTCTCAGTGCCAAAATACTGGTTATTCAAAAATGTCAAGTTCTTGTGTCGTATCCAAGCTTCAGGTTACTCAGTTACATAAATGAGGTGTCATCCAACCCACAAATGAATAAAGTCCAAGAAGTGTAAGAAATTTTCATTAGCAGAGTGTAACCAGTAAGGGTAACAGAACAATTTACTCTCCCCATTCTACACCCTGTACTGAATCCTGAACCACACCTCAGTGTCTAATGATGTGAGACTATCTCACTGTTGGCGGTGATCTGGCCATCATAAGAAGAAGGCTCAGCAGTCAAGTCAGTGCTACTAGAAAATCACAGACAACACAATGGCACTGGATTTCACCCTCTCCCTTCCACTGATGCAATAGCAACACAAATGCAACATTACTATGTGTGAGTGTACATCACATTGTACAGTGTATGCATGCAACATTTTAAATTTCTTAACACAGTTGAGGAAGCCAATGGCAAATAATCTTTTGCACTTGGATCTTAACTAGGTCAGCATTGTATGGTTTCTGCATTTTCCCCAACACTTACTAACAAGCATTTCAAAAATTCTTGCAAAAGGAGCACTGCATTCAGTGTGGCTGGTGCATTGTTACTGTTCATGGGGGCTGTCACTAGGATGTGGCGGAGAATCTGTAAATATGAATACTTGATTTGGCATGGGCTATTATCCAGGGTCCATCTATTCCATTTATTATTGTTCTTGGTTGTAGGGTATTCCTCTCTTTTATGTTTGATGACATACGTACAATTAGGCCCCTTTTTTAAATGACTATATGCGTTTGCCAGCTAATGCCATTTTACCTGTGAATGCTGGGTCTCCCTTCTTTCCTACATCAATTTCTTTAATGATTTAAAGTACTGTTGAGTATGTTTAGTGATTGTCATTATTAGAGTTTTGTGACTGTAATCTTATGGACTATATGGACAATCATTCAGATTCTTTCTGTTCAGATGTAGACCTGACGATGTGGCACTACACTACAAAACTGATTGTGCTTCATTAAAGATTACCGTACAGCTGTACACGGTATTCTTTCTGCAAGTTGTATTACCACAGCTGCAGATGCTTAACAGTTCCACACTACACAAGTACTAAACATACTCACTTATATGACACACACACACACACACACACACACACACACACACACACACACACACACACACGATGTTTCTTCATTAGGGTAGAAACAATGATGGAAAACTTCTCCACAGAAACAACTGGTGTTTTGGATACTCTGTTTCAACAAGGGCAATTCGGTTACAACTGAACAGTACGGCACTGCAACTCCTACAATGCAAAGCATTTGAAAATGCCACTATCAGTCTGAAGACACTGGTTGCCCCATGCACTCGTTCAAGACACGGAGCATATTCAACAAAGTTTTGCACGTAGTCTGCAGACCTATACTCTTGGTCATAGCTGAGAGTTAGCCATTCCTCATGTGTGTGCTTAGTGGCAAGTCTGTGTTTCAACACATACCGGATTCAACTGCTGCAAGTCCTTCGTGATGGTAATAAAGAACAATGTGTAGTGTTTCTTTTTTTTTTTTTTTTTAATTAATTGTGAATGTAAAGATGGAAGATGACAATTTCCTTTCACATTTGGTGTTCAGTGGTGAGGTTGCATTCAATTTAAATGAAGTAAGAATACATGAAACACAGACACAACATAGGATAGACAACCACAAGAGAGACTCTCCGAAGCTGCATGTGTTTTGTGCCATTCCCAAGAAAAGAGTTACGGTACATTCTTTTTCGCAAATATGATGGCTACAGGAATCACAGACATGTACACCCTGGAGACCCGACTTTTTCCAGTTATGAGAACATGCCAAAGATTTCAGCTGAATAAAGAATCACTGCACTGGCATCTCTGTGTAAGAGCATTTCTTAACAATGAGTTACCTAAACAGTGATTTGGGATTATACCATTGAACTCCAAAGTCACCTGATCTCATGATACATGAAAGACTCCATCTATGTGCTTCCTCTGTCAACAACTCGTGTGAACTATGACGCCGCATAACAGCCGTGAAGACAGTAGCTACGGACATGCTCTCAAAAGTGTGGTGTAAGTTTGACTATTGTCTGTGTGTTTGCTGTGCATCCAGCTGAGTGCACATTGAACATTTGTGAAAGAAAAATGACAAATTACGGCAACTTCCATCCTATGTATAACTGCAAAAAGCACCCCAAGGTTGTATGTGCTCACATATAAATTCTCAGGAGGTTTTTTGAAAATAAAAACCTTTTAGGCCCTGTGTGTGTTAAACTCCACCTGAAGTTCCTATCTGCATTCTTGTAGAAGATATTATAGTCTTATGAAATCAGATGAATCATTTTTTAACACTCTATACTTTCTATGAACACTTACCTGCACATATATCATGGTGTATCAATAAACATGCCATGTGTGGACAAGCACTGTCCTAAGGAAAAACAGCAGTATGAGAGGTGACAGAGAGGTGACGTGAGGATGCAGGGTATCCGTGATGTACTGTTCTGCCATCTGAGTTCCCTCAGTCATTACAAACAGTGACTTACAGTCATACTTGATAGTTCCCCATACCATGACACTAGGAGTAACATCAATGTCCCCCTCCAAATGGAACTTCTCTCCAGGTAGCTTCCATACTCACGAATACTGCCACCATACTTGCCAACACTGGTCATCTGGAGTAGTGCAGAACTGTGATCGATCACTGAAAACAATATGACGACATTCTTGAGCAGTCATGCTTCCAGGTCATAGCACCATTCCAAACACAGCTGTCTTCGTTGTGGTGTTAATGGTAGTCTATCCACAGGGTGCTGCTAGTCTCCAATGAATGGTGCAGAATGACACATCATTGCAGGATGTGCATCACTTGTTCTTGGATGATTGGCGCAGAAGTGAAGGGGTTATGCTGGGCTTGGTGCACAATACAGTTATCCTCCCTTATGGTAGTCAGAAATGGTTGACTGGAACCTCAGTGACAAGTATGCTTACCTTCTTGTTCCCATGCAGTCCAACGTTGGGCCACTGCCCACATCTGAATGACACACAAATCTGGTTATTGCACAATTCAATGGACTAGACATGTGGAGATCACAATGAGGTCCCTTTCAAACTCTGTCAGGTGCTGATAATGCTGCCTCACAAGAGTATGTGAGTCCTTTGTATCCCTCACAGTGATCACCCAACAACTGAAAGTGTTACACTACCAGGCCTGGTAACAATGCTAAACCCAAGCAACCCTAAGCCGATGATACAAGTATAGCTGTCACACCCAACAGACAAGAATTAACTGGTGAAATTGTAAACAATGTTTTCCAGAAAATCGTTAAGTGGTTCTCTGCAAATGGGCTCTTATTAAACTTTGGCAAAAGACAGTATATACAGTTCCACACAGTAAATGGAATGACATCATTAATAAATATAGACTTCGATCAGAAATTGGTAGCTAAGGTAGAATATTCAAAATTTCTAGGTGTATAAATTGATGAGGGGTTGAACTGGAAAAAACACACTGAGGATCTGCTGAAACGTTTGAGTTCAGCTACTTATGCTATTAGGGTCATTGCAAATTTTGGTGATATACATCTGAGTGTATTTTGTATTTGGCTATTAAGTAGAAAGAAGCATTTGTTGTACATGTGAGAGGGAAACAGTGAAACTTACACAGGACCAATTCTTGGATACCTCTTTAATGGAGTTAAGGGTTTTGACAACAAATTAACACTTCATATTTAATCTCAACAGATTTTTTTATACACCTCATCAGAACCCAAGAGGAATATTAACATTCATAGCAACTAAAGAAACATGGCCATTACTATTTCAGTAAAGCTGTAAGTCACTCAGAAAGAAAAGAGTTATTTATTTATTTATTTATTGTTCCGTGGGACCACATTAAGGAGAAGTTTCCATGGTCATGGAACGAGTCAATACATGAAATTATAACATGATTGTAGAAACAGATAAAATGAAATATAAGAAACATATTCAGCTGACGCGTCGTTAGTTTAAATAAAGAGAATCAAGAATGTAACACTGGAATTTGCTTAATTTCTTAGCTCTTCCAGGAGCTCCTCAACAGAATAGAAGGAGTGAGCCATGAGGAAACTCTTCAGTTTAGACTTAAAAGCGTTTGGGCAACTGCTAAGATTTTTGAGTTCTGTGGTTATATAAATATCTGGTGACAATGGTAGATGGCCAAAACTCAGTAAAGGTAACATTAAAAGCAAACTGAAAAAGGTTTACTCTTGATAACATCTACTACTACACTGATGAATTGTTACTTAGAAGCATATAATATACACCAAGTGAAGCATCTAAGTATCTCAGTTTTGGCACTTTTAAAAATACTGGTTACGTGTTTCCATCTGGATGAATACACACAAAGAGATACTGATCAGTGTCTTTTTGCAACCATTTTGATTTTTCTTGAAGTTTTCCTGTTGTACTGAATATTCTATGAGGTTTCAGGATTGCGGCTGGATCATGTTGACATCCTGCCTCAATATTTCAGCTGAAAACTGTCCAGCCATCTTTAGGTGAGTGCCAGGACACTCACCTGAAACCTGTGTGCCACAAACTTGAGCAATATTCTAGGATGGCTTGCAAAGTGATTTGTAAGCAATCTCCTTTGTGGACTTATTACACTTCCCCAGTATTCTACCAATAAACTGAAGTCTACCACCTACTTTACCCACAACTGAGCCTATGTTATCATTCCTTTTAATATCCCTACAAAGTGTTACATACAAGTTGGCTGATACCATCAGTGACATATTGATATTATAATCATAGGATACTATGGGGGTGGTTTGAAAAGTTCTTGCAACGGAATAGAAAAAAGTACTTAGATCACTGAAACTTTTTTTTCAAAGTAATCTCCTTGTAGATTAATGCACTTGGTCCAATGATGTTCCAGTGCCTTGATCCCATCGCGAAAATGAGATTCCTCCAGGCCTGCAAAATAGTTGTCAACTCCGGCCATCAATTCTTCATCTGAAGTGAGTCTCCGTCACCAAGAAAAATTTTCAGTTTTGGGAAGAGATGGAAGTCTGACGGAGCCATATCAGGTGAATAAGGTGGGTGTGGCAACAATTCATACCTTAGTTCGTGTAACGTTGCATGGCATTGGCACATGCGTTTTTGATCCAGCATCAAGAGTCACGGCACTCATCTTGCAGATAATTCTTTCTTTTCTAATTCTTCAGTTAAAATGTGATATACTCTTTCAGATGACATCTGGCAAGCATGAACAATTTTGCGCACTTTCCATTGATGATCCTCCATGACCATTTTGTGCACTTTTGCAATGATTTCTGGAGTAGTGACACATCTTGATCGACCACTGTGTGGATCATCATCTAAGCACTCCTGACCAAATTTAAATCCATTTGTCCACTTGGCAACAGTTGAATATGAAGGAGTAGAGTTCCCCAGTGTATTCTGGAAGACAACATGAATGTCCTTTGCTTTCATAACTTTCTTTATAAAGTACTTAATCACTCCTCAAATCTCAATTTTTTCCATCTTCACAAATTACTATGTGGGAACAACAACAGAACCATATCTCCGCCACAGCTCTCTTCCAGGAGCACTGACGTGGGATATATTTACGGGCAACAGTTCAATGAATATCATGTGAACAACTCGTTGCGCTAGCACTGACTCTCATGGTGATTCCGAGAACTTTTCAAGCCACCCTTGTATATTTTTTCATTTTGTGAAGTACACAATTTTACATTTCTTAAAATTTAAAGCAAGCTGCAAACCTTTGTACCTCTTTCAAATCTTATCAAGACCCAAGTGAATATTTATGGAGCTTCTGTCAGATAGTAATTCATTAGAGATAACTGCATCATCTGCAGAAAGCCTGATGTTACTATTGTCTGCAAGGTCATTAACATATAACATGAACAGCAAGTGTCCCAACACACTTCCCTGGGGTACACCCGAAGCTGCTTCTATACCTGTCTATGACACTCTATCCAAGATAACACGCTACATGCTCCCTGCCAAAAAGTCCTCAATCCAGTCACAAATTTCACTGGATACAACATGTGACAGTACTTTTGACAGAAAGCGTTGGTGTGATACTGAATCAAATGCTTTTTGGAAATCAAGAAATACTACATCTACCTGAGTGTCTTGATCCAAAGCTTTCAGTATGTCATGTGAGAAAAGTGAGAGTCAAGTTCCACATGACCAATGTTTTTGGAATCCATGCTGATTGGTGTTCAGAAGGTCATTCTGTTCAAGATACCTCATTATGTTTGAGCTCAGAATGTGTTCTAAGATTCTACAACACATCCATGTCAAGGATATTGGATTGTACTTTTGTGGATCACTCCTGCTACCCTTCTTGTAGATAGATGTGAGCTGCGCTTTTTTTCCAAGAAATGGGTGTGGTGTTTTTGTTCCACGGATCTATGACAGATTATAGTTAGATGAGGGACTAGTTCAGCGGCAAATTTAGTATAGAATCTGACAGAATTAAATTGGTGCTATTTTCCTTGATTTTCATTTTTAAAGGAATATTTGAAAACAAAGATTTTGCTTTGCTACCCTCAATTTCAGTTCTTGTCTCATTCACCAGGGACTGGACACTATCTTTGGTGTCACTAAAAGCCTTTACATATGGCCAGAATTTCTTTGTGTTCTGTGGTTCAAATGGCTCTAAGCACTATGGGACTTAACATCTGAGGTCATCAGTCCCCTACACTTAGAACTACTTAAACCTAACCAACCTAAGGACATGACACACATCCATGCCCAAGGCAGGATTCAAACCTGCGACCGTAGCAGCAGCGCGGTTCCGGACTGAAGCGCCTAGAACTGCTCGGTCACAGCAGCCGGCCTTGAGTTCTGTGAAAGATCACTTGATAACATTCTGCTATGATAGTCATTGAAGGCATCATGCATTGCTCTCTTGACAGCCAAATGTGTCCCATTCAGCATGTCTCTACCTATAGACCTATGCTTTGTTTTACACCTGTTATACAGCAATCTCTGTTTCTTTAGAAGTTTCTTTACGGTGACTCTAGATCATGGAGTTTCTCCCCCATTAAGGACTGTTCAACTGGGTACATATCTATCCAGTGCAATATGAACTATTCTTTTAAACTAAGCCACAGTTCCTATGCATGCTCCTGACCTGTGCTGAAAGTTTCAAGTTCCTCACTGAGATATGACACTACTGGTTTTTTATCTAGTTTCCTGAGCATATACATCTTTCTGTTTGCTTTAGTTATCCTTTGTACTTTGGTGATCATTTTTCCACAACCGCATCATGGTCCCTGATACCAGTTTTCATGTGGACATCCTCAAAGAGGTCAGGTCTATTTGTTACCATTAACTCCAGTATACTTCCACCATGAGTGGGGTTCATAATTATCTGTTTTAGGTAGTTTTCGGAGAGGGCATTTAGTAATGTTTCACAGGTTGTTTTATCACATCTGCTTTTAACAAAATAGTAATCTTCCCAATTAATTGTCAGATGATTAAAGTCTCCACCAATGATTACAGTATGATTCAGGAAACTAACACACAAGTAAAGTGACTCTAAAGTTTTCTGTTACATCAGGAGATGAGTCTGGTGGGCAATAGAGGGATCCAATTATCATTTTATGCCAACCCCTGATACTGAGTCTTGCCCAAACAGTCTCACATGCAACTTCAATTCCTATCTTGGTGGATTTGAGTTTATTGCCTACCACCAAACATACACCACATTCATTTCCTGTTTGCCTATCCTTTTGACATAAATTTAAATTTTATCCCAAAAATCTCACTGTTATCAATTTCACATTTCAACCATCTTTCTGTACCTAGTATTATGTGAACTTTACTGTTTTTTAAGAGTGCTTCAAACTCTGGCACTTTGTTTTAAATGCCTTGGCAGGTTATCATTATGATTTTAATACTCACACATGTGGGAGTCATTTCTTTTGATCTTACAATGATGCTTCTGGGATTCCTGTAGCTATTGTTATCTGGATTGAATGGAGAATCACTTAATCTAAAAACACCCCTGTGTGCACCCCACACACAGTCAGCTACCTGACTAGCAGCCTCTGATGTGAAATGCACACCTGATCCATTTAGAGGGACCCTACAGTTCTCAACCCTATGGCACAAGCCCAGGAAGTTGCAACCTAGCTTGCCACACAACCTTTGAAGTCTCTTGTTCAGTCCTTGCACTCGACTCAGAACCAAAGGGCCATGATTGTACGTTAACACCAGCAGCCAAAAGACCACATTCAATGAGTATAGTTTTGCGAACAGCTGTTGCACCAAATGGAAGGTAACGAATATTTCATAAGTAACATGAAGAGGACTGACAAATCTAACTTCACTTGTGAACGTATTTTCAGCCTACACAACAATCATTTTTGGTCAAAACAGGACAAACATGTCACCCATGAACATGGCTTTCAGGCATGCTTTGGCATAAACCTGTGGGCTGTTATTGTGCTTTTGGGGCCTTACCTATTGCTGGCCAATTTGAATGCGTCCATGTATCATTTGCAATATTTTGCCTGACACATTAGAAAACATTTGACTTGGTGTTCAGCAACAGCTATAGTTTCAGCACAATGGTGCACTGCCACACTTTGGAATGAGCATGTGTAACTATTTAAATGAAGTGTTTCCAGGGAAATGGACTGGTCATGGAGGTACAACATTCTGGCACCCACATTCCCTGGACCTTAACTCACTAGATTTTTATTTGTGTGGACACTTAAAGGAATGAGTTTATAGTACTCCACACATGGATATATACAACCTAATATTTCATATGCATGCTGCTTCAGTAATGGTGGATGCAGGTGTGCTGCATAGTGTCCAGCAAAGAATGATCCAGAGAGTAGTAAAGTGTTTGCAGATCCAAATGATCATTTTGAACACCATCTCTAAAGTCAAAGTTGGTCATATATGTACTTACCAGCTGTGTGAAGATAGGCATGATATCAGACATACAGGATGGAATTACTGTACACGCATGATGTGCAATCTCATGTAGCTTACCTATTATGTACCTTTTTTGTACCTCACTGAATACAGTTGATGATGCTGTATCCACTATTATTTCCTATTGGCTTTATTCACGTCATGGATGAAAAAGAGTGGTTGTTTACGCCAGTAAGAAATTCCTGTTATGGTTGGTTGATTTAAAGGAGGGGGTGGGGGGCGGCGGGGGGAGGTACCAAACTGCTAGGTCATAGATCCCTTGTTTCGGTTAAAATGATTCCGCAAGGGTGGGAGTAAAATAATCAAGACATACAAAAAACAGCTGGAAGAAACGAGAAAACTACAAGAATGACAGAAGGGCATCAAACACTAAAATGGACTAAATCAAACAAGAACACCACAAAGAGACACAAGAAACATGTAGAAGAGATCAAAACAAGAGAGCAGATTACCATGGCTGACTGACCATGAGAATAAAAAGGAGAAGCCAGCCATTCCGCAACACATTAAAACTTCCACCCTAAAAGCACTGGGTTGGAGAGCACACAGGGACGAAGGACATGCACTAAAACTTAGATCAAATGATAAAACCCACCCTCATGAATAAAACGTAAAACAAAAGCTGCTGTTGAGGCATTGTCACCCAACACTGAAGGTAGGGTGCTGGGAAATTTAGAAGTCCACCACAGAGTGGCTAAAAGTGGGCAGTCCAGCAAGAGGTTGATGACCGTTATTTGTGAGCCATAGCGACACCGAGGTGGGTCCTCACGACAGAGGAGGTAACCATGCGTTAGCCACATATGGCCAATGCAGAGCTGGCAGAGGACAACTGACTCCCTGTGAGAGAACCGCATGGTAGACTTCCACACACTCGTAGTCTCCTAAATGACACGCAGTTTGTTGTGCGTACTGTTATGCCATTCCATCTCCCAACGCCGAAAAACCCTGTAGCGTAAGACAGAACGCAGGTCAGTTTTGGAGATGCCAACTCCAGAAGCAGTTTCCGCGTAGCCTGTTTGGCCAGCCTGTCAGCTACTTTGTTGCCTGGGATTCCGACGTGTCCTGGGGTCCACACAAACACCAATGAACAACAGGACCCTTCCAGGGCATAGATGGACTCCTGAATGGACGCTACCAAAGGATGGCGAGGGAAGCATTGGTCAATAGCTAGTAGGCTGCTCAAGGAGTCAGTACACAGGAGAAATGACTCGCCAGGGCATGAGCGGATATGTTCAAGAGCACGAGATATGGGTGCCACCTCTGCAGTGAAAACACTGCAGCCATCTGGCAAGGAGTGCTGTTTAATATGTCCTCCATGAACATATGCAAAGCCTATGCGACCATCAGCCATTGAGCCGTTGGTGTAAACCACTTCATGGTCCTGGTACACGTTGAGAATCGAGAGGAAGTGAAAGCGGAGAGCCGCAAGATTAACAGAGCCCTTAGAGCCATGCAAAAGGTCCAGAATAATCTACAGTCTAGGTGTACACCACGGAGGTGTACATGAATGGAGCTCGAGGAGAGGTGGTAATGGGAAGGACTCCAGTTCAGGCAGAACAGACCGGACATGAAATGCAATCATAAGCCCTGACTTGGGCCACCAATGTGGGAGATGAACCACTGTGGTTGGGAAAAGGAGACAGCAATCCAGATGTGCAGGAGAACTATGAGTGTGTCCAACGTAACTGGTGAGCAGTTGTCACGCCTAATCTTCAATAGAGAGACTCTGGCCTCCACCAGGACACTGGTCACCGGACCTGTTCTAAAAGCTCCCGTTGCTAGGTGAATGCCACAGCAGTGCACTAGGTTGAGTAAATGCAATGCTGTGGATGCCACTGTACCCTATACCAGACTCCCATAGTCAAGGCGAGATTGAACAAGGGCTCAGTGGAGCTGCAACAGTGTAGAGCAATCTGCATGCCAGTTGGTGTCGCTCAGGCAGCGGAGGGCATTGAGGTGCTGCCAGCACTTCCCCTTAAGCTGACAAAGGTGAGGTATCCAAGTCAATCGGGCGTCGAAAACCAGTCCTAAAAATTGATATGTCTCCATTACAGTGAGTGGATCACCATTAAGGTTCGCATTCGGGAGGACGACGGTTCAATCCCGTCTCCGGCCATCCTGATTTAGGTTTTCCGTGATTTCCCTAAATCGCTTCAGGCAAATGCCGGGATGGTTCCTTTGAAAGGGCACGGCCGATTTCCTGCCACATCCTTCCCTCACCCGAGCTTGCACTCCGTCTCTAATGACCTCGTTGTCGACGGGACGTTAAACAGTAATCTCCTCCTCCTCCTCATCATTAAGGTAAAGTTCTGGCTCTGGAGGAATGGTGTGCTGCTGACAGAAATGCATGACACATGACTTCACGGCTGAAAACTGGAAGCCATGGGCTAGAGCCCAACATGCCTGTTTCCATCTTTTTATCAGTTGGTGGCGGGCACGGAGCCATTTGAAAGCTATTAGGTGCTCTAGGGAAGGGTGCCGCTTATGTCACTGTAGAGCTTGCCGATGTTCTTTAATTGCCTCAGTGATTTCCAGTGACCACCAAGGGACTGTCTTTCACTGGGGGCACCCTAAAGAACAAGGCATCGCATTTTCCGCTGCAGAAATGATCGTTGTTGTGACCTGCTCAATCACAGCATCGATGGCACCATGTGCAGGAGATTCAGCAGTGACAGCAGAAATGAAGGCTTCCCAGTCTGCCTTGTTTAAAGCCCATCTGGGTAGATGTCCATGGGCATGACACCGGGGGAGTAACAGGAAGATGGGGAAGTGGTCACTACCACACAGGTCATCATGTGCTCTCCAGTGGATAGATGGGAGAAGGCCAAGACTGCAAACTGAGAGATCAATGGCCGAATATGTGCCATGTGCCACACTGAAATGTGGTTGGGCACCTGTATTTAAGAGGCAGAGGTCGAGTTGTGACAGTAAATTTTCGACCTCCTTAACTCAGCCAGTAAGCATGGTGCCACCCCACAAGGGGTTATGCACGTTAAAATCTGCCACAAGTAGGAAAGGTTTAGGGAGTTGATCAGTCCGTGCAACCAATATGTTCAGAGATACTGCACCATCTGGAGGAAGACAGTTATTTCCTGCGTTGTCCTTATTCTGACAGCCACAGCTTCAAGAGGGGCCTGAAGGGGCACAGGTTCACTACAGACTGAGTTCAGGACATAGATGCAAACTCCTCCTCACACTATATTATAGTCACTAGGGTTCCTGTAATATTCCTTATAGCCACAGAGGGTAGGGGTCCGCATTGCCAGGAACAACGTTTCCTGGAGGGCAATGCAGAAAGCATGTGTAAACCTTAACAGTTGCCTTAGCTCAGCCAGGTGGTGGAAAAAACCACCGCAGTTCCACCGGAGGATTATGTGATCATAAGACTGGGAAGGCATGAACATTCAATAGGGCAGTCTACGCCTCAGGGTCACCTGCGGCCACCAGATGAGTACCTGTGCGATCGACGTCCATTGTGTCCGAGGGCTCAGCGAGATCTAGGTCCTCAGCAGATTCCAGAATCTCCACCTCATCCTCAGACACACAGCTTGTAGGCAGTGTTGGTGTGGGTGCCACCTCAGTGCCTTGGTTCTTGGTGGTCTTTTTCTTTTTAGGTTTTTCTCACTGCTCCTTAGGTTTGTCTGGCTGGGAGGGCTTCACTGATTCAGTCTCAGGGACTGAATAGGACCATGAAGCCCTACGACCAGCTGCCTGTGGTTGCTTCAGCCACTGGTGGGTGTCCGCTTTGCCACTGGTAGGAACCTGGGAAGGGAGTAACCCAAGGGATCCCTTCCTGGTGAGAGGAGCCAAAGAAGACTTACGCTTCTCCAGCTGAGAAGTGGGGACTGACATCTCGAATGGTTGGGGGGTGTTGCCCCTGAAGTAGGTTGTGCAGGAGCAACAGGGAGTGAAGTGCCCCCCACCATCAAGGGGGCAGATGGAGTCTGATGGCTCTGAGAGCCAACTGTTCACAGTGGAATGGAAGATGGTACAACCGTTGTCGTAGCGGCGGCGTAGGTTGACATCATATGCACAGGATGTAGAGTCTCATATTTTCTCTTAGCCTCAGTGTAGGTCAGTCGGTCCAGGGTCTTGTATTCCATTATTTTTCTTTCTTTCTGGAGAATCCTACAGTATGGCGAGCAAGACGAATGGTGTTCTACGCAGTTGACACAGATGGGAGACGGAGCACAGGGAGTATTGGCATGTGAAGGACATCCACAGTCCCAACAGGTGACACTGGAAATACAGTGAGAAGACATATGGCCAAACTTCCAGCACTTAAAGCACTGCATCAGGGGTGGAATATATGGCTTTAGGTCACAGCAGTAGACCATCACCCTGAGCTTCTTGGGTATTGTGTCACCCTCGAAGGCCAAGCTGAAGGCACCGGTGGCAGCTTGATTATCCCTCGGACCCTGGTGGAAGCGCAAGATGAAATGGACGCCTCGCCACTCTAAATTGGCACACAGCTCATCGTCAAACTGGAAAAAAAGGTCTCTGTGAAATATGATACCCTGGACCATATTTAAGCTTTTATGGGGTGTGATGGAAACAGAAACATCCCCCAGCTTGTCACAGGCAAGTAGTGCCTGTGACTGGGCAGAGGATGCTGTTTTGATCAAGACCAACACTGACTGCATTTTGGACAAGCCGTCCATCTCCCCAAACTTGTCCTCTAGATGCTCCATGAAAAGATGAGGTTTCATTGACAAAAAAAGATTCCCCATCAACTCTCGTACATACGAGGTACCAGGGTGAATAAGCTTTTCTGCCATTCTTAGCCTGGTGTTCCTCCCATGGTGTGACCAGAGGAGGGAAGGGAGGTAGGGGGGGGGATGATTTGGGGTTGTATTTATCTTAGCATTGAATTTAGACCTTGATCGCTTAGAGACTGCTGGTGTTTGACCACCAGCAAGAGATGACATACTACACTTCATGCTGTGTCATCTGCCCTGACGCCACCCACTCCAACCAGGGCCCCCCTCCACGAGCGCCACCCAATCGCAGCAAAGGCCACCTGGCAGGATGGCCGTTACCAGGAGTCCCGGTGCCCCAGGGCGATGGGCATCTACTCCTTGGCATATGTGAGGAGTTAAAGGCGCTGGCATCAACAGAATGATCCCTGTGTGGTTAGGGGGCTACAACCAACAGGGTACATGGCAGCCCCACGACAACTGGCTACCGTGCTGGATATCAGGCACAACTTAGCTAAGAAATCCATTATCGTCGACAGCACAGAAAGCGATACTGCACAGAGGATGGAGGAAACGCACCCAGGAGGGTGACCTCACCCAACGACCAGAGAATGAGTGGAAGTGCAGATCCATGTCAACAAAGGATGCGAGAGGTCTCAGTACATGATGGACACTATGCACCATGTAAGGCACCCTTTCCCAGTTGGCTCGCTCTTCGGGACAATTTTGAAAAATGAAGGTCAAACCCTACAGGGGACCATCACATAAAGGCCGAAACATGTGAGACTCCTTTTAGTCACCTCTTATGACAGGCAGGAATACCTCAGGCCTATGATAACCCTCGGACCCACAGGGAGGGTTCCTGTTACGTCTTAATGTTTAAGTATGAGTAACAGTAATGGAAAGAAATATGTAACATAATGTATTGCGGAGGTGTGAATTGGATAAAACATGATGCTTAAACTGGGAAAAGAGAAAAAAATGATGAGAAGATAATTCTCAACATCTGCTAGCATGAATATTGTTCCCCACAGTATTGCCTCGCATCACTAGGGTAATGCAACAGTTTTGGCACAGCATGGACTTCATTCTACCTGCTCTTGGCCACTCTGTACGCAGTTACAGTGTTACCAGACTCTCATTTTTTTTTAATTGCATTTCTATTAAACCTACTGGCGAGACTAGTTTTTGCTTGATACACTTTTGTTCTGAATTGGAATGAGGAATTGCATGCTGGTTGCCAAGTGAGGCATTTTTTCTTCATCCTGTATACAAAACAACTATCACAAAAATGTTTGGACTGCTTGAATACATAACTATGTTGTATGGGTCGTGAAACACTGCACAAACTTTCCAAAGACTACTGAGGAATTGATAGGGATCCTAGACTTCCATTTTGCTTACAAAGGTAATGTTTTGGTGGCTTCACCTTTGTGAGAACAACATGGACATTATCTTTGGTAAGCTTTCTGCCAGTATATTGACTATGTAATCTTGCCATATGTGTTCTGGCAATACAGAAATGATCTTCATGATATCACCACTGGTACATGATCACCCCAGCATACATTGCTGCCCTGATGGATTACCCAACCCCAACAACATTGTTAAAGCTGCATCAATACACATTTATAGCAGGTTAAACTTTATTATGAAAAGGGAAGTGGCTACTCACCATATAGCAGAGATGCTGAGTCACAGATAGGCACAACAAATACCTTTCAGCCAGCAAGACCTTCATCAAAAATAGATGACAGACATACGCACACTCACTCAAATGCAACTGACACACACATGACCACAGTCTCTGGCAACTGAAGCCACACTGCGAGCACCAGCACCAATGCATGATGGGAGTGGTGACTGGGTGTGGTAAGGGGAGGCTGGGGTGGGGAGGGATAGTAGGTTAAGGGTGGGGACAGTGAAGTGCTGGTGCGGAGCACAAGGGATGAGGTGGAGAGAGGGCAGGGTAGCTATGTGTAGTCAGGAGGTTAGATGGAAGGCAGGGGTGAGGTGATTTGGGGAGGGGGGGGAGGGGGGTTAGTGGAAAAGGAGAGAAGTACATAGAATGGGTGCGTTGGTGGAATGAGGGCTATGGGAGCAGGGACAGGGATTGATGGGTGAGGGCAATGACCAATGAAGGTTGAGGTCAAGAGGGTTGCAGGAATGTGGGATATATTGCAGGGAAAGTTCACACCTGCACAATTCAGAAAATCTGGTGTTGGTGCAAAGGATCCATATGGTACAGGCTGTGAAGCAGTCACTGAAATGAAGGATGTCGTGTTGGACAGTGTGCTCAGCAACAGGGTGGTCCACTTGTTTCTTGGTCACGGTTTGTCAGTGGCCATTTATGCGAACAGACAGCTTGTTGCTTGTCATGCCTACATAGAATGCAGCACAGTAGTTGCAGCTTCGCTTGTAGATCACCTGACTGGTTTCACAGGTAGCCCTGCCTTTGATGGGATAGGTGATGCTTGTGACCGGACTGGAGTAGGTGATGGTGGGAGGATGTATGGGACACTTCTTGCATCTAGGTCTATTACAGGGATATGAGCCATGAGGTAAGAGGTTGGAAGCAGGGGCTGTGTAAGGATGGACAAGTATATTGTGTAGGTTCAGTGGATGGCAGATTACCACTGTGGGAGGGGTGGGAAGGATAGTGGGCAGGACATTTCTCATTTCATGGCATGATGAGAGGTAGTCAAAATCCTGACAGAGAATGTAATTCAGTTGCTCCAGTCCTAGGTGGTACTGAGTTATGAGGGGAACGCTCCTCTGTGGCCGGACAGTGAGATTTTGGGAGGTAGTGGGAGACTGGAAAGATAAAGCATGGGATATTTGTTTATGTACAAGGTTGGGAGGATAATTACAGTCTCTGAAGGCTTAAGTGATACCCTCAGTATATTTTGAGAGGGACCACTCATTACCGCAGAAGCGATGGCCATGGGTGGCTAGGCTGTATGGAAGGGACTTCTTGGTATGAGACGGGTGGCAGTTGTTGAAGTGGAAGTATTGCTGGTGGTTAGTAGGTTTGATATGGACAGAGGTACTGATGTAGCCATCTTTGAGGTGGAGGTCCACATCGAGGTAGTTGGCTTGTTGAGTTGAGTTGGACCAGGTGAAGCAAATGGCGGAGAAGCTGTTGAGGTTCTGGAGGAATGTGGATAGGGTTTCCTCACCCTCAATCCAGATCGCAAAGACATCAATGAAACTGAACCAGGTGAGGGGTTTAGGATTTTGGGTGTTTAGGATGGATTCCTCTAGATGGCCCATGAATAGGTTGGTGTAGGATGGTGCCATGTGAGGGCCCCTAGCCATACTCCGGATTTGTCTGCAGGTAATGCCTTAAACGGAGAAGTAATTGTGGGTGAGGATATAGTTGGTCACGGCAACTAGGAAGGAGGTTGTTGGCCTGGAATCTGCTGGGCATTAGGAAAGGTAGTGTTCAATAGCAGTAAGGCCATGGACATTAGGGATGTTAGTGTAAAGGGAGGTGGCATCAATAGTGACAAGCATGGCACTGTGTGGTAAAGGGACAGGAAATGTGGAGAGTCAGTGGAGGAAATGTTTGGTATCTTTCGTATAGGAGGGTAGGAACTTCTCTCCTTTTCCACTACCCCCCCCCCCCCCCCCCACCTCTCCTCTGCAGCCGTCTAACCTCTCACCTGCATATAGCAGCTCTACCCTCTCTCCACCTCATCCCTATGCACTCCCCAGTAGCACTTCACTGCCCCCCCCACCCCTACCCTACTATTCCTCCCCCTCCCTGCCCCAGCCTCCTCCTTATCCCCTTCCAGTCGCCACTCTCATCATGCACTGGTGCTGCTGCTCGCAGTGTGGTTTCAGTTGCCAGAGACTGTGTGTATGTGTGTGTGTGTGTGTGTGTGTGTGTGTGTGTGTGTGTGTATGTGTATGTGTGTGTGTGTGTGTGTGTGTGTGTGTTCGCGCGCGCGTGCGAGAGAGAGAGAGAGAGAGAGAGAGAGAGAGAGACAGAGAGAGAGATAGAGAGAGAGAGAGAGAGCCCTTTCATTGTGCTTTACTTTACATAATATTGACAGGTTAAACTTTCTTTGTTTCTTCACACCTCACATTGCGTAAGTACTATTGTGCAGCACTTCAACCCTTGTTTTCTACTTTTTTTCCAAAAAATTGACAAAGAGTTCTTTGTCATCATACAATATGTAATTCCAGGCTGCCAAGAGACCATAAAATACTCAATGGTGATGGTTGTAGGCCATGTCTTCATCACACACATGTACAAGTAATCACTGATATTCATATTTTTGTAGCATTAGAACAACTATCAGTCATCTCATACAGCAGAGTTTAGTGGTCTACTTTATTAGCAACATCTCATACATCAGTGGGACTTGTAACGTTCCAGGCTTATGGTTACCACCCCTGCATTATGTAGTACTAGATTAATACTCTTATATCTCCAGCTATAATTAAATTCAATTACTTTTCGATAATAGGAAAAAGTCTTTTAGAAGAATAATAGCAATACCAAACATAGTAGTTACAATACCCTTTGTACCATAAACAATCAAAATCAGATTCAGGAAATTAATATATGGAAAATGTTTCGATAAAAGAATAATATATTTTGTTCTGGTCATCTGTAAATGGTAGGAATTAAATCTCAAGCCTAATTAACAAAATACAGATAATTGAACATTTAGCATTGTTAGAATGATTATTTGTGCAATTTCAATATTACAACGAAGTCTTTCGCGACGGAGTCCTTGCATGAAAAGTTCTCGGTTTACTTGCCGCGTCAAATTTGGATAAAATTCCAAGCTTTCGATGACTACCTCCGTCATCTTCGTCAGGGGTAAAACTGACTGCCGTGGACAGGTGAGGCTTCCGCTTTTATAAGCAGTGGACGGCTTCTCATTGGCTGGATGACGTCACGGTGAAACCGATGCGTACTGAGGTGGCGGCCTCTATATCCATAGATTTTGTTTGCGCACTTTATCCAGCATTGCTTGCAGCGCCATCCATCACAACAGGCGGAGAACTGCGAGGAATGTAAGAAGTCTCCCTCTGTGCTCTTTCTATATCAATTGCGCGCTTCCATGCATTGCTGAGTGCATAACCGGAATCTCTGTTGAAATTATTTTCACAGAGTCTAATTTCAACTGCTTCCCTGATGACAGGGTCCCAATAGTTTGAAGCGTGAGCAAGTAGTCTTGTTTCATCGAATAAAATCTTATGTTTATTTAACGACTGTGCTCAGCCACCGCTGATTTTTCTAGATACCTGTATTTCAGGTGACGCTGATGTTCCACGCAGCGATCGGCGACAGTTCTTATAGACTGGCCCACATAACTTTTGCCACACTCGCAAGGAATGCTGTAAATTCCCGGTACTCTCAGGCCAAGATTATCTTTCACGGGTCGCAGCATTTCCTTAATCTTCCTGGGTGGCCGGAAGACTGGTCTGATTCCTTGCCGTCTCAGGACTCTGCCGATTTTGTTGGTCATTGCACCGCAGAATGGTAGCCGCGCGATGTGTCGGTCCTCTTGATTTGTTCGAACAGCGTCCTTTCTTGGTTTCTTCGCCAGAGTAGATCTGATATCACGAACAGAATAACCATTTTTTATGAATACCGTCGTCAGATGGTTAATCTCGGAGCCGGGATGATCCTTGTCCGAAATAGTCCTTGCTCTGTGTACCAAGGTGTTCAGCATAGCTCTCTTCTGAGCTGGGTGGTGAAAACTATGCGCGTTTAGATATAAATCTGTATGCGTCGGTTTTCTGTGCACAGAATGTCCGAGACGTCCATCTGATTTTCGCTCCACCAGTACATCTAAGAAGGGTAACTTTCCATCCTTCTCCACCTCCACTGTAAATCTTATGTTCTGATGTATACCATTCAAATGTTCAACAAACTGCTGCAGTGCCTCATTGCCATGTGGCCAGATTAAAAAATGTATCATCAACGTACCTGAAGAAGCAGGATGGACGTAAGGGAGCACTGTTCAACGCTCGTTCTTCGAAATCCTCCATGAAGAAGTTAGCTATGGCTGGTGACAGTGGCGAACCCATGGCTGTTCCGTCAATCATTTCATAATATTTTCCACCATACAAAAAATAGGTGGTCATCAAAGTGTGTCGAAATAACTTCAGTATTTCAGGAGAGAAATGAGCAGCCAACATTTTTAACGTATCTTCCACTGGAACCTTTGTAAACAAAGAGACCACATCTAGGCTGATCATGATGTCATTCGGACCTATCCTCATCTGCTTTATAATGTCAACAAACATTTTTGAGTTAGTGATATGATGGCTACAGTGGCCGACTATAGGTGCTAATAATTTGGTTAAGTATTTTGCCAACCGATATGTAGGAGACCTATTGTTAGTGCTATTGGGTCTTGAAACAGTCACAGCTGCTGAGTAATCTGGCTTTTCTACAACGTTGTCGTGACAAGGAGGTTGTACCAAATTTCGCAGTTGTCAAACATCACATCCGAACTGCTGCAGTGAATAGAATTTTGCGAAAGACAAGTCATGCGATCGTCAGGGAGAGGATACATCATACGAGGTATGAACTGGATGCCAACGCTCGGTCTTTATATAGTTGCCATCTGTTTTTGTCTGCAGTTTTGTCACCGTGGGACTGGGAATGGGTAGACACGACCTTGGCTGCACATCAGCGAGATAATTTAAGCAAGACTACAGCAAAACAGGCTGATCAATTTGTGCGCCTAAACCGGGGAAAGGGAACTTCTGGGTCCAGCGACGCACATCGCACTGTTATCAACTTCTCCGACAAGGAAATTGACGATGCCACCATCTCGGTTCTCAGTAAGGGACTTAACTTTTCTCCAGCTCCACAAAAGCTACCAGTGGCCGAGATTATCAGTGGAGTAGAACAAGCGGTTCGGCACCTTCCTGAAGAGGCAGCAGATGAGGTAAGGCTTGCAACTAGTCGGATTTTAGCAACAGCCAAGCCTCCTAAGCCCAATGTGAGCAGAGTGGAGAAACTGGCATTGAAATCGTTGGGGAAGGATGAAGAGTTAGTTGTACTACCAGCCGACAAAGGGAATGCCACAGTTATCCTCAATGCTACCGATTATCATAAGAAAGTGGCCATATTATTGGAAGATGCCACGTACCGTATTCTTAAATGGGATCCCACAGCAGCACTTAGTAGGAAGACAGGGGAGCTACTGAAGAACTCTGGCCTCCCAGAAGAACTAGTCAAGAATCTACGACCAAGAGCACCAAGGCCACCCAGGTTATATGGTCTACCCAAAGTCCATAAGGATGGGGTTCCGTTGAGACCTATTGTTAGTGCTATTGGGTCTCCTACATATCGGTTGGCAAAATACTTAACCAAATTATTAGCACCTATAGTCGGCCACTGTAGCCATCATATTACTAACTCAGAAATGTTTGTTGACATTATAAAGCAGATGAGGATAGGTCCGAATGACATCATGATCAGCCTAGATGTGGTCTCTTTGTTTACAAAGGTTCCAGTGGAAGATACGTTAAAAATGTTGGCTGCTCATTTCTCTCCTGAAATACTGAAGTTATTTCGACACACTTTGACGACCACCTATTTTTTGTATGGTGGAAAATATTATGAAATGATTGATAGAACAGCCATGGGTTCGCCACTGTCACCAGCCATAGCTAACTTCTTCATGGAGGATTTCGAAGAACGAGCGTTGAACAGTGCACCCTTACGTCCATCCTGCTTCTTCAGGTATGCTGATGATACATTTTTAATCTGGCCACATGGCAATGAGGCACTGCAGCAGTTTGTTGAACATCTGAATGGTATACATCAGAACATAAGATTTACAGTGGAGGTGGAGAAGGATGGAAAGTTACCCTTCTTAGATGTACTGGTGGAGCGAAAATCAGATGGACGTCTCGGACATTCTGTGCACAGAAAACCGACGCATACAGATTTATATCTAAACGCGCATAGTTTTCACCACCCAGCTCAGAAGAGAGCTATGCTGAACACCTTGGTACACAGAGCAAGGACTATTTCGGACAAGGATCATCTCGGCTCCGAGATTAACCATCTGACGACGGTATTCATAAAAAATGGTTATTCTGTTCGTGATATCAGATCTACTCTGGCGAAGAAACCAAGAAAGGACGCTGTTCGAACAAATCAAGAGGACCAACACATCGCGCGGCTACCATTCTGCGGTGCAACGACCAGCAAGATCGGCAGAGTCCTGAGCCGGCAAGGAATCAGACCAGTCTTCCAGCCACCCAGGAAGATTAAGGAAATGCTGCGACCCGTGAAAGATAATCTTGGCCTGAGAGTACCGGGAATTTACAGCATTCCTTGCGAGTGTGGCAAAAGTTATGTGGGCCAGTCTATAAGAACTGTCGCCGATCGCTGTGTGGAACATCAGCGTCACCTGAAATACAGGTATCTAGAAAAATCAGCGGTGGCTGAGCACAGTCATTAAATAAACATAAGATTTTATTCGATGAAACAAGACTACTTGCTCACGCTTCAAACTATTGGGACTCTGTCATCAGGGAAGCAGTTGAAATTAGACTCTGTGAAAATAATTTCAACAGAGATTCTGGTTATGCACTCAGCAATGCATGGAAGCGCGCAATTGATATAGAAAGAGCACAGAGGGAGACTTCTTACATTCCTCGCAGTTCTCCGCCTGTTGTGATGGATGGCGCTGCAAGCAATGCTGGATAAAGCGCGCAAACAAAATCTACGGATATAGAGGCCGCCACCTCAGTACGCATCGGTTTCACCGTGACGTCATCCAGCCAATGAGAAGCCGTCCACTGCTTATAAAAGCGGAAGCCTCACCGGTCCACGACAGTCAGTTTTACCCCTGACGAAGATGACGGAGGTAGTCATCGAAAGCTTGGGATTTTATCCAAATTTGACGCGGCAAGTAAACCGAGAACTTTTCATGCAATTTCAATATTAATGTGACTTTTATGTGTTTAGAAAATGTCTTTAAGTTGTTCTAGCAAAATAGGGAATATTATAGCATGCTTGATAATGTTGTTAAACTATTTCATATTATAAATTATGTTTTGCATTATTATAACCAGTAGAACATTGTAGGAAGAGTATAAATACTCAGCCTCTAGTATTGTTAGAAGAGATGAGTGTTGGACCCACTAGAGGACAGATGTGTGTGTAGGTGAGATAAGTTCTTGGTGCATGATACAGGTTTGGATTTACAATAGAGCAACTCATGGGTTGGATATTTTCTAAAACAGCATATTAAAACAGTGCAGTGATGAATTATTTCAGAGTGTTAAACAGTTTGATTTAATATCACAAAAGGCAAAATGATATGTGACTTTATATTTGTACTTTGTTGAGTACTAGTGCTGAACAATGCAATGGACCTCACACACATAATTCCATCAAATTACTGCATCTGGACTATTAAATATTGCCAGTGTCATATGTACTACCATCCGTTAGCTGTAGTAGTAACAACGAGGCTTATTACACCGAAGATTGATCATGAACTCATAAGATACAGGTTTTGAAGTGAATAAATCTATGTACTTACTTTACTTCAGTTGTGGCCTACATCATTGGAGTGAAATCCATTATGATATCCTGTATTTATTGAACAAGCATATTTTAGCTCATGTATGCAGTTGTCAAGGGACACCAAAGGCATGATATTCTCAGGTATTTAAACCATTTTTAACTACTCACTAACCGGTGGGACATTACATACTGAAAATGTTGCTGCTGGTATGAGGGAAGTGTTACAAGAAACACTGGGTAGAGGCACCAATGTGGCAGTGTAGTGTTAAAACCACTGGTCATTTACAGTAATACATATCCACTTTACTATGTAGGGAATGGAAATAATCAGTTCCTGACAAAATAATTTAAATGGATGGAAAAATAAAAAATCTACTCACCAAGTGGTGGCAGAACACACACATAAAGGAGGTTATAATTAAGCAAGCTATCACAGCCAGTGGCTCCTCCTTCAGGCAAAAGGGTTGAAAGAGAAGAAAGAGGGGTGAAGGAAAAGGACTGAAGAGGTCTAGCAAAAGGGATCACCCAGAACTGCAGGTCAGATTTGAAAACCTGAGAGCTTGAAGGTGGAAGACAGGGTAATACGCAAGATGGGGATTACAGCTTAAATATCATGCATGAGTTAATAAGAGTGAAAAGCTAAGTGCATTGTATGTAACTGAGGTGGTAGGGGAGGGGGGGATGAAAAATAGCCATCTGTGAAACGACATGTCACATACCAGCTGTTATGAAAACTTTCAGCATTTTACATCGGCATGACTACCACCAAATTATCAGTTAGGATGAATGGGCATAGGCAGAGGGCGTATGCTGGCAACATGAAATATCCTGTTGCAGAGAATGTTCTACAACGCAACAATCATGACCTCGGTGCCTGTTTCACCACACGTGCCATCTGGATTCTTCCCCCAGACACCAGTTTCTCAGAACTGCACAGGTCGGAACTAGCACTACGTGTTCTTGGCTCTCGCCACCCACCTGGGTTTAATTTACATTAATTTATTCCATCTCAGCATTTCTTGACAATAACTACTTTTTTCTTCACTTCATTTTAGTTTTCTACATCTTTCATTGGCCTACCAATCTATTTTCATCCCCCCCCCCCCCCTCCCACTTCAGTTACATACAATGCACTTAGCTTTCCACTCTTATTAACTCTTGCATGATGTTTAACCAATAATCTCTGTCTTGCGTATTACCCTATCTTCCACCTTTGAGCTCTCACATTTTCAAATCTGACCTGCAGTTCTGAGTGGCTTTCCTGAAATCTACCCCTTTTCCTAGATTTCTCCAGTCCTCTTCCTTCACCCCTCTTCCTTCCCCTTTAATCCTTCTGCCTGAAGGAGGAGCCACTGGCTCCTAAAGCTTGCCTAATTATAACCTTCTTTTAAGTGTGTCTTCTGCTGCAGCTTGGTGAGTAGATTTTTTATTTATCCATCCAATTAAATTACTTTGCAGGCAGACAGAGTTCTTGGGCAGATTATGTTACCCATACATGTCTGCTTCCAGAGCACTGATGAATGGTCTGTATGGCCCAGTGTGCAGAAATACTGCCGTACATGGACTAAGTAATGTGCCCCTGCCAGGAGTGATATACCACATACAAGCTGAGCTTGGAAATTTCATCAGTCCACATGATTTCATCTTCAAGTGTATTGCACTGATCCCCCTATCTGTTTCTCACTTCCGCTAGTGCTCCCCAGTGACTGATGGATTCAAAAGGTGTCCTGGAGATTTACTGCTGGTGTATCAGTCAACAGAAGGTGTAGCTCACACTTTCAGTTTTGACTTGTTAGCATGTTCCACTTGCATGGAACAGCAACCAGCATCCATCGTCAAAAACTGCGGCACTGGTATTCTGTTCCATGGTATGACTGTGTGGCAACCCTCCCACAGCACTAATGCCACTGGCGTGAAGTAAATCCATCCTTATTTGCTAATGGTTGCCAGCATGTGCCATGTCTTTGGTATACGCACTCCTGCTGCAACAAAGTAAGCGAAAGATATCTCGTAGCTGGCAGCATTGTTGCAGGACTTATTGTGGTGGATGCTCGAAGCAGGCACAACAAACACACTGCAGTTGTCAGGGATCTTCTTTTACTGACTCCACTACAGTAATGCTTGGACAGTGCAGTGTGCTGAAGGAGTAGTATTATGCATCTGCATCAGCACTTATGTATGAAGAGTCTCTACAGGTGTGAGGTGAATTCTCCCCCCCCCCCCCCCCTTCTCCCCACCAACCTGCACAACACTTGAATTCATAATTAGCCTCTGAAACAAGAAGTAGGATATGCAAACAATACTACCATCAAACATAAATAAACAAGACACATTTGTTTTCACAAACCTTGTCAGGACAATACACATCCTCCTTCATCACTATCCATCACATATGGCTTTGGAGCCACCTTATCAAGACCCCTACCCAGTCCTAGAATGGAGTGACAGGGGCACAAATAAATATGGTCATTGGTGCTCATAAATCAGCATCCTGAAGTGCTGGGGACGTAGCTAAACATCTGGCACTACCAGAGGGGTGCCTTTCAACCCACCACCTCCAGCAAAGCAGCTAACTTGGGACAAACAGTGAACAGCAACAATTTTTTTTTTTTTTTTTTAAGAAAGAAAGAAAAGGCCACAATTGTGCCAGTGAGGTACAGATGGCATTTACAATATTGTTTGTTTTACCCTTTGGGGGAATGACGTGGTGACCTAAGCACCCCAAGCAGTGCAGTTGGTTACAGCATTGCTGGAACTTACTGGCAGTATGATAAACTACCAACAAAGGATTACCAGTGTGCACAAGGACCTCTACCTCAGCTGATGGCACAGTGAGCATGCATGGTCATGAATAGCTCTGTATGTAATTCCACAAAAATAAATCAGTGTGTCATACCATAGTTGTGTTTATGCTCTACAAACCCAATATGTCCACATAAAATAGGTAAAATGTATCATGCTTTTGTATTGACATATCCATCCTAGCATGGAAGAGACGCAACAAATGCTGACTTCATATTGCATCAATGGAGCTGTGTACCCCCCCCCCCCCCCTTTCCCCAAAAGAAAGTACTAATTGAGCACACTACAACACAAACCCTCACAACTGTGTTATTTTGGTGGCAGGCTGTGCTTTCATTTCTGCAGTGTAATGATACAGTAATGCCTCACGTCCTCAGGCAGTAACCCAATATCAGTTTTTATAACTATTGTGTACATCATATACAGCTTCATTTTCATGGGACACTAAGGGTGCTTAGAGGCAAGTACATGTTGTCTGGTGTCGACAAGACTGGTGGGTGAAGATAGTCAGCACCATAAGAACGCAAATTTTTGGAGATGGGGTTCCACAAGATTCCATTTTAGGGCCCTTACTTTTTTTCTCACGCATATCAATGACCTTTCATCAGTAACATTACCAGACGCCAAGTTCATTTTGTTTGCCGATGATACAAACGTCGCAATAAATAGCTAATCAAGTGTAGTCTCAGAAAGATTGGCTAATAAAATATTTGTGAACATTAATCACTAGTTCCTAGCCAATTCTTTGTCACTAAACTTTGAAAAAAACACACTACGTGCAGTTCGGAACTTGTAAGGGGTGTCCCAAGAGTATATGCCTAACATACAATGACAAGCAGATAGAAGTGGACAGTGTTAAATTCTTGGGATTACAGCTCGATAATAAATTCAACTGGGAGGAGCACACCACAGAACTGCTGAAGCGTCTTAACAAAACTCTACTTGCAATGCAAATTGTGTCAGACATAGGGGATATAAAAATGAAAAAGCTGGCATACTATGCTTACTTTCATTCTACATTGTCATATGTGCAGTAAGAGTTATAAGTGATGCGGAGTCAAGAACATCCTGTTTAGCGAACTAGGGTTCTAATTACTACTTCCCCATATATTTATTCCTTAACGAAATTTTTCATTAGAAGTATATCACTTTTTCAAACCAAAATCTCAATTCATGGAATCAATACTAGAAATAAAAATAATCTTCACAAGGATTTATAGTCACTTACTCTTGTACAAAAAGGTGTGCATTATTCAGGAACACACAGTTTCAATAACTTGCCAAAGCCTAAAGGATTTATTGGTGGCCAATGCCTTCTACTCCATTGATGAATTACTCTGTGTGTGTGTGTGTGTGTGTGTGTGTGTGTGTGTGTGTGTATATGTGTGTGTGTGTGTGTGTGTGTGTGTGTGAATCTAACTTCTGCACCATTTCATTGTAAATAAGTATTGTAGTAGGTCTATTTCATGTTTATTACCTTATAAACAAAAACTTCTTCTTTTTTTTTTTTTTAATTCAGTGCGTTAGTGTTTGTAAAATAATTCTTTCATATAGTGTACATTAAAAAAAATGATGGTCATCCCACTTGGGACCTGTGGAAGGTACATTAGCTTATTTGTTTCAGTTGTAAATACTTGTCATACAAAATTGTTAAGGCTTTCGTGGCCACTTGTTGACAAACTGCCTATTGGCTTCTGTCTCTGGTTCTTCGGCCGACGTTCATCTAATGATTTTTCTGACGTTTTGCCGGCACGAATGCCTGGCATTGTCAAAGCTTCACCCTCCATTGCCGATGGTGAACTGGAGCCGAGCTCGCGACCGCAGACTATATGTACCTGGCGCGCCAACGTCCGAGAACTTCTCCGTGGTCACTTCCGGTGCGGTTCTCCTCTTGCTACCTGCGACGGTCGTTCGCTGCAGTACGGGATGCCAGGATCCGTTTACCTTAAGGCTTTGCTTTTTCTTGTTCAAACTGTTCACGTTTTTTTGTATTTCTACAGCTTCTCTGTCGGAATGACTGGACGATCCATTAACATCAGGCTCAAAGAGCATAAGCAACATTGCAAGTTGGGGCAGGTGGAGAAATCGACCATGGCAGAGCACGCACTGAATGAGACCGACCACGTAATAAAATTCGCCGACACAGAAGTTCTGGCTGTAGAGAAGCACTATCACACGCGCTTGTTCAGAGAAGCTGTAGAAATACAAAAACATGCGAACAGTTTGAACAAGAAAGAGGAAAGCCTTAAGGTAAACGGATCCTGGCTTCCCGTACTGCAGCGAACGACCGTCGCAGGTAGCAAGAGGAGAACCGCACCGGAAATGACCGCGGAGAAGCCCTCTGACGTTGGCGCGCCAGGTACATATAGTTTGCGGCCGCGAGCTCGGCTCCAGTTCACCACCGGCAGTCGAGGGTGAAGCTTTGACAATGCCAGCCACTCGTGCTGGTGAAACGTCAGAAAAATCATTAGATGAACGTGGGCCGAAGAACCCAAGACAGAAGCCAATAGGCAGTTTGTCAATACTTGTCATGTATTATTGTTTTTATGATATGTTCTACATCCTGGAGGACCTCCTCACTAAGGATCAATTGGAATGAAAGTAAATCTATTCTAATATTCCAAGGTATCCTCTGAATGTGAAGAAAAAACAAGCCAAGTTTTTGTCACTATGAGTCAAATTCATCGGGTCGACCAAAGCGTCCGATCCTACTCGTCCTCTTTGACCCGTGACGTAAGGCTGCTGTGGTGTGTGACGCCACAACGGCGCCGAATTTAGTTTGTGAGAGTGGCGTGTTTGTAGGTGTCGTTTTGATGCAATCAGCGGTGCTCTCTGGTGGTGTGTTAGGTGATGTTTTTGGTTTAGTTTGCGAGTGTGGTGTCGTGTGTGAATTTTGGTAAATTGCTTTTTTATGTCTTTGGAAGGTATGGATATGACTGGCAGGGTCAACAGTTTTCGGTTGTCGGCTATGATGGGGGACAGTGCGTTGTCTCTAATAAAATTTCTTCAACTAGGCCTATTCGAATTTTTGGATGAAGTCGTTGAGTGTTCAGTATGTCGTGAAGAAATGAGGCTTACTTAAAGTTACGGCGTCTCGGACCATGGACGGCTGTAATTGGAGATGTCGTAAGGATAACACATCAAGGGAAGTGTTCGATCCCAATGTGTGGCTGTGAATGTTGGTATTGGGAGATGTTTTTGAGCTATATAGGTCAAGGGAAGTGTCCGATTCCAGATGATATTGTGTTTTGTGGTATTTGGGGAGTTTTGTGACGTCGGTTTTTTTCGTCGTTTTGCGTGATTTTGTATGGGGGTTGGTGCCTAAATTTGTTTATATTTAGTTTGTCCCCACCCACAAACCTCTTATTTCCCGCGCATGTCCCGTTAGTGTCATTTTCGTCCTCATAATGTGTACGTAACGACTTTATATGCGCCATATTGGAATCGTGGTTTATGGTCGTTTCCTCCATATTTGTGATGTCATGGGTCAAAGCAGACGGGCGGGATCGGACGCTTCCGTAATTCCAATTCATCTTACATTCTACAATTTTAATTACTACTGTACACTTTTTTAGAGCTGAATTCTGTACAAACTTATTCTCAAGTGTAATATCTTAGTTTTTTTACCGGTGAACATTTCACTGATATACTAACTCTCCCGTATGGTTATTAATAAATGATGTAACTGAAGTACTATGTATCAATACTTCATATTTGTCTTGTGTTTTTATCACATACGATTAGCCGTTACTGTACAGATTTGTTTCTGCACACCCACATCAACATTCTGTAAGTATGAAACCTTAACTTCGGCTATTTTCTGAGATTTATACAGTCTGCTGAACAGGTTTCAAGCAGATAGGGCTCCTAAGGACTTACATGTCTTCCGATAAAATTTTTTATTTTGATGAGATACATAACACCTTAAGACTCGCATTTAGCGAACAATAAAAATAAGGCTGAAGATCATGGATAATTAGACGCTGGACAACCTGAGTCTTTTAAGAGCAACTGGTCAGTGGACCCTCGCTGTGCAAGGGATAAAACATGCCAGATCACGGCCTGCAATATATTACGTATTATGAAGGGTAATCAATCTAGAAAACAGAGTTTCATTTGTTTTATTCTCAATACGACTGAAAAAAACAACGCTAAGTATAGCCACAGAAAGGAAAACCAATGCCGTAGACACTATCCGAGCGGCGAAAAAAAATTACAGTTGCAATAAATGGGATAACATTATTCTCAAAAACCACACCATTCATTCACTATTTGTAGTAGTAGGAGAAATATTTTTTTGAGCACTGTCAGTATTTAGACATCGGAACTGTGAAATCGCTACTCTCCCAAACGCAAACTATCGTGCGTCTTACCCTAACAAAGACCGCATCAGTACTGACTTAGTGACTTCTGACTACAGGCGTCTAAAGCTAGCGAAATGAGGGATGCTCAACTACCGGACCTACCGATAGATGGCTCTACCAGCTGATTACTGTCGTCTGTATTGCCCGCCATATTCGAATTTGGCAAGAAGTTTCTTTCGGTCTGTACGGTGTATAAGGAATTAAGGATTATCGAAATGGTGATTTCTTGTTCCGCTTTCAAGCGTACGAAGCGATGGAGTAAGGAAAGTGACTTACCATTTCACAGGTAATAGGACTACCGATACAATACAGACTTAGTGCGTTTGCTAATTCGATGTTTTTGAACAGGTTTCCTCTAAAGCACCCAGAGCTGCTAAAGAAGTGGATTACTTCCGTGAAGCGGAAAGATTTTAAACCTATGTCTTGCAGTTTTCTTTGCGGAAACCTTTTCCGGCAAGATGATTACGTAGTGAGCCCTGGAACGTGGAAGAAACGTCTCAGACACGAAGCAGTGCCATCAATTTTTGACTTTCCGACACATTTGATGCCACCAAATAAACAGCCACGACGACATGTTAGGATTTTGAGTGACAACGATGCTTCTCCATTTGAGGTAGCTAATTAATTTCCTTGCTATGTGTGTGATTTTGACTTTTGTGAATTTATTTCGTGCGGACACAAATGGGCTACATAGGTCTAAGCAATGTTGTAATACAGTTCCATAGTTTTGTTTTTAGCGTTGTGTCCTGGAATCCGTGCTTGATTTGCCCTCTGCAGAAGCTACTGATTGCGTGGAGAATTTTGTCAATGAGAATTCTTCCGTGGAAAGCATGTCCCATTTATCCAATGCAGAAGCTGCGAATTGTGTCGAAATCGTTAGTATAAGGATGTTTTCACACCCCCAAAGTTTTCTTATAATATTTTTTCATCAAGCCTTGAGTTATTTCAATCATATATAACGAAATTATTTCTTTATTTCAGAGTGCAGTTGGTTCTCAAGTAATTGATTGTGGTATACAGTCGAAAGTAGAAATGGAAGACAAGGCGACCAAAACTTGCAATTTTTTCTCAGACATTGTGCACGAATTAAAACGTTAACTGAAATGTGAAGTGAGTCCGTGAAAAACTTCGAAGAAGAGAGAAGAAAGTGTTTTCCATGGATGACATCATAAGTTCATTGAAGGAGAAGGGGCATCTTCCTGAGAAGTTACATAACTTCTTCAATCATCAGAAAGGAACACAAGTGGAATTAGTGTGCAATTTAGTGGACAACTCTCTCTCGTCAAAGGGTAATAGATACACAACAAATGTGAAAATGTTTGCAATGACTGTGTACTTTTATTCACCAGCAGCATATGAATACCTGCAAAAATTAATGCCTCTGACCCATAAATCATTGATTTCCAAATGGGTGGCAAGTGTCGACTGTGAAACTGGCTTCTTAAAAGATGTTTTTAAATACGTTGATTCGAACCCAATCGTAAGGGACCAGTTCAGCGATTCATGTCTAATTGTAGACAGTGTGGCACTTAGGAAGCAAGTAGTTTGGGACCAAGGAACTAAGCAATACACAGGTTTTTTAGAGTTTGGTGGGGAAGTGCCTCAGTCAAAAGAAGTAATAGAGGCATCTGAGGCTCTGGTTTTCATGCTTGTCTCTATTAAAGGCAAATTTATATGCCCGATTGCATATTTCTTTATCAACGGTGTACAGGCAAATAATCAGGCCACACTGATGAAATCCGCTTTAGAGAGGCTGCATAGTTCTGGCATCAGGGTTTGGTGTGTTACATGTGATGGCTGGAAGGTAAATATAAGCACTTTATGTACACTTGGCTGTACTTTAAATTTTTCCAAGGGTGATTTTAAGAGCTACAATGTTTATTGTATGTTGGACATGTAATATGATGAAGTTTGCCAGAAATGCTCTAGCAGAAGTATCTGCTATTGAGTCTCCAACTGGCATTATTAGATGGCATTTCATTGAGCAATTGAACAAGGTACAACAAGAAGAAGGTATGACATTTGCCAACAAACTATCAGGACAACATATAAGTTATGTAAATAGAAAAATGAATGTTTCATTAGCTCCACAGACTTTGAGTTCTAGTGTGGCAGATAGTATAGAGTTTTTGAGGAGGGTTGTTGATCCAAATATTAAAGGAAGTGAAGCAATAGTAGAATTTTTTGTATAATATTGATAGGATTTTTGATATTCTGAACTCCAGAAATCCATTAGGTAAAGGGTATAAGAGCCCCCTGAGACTCGACAACAAATCTTATTGGCTTGGTATTTAAAAAAAAAATTAAATTAAAAAAAAAAAAAAAATTGGTTCAAATGGCTCTGAGCACTATGGAACTTAGCATCTATGATCATCAGTCCCCTAGAACTTAGAACTACTTAAACCTAACTAACCTAAGGACATCACACAACACCCATTCAGCTCGTTAGTATTTTCAGACACACTGAAAATTATATCAAAAGCTTAAGAATCATTGGTGTTCCATTGCTGCTCCATGCAAGAAATACTTTTGCTTTTGGGATAATTTTCAATATGCAATCAGTAAGGCACATAGCTCTGACAAGTATGCTTCATGTTGAATCTCCTTTGAAGCATTTGCTATCATATAAACTGTCACAAGACCACATAGAGCTTTTTTCCCCCTGCATTCGGTCCAGATGTGGTTGGAACAACAATCCAAATGCATACCAGTTCAAATGTGCCATGAGAAAGTTGCTCTTGGGTAACAGTGTCACTGCAATGAATGGGAATTGCTCAAATTTTAATGTGTGTTGTTTGCCACCTGTTTATGATTTTCATGCAAGAAAGCATGTAGTAGAAAGTGATGAAAGTGCTGCAGAAAATGAAGTAGAGGAGTGGTGTGCACTTCTTGACGATAAGATTAAGTTCTCATTTCACAAGTAAAACATACTCTATTATATTGCAGGGTGTGTGTCATTGCGCTTTCAAGGCAGATCACATGCAAAGACTGTCTTCACATACTGAAGCCACCAGTAGTTAAATCTGCATTAGAATGTGATTCTCTCTATGCTTTTCCCAATATGGCCAATAAAAATGCATTTGTAAATTTTGTTAACTGGGGAAAACTGGTTAAAACAAGTGACTGCGTGTACTCTGTTGTAGAATACTCAGAAACTGTTTTAGATGTTTGTGACTGCTGGGGATATGTGACAGAAATATATACAGGCCAAGATTTTGCATTGTGTTAAAAAGAAATTTGTAGATTACCCATTTCCTGCTCTTGGTCATGATTACCGTTATGAAATTAGGATTGAGGACTTACATCAGACTCGGCTTGCTTGTAAGATTGCATCCCTATACTCCTGCATATACTTAAAAACATGTGGAAAAAAAGCCTGCTGAGAAAATTTTAAACAACAAATCAAGTAGCCTATAAGGCAGAAGTTAAATAAACTCATATTGTTTAATCATGTATAGTGCTCAAATTGGAAAAATTATGTAATGGGACATTCCATGCAGATGGGTGTGACATTTTGACAGATTTTTTAAAACTATTTTGTCCATAGATTTGTTGTTGTGTGATGATGAACTTCAAAAGATGAATCACATTGAAGTAAAATTAAGTCTTTACATCCTGTGTAGATATCGTAACAAAATTATAATTGTTTATTATATAAGCTTATTTTAAGATGTTTGGTGTTACAAAATATACACTTGCATTAAAAACGGGTGATTTGTGTAAAATTAATGAAAAAAAAAAAATGTTCTGAGGCTTATTTGACAGATGGCTTTCAGTGTGAGAAAATATGTCCCTCAATAACTATGTTAACTTGAATGTTTCACTTTTGTTTCACTTTAAGAAAACAGTTGTTTTAATACTTCCTATAATGAACACAATGTTCCAGTTGATCATAAGCATTCTTATTACTTTATAACCATTCTAGAATAAGGGGACCTGAGTCAGGCAAAACCTAATTTTCTGAATTTTGTCTTTATTTTGCTAGGATGTCTTTCTATTATATTTTCCTGTGTTGAGGGGGGAGAAGAGAATGCAAATAATCATATAGAATTATCTTTCTAGCACTACAAAGTGCAGAATACAGTGATTACAGGTACACGTGGAAATCTAGGAAATTTCAGTAATGTTACATGCCTAATTTTCATTAACATTTACCTTAATTATACGGTTACACTTTTTGCTGATTTGAACTGTGTACTACATGTTAAAAAGATTTTGTTTGGTCATAGTAATAAAAGCATTTCATTTTGTTAGTTCATATGTCCCATACGGAACTGAAATTATCGAGTCATGATGACAAAGGAAGGAAATAACATTAAGGAATCTTACTTCACAGAAATTATGTAACAATGGTTACACTTTTTGCTAGTTAACTTTAACATAAACCATTTAGTTTTGCATTAAGAGTGAAAGCAGTTGCACAAGTCACGTAAAGAACAAAGTTTCCCATAGGAAACTAAAGTATTTTACGTTTGAGTTATTGCAGACCCAAAGTATTGTGATCTTCATATTTCTATTTAAAAAAGTTTGTAACTCAAATTCACAGACATTCTGGAATCTGTACATACATGCGTGTAGCAAGGTACTTTTCATGTGCCATGTGGAACCTTTAATTTTCTGGTTTAAATATAATTTATTTCATGAATTACCTTTAATACCAGCACTGCCTGAATGCATTATTTACCATTTAGAAGAAGAAATATTAGTGTACAGAATAACAAACCTCATGAAAAATGCGAGAGATTGTTCTGTACAGAACTTGGAATGGCTCTTTATCAATAGCAGGTAAAAAAGAAGGCTTCTATTAAATGTTCAAAGAAACCAGTCAGTACCTCTTAATTCGCCATAGAGGTGATACAGTAGTAAAACAATTTACTTTTTTCAGAATTTCTGCTAAGTATTAAAAGTGTGAAGACGTATTCAATTAGTATTTGCTTTACCAATAACCTGTAGTACAAGCACACGTATAAGCAGATAATTATGGGAGTCAAGAGTTATGTTAAAATTAAAGATACTGACTGTTATTACTTGTTCACAAAGCATTGTAGTTGCTGTACAGTTTATGCTGTATGTGGTGTACCCAATGTGATTCCTGGAGGACATAATATTCTGTTATCCCATGGGAGTGCACTGGTACCACACCTATTGAAAGTACGTTTTGTTGTGGAATAGTTGTATCAGATGTCTGTACCAGAAAACAAATCTCCACTGTGACACCCTTATGTTCTTGGTATGCTATTAGCTATTATTACAGGAATACTCTTCACATGGAGGAGGAAGCATAGTGAAATTTTCTTTTTCATCATTTCCAACATTGTACACAACTTTCTTGCACTTTTATGTTATCACATTTTTTCCCTTGATAATTGAAAAGAGAGAGGGGGAAAAAAAAATTTAAGCGAGCCTTCATAACTGAAAACTCTACTTGCGTCATTTGTTATTTTCAAAATGTTACTCTCTTTCCAAATACTGTCCTATTTCTTCAAACCAATTTTGAATTTCTCAGGTTATTACATATTATTTACTGTACATTGTCCACCAATACTTCTGTTATTACCAGATAGTTTGTAATGTGGCACTACCTTTGTGCCACTGGTATTGGCTAGTGTACTTTTGCAGATAAGAAAATCGACTGGACTAGATTGTCCTGTCAGTATATGACAAATTCAGACAATATGGAACTTCTTACACTAAATTTGCAATATAATGTCACCCTTGTCTCACACAGATTGTAGCAGCCATTGGGGTGCCTGTCTGGCCAACTTCTGCAGCTTTCACTTTCAGGTTTGTTTTTTGCTTGGGCCGTATACTGACAACCAGTCATTCCAGTGATTGACACCATGTCAAAGACTGGAGCCAAGATTCACAGAAATAGAATTCTATGGTTGTAATTCAAAGTGTAATTAATTTTGCTCACTGACATGTTTTGAATTCAATTTTAAAATTGTTTGGGTGTCAGACTGGAAAATTACAGTTTTAAGACACCCCAACCTTAAAATTAACAGCTGTGATCGAGGTTATTTTCAACAAGTTCCTTCACTTCCTACATCACCATGGATCAGTCCAATATAATATTATTACTACACTTAACTTCCAAATGATACAAGTCAAGCATTTAAGAGGAGCCTTAACGTTGGGCTTTGTGTTTATCTCATTTAAATGTATTTCTTGTCTCGTATCAAAGACTGTAGCACTGTTAAAAACTGGTGCTTCTACCATATCACTCAGTTTAAATACACCGTGTCATGTACAAGCGTTAATAAAATCATGGCATTTAAATTACTGATCAAAGAGAGTGCCAAATTCGTAAGTGCATGTTGCAATTAGTGTCAGCATATATGCAGATCGGTAATGCATCACTTCAGATAAAGAAAAAATAACGATTTTTTCTGTTTATACGTAAGTAATACTTTAATAGTTCAGTTGTAATTTCTGTTGTCAGTAAAGACACCCCTAAGCACACGATGTCAACTTTTTTTCAAGAGACGTTTTCACTGTTGTCCACACTTGATTTTCCGAATTATACCAGTAGTTAAAAGCTTCGGCAAGTAAGGTAATTTGTTGACCTCCATTGAATCTTAAATAGTGTTTTAAAACGGGCAAATAAGTAAAGCACTCATAAAATAGTAAACAATTTATAGGTCAGCTTGTCAAACTTTCAAAACACACTCGAATTTAGGAATTTCATAGCAGAACTGTCACTGTTTTTTCTCGCTAGATTAGAAACACTTCATTATGTTGATGTGTAGATATCTAGAACATCCAATTTAAAATACTTATGAGGGCGCAGAACGAAAAACATTTTCATCCGTGTTTTGACACTTCGTTTTTTTTGCCAAATTCAGATATGGCGGACACTCAATGATAGGATCTCTTGGCGGCACGCGCTAGAGCCATCTATCGGTAGGTCCGGTAGTTGAGCATCCCTCATTTCGCTAGCTTTAGACGCCTGTCTTCTGACTACCTCCTGATTCCCTGAACATCTCTGGCTCACGGACGCCAAAGTTGATGCCGGTAGTTACCATATTTCAACATAGGTGGCGTGTGGGGCTATGCTTACGGCAATGGCGTTAAAGCGATTAAAATGTAGTGACAACACCATTGTTTACATGTTTTAGTGTGTAAATAGCTTTGTGTACAGTAGTTTTATGCTGTTGTAATATTGTGTTGAACACATAATTGTTGTTAATTTTGTCGTTGGTACTGTATAGAACACGCAAATATGGATTGTCACGCAAATTCCTCGCATTCCAAAGTTACACGGGGAATAAAGGTACAGTAATTTTTTGACAAATCATACTTAATTCGAATAAACATTAGTTTAATGTTTAGAACTGATTCCAATGTACTTGAGTAACACTCTAGGTCCGGCGTCATTTAGAAATATGCCAATATTTCACCAGTTTCAGGAAGCGGAATGGCCGAGGTACTCAACGCCTGAATGAAGATGTTGAATAATAATGACCCTGATCGGTAAAGCATTTGCGCCAAGGACATTATGGCTCACCACGAATTTCTTCCCTTATGTGACGTTCTATTTAACATAATATCTTTAGCGTCCTATTTCTGTGATGTTGTGTTTGATGTTGTTATGGGTTATGCTTTGTTTGAACGTGGTCGACACGTATGGTTTGCTGTTTCATTGACTTTTGTTGCTACGTCTCTTGTGATTAGTCAAGTCATATCTTTAAAATGGTATATATGTGCGTGTGAATCCCGGAGAAAAGTGAAAGAAAAGTCTAAGAATGAAGATGCTGCGACGGCACCGACGTCAAATAACCGAGAACGTTGCTTTCAATGGCTTGTGGGTCTGTTACATGTCATCCAGTGCGGAGTTTTGTGGCGCTATTTTAAGTTATTCATACCAGTTGATCTTCGTTATGTGAAGCACGAAGTGAGAGACTTGTGTATGCTAAGATTATTTCATGCTTTTTGTGAGGCAGCTCCAATGTTACTAGTCCAGCTTTATCTTTTGTGGCAAGAGACTTCACCGAAGAATTTTAGTGACTTAAATATAGTGTCCACAGTGTTGTCTCTTTTTAGTGTTTGTTGGGCTTTGGCCTCGTTTAGCAAAAACGTTAGACTTCAAAATGTGCATCGATTAGTTTTAACATGGCTAGGCGTGATATTTCAATTTATGTGGCGTTTAGGAACAGTCTCATCACGTGTAACAGCATTGACTGTGTATGCTACATTGTATGGACACTGGGTGTTTCTGGTGATTGGGCTGCACTGGATATCAATGTTTCTGTGGCTCATTTCCCCAAAGAACGTCTTTCATGGTGAAAGGATATCAAGACGGAGGAAGGCTGCCTTCTCAGCTCTCATAGCATTTGTATATGTTTTCTCATATATAAATTTGCAGGTAAGCATTTTTAATCTTAAATTCATTAAGATGTAGGTCTACTCAGCTGATCACTGGCAGAGATTCTGTACTTTGAAGGGAAACGATTATTTTGCTATGTGTTTGAATCTTTATATTTTTGCAATGGTTCTTTCAGTGAGATGTTTTTTCTCAATCAGGCTACTTCCATATTCTCAGTCATTACTTCTCATAATCTTAACTTATAGGCCTACTGAAGTACTGCAAAAGACATAATTATAAACTAGCTACATTTGAATGAGTGTTTAGTTGGTAATGACCATCTTGTAACATGTTTATCTGGCCTATAAATAAATGCTGCATGATTGTTACATGTAATTTTTACCACTAAATGTGTTCCTTTGATAATACATTAGTATCATCATTTCATACCTATGAGTGTGACTTTCGGACAGATTTTCAATAATATATTTACAACATTAAAACATATTTTTATGTCTGAAACATATAAATACCAGACACTCACTGCTTTCCACCACAGAACTCAAAGTAGAACATTCTAAATCTTTATAGTTTGCATTTTGCAAACATCCATCTCTTTTTAAGTTGATGTAGTTCACAAAATTTTGATGTTTATCCTCACAAGTACAAATAATGCTTCTTTAATTGTCATACTTGTGTTGACATCTCCAAAGCCATTCCCTGTCTTCAGATCCTTAACTAACCTGCGTTTCTTTCTTTCCAGGTGAAATTCAATTGTCATCTTGGAGACTTCTCTCAGAGCTTCAGTTTTACTCCTTCACTTTATCTCACTCTTTTCCTCTTTGGTATGTTGTAAAACAATAACCTGTACAGCAATACAGGTACCAGCCTTTGTTAGTTTAACAAGGAGTTTTTACTTGGACTTGTTGTCATAACTTTCTAGATTCCTTTGAAAGCCATTTCCAAGGATTAACCTCACTTGCAATGCTAATGGAAATGGTGGTTGGTTGGCACAGGAAAGACTCTTTTTTCCAATTTTTGCTGTCTTCTGCTTTCAAAATCAACATCTCATAGACATTTCTGCATATATTTTGTTTGGTTTCTCGTCATGTCTTTTTTCAGCACCCTTGCCTCTTTCTGCCTCACTCATGTTCCATTTACGGAGACACCCATAACTGTTACAATACGGTATCCAAAATTTGTGGAGGAGAGAGGGGATGGGACACTATCAAACAGATGCCCTGCCTACATATGAGCGGAAATACGGAAGCGTCCGATCCCACCCGTCTGCTTTGACCCATGACGTCACAAATATGGCGGAAACAAAAACACACACACACACACTTTCCACAAGAAGCCTAATGACACTAACGGGACAAGTGCGGGAAATGGGGTGTTTTGGGTGGGGGGCAAACTAAATATAAACAAATTTAGACGCCTTGCGTAGCTACAACGTGTAAGTGAAGACAGCCATGCATGAATACCCACCCACCTCCCCAGAGGTCGTAACCCCTGCAACCCATAGAAGATAAAGATGCTTCAGTAGCTGATTAGTGTTTTTTGTCTTTTTTTTTTAAAAAAAAAATCTCACGGGATAGAACAAACAGATCAGAAAGATAAATATAATAAACTAAAACAGAAATTCGAGGAAACAGATAATTAAAATAAGTAATAAGTGTTTTTAAATTAAAAAAAAAAAAAAAAAAAAAATCTCACGAGATAGAACGAACAGATCAGAAAAGTAAATAAAATAAGATAAAACGGAACTGGAGACAGCCACACTCAAACCAAACTCCGCGCCGTCATGACGTCACACACGACAACACCCTTACGTCACAGGTCAAAGCCGACGCGTTGGATCGGACACTTCTGTCGACCCATATGAGCAATTGAGAAACACCGCTGTTACTGCCAATGGCCTGGTCCAGACTGAACCCCCTTTCCTGTCAAGCTAAAATTTGCTATGTAGACTAAACATGATAGTTTTTAGCTCACTTCAGCTTTTGCTTCAATTTTCTAATATAATCCTTTGGTTCCGAAAATGAAGAGTGTAATGTAAAGTTTGTTAATGTGAAAAACTTGAAGTTGTACTATGGTTTGGATATCAAAGTTACATATTGAACCCCACCTTGTATTTTTTTAGTGAGGTAAACATTAGACTTCACGACCAGTAAATGTATTACCTCAACCTGATTTTCTGTCTTCACATTTGTTAGCTTCACCAACTACAGCTAAACTGAAACTTCCTGGCAGATTAAAACTGTGTGCCCGACCGAGACCTGAACTCGGGTCCCGGAAGTTTCATATCAGCACACACTCCGCTGCAGTGTGAAAATCTCATTCTGGATACAACTAAACTGTCACCCTCCAACTTAACCTAGTCCTTGGGCTGTACTGCAGATCAGACTGTCACCACAACCAAGATTTTGGGGGAGGGGGAAACATGTAACTTTAGCTGTGCTTTCCAGTCCATTTTAAGCTGTATGTCCCTCTGTAATAGGTTGGATAAGTCTGTTGCCAGATCAGAGGATGGCAGATTGATACCATCTCCAATAGGATCATGCCTAATATTGCACTGGTGTTCAAATCAACCCATGAGTTGATGACAGCCTTACCTTAAGGTGTTTGCAGATATTATTTGATAGCACACTTATTCTACTCTATAATATTAATGTGAATTTGCCTTGGCAATCAGCTGCATTAAATCTACACCTTTTATTAGTATACAAGGCCTACTAGCTGAAAGAAGTCAAAGTAATCGCACAGGGAAAACACAGTTGTCATTGCTTAAAACTGAGATGTAATTAAGATCAAGTGAAAAAATACGTGCCTCCCATGCCAAGTTATATTTATTTTCTGGAATTGTTCTACTTATATATAATTGTGAACATTTTAAGTAGTGACTTATCTAGGGCATACTAGAGAAGAGTCATAGGTAGCAGAAGAATCTAGAGAATTGTTTGTCATTCCCAGTTTGTGCCAGAATTCTTCCTTCCATTACTCCTACTCTTTTGTAAGTGTATCTTCTTGTGTCTTTCACTAGAGTACATAACCAAATGGGAAGTAAAGGCATACATGTAGAATGATTATTTTTCGATGGCTCCCATTTATGTTGCTAAATTACTTTTCACTTATGCTTCACTGTACTAAACTTAATACATATTGGACATACCAATACTACCCATCTGCTTTTTCCAGGGTGTCATCAAAATGGTGCATGTAAGCTACTTATAAAAATTACACCAGATTCATTGGCTTTGCCAATTTACACTGAAACTCTTACCTTTTAACCTAATACAAACCTCCACAACACTGCAGATCAGTATGTCATCTCAACTAAGATTTCATATCACATTTGTTGGTTTAGCCAACTCACAGCCAAACTGTCACCTTCTAACCTAACCCAGACTTTTTACTAAACTACAGATTAGTCTATCGCCACAACTATTGTTCTGAAAAATAATATTGTCAAAATAGAAATTGTCTTTGTTCTGTTATATCCCTGATTGCACACGTATGATGTCACACACCACCGCATTGGTGTGTCATGGGTCATAGTTGACATTTGGTTTCAGTAGCTTCAACAGCTCTTGTATTTTTTAAATTTGTGCTCTTGTGTACTCCATCATTAAACTGAATTTACTTTGATAGTTATTGATTAGTTTTCTGTATTTTTACAGGAAGTTAATCCTCGGCAGAAAATGGCAACATTTTATGTAGTCATGTTTCTGGAAAATGCCCTGTTGGTTACTGCCTGGCTTGTTGGCGTGTGGAGTGAAGCACCCTGGTATCGAAACACTGTGCCGATAGTTGTGTTCGTTTCATTTGCAACTGGAATTTGCTTCATGATTCTCTACTACCGGTATTTTCATGTCAGAAGGTAGCATAAAAATATATTTTAAGACAGACTATATGTAGTTTAATAACAGTAAATATAATTTGGCTCAATTTTTGTGTCTGCAGGTTACGTTATGAAGCAGGTGGAAGACCAAATACTTATAACAACAATTGTGATTCCACACAGAGATTAGCTAATGTAAATAATGTAAACTGTGGTGAAGTGGTGGTCCATGGCAAAGATGAACAAACTGCAGTGGCTAAAGTAAGTACTGGTTATATTTTTAGTTCACAAAATTGATAACGAGTGTTAACATTGTATGAAGTGCAACAGTTCTGCCGACACACTAACTAATGAAATCAGGATTGTGAGTGCTTGACTGAGAGACAAATACAGAGGAAATTGTGGACATAAAGTATTTAGGTTTAGAAATATTTGAGTAGGAGACAGACACTCATTTCCTGTAATGTGTTAATCAATTCTAGGTTTGGAACACCTTTGTCTTTCACCAGCTGTATGTCTTTATATAGTTATATGGGTTAGTTACCGTCTTTTGCAACTGAAATGCATCTTCTTAAGACCATGTTTTGCATCTTCAGTTGTCACTAATAATACGGTCTTTTCTTACGATTTTGTTTGCTAGGATCATGAATAGTTCACTGTAAACAGTATTAATTATTATTATTATCTAATCTCAGTTTTTTGTTGCTTATCTCATTTTCCCTGTTCTTTCACACACATGTGTTAGATTTTTGCCCATAGCACTTTCACTAACAGTGGCTGGGGTTCTTCACAACACAAAAACATCTACCACATATGTGTAGAAGAACAGGAAGAAAAATGTAAGCAACAAAAAACTGTGAGTAAAGGTAATAATTAATACTGTTTGTGTAGAACTGTTCATGGTCTTAGCAAACAAAATTATAAGAAAAAAATCATTTTGCTACAGTGACCATTGAGGTTACTTTAAATAAAGCAAATTACATTTGGTCTTAATAAGAGTTTCATTATGGTCTCAAAAGATGGTATTTAACCTATATAAATTGTATAACTGTAACTGTGGAGAAAAGAGGCTAAAAAGCAGAGACGATAGTATGTATATCTCTCCTTATGTCCATCTCCTACCAAAAAAGCTACTCAAATATTTCTAAACCTAAATACTTTATGTCCATCCTGCTTAAAAATTGGAGTTAACTTACTTACCTTTTTTTTACAATGGCTGAAAAGTTTTCAGCAAAAGTATTAGGCTAAAAGCAGAATTAGTTATGCCCCAATAGCATGTTATAAAATGTATGTAATATAAAATATAATACTATGGTGATTGGGAGTTGAATTGTAGAAATGAAAAAATTAAGACATACTGGTACAGGAGTAGCCATAAAGAATAAAAATATAAAACAATGGTCTATGCTTGGAATAAGCTGACAAAGGAATTTAAAATCTCTGAAATATGTACTCATTAGAACACTTCATTTTCAACTTTTTTTAATTTTATTTTTTTCAGGAAGTGCACTGTAGTGGGAAGGCAGTCAATAACTGCCAGCAGCGGTGCACCAATGGTTACCTGCCCTACCAGCATGGAGGCATACCTGGCGTGTTCAACTGTCGCTTCAACAATCCAGTTACTTCAACAGCTGCAACTAAAAGGAAAAAGAAGAAGCCAACATCATTTGTCCCTCCTCCTGCTGTTACTGCACTACCTTCTGTTGGTGTACCCAGTCTGTCCATTCAACAACAACAAAACTGCTTGCAGGAACCCTACAGCAGCAATATGTCACTACAGCTACAGAACTCTGTTCCATTTTGGAGGAGGCCTTTGCCAAACAACCAACACAATCATCAGGTAAATGTGAGTGTGACTTGTTATTGCATGTGTCTCAGCCAGTGGAAAGTCCTGTAAGAAAAATTCAAATGATATGATTTTATCATAGAATTCATCATAAGCTACCTTCATATTCCTGGCACCTTTTACATATTTAAAGACCCTTTTGACTGCCCACCAGTGGGGTATCACTGGATTATTATGAAAGTGGCTGACAGTTCATATCGAGTAAGCTACATGCGGCCTTGTTCCTAATGGAATATATTTTATGAACATATTTTAAACTTCCTATTGCTTGCAATATGATATTTGCATCATAGCTTATTGCTGTTATTTTGTTTTTGGAATCGTACCACGAGTGAGCACTTGGTTACTATCCACTGGCATAGAATCAGGCTGCAGTCTTTCAAATTGAATCTGTTGAGAATTTGCTCTACATAATGTGTCTGATCTATCAGTTAACAAGCTTTCTGTGCAGTTCCTAGTGATTTGGATACCTAAACAGCTAATAGTTTCATCAACTTTTAAAATCTCTGAATCTTGATTTTTGTAATATACACCTGGGTCACCTGCTGATCTTTTGAAGTTTAGATTCTGCTGACCATTAGAAGTTTAGATTCAGCATTGCCTGTCTAATTTCAAATTCCTGCAGCAACCACCTTGTTTCCTTATTTAGTCTTTTAATACGAGTATCTTTCACTGATTTTATAACTAGATCTGCTTCTGAAACGTTCACACAAATACAGGGTGTTTCAAAAATGACCGGTATATTTGAAACTGCAATAAAAACTAAACGAGCAGCGATAGAAATACACCGTTTGTTGCAATATGCTTGGGACAACAGTACATTTTCAGGCGGACAAACTTTCGAAATTACAGTAGTTACAATTTTCAACAACAGATGGCGCTGCAAGTGATGTGAAAGATATAGACGACAACGCAGTCTGTGGGTGCGCCGTTCTGTACGTCGTCTTTCTGCTGTAAGCGTGTGCTGTTCACAACATGCAAGTGTGCTGTGGACAACATGGTTTATTCCTTAGAACAGAGGATTTTTCTGGTGTTGGAATTCCACCGCCTAGAACACAGTGTTGTTGCAACAAGACGAAGTTTTCAACGGAGGTTTAATGTAACCAAAGGACCGAAAAGCGATACAATAAAGGATCTGTTTGAAAAATTTCAACAGACTGGGAACGTGACGGATGAACATGCTGGAAAGGTAGGGCGACCGCGTACGGCAACCACAGAGGGCAACGCGCAGCTAGTGCAGCAGGTGATCCAACAGCGGCCTCGGGTTTCCGTTCGCCGTGTTGCAGCTGCAGTCCAAATGACGCCAACGTCCACGTATCGTCTCATGCGCCAGAGTTTACACCTCTATCCATACAAAATTCAAACGCGGCAACCCCTCAGCGCCGCTACCATTGCTGCACGAGAGACATTCGCTAACGATATAGTGCACAGGATTGATGACAGCGATATGCATGTGGGCAGCATTTGGTTTACTGACGAAGCTTATTTTTACCTGGACGGCTTCGTCAATAAACAGAACTGGCGCATATGGGGAACCGAAAAGCCCCATGTTGCAGTCCCATCGTCCCTGCATCCTAAAAAGTACTGGTCTGGGCCGCCATTTCTTCCAAAGGAATCATTGGCCCATTTTTCAGATCCGAAACGATTACTGCATCACGCTATCTGGACATTCTTCGTGAATTTGTGGCGGTACAAACTGCCTTAGACGACACTGCGAACACCTCGTGGTTTATGCAAGATGGTGCCCGGCCACATCGCACGGCCGACGTCTTTAATTTCCTGAATGAATATTTCCATGATCGTGTGATTGCTTTGGGCTATCAGAAACATACAGGAGGCGGCGTGGATTGGCCTCCCTATTCGCCAGACATGAACCCCTGTGACTTCTTTCTGTGGGGACACTTGAAAGACCAGGTGTACCGCCAGAATCCAGAAACAATTGAACAGCTGAAGCAGTACATCTCATCCGCATGTGAAGCCACTCCACCAGACACGTTGTCAAAGGTTTCGGGTAATTTCATTCAGAGACTACGCCATATTATTGCTACGCATGGTGGATATGTGGAAAATATCGTACTATAGAGTTTCCCAGACCGCAGCGCCATCTGTTGGTGACAATTGTAACTAATGTAATTTCGAAAGTTTGTCTGCCTGAAAGTGTATTGTTGTCTCAAGCATATTGCAACAAACGGTGTATTTCTATCGCTGCTCGTTTAGTTGGTATTGCCGTTTCAAATGTACCGGTCATTTTTGAAACACCCTGTATCTTCATGTAAGTCATGTTATAATAAAGCCATTATAACATCTAGGTGATCAGTGTCAAGATCATGTTTAGCAGTCTTAGCAGATAATGAATTGTAGCAGAAAATGAGAGATAACTTGTAACTTTCGCATATGTCTCATCGTAGTCCAGTCCTCGCATCTGAGTACAGCCTTCTGTTACTGGCTGTACTTTATAGTATATAATGTGACATTTCTGTGTTGGAAAGACTCAGTTCACATTTATTGGCATTTTTCTGATGGATAACTAGCAGAGTGTCGTGTGATTCTCTTCGAAAGATTATAACTCTTATTGTGTTGCTTTCAATAAGTTTTCAACGTTTTCTTATGTCAATGCTCCTTCCAATGACAAAGCATCAGGGTCAGCTGACTGTTCAGACTGATAAATAGTGAATTCATGCAGTTTCTTTGGCTTTGGAATTTTTTATGGCTTTCATATTGGCTCAAGTTGTTGCAACTGCTCGTCACCAATGTTTGCTTTCTCACAATTGATTCCTCATATAGCTGGTACTCATTGAACTATTACTTGATCTGACAGTCTCAGCATTGGTTTCAGTTTCCTCTAGTTCATTCTCAGTGAATAAAACAGTCAAAGTCCCAACTAATCATTTATGTAAAAATGAGGACTGGTTTCGGCTCAATGAAAGCGTCCGATTCCACCTGTCTGCTTTGACCCCATGACGTAAGGGTGTTGGGGTGTGTGATGTCATTATGGTGCAGAGTTTATGAGTTAGTTTTTTTTTTTTTTTTTTGGGGGGGGGGGGGGGGCAACCTACTTTACAAAGTCAAAATTTGTTGGTGGTAGGTAATTGTTTTTTTGGGCCTATTTTTGTCGAGTTGTAACGTTTTGTGTATTGAATGTGTTTTAATTTACTTAGGGATGTTTGCCTTTTGACTTTTTGAGATGTTGTGGTTTTTGTTGTTGTAGGTGTTGGATTTTTTGTATCAGTCATTATGGTTGGCCGATACAGGTCAAGGGAAATGACCGATTCCAATTTTTGTAGTTTTATATGCAGGTATTGGTGTTTTAGTATCATCAGCTGTTGTCAAGGGAAATTCTGTTTCCAATTTTCGTAGTTTTTGCTGTAGGCATCGCTGTTTTGGTATTGTAACCTGCAGTTGACCTATATAGGTCAAGGGAAGTGTCCGATTCCTGTAGATTTTGTAATTATTGTTTTTTGTTCATCGTTTTGTGTGTTTTGGGATCGTGGTGCTTTTTTTTTTTTTTTTTTTTTTTTTTTTTTTTTTTTTTTTTTTTTTTTTTTTTTTTTTTTACTGTTATATTTAGCTTGTCCCCTCCCTAAAATCCCCAATTTCTCGTGGTTGTCCCATTAGTTTGATTGTATTTTTGGAGGGAGATGTTATTGTCTTATTTATATCTTATTTATATGTATTTTTGTGTTTGTTGCTATGTGTATGTAGTGGCATCATAGGCGCCATATTGGAGACACTTCAAGTAGCCGTTTCCGCCATATTGATGATGTCATGGGTCAAAGCAGACTGATGGAATTCGACACTTCCGTAACCCCCGGTTTCAGCCTTTATTATGGCTGTCTTCAGATTTAAAGCACCATATGGCTGAAGTTGGCAATGCACGGAACAGTTGTGCGTGACTTATTTGCGGTCGTGATTGCTATATTACATAGTAATTTGTAATAGAGCAGTGTTTTATCTCCAACCGTGTTTTTTCATTCTGTTTCTGCTCCAGTAATAGGATGAACAAGTGATCTGGTTCCTGTGAATCGGTTTCTTCTTTACACTGTTTAGAAGCGGCTTTGTAAAAAAATATATGTCCCTTGTTTTCAGGATTTCTTAAAGCCTGTATGCTTTTGATTCTTCACAATATCCTACCAAGATACGCTCTGTTTTTGTCATTTGGATCTCAGAATCTGAACCTGGTCCTTGCTTACAGATATTTAAGATCCAAGTTCACGTTTGTTCAAGCTTCATGTGGAGACTTGTTTCTTAGTGCCTTAATGGTAGATCTGGTAATTACGTAAACTGCTTCTGCCGAAAACTTTTCTGCCCAAAACTTATTTGGCAAATTTGCTTCAAAAAGCAGGTATCTTGCTTTTTCTATTATGGTATAATTATAGTGATCGCTACTCCATTTTGGAAAACGTTTGTCAGATTATTGTTCACATATTCTCTGCCATTATCTGTGAATAGAGTGCAGATCGTTTTGAGTCATTCCAAGTCAAATCAACATAGGTGCCAAACATTCCCTTCTTTAGTTTTTGTAAAAGGTGGTGTGTTCATTGCATGTGGAAAGATAATGAGAAATAACAAATTACAGAATTTTAGCGCAAGTAAGACAAGTTTAAGAATTTTTAGCATATTGCAGCCCCGTCAACAACTGTGATAGGCTAATATTTTGAAGAATCAGCCTGAGTTGCGCATATTTTCTGGTCTTTACCAGGTTTCAGCTAAATTAATCTAGCCTTCTTCAGAAGCATAAAATTACTATAACATGCCAGAGTAAGGCACAGTCAACATTAAAATTAAAACCTATAGTACAGTGGTACCATGTCGAATTAAAACTACTTAACTGAAGTCCAGCCCCGGCATCTCTTCACCATGCAGTCAGTTGGCAGTGGCAGCTATGTTGGCACTGAGCGTTGCACGTGGAATTGCACTGAGCACATAGCAACTCGTGTGCGTATGCATACGGAGAGTCAAGGCTGTATATCGTTGGCTGTCTGTATATCACGTGTTGGGAGCTGATAACCGTAATTGTAAGCAAACTAAGCATTATGTAGATGAAGTCCCTATTTGTATTAACTACATGCAAATTGTATTAAATGGTAGGAACTTTACTTGGTTGGGTATATAAAGTTTAAGGATAACCTTTACGATTTTAAGCACATATGGTCATTGTGTAAAGTATCCCCACCGAACATGCCTAATAGCGAGCACCTTACTTGTCTCCCTTATTAAAACCTTAGTCATTATCTATAATTTAAATAGGGTGTAACTGTGTGTACAAAGTCTCTGTCATCACACTTAACTAGTATTGACCGACATAGGTCAAGCGTATTAATTAAAGTGTGACGGAAGCTAAAACATCTCCATCATCACACTTACATGCTATTGACCGACATAGGCCAAGTATACTAAAATATATTCTACGATGTACGTTATGCGGGAAATATTTTCTATAGGTAACATTGTGAGTAACGCGATAACGTTATCGTTATCATTACGAGGGAAATATTTAGAGCAGCTAAGTTCTACTTTACCTTGCTGCATAATTGTTAAATTCATCTATGCTAATAACTGACATAGGTCACACATATTAATTGGAGTGTGGCGGAGGGTACATTGTAGATTATAGGTTAGCACACTTGACCTGTGTTAGTAAGTAGCACATAAGCGTGATGAGCGTATAGTTAATACACATAGGGCCTTCATCTATGTAATGCTTAGTTTGCTTACAATTACGGTTATCAGCTCCCAACACGTGATATACAGACAGCCACTGATGTACAGCCTTGACTCTCCATACGCGCACGCACACAAGTTGCTATGTGCTCAGTGCAATTCCGCATGCAACGGTCAGTGCCAACGAAGTTGCCGCTGCCAACCGACCGCGTGGTGAAGAGATGCTGGGGCTGGACTTAAGTTAAGTAGTTTTAATTCAACATGGTACCATGGTACTATAGGTTTTAATTTTAATGTTGACTGTGCCTTACTCTGGCATGTTATAGTAATTTTTTGCTTCTGAAGGAGGCGAGGTGAATTTAGCTGAAACCTGGTAAAGACCAGAAAGTTTGTGCAACTGAGGCTGATTCTTCAAAATATAAGACAAGAGTAATAGCAACTTGAAGTTCTAAAAGTGTGTGAATAATTTAATGAACACTGCTGACAAAAATGGCTGTAACTTCCGTTCTGTTAAAGATACAACGGTGGACCTGGAAATTTTGGAAATGTCTTGCAACAAGCTTTCCAACAGTTTGTAGTTTTATCATATTCATAGAATGTACACAATTAAGATCAGTGACCTTGACCTTTGGCCTTGAATATCTCAGAACATGACACCTTCAAAATTGACGAAAAAAATATATTTGCTTCTACATGTTACACTATACAACATAGTAAGAAATCAAGTTGGGATGACTACGGGATTAGGAGAGAGAATTTTATATGTAACTGCAATGTGTTGCATTAATACAAAATAAATTGTAATCAGACTCCAACAATATGACACAAAGCACTGAAAAATGTGTTTATTGTTAAAAAGATGGTGTTGTGATGTAACACAGTAAGTTAGTACAGTCAACAGGCCAATAGCAAGCATTTGTAATATGCAAGGTCACAAACAATGACATTCAACCTTCATTGATGCAAAATATGATATAGTCATTCCATCCGAACATATTCTGGGAAGGCATGATGAACATGTTCACGTTTACAGAAAAAAAAATGTGGCAAATGTATCATCTATTCTTACTATACCCCAGTACTGGGAAGTAACATATGACACCTTTTTTGCATCTTTTGTTGAAAGGAAATACGTTCACCCAATTGCTGTTCTCATATCAATGCAAGAATGTCCTTCTTGTCAACAGTTAAGAAGTCAGGATTCTCAAGGTGTACATATGAAGGTGAAGGCCCATGAGGATGTAGGGAGCTAATTGAAATATCATTGGTACCTTCATTAACATTCAAAACACATCCAAGCAACCAGTGACCTTCGTACATGCATGCAACAAACCCTGTGATATCAAAAGGTACGAGTCTCGTTGGATTCGAGTTAGAGATTAATTTCTGATGTCAGGTGAATTGGAGAAAACTTTCATTTGGTTATAGTTATGGCCTGTGGGAATAACACATTGTAACTTGTGGGTACCTGCAATTGTGTGAATTTGTGCAAACCACTCCTGAAGGAGAGATCTTCTTCATCACACTCACTGTTAGTTGTGTAATGAAAGTGGCACACTGCAATGTTCTAGGAGCACCATTCAAACAACTGTGTGGGTGTCATTATGTGAGAGTTGTAGATGTACTGCAGACTGACACAGGCAGCAAGACTTTTGATGATACCAGCAATACCCTCACATGGTTCTTTGCAATGTAATGTGACAAAGAAGTGCCACTCTGCAGAGAAATTAAAATCAGCATGATGAAATGTTATGTTGGCAAAATTCTTGTAATTCTTCTACTCGGCTGTAGCACCATCTGAGAAGTAGTACACATACTTGAGTGTTCTATGGAAACAGGAGCTCGCGAAATCAACAAAGTGATGCAGAAAAAGATGAACACTTATTGTGTCATGTTTAGGGCATTTTGAGAGTATAACAAAGGAAACATGATCAGTTGTGTGGGTTTCTGGATGTTGTATAGTAAACAACAAATGGATGAATGGTGGCCTGTGCATGGTTCCAATGAAACCCCTGCACCTCATCCTGCAGGACAAATGCGTAACTTTCTGCAAAATAACATATTCCAATGTATTCATTGTCATAAAGTGTCTCATTCAGATGGTGTTGAAATTCAGACTGTTTGGGGGGCTATGAGGGAATGCGACAGAAGCTTTTTTAATTTGATTTTGAGGTTTTCCAAGAAGTCTTCCACAGATGATATATACAGGTCTTGAAAGTTGTTCTATCCGTACCTGCTCACGGTTTACATGTTATTTCATCAACTTGATTTTCATCAAACAACTCTTGCAGGTGTTTTATGATAGAATGTGTGCTTGGGTAGTTTTCACATATAGCATTTTGGCTGTGCTGTATTACAGATAATCAGAGGAAGACAGTGTTTGTAGGTACTAATTCGACAGTCTGCATCACATGTCAACTCCTTTAATCTGGAATCTTCCAACCTGAGCTTCACGCTTGGGTGAATACTACAAACACACACACTATGGGTAGCGGTTGCACAAACCAAAAGACAGTTCTTGGGTTGCAACTGGCAAAATTTCATTAATTGTATATTTCAGTTCTGGTTGTCCATCTTTGAATGCCTGACAATGGATCCAGGATTCCCAACACTAGTCATTTTTGTTTATGTATTCTGGAACAATTTACCATGACAGAAACAAAATCTGTCTTCTTAGGCAAACATTGGCTTGTATTGTCTCTGTTGTAGATGTCTATGACACAATTCACAATTTTGTTCACGTAAGATATGTTTGGGTCTTGGATTGGGAGATGCTAAAATACCACATTCTTTAACTAATTGTTTTGCTTTTCTTACCAAATAGAGGCTCCAGAGTCATTTTCAGTCTTTTGAATACTCCAACTTTTCGGAAGAAGTGTCACAATTTGGATCTTCTCAGTGCTTGTGGTGCTGGTACTGAATTTCTCTTTCAATTGCATTATCATTTCAGATTCAACATTTGTTTCATAATCTGCATTTTCTTCCGTGCTAGGTATATATTTACTTCAAAATGCCTCAGACACTTACTCAAACTTTTTCTGCACATATGTTTTCTCTTCCAGTCTCTTCTTTTTCACTGGGGGCTCACCAAGAGATACCAAACTATCATTTAATGCATTGGAAGCAATTCTTAGGGCTACAGGTGTGTGTGACTCATCTGAGACGCTATGCAGGTTTGCGGTTTCCACTTGTTTCAATGTAGTTGGGTCAGCCACAGGCCCTTGTCTCTAAGTTTAGTTTTTTCTTCATTTATCAAATATTTTATAGCCTGCCATTATGCCACCAATCATATCAACCATCTGCATTTGCTCTGTATATAGATTCTTCTTGTATCTGTTGTGTCCATCTTACCTGAAAGGATTACAGCGATACATGATCTTTGCAAACTTCACCTTCAAGCTAGATTTGTATAGTTTCAACACACAACACCTTTTGCAACAACTATTTGTGTACATGTAACAGCTACACTGCCATCCAATATTTGAAAGCGATATTGATGTGCCTACATTGTTACCTTACTGTGCGTTGTTATAACACCACCTTTTTAACAATAAATATGTTTTTCAGTGCTTTGTGTCATATTGTTGGCATCTGAATACAATTTATTTTGCGTTAATGCAACACATTGCTGTAAATATTAATTTATATCTCCTAATCCCATTCTGATCCCAACTTCACTTTTTACTATGTTGTGTTGCGTAATGTGAAAAAGCAAATATATTTTTTCGTCAATTTCGAAGGTGACATGTTTTGAGAAATTCAAGGTCAAGGGTCGAGGTCACTGACCTTAATTGTGTACATTTTTTGAGTGTGACACAATTACATATCATTGAAAAGCTTGCTTCAAGACCTTTCCAGAATTACGTGGTTCACTGTTGGCTTTTTATTAGAAAAGAAATTACAGCTGGTTTTGTCAGCAGTGCTTGTCAAATTTTCTTACTTGTGATATAATTCTGTAATTTGTTATTTTTCATTCTCTTGTCATATGCAATGAACACACCAAATTTTATGAACATTTAAGAGGGTCATGTTAAGTATTGTATTTTCTGTGTTGATTTGACATGAAAGGACTCTTTCTACCACTTTGCCTTTCAACTAGATTTTTAAAGTCATAATGTAGCTGTAGCGCTTGATTTTTATTTCTGAGACATATACAGATATTTTGCGGAACTAGTTGTCAGTTAAAGTAAGGAAGTATTTAACCCCACTGATTTACCTAGTTTGCATTGGCTCACACTGATCGGAATGTGCTATCTGAAGAATTTCCATGGCTAAATTGTGTAAAAGAAAGTCTTCTTTGTTTGCCCTCTAGGAACTTCACATGGAGTATTTGCTGCTCCCTCATATGAAATTCAATTAACCAGACCTTTGCATAGTGCTTGCCTTGTTTCAGAATGTGGATGACTTAGTCTTTTATGCTACAAGTCTGCACTACTTGATTGCAATACTGATTTTGCTTAAAAATTCGAATAATATGGTTAGTCTAGTCAGTACATTGCGTTTGCTGATGACACACTAGCAACCTCCTTTTTGGATGCTAACAGACAGTGGATCTGTGCCTCATTGAGGTACTTGTATGTACGGATTATCCTGCACTTTAATCCTACCGTTCTTGTTGTCCTTCAGAACACGTAAATTTGAAGGTCCTAATCATTTGGCAGGTAAGTTGACATTTTTGCTATTACAACTTTCTGTGTCAACATTATTGTCATCACATGGATATTTGAACAGGTGTGCTTGAGTCTACGTACATTACCATTCTGTTCTTGCATCTTTACCTGCCGCTGCATTTGAAAAGAATGTCTGGTAGGCCATGTTGCTATCTTGGGCGCAGTTTTTCTGTTGGATTTTCTCATGCTGTGACATTGATAGATACCTGTACCGTATTTACTCAAATATAAGCTGCACTTTTTTTCCAGTTTTTGTAATCCAAAAAACCGCCTGTGGCTTAGGATCGAGTGCAAAGTAAGTGGAAGTTCTGAAAAATGTTGGTAGGTGCTGCCACAACTAACTTCTGCTGTCGAATGTATGTAGCGCTACACAGGCATGCTTTGCAGGCACAAAGATAAATACTGGCGCCAAAACCTCTGCGTCAGTAAATAAATTAAAAAAAAAAGGTGCAAGACGAGCTTTTTCCTCCGCCCCGAGTTTCGACCACTGCATTTTCATACCTTATCCAACGAAGTAAATACAAATTCCGTATTGTTCATCTTCGAATGGAATGTAGCAGCATTTCAATGTACTACGAAAATCCAACTGGCAAGACTGTTTGGGATGATTGTCAATATGGCCAACTCTATGTTCCGAATTTTTTCCTACCTGTGAGAACAGATGTTTGGTAATAGGAACTTTTATGAATTGTGAATCACATGCAGTATTCTCTTCATCATAAGAATAATATGAATATAAATATTTTGCCATGTATTCTTTCATGTTTGCTGCTATCTCATTTAAATCCTGTCCGCCTTATAACCTACGAAAATAGTGTGAGACAACAGCAAATACAGAAGAATATACATATCATGTCATGTTTATATTCGTATTATTCTTATGCCTAATAGTGATACAATCTGAAATGAAGCATGGCAATTGACTACATTTTTAAATCTAAGATGACTCTAATTTCTGCGCAGAATGTAATGTACAAAAGAGGCGTCTGCAAAGAAAGCAGCAGTGTAAGTAACAACAAATAGCAGTCTCTTGCCATTGTTTCGCTAATGAGGCAATTACTCTTGTTTTTTTATTGTAAGCGGCGGTAGCGCGCACAAAAGCGAAACGTCGTAAACACTCATTATTAGAATGCGACAAACAATGCATGACACAGTAAAATAATACATTTTCAGCTTAGAGTGATGTAAACACCTATAACAAAGAGAACATCACTTATCAGATCAAAGAAAAATAAGCAACCGATTCAAACCAGACGAAGCACGTGAAAAAGGAAGGGTATCCGTATAAATACGGACGGAGCACCTGACGCTTAGCAATGGCTACCTGGTAAAGCTTAACTGCTAAGCTTACGACTCGAACCAAACTACTGTAGCTGTATTGTCATTCATTCGACCTAAATTGTGCCTCATATTACAATAGACCAACTTTGTTTCGATTTGGAGGTGCGACCTAAGACTTTTCTCTCCCCTTGAATTTCGAGTGTCAAATTTCAGGTGCGGCTTAGATTCGGGAAAATTTTTTTTCTTTGATTTCGAGTCTCATTTTTCAGGTGTGGCTTAGATTCGAGTGCGGCTTAGATTCAAGTAAATATGGTACTTATTGAAATTATAGCACCTGGGACCATTTCTGAATGTAATATCGCCATAGTTTTTCTTGTTGACTCACAGGGCAGTGTCACTAGTCAATGGCTTATTTCAGGCATAATCACTCATTCCCTGCAGAACTTTATTTTTTATGGTGTCTACCATGATTGTCAAGTTTGAATTTTCTAAGCTCACAATCAAATAGGTTAATATTCATCTGGTATGCCTGCAAGTACGATGCAACCAGTCCATTCTTCTTTAACTTAAAGAACAAACCATTTAATTTTTGTGACATGGAAGTTATCTTTTATACATATTCTCCTAGTGATGAACAATTTTCAGATATAGTTTTCAACAGTGTCTTTCTTAATGCTATTTGTTGGAAGAGACCAGGATCTTCTTAGACTTGGCCTTGGCTTGTCCCACCCCTTTCTAGGGATATCTTGCATATGAGCATATATCAACAGATGGACGGAGAGTATAAACTTGGTTCCTATTGTGCGCGCTTAAGTTGTATCTCTTATTTTTCCATTGAGGCAGTCCCACAATTCTTCATGAAACCTTTGTATTAGTGATTATGTCATTTCAAATTGGCCTGTGGTGCTGCTAATTTCCTCCACCCACTGATGCCATATTTTTTTAGAATATTGAACTGAAATGTGCTGCCTGCACCCATTACCTGTTAGCAGAGTAATTTACTGATAGTATCTTATGAAATGAACACATTTATTGCACAAGATTAACAAGGTAGCACTGTATGAAGTGTCCTGTCGAGTGGTGGACTAAGGTAGTGATTGACTGGCATGCTTGAAGTAACATTGTTTGTTTATTGTATATGAATTAAATCCATGCAGTTCGAGGACAAAGGTTCGCACATTGACTAATGGAAGAGGGCCTTCTGTGACAATTGAAGAATACAGTGCAATGACCTTTTAGGTGATTACTTCGCCATTCCCATGAGGACGAAGTGCTGACTGTTGGTGGAGATGAGGAGCTGTGGAAGCAGGGTTTTCCAGAGTGATGGTGGAACAGCAGTGACTGGGAGCCTGGTTAAGGTGCGGGACTGTACTATCAGTTGCACTGCACTGCTGAAAGGCATTGTGGTCCATGGTGTTGTCTCACAGTGTGGCTGGCTAACGGTCTGGAGGCTGGAGTTGAACTGGTCACTGAGGGGCTCAGCAGTGACCTAAGTATGCTTGTGGCAGGTGTACAGCCACGTGACCATGCGTATGTGAATTGGACCCCACAATTGCAGTGCTGTGTACTGTTTTGTGCATGCCACATAGTGGCATGACCAGCAACCCCCACCTCCCGATGGGGTGGCAGCCGCAGGAGGCTTGACTGTAGGCCAAGTCCATTGATGAACAGCTGCCTGAGGTAATGTATGAGCCATACCTGGCCATGTGGTGGCCGAATATACAAGAGGCCCAATCTTGTGCATACTACACCCCTTCCCCCGTGAGGGAGATGGTGCAGCCATCGCAGAGAAGAACCATAGCAGCCAAGGAAGGCATCTCTGGACAGCCACTAGAACGAACTGGAACAAGTCACTCTGGCAATGATCAAAAAAATGGTCCTGACAAAAGGAGTATGTGTAGGGAATGGTAGCACTCTGCTGTAGAGGCAGTGGGAAAGGCATGGACAGATGCTCAATGGAATGAGCAGATGCTGAACTGACAATGAAGAGTCCATGGAAACACTATCCAGACCTGGAGAAACACAAAGTGGGAGCAGCAGTGGTTGTGGGAAAAGGCAGCGGGAATTAGAGATGCTCACAGAAGAGATGGTCACAACAATGGTGGCAGGTGGGATGACATCGAGTGGGCCTGCTGGGACAGGGTCGCTGACGACTGCAGAAGGCGCCACAATGATGGCCACGACAATGCCTGCAGAGATGGTGGCATGGCCGAGAGGCCCAATGTTGATAGCTGTAGCAGTTGCAGGTGAGGCCGTGGCGGAGGTAGCAGTGTCGGTGTCACTGTGGAGAGGGCCGGTTGTGAGTGGCATGGCCTTGGGAGTGCCGGTGGATGTGTTGCTGCAAGGAGGAAGGCTGAGGAGACAGCATCGGCAACATTGGCTGTGGCAGCGAGGCCAGCAGGAAGAGGTCCGGTGAGGGAGAATACACGGCAATGGAACTGGAACCTGAAGGCACAGAGAAGCATGATAGACACACAGACTGACCACAGCACATAAGGGAATGCACATAAAAAAGATACGGGAATGGACCACTCAACTGACAGAGATGAGAGAACATGGCTGAGAATGTGCAACTGCTGATACAATAATATGAAATGAAAAGCTGGATCAGTATGGTTGAGAAACATACAGTCAAGGAAGAGCACAACTCAGCTGCAGGGTAATGAAGGGAGACACATCTGAAGAGAAGCAACAAATGGGAAGAGCAACATTGTTGTCATTGTTGAATCTGTTCACCACCAGCATTGTCTGGTCAAAACATGACATGGTACGCTTACATCAAGATTGGCGTGGCAGTGGGGAGAGGCCAGGTGACAAACAAGACTGGGTGCTGGAGCAGCAACCATTGAACTGGGATCAGATGCTGAAGCCAACGGAGCTGCAGCAGGTGGCCGCAGAGCACATGGCGGCAGAGGAGCTGGCGGCACTGAAACAGGTGGGCACGATGAGTCTTTGCTGCTGAAACATGTAGTGCCAGAAGAGCTGGCAGCACTAAAACAGGTGGTGCCAGAGTAGGAACTGACAGTGTCCAAGTTTCAGGAATTGTCAAGACTTTGATGCGAGAGCTGGAAGTGTCCAAGATACTGTGATGGGTGGGATCCACAGCACAGCATCCTGCGGGGGCCAGTAGCTGGCGAGTGGGAACCGTGCCGGCTGAGAGTTTGCAGGCTGGTGGCGAGCCAGCCATCAGTGCACAGGCCAGCACTGTCTGGGCAGAGTACAGGTCAGTGCAGGGCCGGCTTGCAGCGGAGTCGCGGGAGGTAGAACAGAACCACGGCCAGGCGTGAGGTGTAGCGGAGGATGAGGCATCTCCACACGTGCCTGACCTGACATTAAAGTGGCACGGAAGTCTGCGGTATACATGTAGGCGCCCCACAACTGCAGCGCTGTTTACCATGATCTATACAGCATGTAGTGCCACAGCCTGCACCCCAACTTGCTGGGCAACTGCTGTAGGCTCGGTAGTAGTCAGTACTGCTATCTGTTGATAAACAGCTGCCTGAGGTAGTGCTGACGCCTTTCCTGGCCCACAAAGCGTATCTACTAATGTGATGGACGAATGTGCAAGGGCCCAGCCCTACATATACTGTGCTGTAACACCAACACTCTTACACAATAATACATGGAGTGAAATGTTAGAGCATCCATAGTTATACCACAGCAACAAAAGGTGCCTTAATAAGCAATGCATGGCTTTTGAATTCTTACAGCATATGAGGGGCATTTGAAAAGTCTGCAAAAATAAAAACTACTTACGTGTTTGGGATAAACCTTTTTTATTTTTTGACATAGTCTCCTTTTAGACTTATTCACTTTGCACAATGCTGTTCTAATATGTTGATCCCCTCTGAATAATAGGTATTGTCCAAGTCTGCAAAATAGCTATTAGTTGCTGCAATCACCTCCTTGTTTGAATAAAATCTTTGTCACGCCAGCCATTTCTTCAAATTGGGGAACAAATAGTAGTCCAAGGGAGCCAAGTCTGGAGAATAGGGGCGATGTGAAATGAGTTGGAATCCTATTTCCATTAATTTTGTGACCACAACTGCTGAGGTGTGTGCTGGTACATTGTTGTGATGGAAAAGGACTTTTTTGCGGTCCAATCGCCAACATTTTTCAGGCAGCTCAGTTTTCAAATGGTCCAATAACGATGAATAATATGCACCTGTAATAGTTTTACCCTTTTCCAGATAGTCAATGAGGATTATCCCTCGCTGCGAATCACAAAAGACAGTCGCCGTAACCTTTCTGGCCGAAGGAATGGTCTTCGCCCTTTTTAGTGCAGATTCTCACTTGAAAACCCATTGTTTAGATTGTTGTCTGGTCTCAGGAGTATAGTAATGTATCCATGTTTCATCCACAGTGATGAAACAACGCTTAAAGTCCTGCGGATTCTTCCTGAGCAGCTGAAAACCATCCTTGCAACACTTCACACGATTCCGTTTTTGGTCAAGCGTGAGCAATCGTGGAACCCATTTTGCAGATAGCTTTCTCATGTCCAAATGTTATGCACCCGTTCATTCGATATGCTCACAGCACTAGCAATCCCACGCTCCTTAACTCTTCTGTCATCCATCACCCTATCATGGATTTTATCAATGATTTCTGGAGTCGTAACTTCCACAGGGCATCCAGAATGTTCAGCATCACTTGTGCCCATATGCCCACTCCGAAAATTTTGAACCCACTTATAAACTGTTATAATCGAAGGTGCAGAGTCACTGTAATTTTTATCAAGCTTCTCTTTAGTCTCCTGAGGTGTTTTGCCTTTCATAAAGTAATGCTTAATCACCACACAAAATTCTTTTTCATCCATTTTCTGACAATCAGTCGATTTCCTTGATTCACACGAATGCCAGACACAAAGAAATAGACCAATATGGCTGAAACTTGGTGTGCATTCTTTCAAAAGATACTACTAACTAAACATGACCTCAATACACGTTGGTGTTGTTATCTTTTGGACTTTGCACGGACTTTTCAAACGCCCCTCGTAAAACGTAAATCAATATGGCAAGGTGAGATGTGAACTGTGCCCCACTTTGCTCAGTTGTTCGCATGAATTCGAAGTTCTTTGAGAAGGATGTCATAAAGATGTGTAAGAATGAGAACCTGCTGTAGTGTCATTATACAGATGACTACCAGAGGACAAAATAGCCCATATCCCAGCAAGCATTTATTTCCAGAAATGATTGTAGGACCTAATTTTGAGTGGTACTACCTTTGTAAGAGTATTAGACACTTTTTTCAATACCCTGTATTGTTGATTATATTCTTACTTATGCAAATAGGTGCTGAGGAACAATCTGCTTGCCATGTTAGTTGTTATTAATGGCAGTTATGCTTATGAGTATGTGTCATAATTTGTTTCTTTTCTCTATCACATAGACCAACCTAGAATCTTGTATTGTTATGTTCCTCACAATATGTGGATTTAATTTTTGCAGGGTGGCTCAAGTGAAAATGAAGCAAGCAGTGTTGGCTCAAGGGTGAACATACAGCAGAAACTGCAGGAAAAGAAACAGAAGCAGTTAGCAGAGCTTCGGATAATTGAGGAAGAAATAAAGCAGGGTAAAATACAGAGACCAGGGTCAGGTGCACCGTCAGGTGTCGGCGATGACTTTGGCTCACTGCCTCGGCAGCCGATACCGAGAGCTAAGCGACACAACCAGGGTGGTTGGCCACCACCGACACCTCCGAGTTCCAGAGCTCTGCCACCGCCATACTCTTACCATTTACTCCCACCCCCACGTGCGAAGCATCGTTCCAAAACACCTGAGATTCTCCTGGCGCCTCATTACCTCGAGGGCAACAGCATCTACTGCAGCTGGGAGCACGAACGAGGCCCTGTATATCGGTTGTCAGATGATGACCACATGGACAGGTGAGCATTGTTGAGAATTGATATTTTCCTCTGTGTTACAGTAATGGAATTGCACCCACTGTTGATAAACTACTTTCATTACATTAATGGTTTGCGGAAACCACGGATAAGCTAAGATTCTGTATCTGTGGCCTGTTTTATGTCTGTGAGCTTTCAGTATTTTTTCCAAGTGACTAAATAAACAGTTTTTGTTTCTCGTTTTTCTTTTCCACAGTTAAAGTTAACATCTAGATTGAAATCAACCATTACAAGTTTTCAGTGCCTCGAAAAACCATCCAAAGCTGCAAATTTCATTAAAAAAAATTTTTTTTTGTTTACTCAATCAATAGTTTTGAACTGGGGCCTATTTTCAAATCATTGCGCATGGACAATAAGTGATGTACTGTACTTTTGTTTAGTAACACAATGTACTGCTTTGGGAATTAGAGGAAAGGGGGGGGGGGGCTTCTCCTTTTTGGTAGTGTGAGCTGTAACTATTGAATCACTTTTTTTTCACAAAGTTACTTATGGGAATGCAGTTAGGTGGTGCCTTCGACAACTGCCGATATTTCTACAGGTACACATCCTGTCATTTTCAACGCACAAATGAAACGAGGAAATGTTGTGCAAAGGAATTTAAAATCTTGGTTTGTAGAATGTATCCAGAAAGGCAACTATCTCTCTCCCTCTCTCTCTCTCTCTCTCTCTCTCTCTCTCTCTCTCTCTCTGTGTGTGTGTGTGTGTGTGTGTGTGTGTGTGTGTGACTGACATCAGAAGTTATTGATAGTAATAACCAACAGGTGAGATAGCATTAACTCTGTCCATATGTTTTCTGACAAAGGACAGTGGCCTTCCATTGCATCTGTTTGACACATAATTTACACCTTTTTTTTACTTATTTGGTATTCTTTCAGCTTCATTTTCATTGTAAGGTATAGAAAATTCATCTTTCCCACAGCAACAGCAGGTGCACTAATAGTTATGCCAACTGATCAAAATCCAGAAAATCTGAATAGTTAGTTACGCGGTTCTGTTTCTTCAACGACATTATGTGTCCTTCAGTAACAGCAGGTGCACTGAGACAAGTAGGCTAGCCGACTAAAATCCAGAATGTCACTTATATGGAAGTGTTTCTTCAACAGCAATCTGTGGGAAACATGCCTTTTTCAGTAAGTTTATTGTGGCTGTGGACCCAAGTTGGAGGAGAAAATAGAGTCAGTTGTCCTCATTAGAGTGGTTTTACAAATGCTTTCATTAAAATAGTTTGTGTACATATGTTATGGTATTTTTTCTTCTTTTTTCGCAACACCACTTAATTGCCATAATGATTGTGGGATTTCCATCTGTATAAAAACAAATATGTCAGTTTTAAATAGTCCATTGAATGGTAGTTCTGAAGTAGCTAACTTTATAGCCTATAGAATGTGTATCTGTTATATAAGAAAATGTTTTTAGGGTGTATTCTTGTTACACAGTTTTGCTTCAGAAGTTGTTGTTACTCTAATATTGCCTGTTTTAAGAACCAGAGGTAGTGGTTGTTAAGGTAATCATTATAAATACTGTAGCACAGAACCACTAATATTGGGAACTTAATCCTCAGCAACACGTTTAGGGAGTCAAGCTTCCGTGATCTGGCTGTCTAAGTTAATCCTACATAAACATGTGCTGAACATTCACTGAAGCATTTCTTCAGTAAAATGTTAAACACCAATCACAGCAGCTGCCTCCCTGTGCACTGTTAGTTCATAAACATGTGTAGGCTCCAAGAGACTTATTCCATAACACTCCAAAGATGTTACAGAGGATATGGAGAGACACCATACCAATGCTTATTGTTGCAGAGTTATTCCCATATATCATACTAAGACCCTAAAGAAGGTTTTAAAAAAAAATCAAGAACGTATTACATTTCTCACCAGTTTGTATATTAAGTTCATTATCAGACTTAAGCCAGTGGATTGCTATTTCATGTTCCTCAAGCAGGTTGAGTTTCTTTCCTTTCTTATCTGCATGCATCACCTCTGAGTCCTCTTGCGTGTCTTTCAGGGGGTGACTAGTCTCATGTATATGTTCGGCAGCCAACAATCTGCTGTAGCTGCCCAATCTAGAAGCATTTGCATTCTCCCCATATTATGTCAAAAATTTCCTACCTGTTTGCCCTGTGTATTTCATAGGATGCACACTGTTTTTTATAAACACCTGCCAGTTCAGATTTACTTATTCCATTGCCTGCTTTGTGCTTTACACTGTATTTCATTACTTTTTGTACTGTGAATGCCAACTGGACATTGTATGGTCAAAGATCGTTCTCCAGTTTATGTGAAATTTCCTTCAAAATGGTTATTACTGTTTATAATATTATATCTTCATATTACTGTGTTGTGCAGTTTTCCTATATAAAACCTTTAGTTATACATTACTAGACATGTTCACTCTGTAGTAAAAAGAAATCAAACATAAATTACATTCTGTCAAAGGGTCATGTAATAAGTATAGTACAAAAATATTACTGCTTTACACATCTTATCTTCAGCACTGCACATCATCATCATTTTCTTCTTCTTCTTCCTTTTTCCTGGCCTTATCCCATCTCATTCACAGGTTCAGAATGTTAATCTGGATTTCATGTAGCCCATCTGCCTGCATCAAGTGATATTCCATGTGAAACAATGTGAACATGTCCAAAGTATTTATAGATTGTGTAACCGATATGGAAGGTGGTACCTACCCAGTGTTCACCTAGTTGGATATGGGAAAGCGCCTACATACCACACGGAAACCACCTACAAACCACATGGAGGCTGGCTTGCGCACCTGCCCTCATCTTTACTTCATTGGGCAGATTCAGTCCAGAGCCAGCACACTGCTCCGAATCCTGGAAGTGGTGTGCTAATGTGTGTGACTATCTGGGCTGGTTATCTATAGAACGGCACCTATTGAAACATATTTTGTACTGTTTAAGCCAGTGAATATAATAGGAAGGAAAACTGGTTATCAGTGAAGGGGAAAATGCTGCTTATTTATACATTTTTATGGTATAAAAAAGTTGCTTGAGGAAAATGGAAGTACTCTCTTTGTCAGAGGAGTTCCAGGACAGGATTTAGAAAAAATTGCAATTGCACTTGCAAAGTGATAATCCTGACTCCTATTGACGTAGTCACCTGGGCTATCTATATACAGCTGCCAGTGTTTCTGGAGGCCCTGCAAGTAACTGTGGAACTTTTCAGCTGTGATCCTTGTGAGCTCATTTGTCACAACCCGTTGGATGTATGTGATATCTTGATGAAGCTTTCCTTTCAGTCGCCTTTTCATTCGCTGAAACGAAAAAATTGCAAGACGAGAAGTCGGGCAACTATGGTGGAAGTGGGATGGCAATAACAGAATGTCTGGTCAGATACTCAATAACAGATAAAGCAGTATGGCGTGCTGCATTGTCACACAGTAAAAACCAGCCATGAGAATGCCACAAAACAGGGCAGTGGCATAGAATTGCTTGTCGCAAACATTTCAAGACTGCGATGTAAAGAGTTTTGTTCATGCTGGAGGAATGCGATGAATATCATCTTGATCCTCGGGGTTGTCATTTGACTTTTTTCGAGGCTAGTGAACCGAGCCCCACCATTCAGCTCTTTGATGCTTTGTGTGAGGGTCGTATTGGTAGCACCAATTTTCATCCTCAGCAATAATCTTTGACAGAAATGTGGGATCACGTCTGGCTCTATCCAGTAGTTCAGCAAAAATTCTTCGTCTTTCCTCTTTCTGTTTGTCTGTTAGTATGCGAGGCATGAGTTTTGCATTTTGCATTAAGTTTCTGTTTCCCTAAATTTTTTTGTCAAATCTATTGACACACATCATGATACAAATTAACTTCTTATGACATTCCATGCACATGATGGTCTTCTTGCATTAACTGCCTTACACGGTCCATGTTTACATCAGTATGTGCTGTAGATGGGCGACAAGCAATGGGATCGTGTTGCGCTGAATCTCTGCCTCCATTAAACCTTTTGTGCCAGTCAAAAACGTGACTTCTCAAAAGTGCCTTGTCTGCATATGCTTGCTTAATCATTGTTCACATGTCACTAGGTGTTTCCCTGAGCTTAACACAGAATTTAATGTTCACTCTGTGCTCACAATCAGCATCCATTGTGTCACAGTAACTAATGCGCAAAGAACCCAAACTGAGCACTGCTAAGCACAGCCCAACCACGTAGTAAGTTCATGTAGAAACATGGCCGAAGTCATTCCGAGGACTCACACGTACCAGGTAAAATGAAAATAACATAATTAAATTTTGCTTGAGACATATGAGTCTCAACTTTCTGTACAGTAATGATAGAAGCTGAAGATATGAATCAAAAATTTGTGCCATGGCCGCGACTTGATCCCGAGTCTCCTGCTTACTAAGCAGCCATGTTAGCCATTACACCACCCTAACACTATAGGCAGCACAGCTGCACAGCTACCCTGGTACAATTCCCTCGCTAACATAAACTTGAATTCATGGCTTCAGCCTATTTTCCCCATCTTAAACAGTATTTTCAATTTATTATGCACTGGAGATCCAAAGAAACTGTTATGCCTGCCTAGTATTGTGTAGGGACCCAGTAAGCTTGCAGAAGTGCTGCAACGTGACGTGGCATGGACTCGACTAATGTGTGAAGTAGTTCTTGAGGGAATTGACACCATGAATCCTGTGGGGCTGTTCATAAATCCGTGAGAGGACGAGTGGGTGGAGATCTCTTTTGAACAGCACATTGCACGACATCCCAGAAACGCTCAATAATGTTCATGTCCGGGGAGTTTGGTGGCCAGTGGTAGTGTTTAAACTCAGAAGAGTGTTCCTGGTGCCACACTGTACCAATTCTCGACACATGGGGTATCGCATTGTTATGCTGGAATTACCCAAGTCTGTCGGAATGCACAATGGATATGAATGGACACAGGTGATCAGACAGGATGCTTACGTACGCTTCACCTGTCAGAGTCATATCTAGACGTATCAGGCATCCCATATCACTCCAACTGCACACACCCCATTACATTACAGAGCCTCCACCAGTGAACAGCTCCTGCTGACATGCAGGGTCCATGGATTCATAAGGTCATCTCCATACCCGTATACACATATACATCCATTTGCTCGATACAATTTGAAACAATAATGGTTCGACCAGGCAATATGTTTCCAGTCATCAACAGGCCAATGACTGTGTTGATGGACCCAGGCGAAGCATGAAGCTCTGTGTCGTGCAGTCATCAAGGGTACACGAGTGGGCCTTCAGCTCTGAAAGCCAATGTTGATGATGTTTCATTGATTGAATGGCTCACACGTTGGTACTTGTTGATGGCCCAGCATTGAAATCTGCAGGAATTTGCGGAATGATTGCACTTCTCTCTCGTTGAACAATTCTCTGCAGTCATCATTGGTCTCGTTCTTACAGGATCTTTTTCTGGCTGCAGCAATGTCAGAGATTTGATGTTTTACCGGATTCCTGATATTCACAGTGCACTCCTGAAATGGTCATATGGGAAAATCGCCATTTCATCACTACCATGGAGATGCTCTGTCCCATTGCTCGTGCACCGACTATAATGCCGCATTCAAACTCACATAAATCTTGATAACCTTCCATTGTAGCAGCAGTAACCGATCTAACAACTGCACCAGACACTTGATGTCTAATATAGACGTTGCTGACCGCAGCAAAGCATTCCGCCTGTTTACATATCACTGTATTTGAATACACATGCCTGTACCAGATTCTTTGGCTCTTCAGTGTGTATGTACAGGCATGATTTTCCCATTACATACAAAGCTGGTGTGGTATTCTAACACCGGAGAGCAATACTGATGATTTAAGAAGGGAAAAATAGGCTGATGGCGTGGATTGAAGTCTATGTTAGGGAGGCCACTGGAGTAGGGTAGCGCATGCAAGTAATGGCTAACACATCTTCCTAGTAAGTAGGGCACCAGGGTTTAAGTCCTATCCATGGCAAAATGTTTAATTAATGTCTTCAGCTACTGTCGTTATCATATAAAAATAACACATGTTCCGTATTAGTATTGTAAACCCAGAAATAAAAAAAGCCTTGTCGTGGAACTTTTATGACATCACTTTAGCATGACGTAGCTTCAGCTGAGTGTATGATATATTGTTTTTCTGAAGAGTGGGTGACGGATTTCTGTTGGGGGGATAATTAATTATTTAATGAAGTGCGGTGTTTCATTTCATTTTATGCTACAGCTGTGTTTTATCTCTTCCAGGGAGTGCAGCAGCGACCACGGATCGAGCTACTCGGAGGCGGCGGCCCGGGGAGCGAAGGATGCCGGCTGCGACAGTGGGAGTGCAGGTGCCCAGCAGGCCATGCTCATGTACAAGTCATACCGCATCCCGTCCGACATGGACTCGCAGATCTCGTTACCCCGCTCGTACACACTGCCCCGCGAGTTCAAATACTACCGTCGGCCCAAATCTCGCAAGGCCGTACGCTCAGAGCACTTTGTCGCGTCCACAAATTCTAGCGACGGTAAAATGTCCTTTGTGTTTTGTATGTGTGTAGCTGCTTGACCTTTCGTATTTGGCCCTTTAAGTAGATTGACTGCAGTAGTTTTCAGTGGAGACAAGTAAAGTCGTCTAATAACACTTCTGAATGGCCTCTGTGCCAGTTGCACACAGCTGAGCAAATTGTCACTTAAAAAAAAAAAAAACACTAAAATGAATACATTCCATCACCATATAGTGGAGAAAAGTTGCAGACAGGCACAGCAAAAAGACTACTGAACACACAAGTTTTCAGCCAAAAGCCCTTCTTCCAAAATAGACAACATACACACATTCATGCAAACACAGCTCACATACACATAACCACTGGTCTTGCTTCCAAGGCCAGACTGCGAGCAACGTCACATGATGGGAAAAGCAGTCTGGGTGGTAGGGGTAAGGACTAGGCTGGGACGGGGATGGTGTGGGAGAGCAGAGTAAAGGTGAGGGACGGTAAAGTACTGTTTGTGGCTGCATACAGGGACAAGTTGGAGAGAGTGCTTAGCAGCTACGTGCAGTCAGGAGGTTTAGAAAGAGAGCAGGGGGAGGGGGGGGGATGGAAAAGGAGAGAAGTAAACAGATCGTGGTTGCACTTGTGGAATAGAAAGCTGTGGAGTGGGAACTGGGAGGGAGATAGATCAATGACTAACGAAGGTTGGGGGCAGGAGAGTTATGGTAATGTCAGATATATTGCAAGAAGAGTTCCCACCTGTGCAATTCAGAATTGGGAATTGTCTGCGCAATATATCCTACTTTCCCATAACCCTCCTGGCCTCAACCTTCATTATTCATTATCCTTCATCCACCTATCCCCCACCATGTTCCCACTCTACAGCCTTCTGTTCCACAAGCATCTCTCCTTTTCCTTTCCTGCGCGCCTGTCCCCTCCCCCCTCCACCCCCTGGCTTGCCTCCTGACTGCACCTTGCTGCCTTACCCTCTCTCCACCTATCCCTGTATGCTCCCACAAACAGCAGTTAACTGTCCCCCACCTGTACCTTGCTCTCCCTTCCCCTTCCCCTTCCCCTTCCCCACCACAGCATACTCCTTACCCCCACCATCACACCCAGTTACTCACAGTCTGGCCTTGGCAGCCAGATACAGTGGTCATGTGTGTGAGTGAGGTGTGTTTACCTGAATGTGTATTTGTGTATGTTTTGCATTTCGGAAGAAGGGCTTCTGGCTGAAAGTTTTTGTGTTCAGTAGTCTTTGTTGTGCATGTCTGTGACTCATCGTCTCCCCTAAATGGCGAATAGAAATCTATCCTTTTTCATAATACTGTCATTATTCCATCCTGGATTTACCATTGCTTGATACAATCCATCACATCACACAAGTTTATGCTGGAAAGGCAACTATTCAGTTTCATGCTTGCAGCAATTTATTGCATCAATTACATCATTTTTGTGACACTATCATCAACTTAAACTTCATAATAGTAGCTAATTAGTGCTCATCATATATACTGATTATACTCAATATTTTTCAGGGGATGTTGATTCAGGAGATGAAACTCCACATCACAACCACGAACCGCCTCAGCATCATTCGAGACCTGTGAGAATGCGGCCGTATCGGGGTTATGTAAGAAGAGATCTGCATGAAACAAAACTGTGATTAGTATTTTTTATGTTACTACACTGTAAATTGTATTAATCCTTATTTATTTTGTTACTAGCTAACAGTATGATTCTCATTACATGCTGTGTTACGTGTTAGCAAATCTCATAGTTATTACTCAGTCTAAATCAGAAGCTCCACTTTCTTACAATTTCCTCAAAGGAAAAAATTTAAACAGAGGATATTACAGTCATTATGCAATAACTGTGTAGGAAGTTTATGCAGAAAAATTGGAAGAAGTAACAATAGAATCTGTTATGCCCACTGTTGAAAAAAAGTTAGTTATTAGTCTTTTAGACAAAATCACAGAATATTTTTTATTCTGTGACCGTGTCTGAAAGAAATAAAAAGTAGTACATAATGCATGTCAATCATTTTCTCCATAGACAGATTGTAATTTTTCCCAGAGTTATTAATCCTTTTCTTACAACCATGAAAATATTCCATTGTTGAAATAATACTGAGCGGAAACTAAACAACATTATGAGGAAAGAGAAGAACTCCCTCTGTAGAATCATCAGATAGGCATAGGAACAATGTCTCGAACTTGTGTACTTTGTCAGGGTACCCACACACAGCCTACATGTGTGCGGCTATTGCCATAGTGTGGTGAGTAGTTGTCTTTCCTTGTACAATTCAAATATCCCACTGAATTGGAATCAGATGAGGGTACTAGAATTATATGATGTTGCAGAAGAATTTTAGTTTTGCATTTATTATGGTACATAAGGAAATAGCTCATCTGTAATGCAGGGAAATAGAGGTATCATATGTGCAACCAAAGTTTTTTCAATTAAGTGTCATTTTTCTCTCAAGATATCGCACATAAGAATCCCAAATGAGCTTGTGTGTGGTGTATAATTTCTATACTAATATGTTCCTACTTATCTGTCAGGAATGCCTAATCAGTTTTATTTTATAACAAACAAGAAATCACAATGCAACAGAAAATAATATTGATTCAAAATATTTTATTGAATTCCTTATCTGTAAGACTTTTCTCTTTCTGCATTTCCTTTCCATTTTTGCTGCCGTTTGGGAACTTGATGTCAGTGATTCAACACATTGTGATCTCTGTTCTTAATCGTATAACAAATCAGCTCAGATTTACATTTTGAGGCAGTTCGTTAAAAAATGGCAAAAACACTCAGTCTGATTTAAGTTCTTTCTATAATTGGCAAAGATATTGTACTTTTCCCCCATGTTCAGTGGTTCTTTTGGGAGTCTGGCTAACAGAATTTTAGTGCTCCATCCTCTTTTTATGGTGATTGAGATACTGATTAACACTGAACAAATCATTTTGACTGATTTTACAGGCCACATTCTATCAATTAGCTGAGTTAGTAGGGTATTGTCTGTAAAAGCAAGGATCTGGGTTGGTGTCAAGCTACAAAAGATGAATTTTAATCTGTCAAGGAGACTGAATGTAGTGGAAAATTAATTACTCAGTATGTAACTTTATAAATTTTATCCCAACAAATATTGTAAATTGTTTCCCAAAAAGAACACCACTTTTGGATCAAACAACAATGTAATAATTTATTTAAAGAATTATGTTATTTATGTCTCATTGTAAAGTGCATGCTATATGATAAACTATAAAATATAGTATTACTCATATGTTTAACACAGCTCTCATCCTAAGCTCAAGAATTTTTTGTGATTTGTTGATATGTATATAACAGCTTTGAAATTCATGTGGATAGATATCACATGGTGACAAATCACAGTATCTTAGTTGCTTATTCACACCCCTGTTGTGAGGAATCAGCAGTCCGAGAAAGGAATCCATTCTCCCAATAAATTTGCTTTTTTCCTCGCTGGATGCCTAATAGAACCAACCTGATGAACGAAGTATGCTTAACACTCACACTGTGTAATGAAGTCATTATAGCTGTGTTAATACATTGTTGTAACATTCTGTTTACTGTTAAATATTCAAAGAAGTACAGCAATATCTCCATTGCCCCAAAAGTCTCAGCAGCGACCCATGAAAGCAACTGTTTGTGGGTGTTAACAAGCCTGCTTAAAAGAAAATGCACCTCACCACTAAAGCTGATTTTACTGGAGAAATTGTTGTCCAATCTCTGTTTCTCAAGTATCCTGTTGAGAGTTCTCAGAACTTAGGTAGTGACTTTGCTTAGTTCTTGAGCCACTTGTTCAGTAGCCTAATAGTTACGCATCATCTTACAGAATCCAGAACATGGTGCTGCTCCTCTGAATGTTCTCTTGTTGAGAACACCTTGAAATCTAATCCCACAGATTCTGTGAAGCAGCTTCCCTCACATTGCTGTTGTTGCCAAAACAGCAGTATGATTACAACCAGACAATTTAATCTACATTCTCTCTTTGGTACCGAAACTCCCCATATTTGTTTTGCCTTTTCTGAATAATAACATACTGTTCCATTGAATACTCTTTTATAAGGTCAACTAACGAGTTATAATAAACAGTGCCACCAACCAGACAAAGTAAAATTGGTAGAATATTCAAAATTTGTGTACTTTTAGGTACTCTGTATGTTCCTTTTTCATGTAGGATAATTTGACTTCTGCAAATGAAAATGATGCAAGTTTGTATTATGTGTGACAGATTTCCAGTTTTTTCTGTGAAAGCTTCTTCAGCAATTCTGAGCCTGAGTGATTTATTTAAAAAGTGCCATATTTTTCTAATTTTATTAGCACAAACATCCTCATTATCCTTTATTAATCACTGTTTGGGATCCATAAACTGAAAAATAGCAAACAGAATGTGGTAGAATACTACTCACCACATTGTTTTGCTGTCATTTTATGTATCTACATGAAAGTTTCTAACTGCTAGTTTCATGGTAACTGTTAATCACACTCAGATGGTTCAGTTCTCATGGTGCTTTACGTATTTTGTTCTATTTGTATCTTTAAATTGCTGTGTGTTCTTGTTAATATGCTTTTATAAATACATTCTTGCATTGTGTGTTTGACATTGTTAAGAGAGTTGTTAAAAGGCAGCTTAAAGAATAATGCCTTCCACATATCATTGTTTCAGTATTGTTACCTTCCATTCTGGATTTTACATATCATTGTTTTATAGCTAAAAATTTGTTGCAGACTATTCATAATCTTCCTCACAGGATATTGATCAGCCTATAAAATTGAGGCATTTGCAAGGTATTAGCTATTATTGGCTTGGTTAATGTTTTCCATTATTGCTTTCTGCTGCAGAGAGATTTTCCCCTCACAGGATTAAGCCATATCACTCAAAATTTAAGTTATCAGCAAGATTCTGCATGTGTTCCATTTTCTTTGGGGCTAGTGCATCTACTCTTGAGGTGTGCTCATTTCAATATAATAGATTTTATTTGCTGCAGTGTGTGCTATTAGCAGAAAACAGAACTGTTTTCGAACCAGTTTTGTTTGCAATTTGTATGACATATATTTTTAAAATGAATTACCTGTGGTAGCTTGTATATATTGATTTTTATTATTCTTCATCCAACTGTCATCTTAAATTCTTACAACATTCATTGTTGTTGTTGTTGTGGTCTTCAGTCCTGAGACTGGTTTGATGCAGCTCTCCATGCTACTCTATCCTGTGCAAGCTTTTTCATCTCCCAGTACTTACTGCACCCTACATCCTTCTGAATCTGCTTAGTGTATTCATCTCTAGCAAGTTTTATTGTTCACTTGTTCAGATTTGTAGATAATGCAAGCACAATTTTTCTGTTACGCACATATTATGTCATTCGTTGTGTCTGCATGTCACTTAAAGTTCTTTAAACTACTTGGTATTTTATATCTGGAAGAATTTCTGCTTTATTCCAATAATTTTTTGATATTTTCGGTATTTTATTTCTGCTGAATATGCATATCAGCTATTATGATTCTTATATCAGTCAGGCGTTACCTTCACTTTTGTTGTCCTCATGTTATTTTGACTACACCCATTTTGATCAATATTAGTAGCATTGTCATCCATGTAAGGAAACGTTTCCAGTGTTCATAAATTAGGCTGTGACCAAGTAGCAATTCACGAACTTTTATATAACAATTTATTATGTTAAAATGGCACAAAGTTAATTGATCATGACATGATAAATTATTATATATACATTTATGAGGTCACACACTTCCATTTGACAATGTTGATTATTGAAAATTCACTTGCGGAATCGACCATTGCATCCAATTTTTTTTCTATTGTTTTGTATTATTGCTTGCTGAAAATGGCTAACCGCGGATTTACACACACTTTTACACTGCTTTAGAGTAGTGTAATAATGTGCTCTTATTTTTAAGCACCAGAGAAGTGTACTTGGACTAATAATACTTTTGGAAGTGCAAAGTAGAAATCAGTATTTTATTCTTTGGGCTGCACAATCAAATTAAAACTATGTGTACACCATATACTTATTTGTATCCAGGACAAAAGTACATAGAAAATCACCAACTGCCATAAGTTTGAGACTGCGCATGTCTGATTATACCATCTGACGAATGTTATCATTTATTCAGTTTTTCATCATTGTCGATCAGAGGACACATGCAGTTTATTTCCTTTATGTCGCAAAATTCTGGCGTTATCCATAAACTAATTTAAAACTGAAGAAACTAATTTTAGCTGTCTTGCTATTAATTTCTTCCCCTGGGACAAAAGCAGAATAGATTGAGAAATGTTAGAAAGGAGGGGGACACCACTCACACCTCAGAATGAGAATTGCCCATCTGTTGTGAGGATAAGGGTAAATGAAACTGCTGTTCAGAAATCAGGGAAATGAATATCAAACAGAAAGATGCAAATTGCCCATGTTGTGTGGCAGACATCAAGTTCCTCGAGTCATGCTACAGAGCATGACCTTCCACCACCATCCCTCTCCCTTCTTTCTTACACACACACACACACACACACACACACACACTCCCTCCCTCCATTTGATTTCTCTCCATTTCCTTTACTATGTCTGGTCTCTGGTCTCTCTCTGGCTTTCTATCATCTGTGGACTGAAGCTGGCACAGTGTTAACAGATATACTATCATTGACCTACTCTCTCTTTGACACCTCACCCACTTTTCCCATTGTTTCCTCTCTTCTTCACAACAGATGGGTCACTGTCACCCTTGGGTTTGAGATGTCTGCCCCCCTTTCTAAACTCAATCCATTCCTCTTCCTTCCCTGAGGAAGGAACTAATAGTTCTGAAAGCTAAGTTTAATTATTTCACTTTCAAATGTTTGTATCAACAGTAGAGGTATTTTGCCTTCCAAATGTAAGTATGGACTAGCCATTTTGTCTCTCTGTAATTTTAAAGTTTTTTACAGGTGAATTTCCCTTTTGACCAATTTTATTGTATTTTTCTTTTATCACCAGAGTTATTTTGCATGCTTTTCATTTTATTGAGAGCTGTCTGCTCAAAAGTAGCTGATTTATTCCAGCTGTAAATTTTATGTTGATGCGTACCCTGCTGTTCCATTCAGTCCGTCCATATTTATCAAGTACTGTTTTGTATTGTATTTCCATTTTGTAGTTGCTGAATGTCATCACATCTGGATATCTCCATTTACACAGTATTGACATTTTTTAAGTTCTCTCACTTTGTATTTTCAATATTTCCCTAATGACTTTCTAAAGACAGGTTTTCTGTCTGTTGACTGACTGCCCCACTCCACACACACACACACACACACACACACACACACACACACACACTCTTCCATACTTTACTTGTGAACTCTGAGTTATCATCTGTGATCGCTTCATCTTTTTGCCCTTAGTGATGTAATATTGTGTGATACATTCCAGTTGTCTCTTGTTTCAAAACTACTCAAACATGTATTATTTTGAACTGACTGTTAATACATAAGCTGTTTGTTCATAAGCAAAATATGTATATGGATAAACAAGAGAATGTAACCAGAGATTTTTATACATTTTTACACATTCTACTGAAAGACTGAAATTTGTAAGCCTTTTGTAATAAATTATTGTACATTTTCGAAGTGCCTTATATTCAAAATATAAATGTTTATAATATATGTGTAAATTTTTTGTATTTTTTATTGTAAATGTTGGAATTTGTAAATAGATATTAATTCTGTCTTGTTTTAATGTTAATTCAGATGTGTATTTGTTGTTTTGTAAAATATTTAAATGGCATTTTAACCAACACTGTGTTATTTTTTTCTATTACACACTACATAAAAATATGCACCACATTACTTACATTTTTACTCATTCTTTTACCTGAGATTTAAGAATGTCGGTGTCAGATACTGTGACAAAGCTCTTGGTGTGTTTGGCATGCCTTAACAAAAGTGATGGCTTATTCTCTCAACACTCATAAATCGGTTAACAGATGCTTTTAGGTTGTCTAGTACTGCTGTTTATCAAGATGAGCCACCCATATAAATTATTGTAGACTCTAGAGAATAACCTGCAGTGTGTTATAAACTGGTGCAATGCCTGTCTGCTTACCACGAATATGTATGTATTATTGAATTACCTCATGAGTGTGTTTTTTTTTTTCTTCTGACTAATTTGAGGCGGCATGCCACGAATTCCTCTCCCATGCCAACTTCTTCATCTCGGAGTAGAACTTGCAACCTACATTCTCAATTATTTGCTGGATTTATTCCAATCTCTGCCTTCCTCTACAGATTTTGCCTTCTACATCTCCCTCTAGTACCGTGGAAGTCATTCCCTGATGTCTCAACAGATATCTTATCATCCTGTCCCTTCTCCTTGTCAGTGTTTTCCACATACTCCTTTCCTCTCCGATTCTGGGCAGAATTACCAACTAATTTTCAACATTCGCCTATAGCGCCACAACTCAAATGTTTCGATTCTCTTCTGTTCCAGTTTTCCCATAGTCCTTGTTTCACTACTATACAATTCTGTGCTCCAAATGTACGTTCTCAGAAATTTCTTCCTCATAGTAAGGCCTATGTTTGATACTAGTAGACTTCCCTTTGCCATGAGTGCCTTTTTTGCCTGTGCTGGTCTGCTTTTGATGTCCTCCTTGCTCTGTCTGTCATTGATTATTTTGCTGCCTAAGTAGCAGAATTCCTTAACTTCATCTACTTTGTGACCGTAAATCCTAATGTTAAGTTTCGGGCTTTTCTCATTTCTGCTACTTGTCAGTACTTTCGTCTTTCCTAGATTTACTCTCAGTCCATGTTTTGTACTCATTAGACTGTTCATTCCATTCAGATCATGTAATTCTTCTATCATTGATATCCTTTCGCCTTGAATTTTAATTCCATTCCTAAACCTCTCTTTTATTACTGTCATTGCCTCTTCGATGTGCAGATTGAACAGTTGGGGCGAAAGACTGCATCCCTGTCTTACATCCTTTTTAATCTGAACACTTTGTTCTTGGCCGCACCACTCTTATTATTCCATCTTGGCTCTTATAGATATTGAATATTACCTGTCTCTCCTTATAACTTACCTCTATTTTTCACAGAATTTTGAACATCTTGCATCATTTTACATTGGCCAATACTTTTTCCAGGTAGGCAAATTCTATTAATGTCTCTTGATTTTTCTTTGGTCCTGCTTCCATTATCAACCACAAAGTCGGAATTGCCTCTCTTGGTGCCTTTATCTTTCCTAAAGCCAAACTGATCATCATGTAACACATTCTCAGTTTTCTTTTCCATGTTTCTACGTATTATTTTTGTAATTAACTTTGATGCATGAGCTGTTAATCTGATTGGTCGATAATTCTCACACTTATCAGCTCTCACAGTCTTTGGAACGGTGTGGATGATATTTTTCTGAAAGTCAGATACATTCTACTCACCAACGTGAGTAGTCATTTTGTTGCCACTTCCCTCAATGATTTTAGAAATTCTGATGGAATGTTATCTATCCTTTCTGCCTTATTTGATCTTAGGCCCTCCAAAGCTCTCTTAAATTCTCATTCTAATACTGGATCCCCTATCTCTTTTCAGTTGACTACTGTTTCTTCTTACATCACATCAGACAAATCTTTCCCCTCATAGAGGCCTTCAATGTACTCTTTCTACCTATCCACTCTCTTCTTTGCTTTTAACAGTGGAATTCCCATTGCACTCTTAATGTTACCACCCTTGCTTTTTGTCTCACTGAAGGTTGATTTGACTTCCCTGTATGCTGAGTCAGTCCTTCTGACGATCATTTCTTTTTTCATTAATTCCTCAGTGACTTGTATTTCTGTATTCATGAATTTCCCTGAACATTTTTGTACTTTCTTCTTTCATTGATCAGCTGAAGTATTTCTTCTGTTACCCTTGTTTTCTTCACAGTTACTCAGTTACTTTCTTTGCACCTTTTGTATCCCGCCTGGAAGGCGGCGGATGTGTAGGAGCAGGAAAAATACGTCTTTACTGCATGTAAGTAAAAGTGGTTTACTGGAGCCTGAATAAATACAGAGGCATACATAACTTGTACAGATGAGCACAGTCCCAAGCTGAAGCTAAGTGTCCTGGCCGTCTGTTCTTGATCACGTGGGGAGAATCTCTAGCGGAGCTCGTAGAGCCCCACAGCACCGGGTAGAGGGTGCTGTCGTCGGTGTCTCGTGGTAGTGCCGACCTAAGAACTTTCATACACCGTGGCATCATTACTATCAATACCACAGTACCTATGTTTTTCTTTCTATCTTCTGTGATTGTCCTTTTTACAGATGTACATTCCTCTTCAACTGTACTGTCTTCTGAGTTGTTCCTTATTGCTGTAGCTATAGCCTTAGAGAACTTCAAGTGTATCTCATCATTTCTTAGTACTTCCATATCCCACTTCTTTGTATATTGATTCTCCAAGACTAATCTCTTCAACTTAAGCCTATTCTTCATCACTACTACATCATTATCTGAGTCTTTTTCTGTTTCTAGGTATGCCTTACAATCCAATATCTGATTTTGGAATCTCTGTCTGCCCATGATGTATTGTAACTGAAATCTTCCCGTATCACCTGGCCTTTCTCAAGTATACCTCCCCCTGTTGTGATTCTTGAGCAGAGCATTTGCTATTACTAGCTGAAATTTATTGCAGAACTCAGTAAGCCTTTCTCCTCTCACATTCCGTGTCCCAAGCCTGTATTCTCCTGTAACCATTTCTTCTACTGCTTCCCCTACAACTGCATTCCAGTTTCCCATGACTATTCGATTTTCATCTCCCTTTACAAACCGTATTACCTTTTCAATATCCTTGTATACTTTCTCTCTCTCTTCATCTTCAACTTGCAACATCGGCATGTATACGTGAACTGTCGTTGTCGGTGTTGGTTTGCTGTCAATTCTGATAAAAACAACCCTATCACTGAACTGTTCACAGTAACACAATCGCTGCCCGAACTTCCTATTTATTATGAATCCTACTCCCATTATATAATTTGCTGGTTCTGTTGATACTACCCTATACTCATTTGATCATAAATTCTTGTCTCCTTTTCATTTCACTTCACTGGCCCCTACTATATCTAGATTGAGCCTTTGCATTTCCATTTTCAGATTTTCTAGCTTCCCTACCACATTCAAGCTTCTGACATTCCACACGCCGACTCATAGAACGTTATACTTTCTTTGATTATTGAATCCTTTTCTCATGATCACGTCCCCCTTGGCAGTCCCCTCCCAGAGATTTTAATGGGGGCCTATTCCGGAATCTTTTGCCAGTGGAGAGATCATCATAACACTATTTCAGTTACAGGTCACATGTCCTATGTGTACACATAATGTTTCTTTAATGCCTTCTGCATCTTCATGCTGTTGATCATTGCTGAGTCTTTCGCCTTTAGGTCCAGTTTCCCCCCGCAAGGACAAGATAGTGCCTCTGTCCGCTCCTCCGCCACCTTTGACAAGGCCGTTGGCAGAATAAGGGTGACTTCTTATGTCGGAAGTCTTCGGCTACTAATTCTGATTATTAATCTAAGCAGTGGTGGGTTTCGGATCCAGGAGCGAGTACATTTTGGTTACTAATTGAAAAACACTTCCCCTAGACCACGGGTGGTTAGTCTGTATTTTCATAAATACTAAATATACGAGGACTGTTCAACAAGTAATACAACACATTTTATGCTGAAAGTAGGTTGGCTTAATTCAGAATTCCATTACACCATATTATTCCTCGCTGTTTTGGCTGTAAAACCCTCTTTTTATTATTTATTTTTTCCATTTGATTTACGCCACATTACTGGGAGGACCTGTATCCCTTCATGGTACCACTCTGTGGGCCAACATAGGAGCCAACATCTTGTTGCATTTATAAGTTGCCCATCATCCATGTACTGCTTCTTGGCCAAAGAGATTGAAGTCGGAAGGTGCAAAATCCGAGCTATAGGGTGGTGAGGAAGAACAGTTGAATGAAGTTTTTTGAGCTTCTCTTGAGTATGCAGCCTTGTTTTAGGCCTTGCATTGTCATGGAGAAGAAGTTTGTTTGCATTGTGGTGTTGAACATCCTGAGGTCATTTCTTCAATTTCCTGATGGTGGCATAATACACTTCAGAGTTGATTGTCACACTATGAGGAAAGACATTGAACAGAAAAACCCCTTCAGAGTCACAGATGTGGTACAAATCATGGTTTGCCGTTTTGTTTCCAGTTCGAAGTTACGGACTTTGTCTCATCACCTTTGATGATGACTGACAAAATATGGTCATGATCAGCCTCATAATGTGCACGTAATTCTACACAGATGGCCCTTTGTTGCTCTTTATGGTCTTCTCTTAGGTGGCAAAGAACCCAATAGGCACACGCATTTGAGTACCCCAACTGATGGATGAGGTTTTCAGCACTACCAACAGAGACTTCCAATTATGCAGCATGATGTTTGATTGTGATCTGTCGGTCACCTTGCATGAAAGTATTTGCATGTTCCAAAACTGCAAGAGTCACAGCTGTGTGCGGGCGTACTGCATGCAGGTGATCATACAGGTTTGAGCGACCTTGTTGCAATGATGACAGATGCCTCACCCAATGATTCACTGTACCTATGTTCAGTGCCAAGTCTCTGTAGAGATGTGGCAAGCACCTATGAATATCTGCAGTGCTCTGGTTTTCTGCCAAAAGAAACTCAATGAGAGGTCTCTGCTTCGAACACACCTCTGTTACAGGCACCAATTTGAAGGCTATGTATAGCGCTGCCAACTATCGGAACTTCATGAAATTTTAGGGACTGAAGCGGGGATATTCCATTATGTCCCACAACAAATTCCACATTCTTTCAAACTGAAATTAGACAAGTTAAATAAAAGTGTTGCATTACTTATTGAACGTCCCTCATATAATCTTACAACCATCTCAAAGAGCAAATTTTTAACTTTAAACTCAACCAGAGATGTTCCTAATGTAAGCTATGCATGACTCTTCAAGTCTTCTCAAATGGGATGCAGTGAGTGGAATTGCACCTCTAATCTGATAAGTAGTATGTACTCCACCAGTTTCACCATCACTTAATTTCTGTGTTGTATATTGTAAGATCTCACTGGATTTCGAATACCACCATGACCAAACGTTGCTTGATTTTCTCAGCTACTTTTCCCTTTTCTGGAACTCATTTTCCTTCAGAGCTTGCAGCTTTGGTGTTGCAAGGAACTCCTGGCAGCCTTTGCCAGCTTTGCGTTTCTTAGATGTACCGGAAGTGGAAGGAGTTGGAGAAATCTCCTGGAGGAATGTCTCTGCAGTCTCTGTGTCATTTTGCCCTCTTCAATACAAGTGTAATCTTTGGCCATAACTTCGAAAATTAATGAACACACCATTAAAATACTGCCACAGATTTAAAGACTTACCTTTATAAGCTGTCCTCCAGATAGTAAATTTTCCACGTAAATAATCAACACTTAACAAATTTGAAAGTTTGCTAATAGAAATATTGGTTTCATTGACTTCAAATGTGGCTTCTCACGCATTTCACGTCACCAAATGGAACCAGGCGAAGATTAATGGCTTGTGGCCAAAGTGTAGCCACTAAAAGCTATCAAGCAAACCAAAGATTATGATCCTGTCAGCTACCAAATAAAAAAAAAAAAAAATTAAAAAGAAGGCCACTATGTTGTTTTGCCCTACTATGTCATTTTGGGGCACTTTCCCTATTCTAATTGAAATGCCTAGGTGTGTAGATAGGTAATAATCTGAAGTGGCACCAGCATGCTAATAAGTTAGCCAAAAAGCTCAGAGGTAGATGTCACATCTTCAATGGATAAGTTCAGATCACCCTGTTTTGCAGTGTCACTCATGAAGTTGACATGGGAACTAGATTGCTAGGATACTTTCATCCAAACTGCCATATGGCATAATCTACTGAGGCACTGCATCTAAAGTAAAAAAAAAGAAATATTTATTCTACAGGTGTACATTAAGAATTTTAAGTAAAGTTGATAACTGAACATCTTGCAAAAGCCTTTTCAGGGCCTTGGGATTCTTGCATTAATATGTCAATACATTTACTCAATAATGGCATGTATGGTTATCATAAACTATAAATTTAGGATGAACTGTGAAAGTCAGGACCACAAGAGTAAAAGTAATTTCCGGGTAGAACTGGAAATCTGACTAATGGATTTTTATGGAATAATTGACACTAATGATCACATTAAAAATGCTTTTGCTGTGCCAGTATATAACCAGTTGTTAGTGTTTTTTTTTTTTTTTTTTTTTTTTTTTTTTTTTTTTTTTTTTTAAAAGTTGAATGTCATTGATGGTTTTGGTTTATTACTATCCTACTTTACTTTTCCATTTCTCACAGACTGCTTCTGAGCACTTTTTGCAACTTTACACTAGATTCTTCAACCCCACTGCACAGAAGTTCTCTACCTGAAAATGAAATCAGTTGACAACGGTGGTCTCAAGTTCCTTGTTATCTTCAAACCATTCTCGACTGCACCATTTTTTCAAGTGCAAACAAGATAAGTCATTGGATGCAAGGTCAGGGTTGTGGTGTGAAAAGTCCCCAACAGAAATACTGACCCTTATCCTTGGTATGTGCAGTGGTGTGTGCATGTCAGTTGTCATGTAGTAGGACTGTCTTGGCAGTTCCCATACCATCAATGGATAGTGCTTCTCCATTGGGGCCTTTGCACCATATGTCAACTGGAACTGGGAAAGGTGTATGACATGGGCCACATGGCATACCACAGATAAAAGGTGGAGTCAGATAAGCAACAGTCACTTGGTGGTACCAATTTAATGCTGCACTCACTGCATCCTTGACTACATTTAATTATGATGGACTGTGCTGTTGATTTCAGTTGTGAATACCATTCAGAATCTTACTATGGTCATGATATCATCCAACTGTATATTGGGATCACTAACTTCAGTGAATGTGTTTCAAATTATTTGTGGTAGTCCTTCAGAAATTTTGTGCTGTTTACAGCTAAATGTTTGTATTTTATAAATAATTGTTACACAAGGAGAGGAATATTAGGTTCTCTGCCAGTTCCCGTAGTCCATTTCAGGATACAAAGGAAAACCTTAATCTGGATGACCGAGTAGGCGTTTGAACTCACTCCTCCCCTCTGCACATCCAGTGCACTTTATGACTATGTCACTCAACTCTGTTAAAATGTCAAAGCTGCTCTTCATTCAGACAGTCGTATAACAAATATTCATACTCCATTGATCAAGTATGGCAGCATAATTAGGCATATATAAATCAGTGTGCAAAGAGAATTTTAGGTTATGTTGAATATTAAATTGCCAATTTTGAAGTACTGACAGTTTAAAATTAACTGTTAACAGTACAAGATGTGCTAAATATTTATTCTATGTCTCTTGTAATTACAGAGTCGGTATCATAAACTGTTCTTGTAACAACAAAAGTAACACATTAATTTTAAAGAAAAATTATTCTTGTGTTTGTTTCTTACAAATTTGTCAAGTGATACAAATTATGACTATAAGGCTCAGCCAGTTACCATTAGCACACAACAGTATACAATCAGCATGAAATGTGTGAACACAATGTAAATTAAAATAATTTAAAAATTAATTATGCAGTTGTCACTTACAATTTTATGTGTTTCATAATGAACTTATCATCTCTGATTCTATCATAAAAAATGAGATCAGTCTCAAAAAAAGACGTACTTTATAGTTCATAAACTATACACAGAAGATTTTCAAAAAGTTTCATATGATCTATGAGCTATATTATTTTAAGTAATAACAGCAATAAATATTTACTTAATAATAACAGATTTTTTCCTCACAGTATTATTTACATTCATAAAGACGTAAACTTCTTTTTATATTCAGTGGTTGTCAAACTTAATCACCAGTATATTTACATTCACTTATTAGGACATGCACCATGGCAGTTTGGTTATACATTTTATAAAAGGAACTGATTTTAGCATCTAATGAATTATGAAAATAGTCCTTCTGGCTAAATTATAGCAAAATTACAAAAGAAACTCATTTATTGAATCTTTGGTTAAGAAGCAGATAGTGTATGTTAGAAACTTGATTATATGATACGGAAGTAGATGATGACAGCCAATTGGCTGAATTTTAGAGAACATAGCTTGAACCTTCCTTACCAACTTTGACCCTTGCTTCTGTTGTCAGTGCTCTACCATCTGATTTCAGATAGAAGAGTTGCATCTGTGAAAGGTGAAGACCAGTACTGAGTTCTCAGTCTGACACAAAGGAATTTATGTGAAGGTATGGTGTGTTGTGGATTGAATACATACTTTTTTATATACATTGGTATCCATAACACTGCAGATGAAAGGGTGAAAAAAGTAACATCTTATTAATATGTTATGTGTTTAACAAAGATATCATAGAATTGTTGATAATACCAAAATAATAGTTAATACAATGAAACTGCTTTTGATTTAATCAGACAGGTAACAAATATTGGGTGCATAAATGTGGTAGCATGATTATTAGACACACATAAAACTCAGGTTGTGAAGAGAAATTGCTTCTTTGTATTAAATTGCCATGTTTTGAGCACTGACAATCTGCAATTAACTGTAAACAAAAGAAGATCTGCTAAATATTTATTTTGTGTCCTGTACAGCAAACAATTCTGGGGTATAATTGGAGATATACATTGTACATAGAAATTTCATTTAAAATTCTTCCTTCATCACCACATTTACGCATCACTAAGCTTTAAAATGTGTGAAAAAGTTCTAAGGTAATGGCTGAATAAATGGGGACCAAACCTCTAGATATATTATAAAGTAATTATAAAACAATGTGAAATAGATAAATGGGATTTTCAGAACTAGAGATTTTTTAATCAGAAACTAAAGAATAACTTTGAAATGACATCAAAGATATAGGACAGAATGAGTTACAAGAGACAGGCAGAAAAATAACATAACATGAAGTGTCTGAGCAGCTATGGGCAGCTACCTTGAGGAATAAAACAATACACTAAAGGAAAAGCAGTATCAGCACTACTTGAACAGATGAAGATCACAGAAATGAATGTAAAACTTGAAATTAATGAAATTTCAGACAGGATGAAGGCAAAATAATTCAAGGAGTGTCCTGAAACAGAAGTAATGGGTACAGAGCATAAGGTGCATGAAGAGTAATTATGTGAAACAGCATAATAAATGCAGTAAGAAAGATAAATATAAGATCTTGATGCTGCAGGAAAGTAAAAACTGACATGTGGTGCTGATGATTTTAAGGTGAAGACAGTAACATGGATTCGTGAATATGAGGCTAGAAAAATTCTTATTGTTGTACTTTCAGATCAAGGATACAATATCAAATGAAAATGTCTTGAAGAGTAGAACTTTGTGGTGTCGTTACCAGAGAGATTGATGTGACCTCTGTTGTGTAATAAATAGAATTACAGAGATTTATAACATTATAAATGCACCACCTGGGTAAATTGGTCTTCTATATTAAATGGTTCTCAAATATGAGCTAGCTGCTCTTAATTTTTGAACTGTCATACTGTATATAAAAAATAGGGGTGAAAGAAGTTTTAATTTGAATTGTGATGGGAATGTTTTTAAAACCTAGTCATAGAACAGTATTTATAACCACGGAAGGTTTTAGGTACATAGTCTCAAATCAAAATAATTTACTTGTTTGTGTACCACTGTACAAAGTCAAGTACAGAGGTTTTATTAGCATAACTATATATGATGCATTGGTGATATGAATCACTTACTAGTCCTTCAAATTTCTTTACCAAATCTTTTTACTTTGTTTTGAAAGAAGAACAAAGTGTTTCTAAAGTCACTGGATCAGAACATTTCATCTCCTTGTTTTTCTCAGCTTTTCAGCAAGGTTGCCTTATCAAGTCCTCATTAGTATTATTTCCCATATTGGTTTCCATATTTTTTAGTAAATGTAATTAACACATAAATCGTTATAAGGGTTGTATAATGTCACTCTTCATCCATTGTTTCTAAACTTCTGGGATTCATTTCACACTATATTACAGTGAAATTATTTTCTCTTGAATTACTATAATGAATCCTGATTTTGGCACAATAAAGATTCCATAGTTTAACAGGTTTGTTCTACCTTATGTATGCTGTCATCATAATAGTTACAAAATACCCAAAAATTTAACGTCATTTTTGCAGTGCATTTACTATTACATTTTTGTTCAGAAAATACTGAAATTACCTCACATTATTCAGCAGTTGAGCAACAATAGTACAGATAGCAGTAATACCTGACTTTGATGCAGTGGTGACTGAAGAAACTTTTGCTGCAGTTAATTCAGGTTTCTGTTACAATAACTTTTAAAAATATTAAATTTTGCATAGATATTATCGTACCAGTTTATCCAAGCTATTTTACATTTTGGCGCACTTTTTCCTATTAATGGAGTTCAGATACTATCATTTCAAACTACAAAACTAAGGGTCTGATACATTCTGCACACAGCTGTTTGGATGAAGACATAATACTTTGCACTGTGCACAAGGCAAGTCTTGAACACACAAATTAATCTATTATTCCAACACCACTTTGAGACATTTTACTACAAAGTATTTAAAAAAATCATCACAAAAATGGTGTCTCATTCAGTCACATAAAAATGTTGCCTTCACATATGAAATTAACCTGGTACAAATTTTATAAGTTAACTGGTAGGCTGAAGGCAGTAGTTGCCAAAGTGGTCCCAGTATATGAAAAAACAAAATCTTCACACATATAGCCAATGTCTACACCTGAATCTTGTCACCACACCAGTTTCTCTGATGGCTTCATGTTCTTCCAAAGGTGAGATATTGTAGGCCAGTCTCTGCAGAAAAAAGGAAATAAAGTTGTTTAGCATGCAAACCTTTAGTTTCTGTAAGCATATACATGTAATTTAACAATCATAGTTACATTTGCTTTTCATAGCTACAACTTCTAATAGCCTCATCAGATTTGCTGAGTTGAACTCTGGAAGAAACAGGAAGGAATGTGTGGGATGTTGAGGCTTTCGGTTGGGCTGGACAACTTAATCAGGTAATGAACTACTTGTAAAGTTAGGTATATGGGTTTGTGTGCAGATGCAGCTCATTTTTTCAAATTGATACACTTAATTTAAGAAACTTTCTATATGTTGCTGTTATAGCTATTTATTATTGCATGAATCTGTATATCCATAAGTATTTATAGAAATTTCTATAAGTTAGTTGCTTTGATGAATGTACTTTTCCTCGATGTTATATTTTTTGGCAGGAGATACTGCTCACTACATTTATATCTTTCCTGTTTCACTCGCACTTGTACCATGGGTAAAATGCTCAAAATGTGGTGCAACATACACAATACACTTTTTAAAGCTCTATTTTGAACAGCTTGAAGAAGTAGGAGGATGTGTATGTGAAGAAAAGGTGGGCAGAGGGAGGGCAGGAAAAGCTGAATGCAGATTCGATAAAAGATCTACTCATCAAGTGGCAACAGAAAACACACACATAAAAGATTGTTGTAACTGGCAAGCTTTTGGAGCCCATGGCTCCTTCTTTGGGTAGAAGGGTTGAAGGGGAAGGAAGAAGGGTGAAGGAAAAGGACTGGAGAGGTCTAGGAAAAGGGTTAGATTTTGGGAAAGTCACCCAGAACTGCAGGTCAGGGGAGACTTACCATACGGAATGAGAAGGAAAGACTGATTGTTGGGGACTGAATTGACGAATTTGAAAACCTGAAAGCTTAGAGGTGGAAGACAGGGTAATATGCTAGACAGAGATTTCTACTAAAACATCATTCACAAGTTCATAAAAGTGTGAAACTTATTGCACTGTATGTAAGAGAGGTGGGAAGGTGCGGTGAAAAATAGATGGGTAAGACAATGAAAGTCATAGGAAATTAAAATGGAGTGAAGCCAAGAGTAGTTACAGTGAAGAAAAGCTGAAACATAAGAAATTTATGTCCAAGGACATGTTGTACTGCTAGTTCCCACCTGCAGAGTTCTGAGAAACTGGTATCTAGGGGAAGAATCCAGATGGCGCATGTGGTGAAACAGGTGCCAAGGTCACGAATGTCATGTTGTAGAGCATGCTCTGCAACAAGATATTGCAAGTTGCCAATATATACCCTCTGCCTATGCCCATTCATCCTTATTGATAATTTGGTGGTAGTCATGTGATGTAGAAGGCTGCACAGCCTTCATAATAGCTGGTATATGACATGTTGTTTCACAGGTGGTTCTCCCTCTGATAGTATATGTTTTGCCAGTTACAGGGCTATTATAGGCGATGACAGGAGGGTGCATAGGGCAGGTCTTGCAGCAGGGATGGTGACAGGGGTAGGAGCTTTAGGGTAGGGAAAGGATGCGGAGGGAGCATAGGGTCTGACAGTATTGCAGAGATTGGGCGGGCAATGGAAAGCTATTCTACGTGTGGTGGAGAAAATTTCAGACAGAATGGACCTCATTCAGGGCATGATTTTAGAAAATCATGGCCTTGTCAAAGTAGCTGATTAACACATTCCAGACCAGGATAATACTGAATCTTCAATGGTGTGTTCCGAAGCTGTTTTGTGGAGGGATCAGCAGTACTAGGATTGGATGTGATGGCCTGGGAAGTTTGCTTTTTAACTAGGCTGGTGGAGTAATTATGTGCACTGAAGGCTGAGGTGAGAATGGTGGTGTATTGCTAAAAAGAGGCTGCATCCGAACAAATAAGTTTGCCTCAGATGCCAAGGCTGTATTGGAGGGAACGTTTGACATAGAAAGGATGGCTACTGTCAAAATGTAGGTACTGTTGTTTGTTGGTAGGTTTAATGTGGATGGTAGTGTGTAGCTGGCCTTCGGTGAGGACAAGATCAACATCAGGCAAAGTGGCATGGGATTCAGAATAGGACCATGTGAAATTTAATTGTGAGAAGGTATTCAGAGTTTCCAGGAATTTTAGCATGTCAGCCTCACCATGAGTCCTTATGGTAAAGATGTCATCACTGTATCTAAACCAAACCAGGGGCTGAAGGCTTACGGATCCCAGGAAAGCCCCTTCCAAGTGACCCATGAAAAGGTTGGCATAGGAAGGAGCCTTCCTGGTTACAATGGCCATACCCCTGATCTGTTTCTATGGCTGCCCCTCAATGGTGAAGTAGTTGTTGGTAAGTATAAAGTTGATTTAAGTGAGTAGGAAATCAGGTGGACACTGAGTGAGGAAATGTTCAGCAGCAGACGGACCATTTACGTGAGGGATGTTGGTATAGAGGGAGGTGGCATCAATGGTGACAAGCAAGGTGTTTGGTGGGAGTGGGATGGGCACGGATTTCAGACAATCTAGGAAGTGTTCGGTATCTTTGATGCAGGAGTTGAGTTTTTGTACTATAGGTTGCAGGTGTTGACCAACTAAGGCAGATATACATTCGGTGGGTGCTTTGAATCCAGCAACTATAGGACAGCCAGGATGATTGGGTTTGTGGATTTTAGGAAGAAGATAAAAAGTGGGGGTGCATGGTTTGGGTGTGGTGAGAAGTTCTATGGATTGAGGTGTTAGTCCTTGTGAGGGGCCTCAGGTTTTAAGGAGGGACTGCAGGTCAGACTTAATCACAGGGATGGGATCTTGATAGCAGACGCTGTATGTAGACATGTCAGACAGCTGGCTTAGACTTTCACTAATATACTCCTTTCTGTCAAGTACTACAGTGGTAGATCTTTTGTCTACTGGGGGGCTGATGATGGAGTCATCAGATTTTAGGGAACACAGAGCCTGGAGTTCTGCAGAGAGCAGGTTAGGGTCATCTTGTAGGGAGATGAGGAAAGGTTGTGAGGCAATGCTGGATTTGAGGAGTTCTTGGAAGGCTTGTAAGGGATGATTTTGAGGTAGTGGTTGTAGATTAAGTTGGGATCATGGTCTGAACTATTCCGAATCCCATGCCACTTCCCTTGATGTTGATTTCATCCTCACTGAAGGCCAGCTACACGCTTCCATCCACATTAAACCTACCAACAAAGAACAGTACTTACATTTTGACAGTAGCCATCCTTCCCATGTCAAACATTCCTTCCCATACAGCCTTGGCATCTGAGGCAAACATATTTGTTCAGATGCAGCCTCTTTAAAGCAATACACCATTCTCACCTCAGCCTTCAGTGCATGTAATTACCCGACCAGCCTAGTTAAAAAGCAGATTTCCCGGGCCGTCACATCCGATCCTGGTACTGCTGATCCCTCCACAAAACAGCTTCGGAGCACACCATTGGAGACCCAGTATTATGCTGGTCTGGAATGTGTTAATCAGCTACCTCGATAGGGCTATGATTTCCTAAAATCATGCCCTTAATGAGATCCAGTCAGTCTGAAATTTTCCCACCAAACATAGAATAGCTTTCCATCACCCTCCCATTCTCCGCAATATTCTTGTCAGACCCTATGTTCCTTCTGCATCCTCTCCCTACCCTATGGCTCCTACACCCTGCTGCAAGACTTTCTCTATGCACCCTCCTACCACCACCTCTAATAGCCCCGTAACTGGCAAAACATATAATATCAAAGGGAGAGCCACCTGCAAAACAACACATGTCATATAACAGCTATTATGTAACCACTATGCACCCTTCTACATCTGCATGACTACCACCAAATTATCAATTAGGATGATTGGGCATAGGCAGAGGGCAACTCACAATATCCTGTCGCAGAGCATGCTCTACAACATGACATTTGTGACCTCGGCACCTGTTTCACCACACACGCCATGTGGATTCTTCCCCTAGACACTAGCTTCTCAGAACTCCACATGTGGGAACTAGCACTATAACATGTCCTTGGATCTCACCACCCACCTGGCCTTAATTTATGTTAGTTTTCCATCTCAGCATTTCTTCACAGTGACTACTCTTTGCTTCAGTCCATTTTAGTTTGCTACATCTTTCATTGTCTTACCCGTCTATTTTTCATTGCCCCCCCCCCCCCCCCACCTCTGCTACATACACTGCACTTAACTTTTCTCTCTTATTTGCTCAGGCATGATGTTTAAGTAGTAATCGCTGTCTTGCATATTACCCTGTCTTCCACCTTTAAGCTCTCAGGTTTTGAAATCTCGTCGATGCAGTCCCCAACAATCAGTCTTTCCTTCTCATCCTGTACAGTGAGTCTGCCCTGACCCGCAGTTCTGAGTGACTTTCCCAAAATCTACCCCTTTTCTTAGACCTCTGCAGTCCTTTCCCTTCATCCTCCTTCCTTCCCCTTCTACCCTTCTGCATGAAGGAGCCATGGGCTCCAAAAGCTTGCCAATCACAACAATCTTTTATGTGTGTGTATTCTGTTGCCGCTTGGTGACTAGATTTTTTTATGTATCCAATTAAATAATTAATAAATATCTAAAAACAAAGATGATGTTTCCCTCTATTATAACCATACAATTAAATAATTAAAATAGATTCAAGGTATTTTGTTAGCTATAAATTTGTGTTCTGTAGTATTTTAATGTTTCTTACCACGCACCCTTAATTTTTATGAGTGTTGAGGGAAAGACCTGTATGAACCACAAAAGATTTTATTTTTTGGGTCACCCCCAACAGTATGTGCTTGTATGTGGGTTTTTTCCCCTGAAGAAGATTTTATCTTTAAAGTCAGTTCTTTGTTTCTCATTCAATATAGATGTCATATGTGCCAGATTGACATGTAAAGCATTTTTTAATGATTTGTGGAACACTTGTGTCTTTCTAAGTTGAATTATGTTATTTAAAACATTAATGATACTTGACACTTACCTCTTTACATGTGCCTGTGGAACTTAGGAGTTGGACAGTGGCTACAAGTGGTATCATGAGTATGGATGACAGAGCAAGTCCCCAGCCCACCCATTCAGCCCAGCTTGGGTAGTGATAATCATTGTACTGTAAGGGCTGATGGTACAGGAGACCAAACATCACAACACCCTGTAAAGACATACAAAGAAATGTTGTTGTTATCTACAAATACATTTATACTCTGCAAACCACCGTGAAATGCATGGCAGAGGGTACATACCATTGCACCAATTGTTATGGCTTTTTCCCGTTCCATTCACTTACAGAATGTGGCAGGAATGATTGCTTAAATGCTTCTATGCATTCTGTAATTCATCTTATGTCTTCACAATCTCTTCGAGTACAGTGCACAGGGGGTTGTAATAACTTAGATTCATCACTTAAAGTTGGTTCTACAAACTTTCTAAGTAGGTTTCCTTGGGATAAGAATGAGATTTTTAAGCTGCAGCAGACTGTGCACTGATATGAAACTTCCTGGCAGATTGAAACTGTGTGCCGGACCGAGACTCGAACTCGGGACCTTTGCCTTTCGCGGGCAAGAGCTCTATCCTCGGAGCTACCCAAATGTGACTCATGCCCCATCCTCACAGCTTTACTTCTGCCAGTATCTCATCTCCTACCTTTCAAACTTCAAAGAAGCTCTCCTGTGACCTTGCAGAACCAGCACCCCTGGAAGGAAAGGATAATGCAAAGACATGGCTTAGCTGCAGTCTGGGGATGTTTCCAGAATGAGATTTTCACTCTGCAGTTGAGCTGTGAGGATGGAGTGTGAGAGTTGCTTGGGCAGCTCAGATGGTAGAGCACTTGCTCAAGAAAGGCAAAGGTTCCGAGTTTGAGACTTGGTCAGACATACAGTTTTAATCTGCCAGGAAGTTTCCATGGGATTGTTTGCATATATCTTCAAGTATATGCCAGTTCAGGTCTTTCAGCATCTCTCCCATGGGTCAGACTAACCTGTGACTATTCATACTGCCCTTCTTTCTATCCATTCAATATCCACTGTCAGTACTATTTGGTACATCCCCACACAGTAGAGCAATATTCTAGGATTAGTTGTACGAGTGTTTTATATGCAGTCTGCCTTGTAAACTGATTTCATTTCCCTAGTGTTCTACCAATGAACTGCAATCAGCCACTTGTTTTACCAATGACTGAGCCTTTGTGAACGTTCCATTTTATATCCATACAGATTTGTTGTCATATCAACCTTGTAAATGGCAGCAAACAGTTAAGATTTTCTAAGCCCCAGAGTGAAGCTACCTTGCTTACATTACTACAGTATTGACATGAGATGGGTGCGAAGAATAATATTTCACCACCAAGAGTGGTTCAGGGAAAAACACTATGTCGGTGCTTCTGGTAAGCCAGACTGTGGAACTCAGCAGGACTGCAGTAGGCACAGCAGCTAGACAGGATCACGTCAACTTCATTATATAATGACAAAAATTCTACTGCTGATACAGTGATGCATGCCAAGAGCTTATACAAACCAGTCCTATACTATAATAAACTCTTCAAGCAAGCACAGCAGAGTGAGAACCACTAATACCTTTGTAATAATGAGACCTATGCTGTCATGACAAGTGTGTCAGGTAAACATCGGCCATTACTTCGATCCATAAATACCTCAGCATTTTAACTCATGAGGCAGTCAGTTCAGACAGATAGAAGGCATGCATAACATTCACACTTGATGCCCTGATTGCAGTAGAGTGACGCCTGTCAGAAGTCTGTTATAGGTTTCCTGCATGCTACTGAGCAACAACAGCCACTATAGGGAGTGATGGTTACCTTGCCGTAATCACCAGTTGCAGAGTTCAACAGCACAGCCTGCCACTGTCACAGATTGGTGGATCTTGGTTCTTTCTAGTGATCCTGGTTCAGGACACCAGCATTCCTGATGCTTTGGTGGATGGGCCAGGGCCTTCCTAATCAGCAGTCCAGGATTATCATACTGCACAGCTATATGACAACCGTCATCATGGTTTGACAGATGAAGAAGAACAATAGGGGACAGAGCACCACTGAAATTGGCATGTGTAAGTCCAACACACACACACCACCGTCACTCACTGCCGCGGCATCGTGGTATGCTGAGTGAAGCCTCTGTGGGTGGTACTGCCATAGAACAGCCAGTGAGGAATGGGTGTGTGGTGTCTGCTACCTTGAGCGAACAGTAGGCAGATTACGACACGATTCATTGATGGACTTAGACAACTGATGTCAACAGCAAGTCAAGACACCAGTTGTAATTTATGGAAATAAATAACTAGTTCTGCATCTTCTTTCACTGCACCTACTGGTGACAACAGATCACTAACATCCTTCTGAGGAGATCTGGCAAGTAGCAAACTGAGAGAGGGCCTCATGATACAGAACCATGTCTACTTCCACCCTCCCAGCAGTCATCTCTTGCAAAATTGGTGTCAAGAAGTGATTGTGCTTCTGATGCTTGCAGTATCTGCATCAGAGGTCTGTATGAAATGTTTTTCGACGAAGCCAGACCAGCAGTTACAATTGTGGTGTGAGTCTCTGAAAGGCTCGCACAGTTAAGTTTTGGCTGTGATCGTGTCCAGAATAGTATGCAATGAGTTAAGAGTTACTTTTGTAAGGCCTAATGAAGCTATAGACGTGTCTGAATTTAAGGGGTGATTTATAGGGAAGTGTATTTAGCATTGTAAAATTTGTAATTTGTCTGGTCACAGTGCACCTTGTGATAAGTTTATCCCTGTAATATGTTCTACTTGTGGGAAGTATGGTCCTGCAAAAGAGGACTGTGTTAAGTGTCATTGGGTATCAATGAGATGAAGTAATAAGTAATTTTTGATCTTTGTGATAATGTATATTGTGTGTTGTATAAGGATTAAGCCTACTGTGGTAGAAAAGGGGCTTACTGTGATAGAAAAGGAAACTACATGAATATAGCACAGACATGAGCAACTACTACAGTGGGCACAGTATCAGCTCTAATGGGGCAGGTTAAATTATTAAAGGAAAAGAATGAGCAAGTGGCTCTGCAGTTTCATAGTCAGATGTGAGATCATTCACAATCAAGTCTGAGTGTAGCTATATCAATAGTGGTAGTGCATTCCTCAACACTGGATCTTGTACCCACCAGCCTTATTTCCATTTTTTCTGGCAAAACATCAGAGGATAAGACTATTTTCCTTCAGGACATGATATCTGTAGCCAAGTTGTGCAACTGGTCAGAACAAGCATCACTGCAGATGGCCAAATTGTGGTTGTCAGGTGAGGCTAAGACATACATCATGAACCACGATGTTTAGAGTAAGAAAACCTCATTTTCAGAACTGGTAAATGGCTTAAAGCAGTGGTAACAAAAACAAAACAGTGCTTGTTTCTTTCAAGAAAAGTTAAGTAACTTGTGACAAAAGCATTTTCAAGTAGGATACACAACTTGAACATCCAAACTTATGAACTGACTAAAAACCCAGACACTGACGCAGTTACATTGATAGAGGCTGAGGATAGGTTACTAGATGTGTTCTTGACATTATTTCCCCAGAATTTTCTTATTGTTGTTGTTGTCTTCAGTCCTGAGACTGGTTTGATGCAGTTCTCCATGCTACTCTATCCTGTGCGAGCTTCTTCATCTCTCAGTATTTACTGCAACCTACAGCCTTCTGAATCTGCTTAGTGTATTCATCTCCTGGTCTCCCTCTATGATTTTTACCCACCACGCTGCCCTCCAATGCTAAATTTGTGATCCCTTGATGCCTCAGAATATGTCCTACCAACCGGTCCCTTCTTCTAGTCAAGTTGTGCCACAAACTCCTCTTCTCCCCAATTCTATTCAATACCTCCTCATTAGTTATGTGATCTACCCATCTAATCTTCAGCATTCTTCTGTAGCACCACATATCAAAAGCTTCTATTCTCTTCTTGTCCAAATTATTTATCGTCCATGTTTCACTTCCATACATGGCTACACTCCATACAAATACTTTTAGAAATGACTTCCTGACACTTAAATCTATACTCGATGTTAACAAATTTCTCTTCTTCAGAAACGCTTTCCTTGCCATTGCGAGTCTACATTTTATATCCTCTCTATTTCGACCATCATCAGTTATTTTGCTCCCCAAATAGCAAAACTCCTTTACTACTTTAAGTGTCTCATTTCCTAATCTAATTCCCTCAGCATCACCCAACTTAATTCTACTACATTCCATTATCCTCGTTTTGCTTTTGTTGATGTTCATCTTATATCCTCCTTTCAAGACACTGTTCATTCCGTTCAATTGCTCTTCCAAGTCCTTTGCTGTCTCTCACAGAATTACAATGTCATCTGTGAACCTCAACATTTTTATTTCTTCTCCATGGATTTTAATACCTACTCCAAATTTTTCTTTTGTTTCCTTTACTGATTGCTCAATATACAGATTGAATAACATCGGGGATAGGCTACAACCCTGCCTCACTCCCTTCCCAACCGCTGCTCCCCTTTCATGTCCCTCGACTGTTATAACTGCCATCTGGTTTCTGTACAAATTGTAAATACCCTTTCGCTCCCTGTATTTTACCCATGCCGCCTTTAGAATTTGAAAGAGAGTATTCCAGTCAACATTGTCAAAAGCTTTCTCTAAGTCTACAAATGCTAGAAATGTAGGTTTGCCTTTTCTTAATCTATTTTCTAAGATAAGTCGTAGGGTCAGTACTGCCTCACGTGCTCCAACATTTTTGCGGAATCCAAACTGATCTTCCCCGAGGTCAGCTTCTACCAGTTTTTCCATTCATCTGTAAAGAATTCGAATTAGTATTTTGGAGCAGTGACTTATTAAACTGATAGTTCGGTAATTTTCACATCTGTCAACACCTGCTTTCTTTGGGATTGGAATTATTATATTCTTCTTGAAGTCTGAGGGTATTTCACCTGTCTCATACATCTTGCTCACCAGATGGTAGAGTTTTGTCAGGCCTGGCTCTCCCAAGGCCGTCAGTAGTTCCAATGGAATGTTATCTACTCCCAGGGCCTTGTTTCGACTCAGGTCTTTCAGTGCTCTGTCAAACTCTTCATGCAGTATCGTATCTCCCATTTCATCTTCATCTACATCCTCTTCAATTTCCATAATATTGTCCTCAAGTACATCGCCCTTGTATAGACCCTCTATATACTCCTTCCACCTTTCTGCTTTCCCTTCTTTGCTTAGAACTGGGTTTCCATCTGAGCTCTTGATATTCATACAAGTGGCTCTCTTTTCTCCAAAGGCCTCTCTAATTTTCCTGTAGGCAGTATCTATCTTATCCCTAGTGAGATAAGCCTCTACATCCTTCCATTTGTCTTTTAGCCATCCCTGCTTAGCCATTTTGCACTTCCTGTCTATCTCATTTTTGAGACGTTTGTATTCCTTTCTGCCTGCTTCATTTATTGCATTTTTATATTTTCTCCTTTCATCAATTAAATTCAATATATCTCCTGTTACCCAAGGATTTCTACCAGCCCTTGTCTTTTTACCTACTTGATCCTCTGCCACCTTCACTACTTCATCCCTCAGAGCTACCCATTCTTCTTCTACTGTATTTCTTTCCCCCATTCCTGTCAATTGTTCCCTTATGCTCTCCCTGAAACTCTGTACAACCTTTGGTTTAGTCAGTTTATCCAGGTCCCATCTCCTTGAATTCACACCTTTTTACAGTTTCTTCAGTTTTAATCTACAGTTCATAACCAATAGATTGTGGTCAGAGTCCACATCTGCCCCTTGAAATGTCTTACAATTTAAAACCTGGTTTGTAAATCTCTGTCTTATCATTATATAATCTATCTGATACCTTCTAGTATCTCCAGGATTCTTCCATGTATACAACCTTCTTTTATGATTCTTGAACCAAGTGTTAGTTATGATTAAGTTATGCTCTGTGCAAAATTCTCTATGTTTCCTTCTCTCCCTTTTCCTACTCTCGAATTCCAGTCACCCATGACTATTAAATTTTCGTCTCCCTTCACTACCTGAATAATTGCTTTTATCTCATCATACATTTCATCAATTTTTTCATCATCTGCAGAGCCAGTTGGCATATAAACTTGTACTACTGTAGTAGGCATGGGCTTCATGTCTATCTTGGCCACAATAATGTGTTCACTAAGCTCTTTGTAGTAGCTTACCCGCACTCCTATTTTTTTTATTCATTATTAAACCTACTCCTGCATTACCCCTATTTGATTTTGTATTTATAACCCTGTATTCACCTGACCAAAAGTTTTGTTCCTCCTGCCACCAAACTTCACTAATTCCCACTATATCTAACTTTAACCTATCCATTTCCCTTTTTAAATTTTCTAACCTACCTGCCTGATTAAGGCATCTTACATTCCACGCTCCAATCCGTATAACGCCAGTTTTCTTTCTCCTGATAACGACGTCCTCCTGAGTAGTCCCCACCTGGAGATCCAAATGGGGGACTATTTTAGCTCCGGAATATTTTACCCAAGAGGGCCCCATCATCATTTAACCATACAGTAAAGCTGCATGCTCTCGGGAAAAATTACGGCTGTAGTTTCCCCTTGGTTTCAGCCGTTCGCAGTACCAGCACAGCAAGGCCGTTTTGGTTAGTGTTACAAGGCCAGATCAGTCAATGATCCAGACTGTTGCCCCTGCAACTACTGAAAAGGCTGTTGCTCCTCTTCAGGAACCAAACATTTGTCTGGCCTCTCAACAGATACCCCTCCGTTATGGTTGCACCTACGGTACGGCCATCTGTATCGCTGAGGCACGCAAGCCTCCCCACCAACGGCAAGGTCCATGGTTGATGGGGGTAGGAAAATTTTCTTGCAGAGTGAAAATGGAAAATCCACAGGCTGTAACAGCAGCAGTGCATGTAGCTAATTATCTGCAAGAGATAGATAGTGCTGCGATGTCTCAGAATGATCAGAAAATGTTTGTGTCAAACAAAGAATGTCACCACTGTGGAGAAAAGGGTCATTTAAAAATCACAACATCACCAACCACAATGTTTTGATTGTCAACTGGTCGGTCATAAGCCACAGAAATGTAAATCAAAGAAACTGGGTAACTCTAATAGAAATAAGAAGTTGATAACGACAATGGGAATCTTCCTTCCATCTAGAAGCAATTCCCAATAAAATAGAAGTGCATTAAAAGTGCATGCAGAGATGGAGTGTTCGTTGGTGGCTTGGTTGAAAGGGAAAGAATATGAATTTTTGGTAGATACAGGTGCACATGTATTGGTTGTCAGTCTGGACTCAGGGATAAGAGCAGACTACAAAAACCAAAGTACAGGTTGTGCACAATAGGCGGCAGTGCAGTTGATTCATTCAAGACAAAATGGCTCAGGTTTAGGATAGGAAACACAGAGTTTTATGAGTAAAGTGTTGCTAACTGTGGGGCAAGGTGTTGCTGCAATATTGAGGTTGGACTTTCCGGTTAGGCATCATGCTAGAATCAACCTTTTGCAAAGGAAGCCGAACTCGGTGGTAAATTATTTCTGTCGGGTACAACAGATGCAAATGTTTCTATGTCACAAAATGCCCCTGTTGCAAAAGTGGCATCAATAAACTATATATGAGTGCATTAAAAGTTGTTTTGCATGACAGAGTACCAGCAGGTACAGGAAAGCTAATCTGGGTACCAGTAGATACTAATGTTCCACAGAATGTTGTGTGTTTGGAAGAACCACTGGCAAGTAATGATGTGTTGGATGAGCGACATTGTTTTGTATGTAGGAGTACAAGGGATATTAAGAATCAGTTGTGGTACCAATAAGCCTCAATAATTTTGGGGATTACTGATAGGCAAGTTAGAGGTTATGAAAGAGGAAGATATCGGGTATTCTAGGATACAAAGTAGAACAGAGCGAACTATTGATATATCTCTGTTGTGAGAAAAAGTGAAGCATCTTAAGGGTGAAGATGGATTGTTAATGGAATCAGTGTTAATATGATATAAGGATTTGTTCACTCCACAGGAGTGTTACCTGCTAGCTTTAAAATAGCTATTCGAGCTGAAAGATACTTCAATTTGTCTAATGAAATGAGCTTTGAAGTTTAGTAAATTTCAGTAGGATGTAATTCACAAACCAAGTGCTAAACACACAAATGCTGACACATTTAGTAGGAAGACCGGGGCACTGCAAGTCTCTGGGTTTCATCTGAAAGATCAGAAGAGAATGCAAGCAAGTGATAAAGAGTATCAGGTATACTGCAGACAGCCACAATTTGTCATACAAGATGGGATATTGTGTAGATCAACCAAGTGTGGACCTTGTGCTGTAGTTCCAGCAGCTTTGCAGACAGAAGTATTGTGGCAAGCACATGATCATACTTTATCGGGTCATGGAAGTCAGAGAACAATGAATAGAAGAGTAGTAGAAAGTTTCTGGTAGAGAACAAGACATGCTGATGTTCAACAGTAAGTCAAGACCTGTATTCCATGTGCATAAAATGCTGATTTAAACCAACAAAAGATACAATTAAAAAGACTATCAGAGTCTAGCTATCTGTTCCAAATGAAAGGAGCAGGTATTTTGGTGCCATTTCACAGGAGTCAATCAGATAATGAGTACCGGTATGTGTTAACAATTATTGATCACTTCTCAAGGCACCTGGTGATGGTACCAATACCAAATCAGAAAGAAAGCACAGTAGCACACACTATGGTAAATCGTTGGATACTTAAATTCAGGGTATCTCAAATGATTATTACAAATTGAGATACAAATTTCATGTCTGGTCTCATTAAGCATTTGTGTCACTTACTGAAAATTAAGAAATTACTTATGCATCCATTCCACCCACAGGCAAATGGGCACACAGAATAAGTTCATAAGACTATATTGAAGATGATAAGCCATTATCAGAATTCTCAACACATAGGCTGGGACACATATTTAGATTTTACTGTGAGTGCCAACAATTCACAAACTCATACAAGAACAGGGTTATGACGTTATCCATTTGATGTGATTCACACAAAGTTGGAAAAAGAAGGTGAGCATGTTAAGGAATTTACAAAAATCTAAAGGAAGTCTGGCAACACAAAAGTGCTAGAATGTCGGGAGTGTTTGGGGTTAAGTAAAAGGAATTTACAACAGTATCAGATAGCTCAAGGGCATTACTTGTGAATCCTTACATTCCAAAGGGTAAGATGAAAAAGCTTTTGATGAAGTTTCTAGGTCAATTTTGAGGTAAAGTCACTTGTCTGAAATTTTGCCCACCACACCTAGAATATCTTTCCATCACGCTCTCAATGCTCCACAATATTCTTGTCAGACCCTACACTCCTTCTGCAACCACCTCCCTACCCTATGGCTCCTACCCCTGTGACAGTCCCTGCTGCAAGACTTCCTCTATGTGCCCTCCCCACCACCTATAGCAGCCCTGTAACTGGGAAAATATATACTATCAAAGAGAGAGCCAACTGTGAAACAACACATATCATATATCAGCTGTTATGTAAACACTGTCAGCCTTCTACATCAACATGTCCACCACCAAATTATCGATTAGGATGAATTGACATAGGCAGAGGTTGTATACTGGCAACTTGCAATATCCTGTTGCAGAGAATGCTCTACAACATGACAATAGTGACCTCAGCACCTGTTTCACCACACGCGCCATCTGGATTCTTCCCCCAGACACTAGTTTCTCAGAACTCCGCTGGTGGGAATTAGTGCTACATTTCCTTGGTTCTCACCACTCACATGGCCTTAATTTACATTAATTTTCCATCTCTGCATTTCATCACAGTAACTACTCTTTCCTTCACTCCATTTTAGTTATCTGTATCTTTCATTGTCTTACCTGTCTATTTTTCACTGCCCCCCCCCCCCCCCTCCCCCATTCCCACCTCTGTTTCATTCAATGCACTTAACTTTTCACTCTTATTAGTTCATGCATGATGATGTTTAAGTAGTAATCTCTGTCCTGTATATTAATCTTTCTTCCAACTTCAAGCTCTCAGTTTTTCTAATCTTGTCCAATGCAGCCACCAACAATTAGTCTTTCCTTCTCATCCCATGTGGTAAATCTTCCCTGACCAGAAGTTCTGGGTGTCTTTCCTGAAATATACCCCTTTTCCTAGGCCTCTCCAGTCCTTTTCCTTCACCCCTCTTTCTTCCCCTTCAACTCTCCTGTCTCTGAAAGCTCACCAATTACAACCGTCTTTTAGATGTGTGTTCTGCCGCCGTGTGGTGAGTAGATTTTTTTATCTATCCAATTATATTATTTTGTCAATAATTGATTGTTTTCGCATGAAGAGATAGCTTCATGACATACGTGGGTGGATGCCAAATATTATTCTTACTGCTCACTTTTGTTCAATCATTACTTTCTTTCTAAGTGATGAGTTACCCCAGAAAATCATTTGATAAGACATATATGCAGAATACATCAGGAGGTTGATTTGTTTGTTTCCAAGATTAGCAATTAACTGTTTAAGAAGCTCAGTAATATGCTTATTCCATTTCAAGTTTTCATCACTATCTACACCCAAAAATTTGGAGCATTCTACCCTGTGTACTAATTTGTGATCATGTGCTACATTAGTTGTTGGCATGACTCTGTTTGTTGTACAGAACTGAATGAGCAAGGTTTTTAAAAATTTAGGGAGGTCCATTTTCTGAGAACCACTTTATTATTCTTTGTAAACAACAACAAAAACTATTAACCCCCGAGTGGTTGCGCCCATGTATAAAGTGCACCAATCACAATTAACACTGTCTTGTACTGTTTCTGTGTTGTTTTACAATTGCAAGCCCATACCTATTCCTTCATTATTGCTTAATTGAACACAGTGATAAGTTGTGCTGTCATATGTCCAAATGAGCAGCAGTAATATAAAATAAAAGTGAGCAAGGTGAGAAAAAGTTACGATCCATGCAAGAAAATGGCCCAGATTCTGAGCTAGCAGCACAATCCCATAATGAGGCAGTTGTCTATGAGATAATTAGCAATCAAATAACTGATTGGTTGGGATCGGATGCAGCTGCACTGTTTAGTATTTCAAGCGGGTCATTACGGTCGGGTAACACTTGTATGTGGCAACAGACTGATATAAAGAATGTTTATTTTATTATTGTTTGATAAAACAGTGATTTTGCTCATCTAATGTAAGTTTATTTTATTGTTGTGTAATTAAACTAAGATTAAACTGTGATTTTCCTCGTATAGTATGCCTTGATAATTAAGGGTAGCTGTTCTTTACATGTATACAAAGTATGCCACACACCCTCTCATGTTATAAAAAATGGCATGCCCACTCAAGGATTAATGAGTAAATTCTGTCGGCAGAAATGTAAGAATTCTAAGATTCTCAAAAATACTGTCTCCATAGCCAGAAAGAGGGGGGGGGGGGGGGGGAGAAGGAGATAAGTGTCACTGCCTTTGGTGTGAAAGGACCTGGTTCGAGTCCTGGTACCTCCTCTATTTTTTTCTGAAGTAGGAAAGTCTGGTATTGGTTCCACTCAGCCCTTATGAGTCCAAATGAGGTGCTACTTAAATAAAGAAGCAGGGTCATCATCAGGATTCATCAACTGGTAACAGCTGGAGGGACTGGCGACATGCTAATCACATGTTGTATGATCATGGACTGCTGTCAAAGTGCATTGTAAGCAACAGTTGGCCAATCAGAACTGGCCTAACGCCTAATCCATGAGTGGTGTTTACTTTACTCAAAAAGTGCAAGATGTGTGGTTATCTACCTTATGTTTTGTGTGCACGGCCCCAGTAGATAATTCCATAAGATAATAGAGAGTGAAAATATGCAAAACAATTAAACACTTTTGCTGTTAGGTGAAGGCAATGAGAGATGCTTGTAAGAATAAGCCACTAAGCCATGTTGAACTGAGGTTATGTGTTGATGCCATTTTAGCTTGTTATCCATCTGGACCCCTAGGTTGCAGGTTACACAGGGAGTTTCATTTGTATATGAACATTACTACTTCTGGTAGTTTTTTTTTTTTTTTTTTTTTTTTTTTTTCAGTCTTCTGTTGATTAGATGCAGCCACAGCCCACCATGTATTCCTGTCATGTGCCAACCTCTTCATCTCAGAGTAGCACTTGCACCTGATGTCCTCAACTGTTTTGTTGGACATATTCCAAAGTTTTTATCATCTTCAGTTCCCTCAAGTACTATGGAAGTTATCTGCTATGCCTTAACATAACATCCTGTCCCTTTCTCTTGTCAGTGTTTTCCTTATTTTCTTTGCCAATTCTGGGGAGAATCTTCTCATTCTTTATTTTATCAGTCCACCTAATTTGCAGTATCCTTATACAGGGCCACAGCTCAAATGCCTTCATTTTCATCTTTTCCAGTTTATCCACAGTCTACAGTTCATTTCCATACACTGCTGTGCTCCAAACCTACATTCTCAGAAGTTTCTTCATCAAATTAAGGTCAGTGTATGATACTAGTAGACTCTGTTGCCCAGGAACGCCTTCTTTGCCTGCACTAGTCTGCTTTTAATGTCCTCTTTGCTTCCTCCATCATGTGCTATGTTGTTTCCAAGATAGCAGAATTCCTTCACTTTATCTACTTTGTGGATTCAAATTTTGATGTTAATTTTATGGCTAATCTCATTTCTGTTATTCCTCATTACTTTAATCTATTTTCAGTTTACTCTCAACCCATAGTTTGTGCTCATTATAAAGGCTCTCTAGAGTGTTCATTCAGTTCAGCAGAACCTGCAGTTCATCTTCACTTTCACTGAGGATAGCAATGCAATCAGTGAATCATGTCATTGATACCCATTCACCCTGGATTCTAATCTCACTCATGAACATATCTTTTTATTTCTGTCATTGTTTCTTCAGTGTACAGATTGAACAGCAGGGGGGAAAGACAACAGTCCTGTCTTACATCCCTTCTAATCTGAGTACTGCATTATTGGTCTCCCAGTCTTATTTTCCCCTTCTAGGTTCTTGAACATACTTAATATTTCCCATCCTTAAGCCAAATCAGTTTTCATCTGACAGATCCTCAATTTCTTTTTTCATTTGTCTGTATAATTTTCTTGTCAGTAACTTGGATGCATGAGATTTTAAGCTGACTGTGCAATAATTCACGCACTTATCTGCCCTTGCTTTCTTTGGGATAGTGTGTATGCTGTTCTTCTGAAAATTTGGTGGTATGTCTCCAGATCAGCCTGAATAGTTGTTTGGTTTCCACATCCCGTAATAATTTTGGAAATTCTAAAGGAATGTCTTCTGCGTTATTTGATCACAAATTTTCCAAAGCTCTTTTAAACTCTGACTTTAACACTGGATTCTGTATGTCTTCCACATCGACTCCCATTTCTTCTTCTATCACATCAGACAGTTTCCCACTTCATAGAGGTTTCCAATAAACTCTTTCTACTGATCATTTCTCTCCTCTTTGTTTAACAGTGTTGAGCATTCTGCTTTTAATTTCATTGAAGGTTGTTTTGAGTTTTCTGTATGCTGAATCAGTTGTAGCAGTTATTATTATTATTATTATTTCAATTCCTTAACGCTTTTCCTGCAGCCATTTCCCCCATGCTTCTGTGCACTTTCTATTTTTTTCACCCCTAATTGGTTTCTTTGCATCTATCTTCTTTGTAACTATATTTGTCTATCGAACTTCATGATTACTCTTTTTAGAGATGTTTAAATGCCTATTGTGTTATTAATGATCACAGTATCTACAACTTTAGAGAACTTCAAATGCACCTCATCATTCCTCAGTACTCAGTATCCCACTTCTTTCCACATTGATTCTTCAGAATGATTCTCTTAAACATCAGACTACTTTTCATCATTACTAAATTGTGATATAAGTCTATATCTGTTCCTGGGTTATGCCTTACAATCCTATATCTAATATCAAAATCTCTGTCTGACTAATGTGTAATCTAATTGGAGTCTTCCCATGTCTCCAGGTCTTTTTCAAGTATACCTCCTACTCTTGTGATTCTTGAACAGAGTATGCACTACTACCATCTGAAATTTATTGCAGAACTCAATTAGTCTTTCTTCTCTCTCATTCCTACTACTGAGACCATATTCATTCATAACTCTTGTTTTCTACTCACTATTCAATTGAACTGGGACCTGATTATTCCCATAGTGGTGACCCCATACAGAACGGTTCATGAATAGGTATTCCATCTTCTTTCATGTGTGCATGGAGTGATGAAGCCCGGTAACCACATAACAATAAAACAAGAACAGCTGGTTTTGCCATTGGCCAGTAATGTCACGCCACTGCCACCTACACCAAATGACAACAACAACGCAGGATACTGGAACAGAAACAATAATGTAAAGATTCCATCTTTCTGGCCCACCAAAGCACAGATATAGTTCCTCAATTGGGGGCCACCTTTTGTTTACATGGAATCAATGCCGATGTGGATCAGTTTACAATGGTTGATTCATGACTGGATCTAAGTGTACTCAAATAAATTGATGATGTACCACAATAGCAGTCTTAGTCCTCTATTAAAAAGAATTTTCTGCAATGCTTTGTGCTACCACCTGAATTCCACTTGCATAAAATTCTTGAAAGAGAAAATTGTATTGGTTGTTCCCCTTCTCAAATATTCCAGCCACTGCATGCACTGCTCTCAGAACAATCACTACAGATCTTTTGGATACATAGTTTGCCTACAAAAACTAGGGCTACTATGTCTGCATTTGCAGACATCCAATTGATGATCTGGTGTGCAAAACAGATATGACTGCTGTTGTTTGTAAGGATGACAGTTCATGTGCATTCCTACACTTACCACACAGGGTGGCTCAGAACTATGCACTGGTCCACCACAACAGTTAATGACACAGACAGGGCTATCTGTTTGCCAATTGTTCAATGAACTTGCAAGGCTGAATCCCAAATTGGAGAAACACACAGATGACAGAAGACTTAATGCTCCCTGCTGTTCCAAATGATAGATTTTCAACTGGTATTGGTATCACAGATGCTTTTATGATGCTGCTAGACAATGCACAAGCCCATGTCATTACCCAAACTCCAGTGATGGGCAGCATCAGGTATGTGTGCTCATTAAAGGAAGACTCAGCACCGTAGTTGTTGCTAAAAGACCATGGTATCTGTGGTAGCTGACTCTGGCTGGCTTTTTGTACAAGACTTCTGATTGTTTTCTAATTGACACATGATGGTACTCTTAGAGCTACAGTAGCTGCTAAGCAGACTGAGTTAGATAGTGCAGGTTGTACTGGGTGATGAAGGGGACACTGTGACTGGTTCTTGGGGTGGTGGGAGGATGGGGGCTGTGAGGGGAAATGGCATGGGAGATCTATTTGTGAATTAGATCTGGGGGTAGTGCCAGTCTGTGAAGGCCTTGGTGAGATCCTCAGCATATTGAGCAAGGGAGTTTTTGCCACTGCAGATATGGCCTCCCCAGATGACTAGAATGTATGGGAGGGCTTTTTTGGTGTGAAAGGGATGGTGTCTGTCAAAATTCAGGTACTGTTAGTGATTGATGGGTTTAATGTGGACAGAGCTGCAGGAGGAGACATTGGAGAGGAGGAGGTCAGCAACTACATTATGTTATCAAAAGTATCCAGACACCCCCAAAAACATATATTTTTCATATTAGGTGCATTTTGCTGCCACCTACTGCCAGGCAATCCATATCAATGACCTCAGTAGTTACTAGATATCATGAGAGAGCAGAATGGGGCACTCCACAGAACTCATGGACTTCGAATGTGGTCAGGTGATTGGGTGTCACTTGTGTCATATGTCTGTACGTGAGATTTCAACACTTCTAAACATCCCTAGGTCCACTGTTTCTGATGTGATAGTGAAGTGGAAACATGAAGGGATACGTACAGCACAAAAGCGTACAGGCCGACCTTGTCTGTTAATTGACATAGACCGCCAAACAGTTGAAGAGGGTGTGTCGAAGCAAACTGGGTTATTTTTACTTCCCCTCTTGCTTTGCCATCTGCCTCCTTAAAATTAATATTTTCATGTCTGATGAATTACAATTAACATACGTGAGTATAATCTGCATTTCAGAAAAGAGAAAGGTTGGCCCTCAGTTTTAAAGACTATAACACCAGATCTAGTTTTGTGCTTAGTTTTATGTATGTAATTGATTTTCTAATTTATTTTGACTAATCCCAGTTAGTATCTTTCATTATAGAATGAAATCGGTAATTGTTTTGTAACTTAAATTCTATTGTTGACTTATAGACAAATATAAATTCTGTACTAGTTATAAATATTTGTAAGGTGAAACACTGGCTTTCTTTAAGTATTTATTTGGCTCTATTTGAAAAAATGTTAGCAAAGCCAGCCCTTAATTAATTCCAAAGTAATTAACAGTTTTGTCAAAAGTATTGATTGCATAACTATATACGTTAATTTCATCATTTAAACAAATAATTCAGTTTAATTCTTGTAGTAAAAGAAACTGTTAACAAGAAGGAAGTTTTTGATGTATTCAGTTAATTCAATGAGTTAGTTTTTAATTGTAATTTTTAAAAATTAAACATGGAACTGTGGATAGTTTCAGTGCCTATTACTGTGAGGATATACAAGGGCCCGATTTTTGGTCCTAAGACAGTCAGCCCATGGCAGAGTTTCAGACAAGGAACCTGTATTGGTTAGATCAACAACAATGCATCTGCTTAGCTGTGAAATAAGTGTAATAGGCCTTGTGCTAAAACAATGACTGATAAATATGTACTGTATTATGTTGCAAGAACTGTGTGCTACTATTGTAGCAGTCTGTTGATGTTTGCTTGCAACCTATCAATGAGACTTGTTGTTGTTGTTCTGGTCTTCAGTCCAGAGACTGGTTTGATGCAGCTCTCCATGCTGCTCTATCCTGTGCAAGCTGCAACCTACATCCTTCTGAATCTGCTTAGTGTATTCATCTCTTGGTCTTCCTCTATGATTTTTACCCTCCACACCGCCCTCCAGGACTTCGGTCTTTCAGTGCTCTGTCGAACTCTTCACGCAGTATCATATCTCCCATTTCATCTTCATCTACATCCTCTTCAATTTCCATAATATTGTCCTCAAGTACATCGCCCATGTATAGACCCTCTATATACTCCTTCTTTGCTTAGAACTGGGTTTCCATCTGAGCTCTTGATATTCATACAAGTGGTCCTCTTTTCTCCAAAGGTCTCTTTAATTTTCCTTTAGGCAGTATCTATCTTGCCCCTAGTGATATATGCCTCTACATCCTTACATTTGTCCTCTAGCCATCCCTGCTTAGCCATTTTGCACTTCCTGTCTATCTCATTTTTGAGATGTTTGTATTCCTTTCTGCCTGCTTCATTTATTGCATTTTTATATTTTCTCCTTTCATCAGTTAAATTCAATACATCTCCTGTTACCCAAGGATTTCTACCAGCGCTTGTCTTTTTACCTACTTGATCCTCTGCTGCCTTCACTACTTCATCCCTCAGAGCTACCCATTCTTCTTCTACTGTATTTATTTCCCCAATTCTTGTCAATCGCTCCCTAATGCTCTGCCTGAAACTCTCTACAACCTCTGGTTCTCTCAGTTTATCCAGGTCCCATCTCCTTAAATTCCCATCTTTTTGCAGTTTCTTCAGTTTTAATCTACAGTTCATAACCAATAGATTGTGGTCAGAGTCCACATCTGCCCCTTGAAATGTCTTACAATTTAAAACCTGGTTTGTAAATCTCTGTCTTACCATTATATAGTCTATCTGAAACCTTCCAGTATCTCCAGGCCTCTTCCAGGCATACAATCTATTTTCATGGTTCTTGACTTACTGAAAGTTAAACAATAGTGCACTGGCCATATAACTGTGTACTACTGGGGGGGGGGGGGGGGGGGGGGGAGAGGTTGCGAACAGTGAAAGTAAAAAACTGTAAAACACAAATGTTCACCTGTTGGCTACATCATTTAAAGTAGTCATTGTTGAACTTCCAACCCCATTTTTCAGCCAGTGTAGCAATGCAGTACATTGACACCAAGGACAATCAATAAAGAAATAAAGCAGGCGAACATCACAAGGGTCGTAATGTTTAATAGGCAGCCATCTATCCAGATCATCACACAGGAATTCCAAACTGCATCAGGATCCACTGCAAGTACTATGACAGTTAGGCAGGAGGTGAGAAAACTTGGGTTTCATGGTTGAGCGGCTGCTCATAAGCCACACAACATGCTGGTAAATGCCAAACAATGCCTTTCTTGGTGTAAGGAGCATAGATATTGGACGATTGAACTGTGCAAAAACGTTGTGTGGAGTGACGAATCATGGTACACAGTGTGGTGATCTGATGGCAGTGTATGAGTATGGCGAATGCCCACTGAATGTCATCTGCCAGCATGTGTAGTGCCAACAGTAAAATGCGGAGGTGGTGGTATTATGGTGTTGTCATGTTTCTCATGGAGGCGGCTTGGACCCCTTGTTGTTTTGCATGGCACTATCATGGCACAGGCCTACATTGATGTTTAAAGCTCCTCCTTGCTTCCCACTGTTGAAGAGCAATTTGGGGATGGCGATTGCATCTTTCAACACAATCAAGCACCTGTTCATAATGCATAGCCTGTGGCGGGGTGGTTACACAACAATAACATCCCTGTGATGGAGTGGCCTGCACAGAGTCCTGACCTGAATCATATAGAACACCTTTGGGATGTTTTGGAATGCTAACTTTGTGCCAGGCCTCACCTATGGACATCGATACCTCTCCTCAGTGCAGCACTCCATGAAGAATGGGCTGCCATTACCCAAGAAACCTTCCAGCACCTGACTGGCCATATGCCTGTGAGAGTGGAAGCTGACATCAGCGTGGGCCAGCACCATACTGAATTCCAGCATTACGATGGAGGGCGCCACAAACTTGTAAGTCATTTTCAGTCAGGTGTCGGGATGTTTTTGATTACATAGTGTAGGAAGGTGGCATGCTGGGTTGAGGAGACCACATTAAGTGGATGGGAGAGAAGGTGTTGAGGTTGTGAAGGAACCACCCTGGACTGGAACAACCAAACCACATCCTTCACCAGGGATTTGATTACCTATCATCATATCCTGAAATGAGGGATATCCTACCCGAGATACTTCCAACCCTTCTTAAAGTGATGTTCCATCGCCCACCCAACCTCCACAACATTATAGTCCATCTCTATGCCACTCCAGATCCCAACCCCTTGCCACACAGCTCATATCCCTGTGGAAGACCTAGATGCAAAATCTGCCCAATCCACCCACCCAGCACTTCCTACTCCAGTCCTGTCACAGGTTTATTCCACCCCATCAGGGGCCAAAAAAATGGTTCAAATGGCTCTGAGCACTATGGGACTCAACTGCTGAGGTCATTAGTCCCCTAGATCTTAGAACTAGTTAAACCTAACTAACCTAAGGACATCACAAACATCCATGCCTGAGGCAGGATTCGAACCTGCGGTCGTAGCAGTCTTGCGGTTCCAGACTGCAGCGCCTTTAACCGCACGGCCACTTCGGCCAGCCATCAGGGGCCAGGCCACTTGTGAAAGCAGCCATGTCATTTACCAGCTCTGCTGCAATCATTGCACATCTTTTTATATTGGTAAGAGTACCAAGCAGCTGTCCACCAGCATGAACAGCCTTCACCAAACTGTGGCCAAGAGCAAAGTAGGCCACACTGCAGCATAACATGCAACTGAACGTAACACACTTGATTTCAATGGCTGCTTTACTACCTGAGCCATCTGGATCCTTCCCTCTAACACCAGCTTCTCTGAACTGTGCAGATGGGAATTATCCTTACAACACATTCTCCTCTCCTGTACTTATGCCGGCCTCAACCTACAGTAACATGCTTTCCCCAAACTCTTCACCCAACAGTTTCCAAACCCTCTGTCATATCAGTCCTCCCCATTCTCATGTCCTACCCTGTTTATTTGCAGCCTGTCTTTTCCTGCTCCTCTCCTTTTTTGTTGCTTTTTTTCCCCACCTCCCTGCCCCACAACCTCCTGACGCTGCGCCTGTTGGCAATCTAGTCCCTGCACACTACACCAGACAGCATTTGTCTCTCTCACCATCCATACACTACTATTGCTTCCCCTTCCCCTTCTCCACACCCTCCAGATGGCTACTTACATCTCATGTGATAGTGGCATTCTGGCCCGAGATGCTGGAGTTGGTGGCTGTATATGTGTGAAGTGTGCTTGCTTGTGTGTATGAATGATATGTGTCTCTCTTTTACTGATGAAAGCTGCGGCCAAAAGCTTTAAGTAAGTGTCCTTTAATTGTGCTTGTCTGCAACTTGACATGATTTCTTTATGGTAAGTAGCAATCTGTCTTTTCTTTCATTATGATATCATATTCTCAGAATGGCCAAAGTGGCCCGAGATAGTGGTCATGTATGTATGAAGTGTGTTTGCTGGCGTAACTGTTTGTGTGTGTGTGTTCTGTTTTCTGAAGAAGGCTTTGGCTGAAAACTAAATGTCTACAGTCTTTTCATTGTGCCTGTCTGCAACTCAATGCCATCTTTATGTTGAGTAGCAACCTATCCTTTTCATAATATTATTGATATTCTGTCCTGGACTTTCCACTATGATTTCTTATTGTTGTGTTATATTTCTCATAAAGTTTTCATGTCTGGAAGCAACCATGAATTACAAGAAAATTACAAAAGGTTCAAATTTATTATGTACTAATGTGTCTTGAAGACACTAATACAAGACGGTGGTAAACAAAATACCAAACAAAATTCACAATGTGTACAGAATGATAAAAAGTTCAGGAAGGAAGAGGGTAGAAGCTTTCAAAAAGTTGTGCTACAGAAGAACACTGGCGATGATGCAAGCAGATCAAATAACTCATGAAGATATACTGAGGTAAATGGAGGAGGAAAGAAATTCATGACACAACTTGACTAAAAGATGGGATTGGGTAAGACACATCCTGAAGCATCAGGGAATCATCCATTTGGTAATGGAGAGAAGTGTGACAGATAAAAATTGTAGAGAGAGACCAAAGTTTGATTACAGTAAGCAAAAGTGAAATGGATTTAGGATGCAGTAATTATGCAGTTTGTTCTAACATATCACTTTGAAAGTATTTTTTATTCATTAAATAATTTAAAATTGCAAACTATTTGGGAGTATTGTTATTGTTTGTTCATATAAACAGGTGGGGACAGGAGCTGCATGCCTTTAAGGTGGGAAGACAATGGCAGTTTACTATGAATTGTGGCACCTGCTTGCTTGGCAGTAATTCTGTGACATGGGACCCTGGTTTGGAGAAGTGGTGTGCACTATCTGGTGAAGAGTACATCATGACAATGAAAGTGACATTACAGAAAACAAGAAAGGGTTGTGTTACCTGTCAAACTGAAGAGAAGTGTCATTCATTGCTGTCAGATAATATAATGCCATGTTGAATAAGCAATTCTAACTATTTATGCAGTGTTCCTGCAAAGCTATTTATTGTGATGGAAGACATAATATAAATGCTGTGAGAAGGACAACTTGCTATTATTTAGTAGAAAGTTGCAACATATCAAAGTTTACAGATTCCAGCACAAGAACAAATGGAGCAGAGAAAAGTCTAAACTAAGCCAAGCTACATGGTTTTATCTGTGTGTGTAAACAAGAAGCAGAAGTTCAGAGTTGGAGGATATGAATATTCTCTATCAGCATTAACTTACACATTCATAAATACTAACAGGAACACCACAAGAGATGAAGAGGCTTGCATATTATAGACTAGTGTGGAGATCTGCATCAGACCAATCATCAAACTGAAGACTGTCTATTAAGCAGCTAATAATCTAATTTTCCCTCCCCCCCCCCCCCCCCCAATCTAATTTTCCCTCCCCCCCCCCCCCACATAATGCATAATTTGTACAATATATTTTCTCACACATACTATCATTAGCTAAAATATCTTCTTAGACTAAACATACCACAATAAAAGAGGGACTTATGAATTTCCAACATATCCTCCAGTAAATGCCTGGTTTTGAGCCAAGCATTGCTTCAACATCCCTTGAGAATCGCTCCAATCCTGAAAAATTGAAGAATACAATTATTAGAAAATTATACCTCAACATTTATATCTATCTTTCCTAAATATTGAATTTTAAGGTTTGTGACCATGTTACAAAACCTTTGTTCATACTTACCATAGAACCAAGAAACAGCAATTGCTTCAAACAGTGCTGAACAGAGAAGTGAAATGCCTGCTGAATATGTATCAAACAGGTGAAACATGTATATTCCTCCCTGGAATAAAAAAATTATGTAAACAAAAAATAAGTTTACTGTTCCATGAAGAGAATGTAAATTACACTTAACAGAGATTAAACTTGCTTCCTTCACGAAGCTTCTTCCTTATAAAACCACGTAACAAGAAGAAAAGAAAAAAATAAATGTCACTAACACTGCAATATTCAGGAAAATTACTTCATTGGGAATCTCCAGGTTCTAAAAGCATGAGGCGAATTGTTTTTGAGTGTCAAAGAAAGTTGCTGCTTTTTACTGATTTTTTTTTTTGGGGTTTTGGGAGCTGATGAGTGGATACCAACTTTGTTTGCCCAAATACAGATTTAATCCTTTCATTCTAACTTGGATGTTCAAGTTTATGTATTAAGATATATACATGAAATATAACATTAATAAGAGACTGAATAAATCTAAACTCATTAGAGAGTAAGGTGAGTAGAAGAAGTAATGGTAATGTGGAAGGGCAAACAGTAAATCTCAGTTCATACCAGAGAGGAGCTAAACTGAGGACAAACAGAGAAAGAGCTTTGTTTTATTTTCCAGCTAACAGAACTCTGGCATACAAAGTTAGTGGATAACTGTGTAGTCTTTCATTGGCATTGATTCAGGAGCCTGTGTCATTTTATCTCTTGTCTCTTTAGTTCCCTGCCTGTTCTCAGCAGCTTTATTTAAATATATCAAATTTGGTCTTTGTTTGCAATGCTTTCCTTCCACTGTCCTTTTAAGAGCATATTAGTTATACTTATCCATTCCGTTGGCTCTGATTTTCAACGAATACTTTTACTTCTCTAGATGTTCTTTCCCTTATTTTGTCTATATCTTTAATTAGGAAGATGCTTGTATTTTGCTTTTACTTATGTTTTGTATTCACCAGTAGATCTACTGTTACTATTAGGACTATCCCATACATGATTTGTTTCTGCAACCAATACAAGATTAAAGTAAAGTTTGGAAGGTAGGAGATGAGGTACTGTCAGAAGTAAAGCTGTGAGGACAAGGTGTGAGTTGTGCTTGGGTAGCTCAGATGGTAGAGCACTTGCCCGCGAAAGGCAAAGGTCCCGAGTTCGAGTCTCGGTCCGGCACACAGTTTTAATCTGCCAGGAAGTTTCATATCAGCGCACACTCCACTGCAGAGTGAAAATCTCATACTGAGTACAAGATTATCTAAAATATTTCATGCAAACAGTACTGCACCACTTCAACATATTTAAAAAATTGCATCATGGAACCTCCACCAACTGCTGTAATGTATATTTATTCACAGACAACCCGTTTTGTCAAGTGACCATCTTTAAGTCACTTTATATTTGAATAAATGAAACAAGATTAATGAGCCAATTAGAATATAATAAACAATTGAATTGTGGTAAAACTCCAAAACTGCATAACGTGCTTATTCCACAATAAGTCCAGATTAAATAAATATTCTTTGTTGCCATAAGACACTTGCTCCACCAGTTTTGTTACTGCCACTTTCTGACATGGTGGAGATGTCAGAGGAACAAGTCATTAGAAGAGAGGATCACGATTGTCTTTTCAGCACTAACCTGCTGACTAATGTTGTTAAAAATTGCTGTGCATCAACACTCCTCTGTGCCATGGGACTGATTTGTATATTGGGTATCAGGTAGCAGAACATACATGGGAAACAATTTTAGTAGACACAAATTTGAATAAAAAATTAAGACAAAGATCGGAACAAACCACCAAGACAGAGCCAAGGTGCACCATGGCACTGAATTCAGCTCAAAACTGAGGAAATTTCTCATTATAGAGGTCAAATATACACTGAATTTAGATCCATTCTTCTACAAGACTATTTAACAGTACAAGCATTTATCAGTTGTAGAGATAGACGTATAACTAAGTTCTGTATGGCTACGGAAAAGGTTTGCTCACACCGTGAGGAGAAGGAATGTATGAAAGACTGCAAGAAGAATGCAGCCCCAGCAGTTTGTATTGCTTGCAAAATAAGACACAAGGAATCTGGCAATTCTGAGAAGAAATGTGATAGCTGTTAAACATAGGAATTTTATGAATGGATTATGGCTGATTCAGTTTACTAGAAGAAACCTATCTCAGAATGTGAAAGAACTTCTTCATCTTCTGTGCAGCCTATTCACAAGGAAAAATGCTGCATTTGACCTGGATAGGGATGAAGAGATGTTATTCAGGCTCACAGATGTTTAACATAAATCTCAACTCATTCTGAAGGGGAAAGTAAATCCGTATCAATGAAAAGGGTAACAGTTCACATAAAATGATGTTTGAAATGCAGTTAAACACCAAGAGAAGTGATATGGTTATGAGTGAACTACTCATACTAGCAGGAGAGAATCACATTGAGCAGAAACTATATATTAGAAATCCCAAGCTTCTAAATCAATCAAATACAGTGTAGTGGGGTAATGGGTGTGAGCGAGTGGTTCTCTAGCGGAGACTATGAGTTGGTATAGAAGTTGTAGGCAGCCAGTGGTGACAAACAATTTATTTCTGGGACAGACGGATATTGATGCAATGACCACAGAAGCGGGCGGCGGTAGAGGTCGACAACTCAGGGGGGATAACTCAGGGGGGACGGCTGGCGTGCCAGTGTCAGCGGTTTCGTTGATGTCACATGGTGGAAACTTTTCTAACTGAGCATCATTAGGCCCTGTGCAGTACCAAGAGCACACTTCTGTTCTTGTAACTGTGGTCAGAATGGGCCAGAGTGCAGCCTCAGCACTGGATAGCTGTGGCCCAGGATTGAACCCAGGACTGGTGAGTCAGAGGCGGTGGCAGATGCTGACAGACCATAGTGGTTTGGAGCTGAGAGGATGTAAACTTGACCTCCAGCCCATCCAGGCTGTGCCTGGACCCATGCAGGAGGTCCCAATGAGATGCTGGTGGGCTCACAGCAGAAGCAACACACATCAGATGCCGATTCAGAGTCCTGCTCTGTTGACGTGCCCAGCCTGGATGGACAGCCAGTTTTTGTACATCTGCATCTACATCTACATCTCTTCTCTGCAAACCACCATAAGTTGCATGGCAGAGGGTACATACCATTCAACCAGTTATTAGGATTTCTTCCTGTTCCATTCACGTATGGAGCATGGGAAGAATGATTGTTTGAATGCCTCTGTGCAAGCAGTAATTATTCTACTTTTATCTTCATGATCTCTATGTGAGTGGTACATAGGGGATTATTGTGTACCCCTACAGCAATTATTTAAAGTCAGTTCTTGAAACTTTGTCAATAGACTTATCAGGATAGTTTATGTCTGTCTTCAAGAGTCTGTGGTTTCAGTTCCTTCAATATCTTTGACACTCTCCCACAGATTAAACAAACTTCTGGCCATTTGTGCTGCCCTTCTCTGTATATTTCAATATTCCCTGTTAGTCCTATCTGGTACAGGTCCCACCCTCTTGAGCAATATTCTAGAATTGGTCACACAAGTGATTTGTAAGCAATCTCTTTTGTAGACTGATTGCACTTCCCCAGTATACTACCAATAACCCAAACTCTACCACCTGCTTCAATCACAACTCAGCCTACGTGATCATTCCATTTCCTATCCCTAAAAGCCATCCCTGCAGCCAAGCGACTAGCGCGAGGTTTGGTGTTCTCGTAAAGATAAGTTATTTTAGATTATAAAACACATAGATTAGTACTGATTACGTGGTAAATAAGTGTATTAGTGTGCCGTTTAAGTGTACCATTAAAGGTTTCATTTCTCATTACGTAATATAGCAGAAAACGCGAAAAGACCGTACAGTCGTATTTTCTGTTTACGTTCTGCTGCAGCAAATCTATAGAATTTCGTTTAGTTGTTCCTTGCTCTCTCCAGCAATTTAACTTAGCGTACCTCTTCATTATTTAACTAGCATTTCCGGAAAGTAGCGTAAAGTTTAACGTGTTGTTTCAGAAACTTTGCACTTTTGTTTTTGTTTACACACAGTTGCGTATAGGCCAAATTTGTGTAACCATATTTTCGTGTTTATCTGTAATTTAACTGACTTATTCTTAATAAATTATTACGTTTATCATGAGTGAAAAGTGCTTGACTTGCCGTAGAATTGTTAGGTCGGGGCTTTGGTGTGATGGGTGCTGTAGTTTTTTCCATGTGGGTGACTGTAGTGGCGTGGGAATAGGGGAAGTAAATGAGACTCATCAGTGGTTTTGTAGGATTTGTAGTAGAGATAGGAAGATACTGGAACAGGAGGGGAAAATTGCTGCCCTTCAGGCTGAGTTAGACAAGGCCAGGGGAGATCTTGACAGGTTAAGGAGGGAGAAGGGTAAAGAGAGGTGGGAAGTGGCAACAGGCAACAGGAGGAACAGGCCTAGAACTTTGTCTGACAGCTTTATGGTGAATGTGGAAAATAGATTTGACCTGTTGCTTCAGTTAGAAGCTGGTGAGCCTCAAGCAGTTACAGGTGTAGACAGGGCACAACAAACTTTCAGCAGCAAATTGAAAAGTAAGAATGTAGGGAAATCAGTAAAGAGAAAGAAAGTGTTGTTGTTAGGTAGTTCCCATGGAAGAGGTGTTGGCCAACTCTTGCAGGATGAACTAGGATCAGAATACCAGGTCACCAATTTTTTTAAACCTAGTGCTGGTCTGGAGCAGGTGACAGAGGATTTAGGATCACTTTGCAAAGATTTCACTAAGGAAGACACCGTGGTTATAGTGGGTGGGGCAGGTAACAGTATTGACAGAGATCCTGGGTACAGCATAGAGTGTGACCTGGCGAAGATTGCATCAGCATCGAGGCATACCAGTGTTGAGTTTGTATCTGTTCTTGGGCGCCATGACCGACCTCATTTGAACTCTTCTGTCAAGAGAGTTAATTTGGAGCTGGAACGGCTGCTCATGTCGGGTGCGGGGTCACACATTGGTGTGGTTCATGTTGATTCTGTCAGTAGGTGGGATTATACTAGGCATGGCCTTCACCTCAACAGGAAGGGGAAGGGTAAATTGGCTGGGGAAATAGCAGGAAAGTTAAAGGGGGGAGGCACTGTCATGAGTGGTAAAATACCAGTGGTTATAGGACTCAGAAAAGACCCTTTTTTAGGGTAGGGAGGACAGAAAGAAAACAAATTTTAAGAGAGGTTAGAACTGAGACAAACCTTCAGTTTGAGAAAGAAATCAAAAAACATAATTCCAGCTTATTACATCAACATAAACAGCCATTGGTTAAGAATTTTCAACTGTCAGCAGATATTTTAACTCCATCCAATTTTAAGTCAGTCAATGTGAAATGTCAGCTATCTTTATTGCATCAAAATATTCGAGGACTGAGAAATAAAATTAATGAATTAACTATCTGCATAGATGAATTAGAGTCTTCAAACCCAGCTGACATAATCTGCCTCTCTGAACATCATGTGACCACTGGTATAGAACTTTTAAGTGTTACAGGGTTTAGGTTAGCATCTCACTATTGTAGATCAGAAATGGAGAAAGGAGGAGTTGCCACATTCATCAGGAACTGTCATAAATTTAAGAACATAGACATTCATAAATTTTGCCTAGAACAGCATATGGAAGCATGTGCAACAGAATTAGATTTTCACAAAAAATCTTTCATAATATTAAGTGTATATCGAGCACCTGCAGGTAACTTTAATCTGTTTGTAAACCACCTTGAAGCTGTACTGGCCCATTTAACAACCAAAAACAAAGAAATAGTGGTTGCTGGTGATTTCAATGTAGATTTCCTTAAAGACTCTCCCAATAAGAACCTATTTGAGTTAATAACACTATCATTCAACTTAATTCCCACAGTAAAGTTCCCCACTAGGATAACCACTTGCTCACAAACAGCCATTGATAATATCTTTATAGAAAAGTCAAATGAACAAAATTATATTACAAAACCAATAGTCAATGGCCTCTCAGACCATGACATGCAGTTCCTTCTGTTAAATGTTAATACTGAACAGGATATAAAATCTGTTAAATCTGAGCTCAAGAGGGTAATCAGTAAGCCAAAAATTGATTATTTTAGGACACTCCTCAGAGACATTCACTGGACTGATGTTTACAGTGCTCGTGGCATGAATGAAAAATATAACATTTTTGCTAATAAAGTGCTTACCTTATTTGAACACTGCTTTCCCCCAAAACTTACCAAGGTTAGAGCAAAGTCTACAAAGAAGCCATGGATTACTCGAGGAATAGGGGTATCTTGTAAAACAAAAAGAAAACTGTATCTGTCAATCCGAAACATTTCCAATGTTGATGCTATAGCACATTATAAGAAATACTGCAAAATATTAAAGACTGTAATACGGATGTCAAAGCAAATATATTACAAGGAAAAGATAGTCATATCAGATAACAAAATAAAGACAATATGGGATATAGTGAAGGAGGAGACCGGTAGAACCAGACATGAAGAGGAACAAATAGCATTAAGAGTAAATGATGCATTGGTGACAGATGTGTATAGTGTTGCAGAACTTTTTAACAAACATTTTATAACTGTTACTGAAAAGATGGGGTTGTCAGGTTCGGTAGATGCTGCTATGGATTACCTTAGACCAGACATTTCAAGTAACTTCCATAATATGAATTTGACCCTCACTACCCCAACAGAAATAATGTCCATCATAAAATCTTTAAAATCAAAAACATCTAGTGGGTATGATGAAATATCAACAAAGTTAATGAAAGAATGTGATTCTGAGCTAAGTAACATATTAAGCTATCTGTGTAACCAGTCGTTTATCAGTGGAATATTTCCCGAATGGCTGAAATATGCTGAAGTTAAGCCACTGTTTAAGAAGGGAGATAAAGAAATAGCATCAAATTTCCGTCCAATTTCACTGTTGCCAGCATTCTCAAAAATTTTCGAAAAAGTAATGTACAGTCGTCTTTATAACCATCTTATCTCAAATAACATACTGTCAAAGTCACAGTTTGGATTTCTAAAAGGTTCTGATATTGAGAAGGCTATCTACACTTACAGTGAAAATGTACTTAATTCATTAGACAAAAAATTGCAGGCAACTGGTATATTTTGTGATCTGTCAAAGGCATTTGACTGTGTAAATCACAATATCCTTTTAAGTAAACTAGAATATTATAGTGTAACAGGAAATGCTGCAAAATGGTTCAAATCTTATATCTCTGGCAGGAAACAAAGGGTGTTATTAGGAAAGAGACATGTATCAAGCTATCAGGCATCATCCAACTGGGAACTAATTACATGTGGGGTCCCACAAGGTTCCATTTTGGGGCCCTTACTTTTTCTTGTGTATATCAATGACCTTTCATCAGTAACATTACCAGATGCCAAGTTTGTTTTGTTTGCTGATGATACAAACATTGCAATAAATAGCAAATCAAGTGTAGTCTTAGAAAGATCAGCCAATAAAATATTTGTAGACATTAATCACTGGTTCCTAGCCAATTCTTTGTCACTAAACTTTGAAAAAACACACTACATGCAGTTCAGAACTTGTAAGGGGTGTCCCAAGAGTATATGTCTAACATATGATGACAAGAAGATAGAAGAAGTGGACGGTGTTAAATTCTTGGGATTACAGCTTGATAATAAATTCAACTGGGAGGAGCACACCACAGAACTGCTGAAGCGTCTTAACAAATCTCTGTTTGCAATGCGAATTTTGTCAGACATAGGGGATATAAAAATGAAAAAGCTGGCATACTATGCTTACTTTCATTCCATAATGTCATATGGGATTATTTTCTGGGGTAATTCATCAAGCCAAGCTAAAGTTTTCCGGGCACAAAAACGTGCAGTAAGAATTATATGTGGTGTGAACTCAAGAACATCCTGCAGAAGCCTGTTTAGGGAACTAGGGATACTAACTACAGCTTCCCAATATATTTATTCCTTAATGAAATTTGTCATTAAAAATATATCACTTTTTCAAACCAACAGCTCAATTCATGGAATCAATACTAGAAATAAGAATAATCTTCACAAGGATTTAAAGTCACTTAGTCTTGTACAAAAAGGTGTGCATTATTCAGGAACACACATTTTCAATAACTTGCCAGCAGCCATAAAAAGCTTAACAACCAATGAAATTCAGTTTAAGAGAAGCCTAAAGGATTTATTGGTGGCCAACTCCTTCTACTCCATTGATGAATTTCTGAGGAAAACCAACTGATTTGTATATAAGTACAACATAACTTCTGCACAATTTCAGTGCAGTAATGTGTTCACTGAAAATTTGTGTGTGTGTGTGTGTGTGTGTGTGTGTGTGTGTGTGTGTGTGTGTGTAAGTATAATCTAACTTCTGCACCATTTCAGTGCAGTAATGTGTTCATTGTAAATAAGTATTACAGTAGTTGTATTACATGTTTCTTACCTTATAAATAAATATAAAACTTTTTTATTTTAAATTCAGTGCAATAGTATTTGTAAAATGACTCTTAGTGTTCATTAAAAAATGACGATCATTCCACTTGGGACCTGTGGAATGGTACATTAGCTTATTTGTTTTAGTTTAAATATTTGTCATGTATTGTTGTTTTTCTGACATGTTCCACATCCTGGAGGACCTCCTCACTACGGATCAATTGGAATGAAAGTAAATCTAATCTAATCTAATCTAATTTGTATGGGTCAGCTGATTCCAACCATTACTCATTGATGTTATAGTCATAGGATACTACATTTTTTCATTTTGTGAAGCACAAAATTTTACATTTCTGAACATTTAGAGCAAGTTGTCAATTTCTGCTCTACATTGAAATCTTATCAAGATCTGACTGAATAGTTATGAAGCTTCTTGCAAACAGTACTTCATAATAGATAACTGAATCATCTGCAAAAAGGCAGATTTTACTATTAATATTGTCTGCAAGGTCATTAATATACAGCATGAACAACAAGAGTCACAACACACTTTGGTGTGGTACACCCAAAGTTAATTCTACGTCTGACAATGACTCTCCATCCAACATAACATGCTGTCTCCTCCCTACCAAAAAGTCCTCAGTCCAATCACAAATTTCACTTCATACCCCATATGATCATACTTTTGACAATACGTGCAGGCATGGTACAGAGTCAAAGGCCTTTTGGAAATGAAGAAACACTGCATCTATCTGGTTGCTTTGATCCAAAGCTTTCAGTATGTCATGTGAGAAAAGTGTGAGTTAGGTTTCACATGATCGACATTTTCAAAGTCCACAGTATTTGACAGTTAGGAGGTCATTCTATCCAAGATACCTTCTTATGTTTAAGCTCAGAATATGTTTAAAGATTCTACAATAAATCGATATCAAGGATATTGGGCAGTAGTTTTGTGGATCACTTCTACTACGCTTTTTGTAGACAAGAGTGACCTGTGCCATTTTCCAAGAACTGGGTACAGTTTCTTTTTTCAGGGGATCTATGACAGATTATAGTTAGAAGAGTAGCTAACTCAGCTGCCAATTCAATACAGAATCTGACAGGGATTCCGTAACACCATGTCAGAGCTGTGTTCAATTTTAATAATTTCAACTGTTTCTCAACACCACTGACACTAATACTTGTTTCATTCATCCTTTCAGTGGTACAAGCATTAAATTGGCGAAATTCCCCTTGGTTTTCATTTGTAAATGAACATTTGAAAACAGAGCTAAACATTTCAGCTTTTGCTTTGCTACCCTCAGTTTCAGTTCCTTTCTCATTCGATAGGGACTGGGCACTAACTTTGGTGCCACTAACAGTCTTTATGTATGAGACAATATTCTGTCACAGTAGTCATTGAAGGCATCACACATTGCTCTCTTAACACCCAAATGCGTTTCATTCAACATCTCTCGATCTATAGCCCTGTGCTTTGATTCACACCTATTATGCAGTAATCTCTGTTTCTTTAGAAGTTCCTTTACAGTGGCTGTAAACCATGAAGGTTCCCTCCCATTATGGACTGTTCTACGGGGTACATATCCATCCAGTGCATGGTCAACTATTCTTTTAAACTTGAGCCAGAGTTCCTCTACATGCTCCTGATCTGTGCTGAAAGTTTCAAGTTCCTCACTGACATATGACACTACTGATTTCTTATCTAGTTTACTGAACACATACATCTTTCTGCTTGTTTTAGCTGTCCTTTGTATTTTGGTAATCATTGTTGCCACAACAGCATCATGGTCACTGATACCAGTTTCACTGTGGACATCCTCAAAGATGTCAGGTTTATTTGTTGTCATTAGATCCAATATATTTCCAGAATGAGTGGGGTTCCTAGCTTTCTGTTCCAAATAGTTTACAGAGAAGGCACTTAGTAATGTTTAACAGGATGTCTTATCACATCCACCACTAACAAAACAGTAATTTTCCCAATTAATTGTTGGATAATTAAAGTCTCCACTGATGATTACAGTATGACTTGAGAAGTTATGTACAATTGAACTGAAAATTTCTCTGAAGTTTTTGGTTACATCAGGAGGTGAGTCTAATGAGTGATAGAACCATCCAATTATCAATTTATGCCCACCTCTGATACTGAGTCTTGCCCAAACAGTCTCACATGCAGCTTCAATTTCGATCTTGGTAGATCTGAGTTTCTTGTCTCCTGTGACAAATGGACCATCTCCATCTTCCTTTTTCCTGTCCTTTTAATATACACTTAAATTTTCCCATAAAATCTCACCATTATCAGTTTGAGATTTCAACCAGCCTTCTGTACCTAGTATTATGTGAGATTCACTGCTTTTAATGAGCATTTCAAACTCTGGCACTTTGTTGCAAATGCTGTGGCAGTTTACCATTAGGATTTTAATACTCTCACCTGTGGGAGGCATTTGTTTTGATCTTACAGCGATACTTCTGGGTTTCCTACAGCTATCATTGGATGGAGAATTGCCTAATCTAAAAAAAACCTTGTATACATCCCACACACAGTCGGCTACCCTACAGCTGCCTGTGGTGCACCCTATGGTGCAAGTCCAGGAAGTCACAGCCTAGCTTGTCATTGAATCTTCAAAGTCTCTGGTTCAGTCCTTTCACTTGACTCAGAACCAAAGAGACATGATCACTTCTGGGGACAATGCTGCAAATTGTGAGCTTCATTGAAACTCCATGAGCAATTTTTTCTGCCAGTTGCTGGAATGATCCAAATATGACCTCAGATCACATATGACAGGAATCATTTGTTCCAGACAGGCATCATTTGTTCCAACATGCATCATAATCTGCAGTTTGTTGCACCCTGTTTTCTTGATGGCTGTTGGAATAGCCTCTTTGACATATTGCATGAGCCCCCAGCCATACACACTGAGTGCACCTGGCGTCCTTTCCTGTCCCTTGCTGCCATTTTCCTAAGGAGTACCATCATTCACTGTATGTTTGAATTGCCGACAATTAATAGTCCCCTGCCCTTTTGCATTTGCCTCCTCCTGACACCAGACAAAACAGGTTTCCTCAAAACAGGTGAAGTGTGTCCCACTAGCTCAGTTTCAGTTTCAGTGAAAAACAGCACCTCAGACTTGTTGGTTAGGGGGATCTGTACAACACCATGAGTCCTCCCTGGTCCCCACCCACCCTGTAAAGGACACCTAGATCTAACATTGACATGCCACTTGCAGTCAAGTGGACGGATAATGACAGTCCTATACTTTCTGCAGAGGAGACAGGATCCACAGGAGTGGATAGTACTTGGGGTACCTGTGGTACAGACAAGAAGAGACAGATCTTGTTGTGGTTGAGGTCACATACATGGCCCATCAAGTGCCGTCAAAATGCTGGTTATTGCCCCCAGTGTCCTAGATGTGGTTAGCTGCTGGCATGGTGTAAGTGCTGAGGTTGAAGATTTCAGTAAGCATTCAGATTTTGGCAGTAGGCCCTCTGGCTTGTTTCCCTGCTGCTACACTCATCTCATCCTGGAGTAATCTGGCCCATTGAATTGCTGTGCAGCTAAAGTCTGGCTGGAGCAAAGGAGCTGTTCCTACAGTTCATATTTTACAGATTGTTAGTCCAGAGCATAAGTTCTAAGTTGGTTATCATATGTTTGTACTCTCCATTCCCCTATTTATGTTTGCACTATCTTCACTGTCCTGAACTCAGACAATGAGTCTTTGTTTCTTGTCTCGGCACTATCTCTGTGTGAAGAACAATAAAACTTCCAGGGGCTACAGCTATGTCAGGCCCAGATCTGGGGGGGGGGGGGGGGGGGGGGGGGGGGCAAACCAGGGTATATGCCTCAGACAGCAATTTCAGGAGGCACCAAATTTATATGTGTGCAGTTGTGTGTGTGTGTGTGTGTGTGTGTGTGTGTGTGTGTGTGTGTGTGTGTGTGTAAGGCCTTTGTCAAAAATGGATGACAGTCTGAGGCCTGAGACTGCAGTCATATGTGAGTTGTGTTTGTGTGAGTGTGTGTATGCGTGTGTCTGTCGTCTATTTTTAACAGAGGCCTTACCGACTGAAAGCTTTGTTTGTGACAGTCTTTTTGGTGTGCCTATCTGCATCTCTGCTATATGGTGAGCAGCAACTTTCCTTTTCATGATATGATTATACTGTAAGATATATATGAGTGGTTTACTGGCAGAGAGAAGGTCTATGACATTGTAGGTGATCATGGTCAAGGCAAATTAGAAATCACAAACAGGTTAAGGAGAGAACAACAAGAAGCATGGGATAGCTGTGACACTGGGAAATGTGTTTATGAAGCATTTCCTGATATTAAGGAAAGAGTAATGATGAGGGGATGTCTATACATCTTTAGCATTGGTCTACTTTGTATCTGCATAGGGTCAAAACATGAAACACTGATTTGTGCGACCATGAACAGCTTGGAGTGCCGGGTTATGTTATAATGTAGTGTGCAATACATCAATACATAACAGAGGAACAATTGTGTATGTCTAATGACAAAAGTATACGTGAAGGAGATAGGTGCGTGGAGCACAGAAAATATAACACAAAACAACATTCACACAAGCTTTTGAGCACTAGCTCTTTCTCTAGAAAGTACACTCATTCACACACACACAATCACACAAACAACAGTAGATACCTTGTTGCAGCCATGGCAATTATCAGTCTCACTATCAGACAAATGCTTACAACTGGTAGATATCTAAAGAACTGAGCATTTGATAGCCTTCCCTATGTCCATAGAGTGATACTAGTGACAGATATGCAAGTAACATTGTTTACACAAGATTGCATTATTTTTCGTTTTATGTTATAGTAAAGAAAGAAAAACATGAAAAAGGAAGCAACTAAAAAGAAATGTTCATACTAATTTTAACAGTAATTTAATAATTACATAAATGACATATTGACAATGTAGGAATGGAAATTTTAGAAGAAAAATAATTTATTCAAAAGAATATTTGTATAAAAATAAACACAAATATCAAACTGTTTAACATACCGGAGTGACATTAATGAGTGCAATTGAGAAAGAAACTGCGGCTGCTATGAGTGTAAATATTTCTCTGGCAAATTTCTTTCCATGGAAGAAACCATGAAATTCATCCATCAGACCAGTGATAACACATTCCATACCACCCATCTGGAATAGAAAAGTTAAATAGTTATTAACATTTTTTGAAAGATACTATTGAAATTTACAGCAAATGTGAGTGAAAATCTTTCATTATTTTTAAATGTGAGTAATTTTATTTTTCAGCTTATCATGTGCTCTATGTAACATCGTAATGTATAGTTACAAATGGTTAATGAGGATGAGTAGGAAGAACAGACATGTAATGTTTGGATACAGTATTACTAGTGTCCTGCTTGACACAGTCAAGTTATTTAAATATCTGGGCATAGCATTGCAAAGCATTATGAAATGTAACAACCATGTGAGAACTATGATGGGGGAGAATTTTAGGAAAGTGTTGTTCTCCTTTAAAGGAGACAGCATATAGGATACTGGTGTGACATATTCTTGAGTACTGCTTGAGTGTTGGGGATCTGCACCAGGTCGGACTGAAGGAAGACATTAAAGCAATTCAGAGGTGGGCTGCTAGATTTGTTACCGGTAGGTTCAAATAACATGTAAATGTTACAGAGATGCTCCAGGAACTGAAATGGGAATCACTGGAGCAAAGGCAACATTCTTTTTGACAAACACTACTGAGAAAATTTAGAGAACAGGCATTTGAAACTGACTGCTGAATGATTCTACTGCCACCAACAAATGTTGCACGTAAGAACCAAAAAGACGAGATACAAGAAATTAGGCTCATGTGGAGGCATATAGACAGTTGTTTCTACCTTGCTCTATTTGTGAGTGGAACAGGAATGGAAATGACTAGCAGTGGTACAGGATACACTCAGTCATACACCGTATGGTGGCTTACGGAGTATCTGTGTGGATGTAGATGTAGAAACTGCACTGTATTAGTTTTGTTTCTCCTTATTTCAGTGCAGCACCATGGAATGGCTATTATTGGCTTGTGTCTGAAGTTTAGCAGAGATTTATGGATTTATTAATATTGCTACTTTGATGTTAAGACATTACTTCAGAAGGTGGTGAATATTCGGTTCTGTCTCAAAAGTAATTATTGTTGTTGTAAGAAACTTAAATGGAAAAGTGAAAAGAAAAATATAGAATTTGAGGTGTCTTTTCCTCATGCCTCTCTCTGTGTTAGAATATTCTTCAATTATGGACATTTTCTGCAGTCTATATCCATTCTCAGTCCATCTAGGTACCACAATTTTCCTAATTATTTTTCCTTCATTTTTCTTTATATTTTCTATATCAGTTTTCCTGTTTAGTGCCAAGGTTTCGCTGGCATATAATGTTGATGGTTTAACTAGTGTTTTGTAATATCTAATTTTGGCATTTAAAGGTAATCATTTTTTTATTATAGAGGTTTTGCACTAATCCTAAACCTTTATGAGCTTTTTGTATTCTTTCTTGTTGTGCATACTTTTCAGAAATAATTTCTCCTAGATATTTGAAGTGTGATACTCTGTTAATTTCTTCATATTAGGTTTGTAATTTGAAAATTTCTAAATTTGTTGTTGTAAACACTGTCTCTTTTCAAATGATATCTGCAGGCCGACTTTCTCTGCACATTCTTTTAGTGTTTCTATCTGTTTTATAGCCATCTCACAAGACTCTGCCAAAAATTAACCTGTTACTATTATTATTATTTATTATTATTAATATTTCATTTTGAGTCTCATGGACCTATGATATGAGCATATTACTAGCATTTGCAATATGTAACATTCTGATGAAATACAGAAGGTGGTCAGCTATTATTTTTGTATCACTCACAGATCTTTATTTTGCATCATACAGATCACTACAGTATTTTACACTGTGGAAAAAGTACTGTTGGCAGCACAAGGACTTTTACAGTAGATAACATTTGAGTGCCTTTGCATTTAGCTGGGTCACAGTTAACATACTTAATAAGAACTGGTAAGACATTATATATCTTTATGTTTTTGTAAAAGATTCTCTTATGCAGCATGTTGACAAGGGAACTATAGCTCTAAAGCCTGAAGCTCTAGGTAATTTCACTGATTAATAATGGTTTTTTGAAGAATTATATTTATTGACAAAAGTTTGTGATTATTTGTGGATGATGTCTACGAACGATGGAGACTTGGTTGGAGGGTTTAAATTCGGCATCTACACATATACACTGCAAACCACCGTCAAGCGCATGACACAGGGTACATCCCAATGTACATTGATAGTATACTGCCAGATGCTTGTCTTAGCTCACACATACCGCACTGTCAAGCCCCAGCATGATGAGCATGAAGAAAAACAGCATGGACCAGAAATGAGAGCCTGGCAAAGTCGCCACTGCCTCTGGGTACACTTGGAAGACCAGCCCAGGTCCTGAAACATAAAAGCCTGTCAGTGAGGTTGGTACAATTTTACATAAAATGAAAAATGCAGTTATTATCAGATGTGTATGTTTTATGCTGCAAATAAATTAGAAGCAATTGTATCCACAATTACAACATTAGAATAAAAAATAATCTTTGCTATTTTTCAGTAAAAGCAGCTTCAGCTCTTGTTGAGTTTTCTTCTTATGATTATCATGAAATTCATTGTCAACAGCTTCTGCACACAAGAGACAGTTTGTTTTAAAATCAAACTTTGCTTGAGCTGAATGCAGACTTGGGATTCCATCTGACACTGAACTTTTAACAGCTGAAGGCTGTTCCTCTAAAAGAGTTTCTCTCAGAAATCTTTTGAATCAGCTCTGTAGTATTCTTTTCTGGAAGATGTATAAAAAAGTGGTATTTTTTGTTCCTGGAACCTTCAGTTTTCCCATCTTTTCTCAAGTAACTTGCATTTACCAATCTCTGTATCCCTTTTATAACCAACACCATATAAGTCATTGACAACATTGCTGTCATGAATTAAATACTTCTTAACCATAATTTAAAGGAACCTAATTTGGATTAAAATTCATTTAATAACCACAAATAAGGACAATAAACTGAATATAACTCCACTATATAAACACAAGCAATAGATAAGTTATTCTGTATATTCAAACAAGAGAACTGGACAGGAAATGTCAGGGAGGTATATCTGTCTAGAAATGTCTATAAACTGAAGAGCTAGCAGTACTTTTGGTGGGGAAGTGGCCTTACACAGAAGAGCACTGCAACTGCCATACATGATGGCTAAAAATCAATTTCCCATCTAGGAGAACAATGTGTGGAAATTTACGTAGATTCTGTACTTATTGGTTTCTTGCATTGGTTTTATTAGTAACTGACTTAAGTATCCCATGTACTATTAGTGATTTTGTGGAAATAAACTCTCCCTCAGGAGTGTCTGTGCACTGCATCAATAGTGATTTAAAGATACACTGCAGATGTGTCGGTACCAATATAACCTTGTGAAACAGTGTGTAGTTGCTTCTTGTGATGTATTGGGGTCAAGAGAGTAGGAACTCAATCTGCTTACTTTTCAGTGTACACACACAAAAATGAGGGAACTGCCGGACCACATTCTGGTGACTGGCCTTCCCTCATCTTTCTACCCTCCACTACTTCCCCCTGCAACTCATCACATACCTAGAACATAATTTATCCCTTAACACTTTAACGGCCGCATTTTTTGTGGCGACCCAGTGAAGCTAATTTTTTTTTGCATCAAATTAGAATTGTGATCAATTTATTATATTTTATTTTTTGATAATTTTATTTTTGTGATTTAGGTCTATAAGTTATGGTGGTAAATATATCACCACAGCACTTTTTTAAACCTTACATTTTCAGTGGTAAACCGATTTCCCACTTGTGAGCTTTACACTTTGGTGGGAAGAAGATATCCCATTTCCATTTTATAAGCTGTAACATGTTGGCACTACATGTAAAATTTTTTTAAGAAGATAGTGATTTCTTTTTATTTTACTTTATTTCAAAAACATTCACATTACAAATTTACAAGTAATAATTCTTTTTCAACAAAATGTTCAAATGATTGTTACATTTTCTTTTTATTTTGGAACCATGAAACTGACGGAAGCATGGTTTGATACACAGGGGTACGTTGCAGGAGCAGCATACATATTTTGTTCTCTTGTCACAAGCTTTTGTTGAACACTTTCGGCACCATCTGTAGGTTGTTTCTAAAACAGGCATATGATCGCCTGCTTTTGCCAGTTGAACATGATCTGGTACGGTGTTCTTCTTGGTTAGAATGCTCACTGGACGTCCTTTTTTGTGCGGGATATAAAGCCATCTGTCAATTGTTTTGTGAGTCGTAATCGTAAGTTCAATTGATCACCAAATTCCTCTTGTCCTTTATTAGTTTTGTGCAATATAAAGGCACTTACAACTGCCATGTCTAATAGGAAATAGAGAATCCAATGCCACCACTTACGAGAATGTCGACCTACTGCATAATGTTCTCTAAGTTGATCAAAGTGATCTACACCTCCAATTATGATATTGTATGTTGCCACAGCTGTGGGACACATAACCATGCTGGCTGTGCTATCCTTATTCTTTCTTGAGACAAGTGTGGTGTCTCTAGGATTGTCTGAAGTTGTCAAAATAGTGACAGATTTGTTGTCCATCCATTTTATAGCTGCAATGCCACGTTTGCATTAAAACTGAAATTCTCTTCTTTCCAAGGTACATTTATCTTTCATCATTGAAGGAAGCCCTTTCCAGTTTGCTCTGACAGTCCCTATAGAGTAGATTCTATTGCTCAAAAGCTTTTGCATTAGATTCACTGTGGTGAAGAAGTGGTCAAACGCTACTAAACTGTTACTATATTTCAGGTCTTGGGTGAGGCTAATGACTACACGCTCTCCCAGAAAATTTTCTGTACATCCATCATTTGATTTTCCTGTGTAAATATCAAATTTTATGACATAGCCAGTCTTTGAATCTGCTAAACACCATACCTTGTATCCTCGTTTTTCTGGCTTGAGAGGCATATACTGTTTGAGCGAAGACTGTCCCTTGAAAGGTAACATGCTTTCATCCACAGCCAATACCTTAATAACTTATGAATTGTGTTGTTCAGAGAGGTTATAAGAGGTCTGACCTTGTGAAGTTTATTGTGGTTTGGATGCCCTCTTGGAGAATTCAGCCTGTTGTCATTTATGTGAATAGTTTCACATATCTTTTTGAAAGGTTTGCATGTCATAGGTTTCGATATGTAAGACTGACCTAAGGCAGGTTCTGAACTCCAGTAGTGCACTACACTTGGCAACACAACCACACCCATCCAGGCCTGTAACTCCTCTACAGATAAATTTGTCCAGTTATTTGTTGACTCACTTACAATCTGACCAGATTGCCGTTTTTGTTTCTGTTGCTCTGCATACAGATTTGTCTGCTGAACCACATACTCCAGCATCTCATTGGTAAATAAAGAAAGGAAGTAGTCTCTCTCAGTGCTGTGTTTTGTCAATGGGTGGTTGACAACTGGTTCTCCTTTTGTACCAACGCGAAGAAAGTCGAAAACAGGAGTGTCATCGGACCATTCCTCTTCTGCCAATGGCTCTCCTGCACTTATGGTACTGTCACTAGAAATATCGACATCCATGGAGCAAGAATTGTTTGCACTGTTATTGATATTAGGTTGTGGAACCAAACACGGATCAACGTCTGAAACAAATTCATCTTCTGATGCTTCATCACATTCTATTTCAGGATCCTCAGGATCGCTAGGTAGCGAAAATAGCAACTCCAATGCTTCTTCTGGTGTGTATTTCTTAGTATAGGCATGCTTCTTTGACATTTTTGCTATGAAAAGCAAAGAAAGATTGTGAGGTGAACAATAAGTTATAATATGATATTCCAATTATATTTGCCACCAATATTAAAATTTACTTACCACAATGTAAAAACAGTAAAGCTATGAGCTGATAATAGTGATACAGACATATACTTGAGAAGTGAAGCAAACTCTTCTGACAACAGTAGTGATCCCGCAATCCACACAAACTGATTGTTGTAGCAGTTTTCATACATGTACAGTGTACTACCACAAGATGTGAGGCAAATACAGCGGTGGTAAGACGTACTCCCAGAAGCATTGTGGTACCTCGACATTTGTGGTAAGTATGCTTCCCAAGGACCACAAAAGACATTGTGGTATATATATTTCCTGAGCCCCTTTCAGAAACGACTTTTGGTGGTAAGCATACTTCCCAAGAACCCTGGGAACACCATTATTTGGTGGGACATATACTTCCCACAGCACTAAAAGCTATGTTTAGCAACAAACAGAAACCAGAGCTAGTGCAGCAGACTACCACTAGGGGCCAGGAGCGTATGGAAGTGGGAACATGTATTTCCATGAATGCAGTAAACGAATACCATTGGTGTGAACTATATCTCCCACAGCCCGTGAAAGGATTAATACAGCTCTACTGTACTTAGGTGAAGCACAGACATTTAACAATAAACCTAATTTTATACCATTAAAACAAATATGAAAATTTAAAGAAACTGAAAAACATAAAAATAAGATTTTAACCGAAAATAGACAAACAAAATTAAATGAAAAGGATATTTACAGATGATGAATGACAAAAAAGATCAGAACAAATGAGAAGGCACTTCCAGATCCCATTGTACCTCTTATATCCAGCATACTTTGATATTATTTGCTGACTTAATCTCCCCTGATCAATTCTAAGGATTTCTCCAAAGAAAACACTCCTTCCTTTTCTGATGATGTCTGAGATTCTCTCTATCTTGGTATATAGTTCTTACTTGCTTCACTCATCTTCTAAATTCACCACGTTCTGCTCTTCTAGGTTGGTTGGTTGGTTGGTTGTTTCGGGGAAGGAGACCAGACGGTGAGGTCATCGGTCTCATCGGATTAGGGAAGGACGGGGAAGGAAGTCGGCCGTGCCCTTTGAAAGGAACTATCCCGGCATTTGCCTGGAGCGATTTAGGGAAATCACGGAAAACCTAAATCAGGATGGCCGGACGCGGGATTGAACCGTCGTCCTCCCGAATGCTCTTCTAGGTCTCAATATGATCCTGAGAACCTTTTGTTCCACCACTTCTAGTCTCTTAAGTACTCCAGTTCTTACTAGGTTAAGAGTTTCTGTTGCATGTAAGGCTTCAGGGTGAATCACTGTCTGGAAATGCTTCAGTTTTGTATTCACTGAAATATTCTTCTTATTGCAGACATTCACAGTTAGTTCATGTGCTAACTTCATTTTGTTTATTGGTGCTTCATTTGGTTCCTTTTCTGTCAGCCCAGTTGCTATCCATTCTCCCAGGTATTTAAATCTCTCCACCTTTTGAATTTTCCATCTTTCTGTCATCATACATCTAGGAGCTGCCTTGATGTTTGCCACAGACTGTAGTTTTTAATGGAGATCTGTAGGCCTGCTTTAGTTTAGTTTTGTACTATGAAATGTTTTAGCTAGAGGCTGTAGTTCTCGAGATATTCCCAGAAAATGCAAAAATGCACTCTTAATCATTGCCCATGACCCCACTTACCTGCCACTGGGAAGAATTTTTAATATATTTTTCATGGCCCTCCCTATTAGCACTGTAAAAAAGTTGGGACTTCATGAATTTTTTTTTTCCTCATTTGACCATTTTTGGCCTTTGTTGACTGAGCTATTAATAGTTCAAGATAAATTTGCTGCCTCTTTTATTTTTTTTATATTTTCCTTTTTCTGTCTTTATCTAAAATGTAACAATATCATGAAAAGGAAAGTTGCTACTCATCATATAGCAAAGATGCTGAGTCACAGATAGGCACAACAAAAAGACTGTCACAGTATAAGATTTCAGCCAACAAGGCCTTTGTTGAAAATAGACACGCACACACACACGAACACAACTCACACAGGGCTCAATTCTTGGGCCATTAATTTTCCTGATCTACATTAATGATCTACCAATCACAATTAACAACAAAAAATAAAAAAAATAAAGCTCCTGAAATACATGTTAACAGTCACAAAATTAATGACACCACACATACAAAATTCCTAGGTATCCAGATAGACAGTCACCTAAGACGGAAAGAACAAATTGATCAGCTGGTCAAGAAACTTAGCTCATCATGCTTTGCACTAAGAGCTCTCCATCAGTTAGTGGACAGAGAAATAATGTTGTTGTCATATTTTGCATATTTCCATTCTGTTCTCTCTTATGGCATAATCTTCTGGAGAAATGCTTCAAGTGTTGAAAAAGTCTCCAGAATACAAAAACGAGCAGTGAGGCTAATATGTGGGGTCCCTAATGGGATATCGTGCAGAGGTCTCTTCGGATCTCTCAGGATACTTACCATCACAGGTCAGTATATATACTCACTGATGTTATTTGTAGCCAACAACAGGGAACTGTTTCAGAAAAATTGTGACATCCACAACCATGACACAAGACAGGTGAAAAATTTTCATCAAGGCTCTGCAACTCTCACTAAAGTACATAGGGGAGTTACTGAGTCAGGTATAAAGGTCTTCAATAAGCTCCCCATCAATATAAAAAACGAAATAAATAATGTAAAGGTTTTCAAAAAAAAAAAAAAAAACTAAAATTATTCCTCATCGAACAAACTTTCTCTAAAATGAATGGATACTTAGAGTTATGATGTACAAGAGTGGGGGAAACTGCCTAAGAAAAGCACTCCCTTAAAGATAAAGTGTGATGATGTTACTTTTAGTTTAACTGAAATTGTGGTGATAAAATGTAAATTTATCTACGTCATTACGAGAAAATGTGAACTCCCATGTATCCCACTCTCTTGAGCATTCACTTAAACCTCTTCTTAAGGAATGCAGTTAAAACTTGTATTCATTCAAACCATGACCATGAAGAAAATTTACTTGCTTATATATGTCAGTAGCATAAAAATATGCACTGTCACTTAGTCTACTATTTTAAACAATCAGTTAAAATGTTTTTGGCATAATGCAGGCTTTAATGCTGCATGCAAGTAATTGTTCTTGTAAAATAAACCAATGACTGTGCAATGTGATGTATAAATGTTAATGTACTACTGTAATTGCATCAATTGACTTGTCCTATATTACTTGTACACTGGCTGTATAATATGTAATCAACAGGACCAAATAAACAAATAAAAAAATAAATAAAATAAATGACTGCAGCCTCTGGCAGCTGAAGCCACACTGAATGTGTCCATAAATACCACTTTCTTTGGTGACAATCAGTGTGGCTTCAGCTGCCAGAGGCTGCAGTCATGTGTGTGTGTGTGTGTGTGTGTGTGTGTGTGTGTGTGTGTGTGTCATCTATCTCCATTCTATGGTGAGTAGTAACTTTCCTTTTCATAATATTGTTACATTTCATCCTGGACTTTCCATTGCTTGATTTATCTAAACTGTTGTAGGTTACAATTTCACTATTTTATCACATCTAAATATGGATGTGACACACTAAGCCTCTTCCTTTCCAAACTGGCAGTCATAACTTGCAGCTAGGAAAGTCAGAAAGCTGCCACCACATTCTGCTGCCAAAAGCTGTAAATTTGCTGAGGTGATATGATTAAAGTCTGCATTCACACACAAAAGTGAGCAGGTTAGCACATGTTTAGCCCTGCTGCTGATGTTGGGGCATGGTATGAGGGCCAGACTTCCACAATAGTGACTTGGATTACACCACACCTGGGCCTGGCACTGCACTGTTTCCACAGTTTACACGATCAAAAGTGACATCAAATTGTAACAGAAAAGGGTTGCGTGTCCGTAAATACCACTTTCTATGGCTGCTCAGTACCTGTCGTTGACCACAACCTATCCTGAGAAGTACTCCATGCCAGTCACTGCCATGACGAGAGTCATCCAGCCTCAACTACTACTAGATGGTGCCTCTGAAAGCAGTGGGTCTATGAGCTACATCTAATGTCAATGCTGCTGGGAGTTAAACTGGTGCCTTCAAGCTAGGAAGCTACTGCCAGCTAACTTCATTTGACTCCAGGATGCAGCCCACAGGTCCTTGGTTCACTGACCACACCAGAGTACCATGCTCCTGACCTACTGTCACTGGCTGTTGTTGTTTGGCCCATCCACTCCTTATGCTTTACATCAGCCACTGACACTGCTTTTACCATAAGGTTGCTGATGCAAGTGACTGCAACTGCTAACATCCATGCACAACCAGCACACCACCAGTGTTGTGCGGACATGGGCTTGGCTGCCTGAAGACATCACACACAATTGAGACAATGCCATCAGCTGCTGTATGCATTCTGTAAAATAAATTTGTTATTCTCACTTCCTATATGATTCCTCAACAGCTGAGGAGTGGGTTCATTGTATTTGCTGCCCTCTCTTCAGTCCTGCACGAACATTGTGGCCTATAACAAGGCCAACAACACTCAGGGCCATCCTGACCCCACTACACGCTTTACGAACTTTTTGGTCTTCTTTGATTTTTAATAGTTAATCAGGATAACTTCACTTACTAATTTATTTTTGTACATTTTACTTTTTCTTTTTAATATCTAAAATGTAATAGGTTAGTACTTTACTATTTTGTCACTTTAATAACAGGCACATCTATATAGAGATGCAGTGCACAAAGCCAGTCAGTATGCATTTTGTAATCAGCCTGAAAACTATAATGTTACATATTAGTCAATCAGTGACTGACAGTCAAAATGTGAAAGTCCATTTACTCAGACATTATCTGTAACTTATTACAGAAACTTTTATGTCCATCAGTCTTTATGCTGTTATGTTAAGTATCAGTCAGTCTGTGCCCAGGAGTAAATATATAAACTTCTATTTAAGACAACTTATTTATTTGTTATGCCACTTGTTATAATGTTTGCTAGGCTAATGTGGCTTACTGACCCTGATGATAAATTGGAACAGTTCATGACAAGCAAGCTGGTCCTATGAAGTGTTTATAAACAATAAATATAAATGAAGTTAAAGTCCATCTCAACTGGATTGTGGACAGTCATGTCAAGTTGTTTAAAGTTTATAATAATCACTGAGAAGAAGCTAGTCAAAGAAGATATTCTCTGAGACTTATGAGATGTACAAAACTGGTGAGTTACGCGTTGTCCTGTCTTCCCTCAGTTTGTCTTAGATGCACACCACCATTCTTCTAGATAACGTTTTTCACTTGGTATAAGTTCATAACTTTCATCATGCTCACTGTTTATGATTGAATTACATGAATGTACCATACACCGCATGACAAAAAAGTGAATCATTCAGAAGACATGGTCGGATGTCAATGTAACTTTGTACATATGCACACTATCAGTGGGTATGTAGATGGTTAGAGATGACATTTTCTGCTGTTGTATAATGGTCACCAAAGTGAAAAAGAATGGTTTCTTGGTCAGTGCTGTTACCAGGACATGTTAGGGTGCAGGGCCCAGTGTGAGATGTTGAGTGAATGCTGTGAGGGACAAGGAGATGCTGCATGTCTGAGACAGCACAGCACATGACAGAATTTGAAGGGGGCCTCACTGTGGATCTCCAGTTGACTAGGATTTGTAGGACATTTGGATGTGACTATGGGCCAATATTGGACTGCATGAGAAACTAAGCACAGGAATATTTGTCGTCAAAGTTCCAGTCGACCACATTCAACCATCACAAGAAATGGTCATCGTACTGTGCACCAAACACATCATAACCCCTTCAGTTTTGTGCCTGCCATCTGAGAAAAGTAATGGACTCACTGCAACATTTTGTGACATTCTGCGCAAGTGATCAGAGACTAGCAGCAACCTGGTTAGAGAACTACCGTCCCACACATAGGCTGCCGTTAACACCACAACACAAATAGCTGTGTTTGGAGGGGTGCCATGACTGCGATGAATGCACCGATGAAGAATGGCATTGTATTGTGTTCAGAGCTGAATTGCTGTTTCACACTATCCTGGATGACCATTGTTGGGAAGTATGGTGGTGATCTGGAGAGAGACTATACATCCAATATTTTGGAGAAGCACAGTGATGTTGCTCCTGGTGGCACAGTGCACAGAAAAATTGAGTATGACTTCATGACACAGCTGGTAGTGATTGAGGGAACTCTGATAGCACAATGGTATGTCACAGACATCCTCTCATGTAACAGTATGGTGGTGCCATATTTCAGAAGGATAATTCCCATGCACACATGACACAAGTCTCTATGAACTGTCTGCATGATGTTGCGGTACTCCCATGGCCCAGATCTGACCCTGCTAGAACATGTGTGGTACCAGTTTGGATGTCAGCGCCATCCCGGTGCCGATATCCAGGACCAGTTACAAGAGCTGTGGGCCATCTTACCTCATGAGAGGATATAACAGCTTTAGGACACCGTTACCAAATGATTCAATGCATACATCCACATTAGAAGGGGTGCAATGTCATATTGATAAGTGGTCCCATACTGCCCAGTTCTTTTGTAAATTTGATTCAATTTTGTTATCACTGAAATAACATCACATACTCTTTCACAATGTGAAGTTTCATTTAATTTGCTCCTACCCTTCTGGGTGCTTCAGTTTTTGTCAGACAGTATAGTTATCAATTTGAAGCAAACAAATTTTTTCAAGAGAAATTATAGAAGGAATAAAAGAGAAACACTGTGTTTGGTGTTCAAACCAGGAAGATTTTTGATGACATCTTAAGTTGCGATAGTAGACGAAAATGAAGATCAGGCTCGATGATGAGATCATTAGAGATGGGACACAACCTCAGAGTAAAGAAGAATGTGGTAGGAAATGAACTGTCCTTTTCCAAGGATTCACCTTGGCATTTGCTTTAAGTAACTTAAGGGTTGTGGCACCAGCTGAGGGTCAGACTTTGCAAGCAGCTGAGGGTCTGAGCTGGCCAGTTGTCTATGAAATCCTGCTACTAGGTGCTAAAATAACACTGGCTTAGCATTCTGCAATCCACAGTCTGCCATAGCAGTGGGCTGGGCTTCCACATGCTGTGACACAGTGCTGTGCTTCTGCAACAACCTGATGGCAGGTGGGTGCCTGTCACGACATAGTTGGCAAGGGTGACTATAAATGCTCTGTGCTCTGCCATGAGCTGCATTTCTTCCTGGCTTGCCAACTGTAGTCGATGCTGTGACAGTCTCCTTGCCAGCTGATGGTCCAATGTGGGGACGAGGAGCTTCAACCTCACCAAGCTGCACCATCAGCTTAGCCACTGGTCTATGAGCTGCCAGCTAGACCTGATGGTTCTGTGTCTTGAGCTAGTGCTGTACAGTGAAGGACACTTCTAGGATGTCATTGTCTGACACACCAATCTACTCCAAGGGTTTTGGATTCAGCGCCAGGTATCTACTGTTTGGAGGTGCAAGTAGTTCAGAATAAGCTTGCTAACTGTTGGGTTAATGTCATCCTCGTGTCAGCAAGGCCATTTCACTAGCCATTGCTATTTTTCTGTGGTAGCCTGATACGCAAACCACCGTGTGGCCACCTGCGCTGCTGCTGTTATGCTGAAATACGATGTCACTACCCCAAGGACCAAGCAGCCGCTGGGACACAAACATTGGCCTCTCGTACAGGATAAAGAATGTTGACACTGAATGGTTCTATGTTGGCCACAGTACTGGCGGAATGCAACCCACTGTTCCCGTACATGCTGTTCTGGGACAGAAGCAGTCTTCCTGGCCAGTACTGGTGTCAGTGATGCTCGTTGCTACCCAACATACCTCAGTGAGGTACAGCACTATCACATTATTATCGTAAAATTGACTTGGCAGACCCAGTACCATTACATAAGGAAATAATGCAAAAGCTAAATCTGGATCGATGGATGGTTTTGGAAATTAACAGCAGGAACACCCGGGCAGGCACAGGTCCATGACTCCTGTTGTGGCAGGGGGCTATCTGCAAGTTCTGTCTTCTTTCTGAGATCAAGGTGCTGATTTCTCATGAGGTGATTAATAAGTTTGTCAAAAAATGTAAGTATTTTTGCTGGCCAGAGTGGCCGAGCGGTTCTAGGTGCTACAGCGTGGAACCACGCGACCACTATGGTCGCAGGTTCGAATCCTGTCTCGGGCATGGATGTGTGTGATGTCCTTAGGTTAGTTAGGTTTAACTAGTTCTAAGTTCTAGGGGACTGATGACCTCAGCAGTTAAGTCCCATAGTGCTCAGAGCCATTTGAACATTTTCTTGTAAGTATTTTCACGTTTTTCACTTCAATAAAATTTTATTAGTTCTGTTCAAATTTCTGATTTAACTACTGTTATGTTAATCCACTTCTATAGCTTTCAGGAAGAAAGTATCTGCTTGTTGTATTGTATTGTATTTTATTGATCCAGGCAATCATAGTATTGTACAGTTGTACATATGATATTGGACTGGTCAAGAGAGCATATTTACAAGTAATTTTTACAAACTGATTTTTACATTATTTTGATGCGAGGAAATTATCTATCTTAAACAAAACAGCCAATACAAGTCATAGAATTGTACGGTTGTACATATGATATTGGACAGGTCAAGAGAACATATTTGCAACTAATTTTTAATAATTGATTTTACATTATTTTGTAATGAGGAAATTATCTATCTTGAACGAAACAGTAAATACAAATGTTGTATAGTAAAATACAAACAGTCAATACAAATGTAATAGTAAAATAATCCAGTATATTTCATAGACATGCACAGTATATAATAATCCAGTATATTTCATGGACATGCACAGTATATAGGCCTAATTTTCAGACCTAATTGAACATTTATTATAAAACTGTTTACAATTTTAACCCCCTTTCAAAAAAAAATGATCAACAGCATAAAAGCATTGGTCTAATAGATATTTTTTTAACTTATGTGTGAAGGCTCTTGGGTTCTTTGTTGCTTTGATTTCATTGGGTAAATTATTATACATTTGTATCCCAGCATTTAAAACACTTTTTTGGTAGCGGGTAGTTCTGGACCGAATCATAAGTAGGTCAGACTGCTGCCTTGTTGCATAATTATGAATATCTCCATTGAATTTTAATGTGCAGTCATTGTTTAATAGCTTGACTTGACAAATGAGACGATGTTATAAATGTAAGCAGAGGGCAGTATCTTGTTCAAAGGTTATGTAAAAGAAAAATGTAATTAACTATGTTTTCTTGCTCCTTTTATGAACATTGTCACCTTTGTGACTAATATCCAACATTTTTTTTCCATACCACAAAAATGTGCTCTTGTAAGTCCTCTGAAACATGCATGGGAAAAACTGGTACAAAGTAATTGTAAAGACCTATATTTGTACTCTGACAGTCACCTAAGTGTGTGTGGCGCATGATACTTTATGTCAATTCACCCCTTTCCTGTTTCAGTCAGAGAGCAACGCAGGAAGGACGAATATTGCTAAGCCTAAATTTGAACTCAAATCTCCCTAATTTTACTTTCACAATTTTAGTTGTCCACTGGACACGGAGATGGATGTGGACGGTTATCGAAGTGGAATAGTACAGAACACTGTCATGGAGTGTGCACATGAAGCATGGCATAGGAAGAGCCACTGGCTCCGTGTTTATCTGTCTGGCCCATCAGTTCTTAAGATGACTTCAACTACCGTGGACCAGTCCCTCACCTCACACTGTGCTCAGTTTTCCATGTACTAATGACAGTTTTCACGTTCATCGAGTTTGCATTCATCTCCATGCTTCATTTCCATGTAGTGTTCAGATACTATGCTCCCCTGCAGGTTGTGACTCCAATGTCAAGTTTTATTCCCTCTTCCAAAATTAAGTTTCTGGCTTGTTGTTGAGCTACTGTCAGCTCGTATAATCTACATTCATGTTGACAGAGACAGTTCATGGTATTGTCAAGCCTTGTTCAGATGCTGACATGATCTTTTCACGAGCTATATGTTAGAGGAAGCAATACATTGACTGATTCTCTCAGAAACGCACAATTGCAGAATTTTGACAGTAAACCATATGATGATGTCTTGTAACCTCTGCCACTGGAGTCGGATAAGGTAATCCATGATGTTTTTCTGCTTACTAAAAAAAGGCTGATGAAGATAGTGTACTAGATGTATACAATTTTCACGTAAGAGAGTATGTATGTTGCTATGCTATTACTGTCAGTAATGTGCAATTTAGTAGTAATCTACCATTTATTGTAGTAACATGAATGGCCTAATGGGGCTTCCAAAGTTATCTGCTACATCATTTTTATTCCCCCAACAGGCCATAAAGTTTAGAGACTGGATTAATAAAGTAATAGATAAAAGTTAAAATGGTGGTTTCAATGATTCATGTGTTCTATACAGTGTCTCCGTACTTGAGTGCAACACACAGAACATTCATACCACCGTGTGGAACTGTCATAAAAAGGTTTCTCTTGGGTGATGTTTAACTTGCAAGTCACAATAGCCTGAACGTCGATTATGTTATCAAAGTGTTGGTCCTTTACGCGAATGTCTACAGTTCGTCATTTTGTGGTATGTTTGCATTGATAACATCAACTTTCATCAACCATGATGACTTTTTCCAGAAAATTATTGTCCTAGTCTTGCATTTCAATCAAGTCGTCGTTTTGCTTTCGGAGTCAAGGTGTGTGGGACAAACTTTGTACTCACTTGGGTTAGAGTTATTGCTCCACTGCGATTTGTGACATGACAACATTGACACACTCCGGCCACACATCCACCTTTTAACACTGCCTGCTCACATCTGACTGGTCAAATACAGATCTATTGTTTACAGTTGTTAGTTCAAGCTACCGCCATAGTTACTGTACTGATGTAGTTTATACATCAGGAACAAAACAAGTCTCAGAACTTTTTGGACGGATGCTCTTTACTATGAATAGTAATGGTATGATAACACACACTTTGTGTATGCCTATAATTACTGTTACATCCGATAATTTCTCCCTGTTAACAGCAACATATCGTACTGGGTTCTGTTAACTAGGAACTCTTCAATCCAATTTCAAAGATGGTCTGATATACCGTATGCTCTTATTTTGGTAATCAGGTGATAGTGTGGTACTGTAACAAACTCCTTCCATGAGTCAAGGAACACAGCATCAATCTGGGTGCCAGCATCTACTGTCTTCTGACTTCTTGAAAAAGGGAATGACCTGCGGACTTCATTAAGCACTTGGAACACTTCGTTCCTCCAACGACGAAGATTGCTGGTATAAAAGGAACAAATTCTTTCGCATATACTATGTAGAAATGCACATATATTCTGTCCGATTCAGTTGTGTTTCCTCTGTACAGCGATTCTAGTTGATTTTCTGTCCTGCTGTCACTTATTTCGATATCTGTCTTTTTGGTGTCTGCATTACAATTGAAAGGAGCATCTGTAGGAAGAGCGTCCTCTGTGAAACAATTTCGAGAAATGAAATTAAGTATTTCGATGTTCTCTCCATCATCAGCCATTTCTGATCCAGCGTGGTCACGGAGTGACTAAATGGATGGTGTTAAACCGTTCACTGAATTTAAAATAAGACCAAATCTATTTTCCAGACCAGTATATAGCACTTTACTTTTGAAATTATCAAATGCATCACGCACGATTCTCCATGCATTCTTTTTGGTGTCGATCAGCTCATGTTTGTCATGAGGCGCTGGCTGCGCTTAAATCTGAGATGAAGTTCTCTTTGCTTCATGGCTGTTACATTATGGCGGGTCTTTCCCAGTAAAGGAGTTTTGCTATTTGGGGAGCAAAATAACTGATGATGGTCGAAGTAGAGAGGATATAAAATGTAGACTGGCAATGCAAAGGAAAGCGTTTCTGAAGGACAGAAATTTATTAACATCGAATATTGATTTAAGTGCCAGGAAGTCGCTTCTGAAAGTATTTGTATGGAGTGTAGCCATGTATGGAAGTGAAACATGGACGATAATTAGTTTAGACAAGAAGAGAATAGAAGCTTTCGAAATGTGGTGCTACAGAAGAATGCTGAAGATTAGATGGGTAGATCACATAACTAATGAGGAGGTATTGAATAGAATTGGGGAGAAGAGGAGTTTGTGGCACAACTTGACTAGAAGAAGGGATCCGTTGGTAGGACATGTTCGGAGGCATCGAGGGATCACCAATTTAGTACTGGAGGGCAGCGTGGAGGGTAAAAATCGTAGAGGGAGACCAAGAGATGAACACACTAAGCAGATTCAGAAGGATGTATGCTGCAGTAGGTACTGGGAGATGAAGAAGCTTGCACAGGATAGCGTAGCAAAAAAATGGTTCAAATGGCTCGGAGCACTATGGGACTCAACTTCTGAGGTCATTAGTCCCCTAGAACTTAGAACTAGTTAAACCTAACTAACCTAAGGACATCACACACGTCCATGCCCGAGGCAGGATTCGAACCTGCGACCGTAGCAGCAGCGCGGCTCCGGACTGGAGCGCCTAGAACCGCACGGCCACCCCGTCCGGCGATAGAGTAGCATGGAGAGCTGCATCAAACCAGTCTCAGGACTGAAGACCACAACAACAATAACAACAACAACAATACTGCTACATGAATCTGTTCTAACTGAGTATGCAAAAGTGTCAGTGCATGTTTGATCTTCTTTCTAACGCATTTGTAAAATGCTCTGTATGGAACCACATGTAATATGCAGCACTGTTGTATGAACTGTGATGCGAGGGCGGTATCAATAGTTGACACTTGGCAGTCGAAGAGTGACATACGGTGGACGTGCAGCTTTGTGGCGTTGTTCTGTGGTGGGGTTGCATGTGTGTTCTGTAGTCGTGCTATACTCTGCTTATCACAAGAATGAACCTGGTGTAAACATTACGCCAAGTATTCTTCCGCGTTTGTTTGCATCTCATTGGATTTCGGTTCACACAGAGCGGAAGCCAAGCTGTGTCAAATAGTCAAACTAACTTAGTAGTCTAATTACAGACAAGAGTGATGAAAATTGCTTAGTTAAACACAGGGTAATTTTTCTGAGCGAGATTTGTGTGATGCAAGAGAATACTGCAGGGATTTCATCGTACTGATGAATACTGAAGCCATTGAAGATGTTAATTACAGTCAGTCGTCTTCTAATCTCTTAGCTCCTTCCTTATCAGAATCCTAGAAATACATTTCAGTTCTGCAACTGTCATCTGCTACGTTGATAACGAGTCGATGAACAACAGAATCCACGAAGCCACCCAGGCGCCGCATTTTCTCTTCTTCTTTTATGACGTGCTGTTGTATATCACATCACCGTTCGGCAGCGACATGTGAGAAACATGCGTGCGTTAGTTCTAGTACGTCTGGCAGGGTAACAATCTTGTTATTTCTCTGGCCAAATCCCTTAACTTGGCTCCAGATCAGTTCTGTTGCGCCTGCCGCTGTGATCGAGAAGTTCTAGGCGCTTCAGTCCGCAACCGCGTTGCCGCTACGGTCGCAGGTTCGAATCCTGCCTCGGGCATGGATGTGTGTGATGTCCTTAGGTTAGTTAGGTTTAAGTAGTTCTAAGTCTAGGGGACTGATGATCTCTGATGTTAAGTCCCATAGTGCTTAGAGCCATTTCAACCATTTGAAATTCTGTTGTGTTCATACTGTAATGGTACAGTAGCAAATGTAAAATGCAGCATTTATATGGTGCGCTCGATATCGTAAAAAGGATTGTTTTTCATGTTTCTACGATACTTATCATTCTGGTTCGTATGAGACTACCTACACTATGTGATCAAAAGTATCCGGACACCTGGGTGAAAATGACTAACAAGTTCGTGGTGCCCTCCATCGGTAATGCTGGAATTCAGTATGGTGTTCGGCCACCCTTAACCTTGATGACAGCTTCCACTCCGCAGGCATACGTTCAATCAGGTGCTGGAAGGTTTCCTGGGGAATGACAGCCCATTCTTCACGGAGTGCTGCACTGAGGAGAGGTATCGATGTCGGTCGGTCGGTCGGCGTTCCAGGACATCCCAAAGGTGTTCTATAGGATTCAGGTCAGGACTCTGTGCAGGCGTCCATTACAGGGATGTTATTGTCGTGTAACCACGCCGCCACAGGCCGTGCATTATGGACAGGTGCTCGATTGTGTTGAAAGATGCAATCACCATGCCCGAATTACTCTCCAACAATAGGAAGCAAGAAGGTGCTTATAACATAAATGTAGGCCTGCACTGTGATAATACCACGCAAAACAACAAAGGGTGCAAGCCCCCTCCATGAAAAACACGACCACACCATAACGCCACCGCCTCCGAATTTTCTGATGGCACTACACACGGTGGCAGATGATGTTCACCGGGCATTCGCCATACCCACACCCTGCCACCGGATCGCCACACTGTGTACCGTGATTCGTCACTCCACACAACATTTTTCCACGGTTTAGTCGTCAAATGTTTACGCCCCTTACACCAAGCGAAGCGTCGTTTGGCACTTAACGGCGTGTTGTGTGGCTTATGAACAGCCGCTCGACCATGAAATCCAAGTTTTCTCACCTCCCGCCTACCTATCATAGTAGTTGCAGTGGATCCTGATGCAGTCTGGAATTCCTGTGTGATGGTCTGGATAGATGTCTGCCTGTTACACATTACGGCCCTCTTCAACTATCAGCCGTCTCTGTCAGTCAACAGACGAGGTCGGCCTGTACGCTTTTGTGCTGTACGTGTCCCTCCACGTTTCCACTTCACTATCAGATCGGAAACAGTGGACCTAGGGATGTTTAGGAGTGTGGAAATTTCGCGTACAGACGTACGACACAAGTGACACATAATCACTTGACCACGTTCGAAGTCCATGAGTTCTGCGTTGCAGTCTGCTCTCTCACGATGTCTAATGACTCATGAGGTCGCTGATATGTAGCACCTGACAGTAGGTGGCAGCACAATTCACCTAATATGAAAAACATGTTTTTGGGGGTATCCGGATACTTTGATCACATAGTGTATTTGGTACAAAACAATGGACGTAGTCCAAATAAAGAGTATTTAGTTTTTCATTTTTGCCCTAAAAATTAAATTGTTATTTTTTAAAAATTTAAGCAACCTTTATTAACAATATTTCATAAAGTATCGATAATTTACAATTTATATTTAAAATCAAAACATTAATTTCGTGTGCAATATGTAATTTGAAACAAGAAGAAGTGCATTATTTACAAAAAATGATGATAAATTTTACAATTACGAGCTGTAGGTATTTCAAATCGAACAAAAAAAAGCTAAGGTGAGACTTGAACCAGCAATACACGGACCGTTGAACATCAGCTGTGTTAAATACAATCAAAGCTGATTTTTTCTGTAAATTTATGAAAAACATTAAGAAAAACCTATTTGTCGGCTCTTTTTAACCGTTTTCCACACGTATGTGAAGCAGCCTCAGCCATTTTCATACAGCGTATTAACAGCGTGGCAATCAGAGGACAACAGTACAGACTGTACATGATTTTTAAAATAAAAACTACATAGCTAAAGCGTGATTAAGAAAAACGTTGATGCCTGTTAGTACATTAGAATATCATAAAGTTTCATTTAACGCAACGTAGTAACACTATATATAATACGTAAGTGGGACCTCCATCTAAGAGCGTATTTCAGTTGAACATGTGTGCCTCTGTCAAATTGCTAAATTGTCGCACATATGAACTGTTAGGCTCCCCACGCCTGTCTAAAACTAGCACGTAACTGATGGCTTGTAATGGACAAGACATTCCCATTCTCAGAACATGTACTTTGCCTGTCATGTATCGCTTGCATACGCGAACAGTGACTTTCATTGTGCTACAATCACGCGAGTGCGAGAACATTTTTGGTCTTGACTCTTTTGATTTGTTTGGCTTTAACATTCAGAACAATGTGTTGTCAGTGTCTGCCTTCAATGCAAAAGACAGTGTAGTTAGCTTGCTAAAAGAATTCCCGGAACTAGTTTCTGAAGGATTAGGCAAAGCTAACAATTTTGTTGCACATATTATGCTGAAAGTCAATGCTCAGTCAAAGTTTTGCCGGGCCAGAACTGTTTTGATTGCATTACGGGACAAAGACGAGGCGAAACTTCAAAAATTGCAAGATAACAGAGTTTTTGGACCCATATCAGCTAGTCAATGGGCAAGTCCACTGGTTTTGCTCCCCAAACCTTAGGGCCACATTCGCCTCTGTGTTGACTTTAAGTCTACAATCAGCCCACAAACAGTCATTGATACTTATCCATTGCCACGCCCAGAGGACCTTATGAACAGATTAGGCGCTGGACGCTATTTTTCAAAAACTGATTTGCACGACGCGTATCTTCAAATACCGCTCGATAAAGAATATCAAAATGTGTGTGTAGTAAATACTCACATGGGCTTGTTTCAGTATTTGCGTTTGCCTTTTGGCAATGCTTCCGCACCCGCCATTTTTCAATGGTGTCTGGAACAGCTGACTGCACAAGTGCCAAACTGTTCGAACTATTTGGACGATATTGTAGTAGCAGGTCGTACACCTGAAGAACACATTGAAAATTTGTGTACTTTGTTTATTGTGGTCTGATGCATGACTAAAATGTAGACTGGACAAGTGACCTGAGTCGCAGTATCTTGGTCATGTCACAAACAGTCAAGGTGTACATCCTCTGCAGTCGCATTTGTTAGCCGTACTAGATTTGCCAGTTCCTCGCAATGTCACAGAATTGCAGTCAGCTTTGGGGAAAATGAACCATTATATTCGGTTCTACCGAATGTTTCTTAACTCGCGGTTCCATTGCATCGCTTGCGCCGCAAGAATGTCCCCTTTGTCTGGACAGATGAGTGCCAAGTAGCTTTTCAAAAGGTTAAGGATGCATTACTCAGTGATCGATACTTAGTTCACTTTGATCCTGAAAAAACCAGATGCATTGCTAGTTGACGCTTCCTTTTACGGAATTGGTGCACTGCTTTCGCACAGAATTGGTGATAAAGACAGACCTATTGCTTTCGCATCAAAAGTGTTGTCCAAAGCTCAATGTATCTATTCACAAATTGAAAAAGAGGCATTGGCTATTGTGTATGGTGTCGCCAAATTCCACCACTATTTGCATGGCAGAAAATTCTACTTGGTAACGGATCACGAGCCTTTGCAGTCCTTGTTTCATCCGACGAAACCGGATCCTGTACGAACTGCCCGAAAATTGCAAAGATGGGCTTGGTTGTTATCTCAATACCAGCACGAGATTGTGTATCGTCTAACAGCTCAACATGGTAATGCGGACGCGCTTCCACGTCTTGCGATTGGCCCTGACACAGACTTTGACGCTTCTACTGCATCTTGTTGTCAAATCTATGCTCAGGATTCTGAATTGCTTCAGTCTTTTCCGCTGAACTATAGGAAAATTGCACATTCAACGGAAGCTGATCTAGATTTGTACAATTTGCTCTACTACATTCGCACATCTTGGCCTCAGTCAGTGAATAGCATGGAGAACTATGTAGTGCGCCGATACTTTGCACGTCGGCATAGCCTCGTTGTACAGAAAGGTGTGATTCTTGTTCAGAATGGGCAGTCACGTGTGTTGATCCCCAAAGCTTTGCAAAAAGTGGTGTTGCAGTTACTTCACCGAGGACTGGGGGATTGTTCGTACGAAACAGTTAGCGCGACGACACTGTACTCGGCAGGGTAAAAAAAAAATAAAAAAATAAAAAAATAAAAGTCGCAATCGCCATGGCAACGTTTGCACATAGACTTTGCGGGACCCTTTTGGAACACTCGTTGGCTAATTGTGGTTGACTCGTATAGTAAGTTTCCTTTTGTTGTGCCTATGAACTCGACAGCGTCCCGTAGCGCAATTCAGCTGTTGTCATCGATTTTTTGCCTAGAACGTTTACCTGAAGTAACAGTGTCAGACAGCGGCCCTCAGTTCACGACACATGAATTTGAAACATTCTGTGAGCACAATGGCATACAGAATCTAACTAGTGCACCGTTCCATCCACAGTCAAACGGTGAAGCGGAACGTTTTGTCAGGACATTCAAGCAGTAGTTGGTCAAACTTCACTCCGCCCACTCCAGGGATCAAGCATTGCAACTGTTTCTCGCCTCGTATCGTTCGTACACACGCGATGGACCATCGCCGGCGGAATTTTTTTCTGCCGCCGCCATCGCACACTGCTCACCCTCCGGCGCCGCAGGAAGGCGGCAAGTATCGCTTCGCACCTCGTGATATTGTCTTTTACAGGGTTTTTAGCGGCAGCAGACGGTGAGCGCTCTGCGAGATCGTCCGTCGACTTGGCGCATACATGTATCTTCTTTCAGGTCCAGATGGTTTGCAGCACCGCCATCAAAATCAATTTGCTCTGTCACGTACACGATGATCTTTCAGTTTCTCTTCCCCCAGGTTCACGGGTCCAGAGGACAGCGCGTCTACAGCAGCCGCCAGAGGGTTTCATCACGACACCGCGGGACGAAACCATGGAGACGGAGCCTTCGCCTCCTCCGCCACCTCTCGTCCTACCGATGGATCTGGACCCGCCAACACCGCAGTAGTCGCTGCCTTCATCTGGTTCATGGCAGCAGGAGGTGGACGAGTACCCTTCTGGTCATTTTCCGGGGGACGTTTCCGCCAGAGCGCAGGCCGGATGGCCGGGTACGGCCGGAAGCTGGTCGTCCCCTGCAGCCACAGCTTCCGGTCCATCAGAGGGTCCACGATCCTGCATGCCCCGTCGTGGTCGCACTCCATACACGACGACGGTCCGTCACTTTTGGGGTGGGGGTGAGGAACGTAATGGAGTGAGCACAAGCGCCGGAACGAAGATGCGGAACGCAAGAGCAGAGAAGGCGGTGAGGAGAAGTCGGCCAATGGCTCAAAAAATGATTCAAATGGTTCTGAGCACTATGGGACTTAACATCTGTGGTCATCAGTTCCCTAGAACTTAGAACTACTTAAATCTAACTAACGTAAGGACATCACGCACATCCATGCCCGAGGCAGGATTCGAACGTGCGACAGTAGCGGTCACGCGGTTCCAGACTGAAGCGCCTAGAACCGCACGGCCACACCGGCCGGCAGTCGGCCAATGGTGCGAGGAAATGGACCGCGCAGCGCCAAGAGTGACACCTAGAAGTAGTGGATATAAACGTCGCTCCTGCCGGCCTCGGCGGTTCATATCAACACCGGATCGCGGACGTTAGTTATCAGTGACGTGTGTCAACTTGCCTGAACAGTTCACACAGGCTGAGCAGTTCTAGGAGCTTCAGTCCGGAACCGCGCTGCTGCGACGGTCTCAGGTTCGAATCCTGCCTCGGGCATGGATGTGTGTGATGTCCTTAGGCTAGTTAGATTTAGGCCTAAGTAGTTCTAAGTGTAGGGGACTGATGACCTCAGATGTTAAGTCCCGTAGTGCTTCGAGGCATTTGAACCAAGTTCACATATCAAGGACTCTAAACTATATCGCAAGTCGCCCCTCGTTTGGACTACTACTTGTAAATCTCCAAAGTATTGTCAAATTGCTTTCTAGAAATAAAACTACTAATTTATTTGTTTGAGTTGTTATATAGTATCCCGAGAACGCTGCCTCCCTTAGGCATCCTATTAGCGACGAGTGGGCAAGACCCCATACTTACATTGTGTTCGAACACCACGAATTACCTCGAAGAGAATGGTCTATCGACATGCAGCCAACAAGTGAAACGCAATTAGCTTTTCACTCACATGAAGTAAAAATTTGGAAATTTGTGGTAAGTTCCTATGGGACCAAGTTGCTGAGGTCATCTGTCTCTAGGCTTACATACTACTTAATCTGACTTAAACTAACTTACGCTAAGGACAACACATATACCCATGCCCGAGAGAGGACTCGAGCCTCCGACGGGAGAAGCCGCGCGAACCGTGTTAGGGAGCCTCACGCGAAGTGTTGAGCGCTATCGACAAGAGATTTTAAACTGATTCCGAATTTCTAGATTTCCAGAAGGCTTTCGACGCCGTACGTCATAAGCGCTTGCAATTAGATTGTGTGCTTATGGAATATCGTCTCAGTTATGCGACTGAATTCGTGACTTCCTGTGAGAGAGACCACAGTTTTTAGAAATTGACGGAAAGTCGTAGAGTAAAACAGATGTGATTTCTGACGTTTCCAAAGCTAGTGTTATAGGCCCTCTAGCGTTTCTTAGATATATAAATGATTTACTAGATAATCTGAGCAACAGCCTTTGGTTTTTTGCAAATGACGCTGTAGTTTGCCGCCTAATAAAGTCATCAGAAGATCAAAACCAATTGGAAAACGATTTGGAAAAAATATCAGTATGGTACGAAAGCTGGCAATTGACCCTAAATAATGAGAAGTGTGAGGTCGTCCACCTGAGTGCTGAAAGAAATACGTTAAACTTCTGTTACACGATATATCAGTCATACGTAAGGCAGTAAATTCAGCTAAATACCTAGGAATAACAATTACGAACGACTTAAATTGGAAGGAACACACAGAAAACGTTCTGGGGAAGGCGAACCAAAGAACACTTAGAAGATGTAACAGATGTACTAAAGAGATTCCTACACTACGCTTGTCCGGCCTCTTTTAGAATACTGCTGCGCTGTCTGGCATGCTTACCAGATCTGATCAACGGAGTTCATGGACAAAGTTCAAAGAAGGGAAGCAGGTTTTATATTATCAAGAAATAGAGGTGAGGGTGTCACGGACAGGATACAGGATTTCGGGTCGACATCATTAAAACAAAGGCATTTCTCCTTGCCGCGGGATCAGTCTCCAACTTCCTCCTCCGAATGCGAAAATATTTTGCTGACGCCGGCCTACATAAGGAGAAACGGTGATCATAATAAAATATGAGAAGCAATAAAATAAAAATCAGAGCTCGCATGGAAAGATAATGGTGTTCGTTTTTTTCCGCACGCTTTTCAAGAGTGGAGTAATAAAGAATTATTGTGAAGGTGGCTCGAAGAACCCTCTGCCAGGCACTTAAGTGTGATTTTCAGTGTACCTATGTAGATGTAGGTACAATATACCACAGGCTGAACTTACAATGTGTGCTAACTTCGAGCGGTTGCAGTCAGAGACAGACGTTCCACGGGACTCGCAAGAGTTTTATACAGTGCACGTCACAATTAGTAGCGAAAACTGATCTGGCTGCAAGTGTAAAAGGGAAAATGAGGGTGGGTAAGGGGAGGGGGTGCCAAATGATTAGTCACTTGTGTGGAAAAATATTCTGGAACTGGTCCCGCTTATTGCAAACATACCGTCAATGGACCATCGGGCAGACTTCTGTATGGACGACACAGAAATAGCCTGCAGAAGCAACTTAAAGATTTGAAATCAAATAAATCACCTGGTCTGGATGTAATGCCAACTAGATTTTACAAATAGTACTCTACTGCATTGACCCCTTACATAGCTTGCATTTATAGTGAATCTCTCGCCCGGCACAAAGTCCCAAGCGAGTGTTTGAGATCCGTACCAGGTCCGATAGAAGGAAGACACCGAAGCAATTCAGTGGAGGGCTGCTGGATTTATTACCGGTAGGTTCGAACAAAACCTAAGTGTTATGGAGATGCTTCCAGAACTCAAATGGAAATCCCTGGAGGGAAGGTGACGTTCTTTTTGGGAAACGCTATTGAAAAAAAACTTTGGAGAACCGGTATTTGAAGCTGACTACCGAACGAATCTGCAGCCACCAACGTACATCGTGCGTAAGGACCACGAAGATAAGATACGAGAAATTAGGGCTCATACGGGGGCGTACAGACAGTTATTTTTCCCTTGTTCTATTTGGGGGTGGAACAGGAGGGCTAATGACAAGTAGTGGCTCAGGCTACCCTCCACACACTTTATTGCGGCTTGCGGAGGATCTATGTAGATGTAGATGTGGCTGCATTCTGCCCACGATAATGATTATTAGCCTCATATGGAATAATAACTTCACGCAAAAAGGCGTGCAAGTAAGAAGAACGCGCAAATGATATGTGAACACTTTAACATGACTGACCACTGAGGAGTAGAGTATAAATCTATCATCGACCTAAAAGGCCCACAGTTATTACTTGTTTAATTTTACAACAGGGTGACGATTAATGTTTTCTAATGTTTGATAATAGATCCCATACAAGGTTCAACATGTTTTATTTACGGTAACCTATACAGTTGTTGTTGTTGTGATCTTCAGTCCTGAGACTGGTTTTTTGCAGCTCTCCATGCTACTCTATCCTGTGCAAGCTTCTTTATCTCCCTGTACCTACTGCAACCTACATCCTTCTGAATCTGCTTAGGGTATTCATCTCTTGGTCTCCTTCTACGATTTTTACCGTCCGCGCTGCCCTCCAGTACTAAATTGGTGATCCCTTGATGTCTGAGAACATATGCTACCAAGCGATCCCTTCTTCTAGTCAAGTTGTGCCACAAACTCCTCTTCTCCCCAAGTCTGTTCGGTACCTCCTCATGAGTTACGTGATCTACCCATCTAATCTTCAGCGTTCTTCTGTAGCACCACATTTCGAAAGCTTCTATTCTCTTCTTATCTAAACTATTTATCGTCCACGTTTCACTTCCATACATGGCTACACTCCATACAAATACTTTCAGAAAAGACTTCCTGACACTTAAATCTATACTCGATGTTAACAAATTTCTCTTCTTCATAAACGCTTTCCTTTCCATTGCCAGTCTACATTTTATATCCTCTCTACTTCGACTATCATCAGTTATTTTGCTCCCCAAATAGCAAAACTCATTTACTACTTTAAACGTCTCATTTCCTAATCTAATACCCTCAGCACCACCCGATTTAATTCGACTGCATTCCATTATCCTCGTTTTGCTTTTGTTGATGTTCATCTTATACCCTCCTTTCAAGACACTGTCCATTCCGTTCAGCTGCTCTTCCAGGTCCTTTGCTGTCTCTGACCTATCCCGTTATCGAAGTGATAATTTACTTTGTATTGCATGTGAACAAATTTCATCAATGCTTTTGTTTCATTAACAGTACAGAGAAGTGCAAAATTACTAGTGCTGCTTCACGGCTACGAAGTTTAGCGCGCATTGTTGAAGTTGCTAACTTCTATTGTTTTTATGAAATGAGCAGAACACTAAGGGCCATGTGTTGTTATGAGACCTTACTTAAATTCAATGAAGTATAAGAAATGAGAATGAAATTTGCACTCTAAGTGGGGTGTGCGCTGACATGAAACTTCCTGGCGAATTAAAACTGTATGCTGGACCGAGACTCGAACTCTGCAGGTCTCTACAGACTGTTCTATCAAGAAAGACTGACGACCAGCACTCACAGATTCACTTCCGCCAGTGCCTCGTCTCTTCCCTTTTTATAAGCAATCAGTTCCAGTACATACGATTAAAGAGTTGCGATTTACAGTCGTAGTAAATGAAGAGGAAGCTCTCTCAAATTTCATTAAAAAGATAACATTCAGATTCAAAACAGCTTTAAATTTGCAATACATATTTTTCTTAGCGTTTTCAGAAGTCTGAAAATTTCAAATGGATTGTAGTTTGTGTCTTAGTCTGTGTGTACTGCACTGCCAAAAACTGTGATGATGTTAAAGAGTGCTAAGCAGGTAGGAAGTGATATAAATATTTGACAGTCATTGTTCAGTTGTCATCGTATCTTCGGGTATCGATTGCCTTGCTATTGATTTATCAGTGGTGAATAGGCCACGGTTTTGACACGCTTACCTGTTTCATTAGGTAGGTTGTTAGGTCCTGTGCTAAAGTGGGGACAGACTGTGAGTACGTCGTTTTACAGCTAATGTGGAAAAATTCTACACATCTTATTAATTGTTCCATTAAGTTTCCGATGTGCAGCCGCAAGAAGAAGGAGATTTCTTGCGGCTGCACACCCGAAACTTAATGGGACAGTCTTTGCGCCGCCAAAACCTGAAGATTCTCATCTTATTAATTAAATAACAATAACTGCACTGTTCTAACAGCAGTTCAAAGAAAGGCAGCACGTTTTGTATTATCGCGAAATATGGGAGAGAGTATCACAGAAATGATACAGGATTTGGGCTGGACATCATTAAAGAAAGGCGTTTTTCGTTGCGACGGAATCTTCTCACGAAATTCCAGTCACCAACTTTCTCCTCCGAATGCGAAAATATTTTGTTGGCACCGACCTACCTAGGGAGGAACGATCACCACGATAAAATAAGGGAAATTAGAGCTCGTACGGAAAGATATAGGTGTTCATTCTTTCCACGCGCTATACGAGATTGGAATAATAGAGAATTGTGAAGGTGGTTCGGTGAACCCTCTGCCAGGCACTTAAATGTGATTTGCAGAGTATCCATGTAGATGTAGATGTAGATAGAAATTTTGAACAGTAATCCCAAATGATTTGACATAAAAAATAGAAAAAAATGAAAAGAAACAACCAATAGTGTCGGTTACAAGCCACTCATTTTTCTGAAAATTAGACAGTAAATAAGAGCACTCGAACTATTTGAAACTTCCAAAGCAAAATAAAACGCATGGCTTGTAAATGACAACTGTTCCAGAGCGACAGCGCCCTTTAAATGGCCATGCAGATAACATTCTTGCTTGTACAGACACGCGTCACAAGATATAGACGAAGGAATGCCTAAAATTATTGCCGTTTATGCGCCACGTAGACGTGAACGATAGAAATTGGATCAATTAGCGGCGCAAGCCGGTCGTTTGGCGCACACGTATTACTTGGAAATGGACAGCAGCCGCGGGCACTGAGCTCCTGGCCTTGTTGTCCAGTGCGGCCCTGTGTTTGCTGCTACTGCCACCGAGGGAGCAGTCAGTCTGGTGCAGCCGCGTCTGTTTGCTGGGAAACATTTGCACTGCGCCTGGGGGGCCGCCGGAGCGATTAGGTCCCGAGCTACAAATTAGCCCGGAAATTGGATTTGTCGCTACCGGCACGCGTTAACGCGTGTTTAAATGTCGCCTACACGGCGGCACGGCGACCACCTGAAACGGGGAAAGTAAACATGGAGGACGAGGGAGACGTGACTCCACGCGACGTGTGTCTTTTCGACATTACTCAAATCAGTCAGTGGTCGTAGTTCAGTTAATTACGTACAAACCTCGGCTCCGAAGCCGAGGCTGCTAGTTCACACTTGTGCAATGGAGATCGACGCTGCGATAGCCAATTCTATTTCTTTTGGTGTCAGAAACTCACCGAAAGTCACCCCGTTTGCATGGGGCTCCCAAAACCGGATTTCGTAAACCTGTTTCCCAATACCGCTTTTGGTTGGTCATGTAAACACTTCAGAATCAATTTTGGAAACCGCTTCTAGTTTCCGCAATCGATTTTCGCTCCCATGTAAACGCAACCGGTTTTGAAACGTGCTTGTTTTGTTAAGTTACATGTTGTTTTCAGGATGTTCGGTTCATATCGACTTACTGTGCAGCTAAGGAGACGCAGAAATATTAGACAGCATCAATCTGTCTGCTTGTAATATGAAATTGAAGAGAAATAACGACTGTGTTGAATGAATCAGAAACTGGATCCGTTTATTTCCAGACGCCACGTTTCACTGGGCTAGCTAATCCGCTTTAGACCTTGACATGTAAACATGACAGTGAAGAACGATTTTCGAGATTCGGTTTTTGTCTTTCGTAGTGAGTGCGAGATATAATTTCAGAATCGATAATCGAGTATTAAAGCAAATCGATAGTGGCGCTAAGCAAAAGACTCTTTGACCCTAACCTAAATTAATATTACTTAAATGCTATTTTTATGTGTAGGGCATGCTTATAACAACAGTAGGACATTTTTAATTGCTCGGTGATTCCATAGATACTATAAAATCCTTCAGAAACTGTATTTCAGGATTCCTGTAAGGAATACATATTTCGAATATGAAAGTCAGTTAAATGCATCTCACATAGTTTGTTATCATGACTCGACATACATACATACATTAATCCTTGTTCCATGTATCATGAACACGACATTTCGTAATGATGTGGAAAGTGTCGCTTTAACATAAGTTTTCTTTATGCAAATTAATAATTTTTTTTTACATTAGTGCTTCATATCCAAGTGTTTCTTCTATTGAGTAGAAGGAGCTGTCATTCAGAAATTCTTTTAATTTGCTTTTAAATGTTGCTTGGCTATCTCTCAGACTTTTGATACTATCTGCCAAATGACCAAAGATTTTTGTGGTAGCATAATTCAACCCTTTCTGTGCCAAAGTGAGATTTAATCCAGAGTAGTGAATATCAGCCTTTCTTCTAGTATTGTAGCTATGCACTTCGCTGTTATTTTTGAGTTGGGATGGGTTATTAATGACAGATTTCGTAAGCGAATTTATATATATTGCGAAGGTACTGTGAATATCCTGAGTTCCTTAAATAAATGTCTGCAACGTGGTCTAGGGTGGGCTCCAGCTAGTATTCTGATTACATGCTTTTGTGCATTGAATACTTCCTCTCTTAATGACGAATTGCCCCCAAAATATGATGCCATACGAAAACAGTGATTGAAAATAGGCATAGTAGGCTAATTTACTGATATGTTTATCACCAAAATTTGCAATAACCCTAATAGCATAAGTAGCTGAACCTCACCGTTTCAGCAGATCATCGATGTGTTTCTTACAATTCAATTTCTCGTCAGTGCACACACCCAGAAATATTGAGTATTCTGCCTTAGCAACAGACTTCCATTCATAGTCTATATTTATCAATGGTGTTATGCCATTTACTGTACAGAATTGTATAAACTGTGTTTTTTCAAAATTTAGTGAGAGTACATTTGCAGAGAACCCCTTAATAATTTTCTGAAAGACATTATTTGCAATTTCCTGAGCTGATTCTTGCTTCTTGGGTGTGATTACTATACTTGTATCATCAGCAAAAAGAACTAGCTTTGCATCTTCATGAATACACAGTGACAAGTCGTTAATATATATTAAGAACAATAAGGGACCCAAGACCAAATCCTGTAGGACACCATTCTTGATACCTCCCCAGTTAGAGGACTCTGTTGGTTTTTGCAGACTGTCTACAGACTATCTGAAACAACTAAAGATCATTATGGGCTAATATTCACGGTGGAATATTTGGATAATTCGATAACTGTCACGTATCAACGAAAGCAAATATGATGCAATATTGAAATTCAATCAAACGATTGTTTTAAAAAAGAAATGGTCATTCAGCTAATGTTAAAAGACAAAGGATCATATCTTACACATAATACAACTGCAATCGAAGTATGTTACATGACTTAATATTTCTAAAATGTTAATTATAGTTTGTCATTCGCCTTAATTTCGGAAATATTACAGTCTCGCAAAATCTATGACCAGTTTTGCAATCAGCACGAAAATTCCTTCAAGATGAAACTTTTATGCATTATTTTACAATTATTTCAAATTTCATAAAAAATTACATACTTTATTTTATTTTGGTAAGGTGGTGGAGCAGGTTGTGGAAGGAATAGTTAACTCAAGTATGGTTGCTACATTTGTATATAATTACATTGATTTCATATACAAACAAAAAGTTATTCTGAGTTAAAACTAACATAAATTAAAGGAGTGCTAACTATGAGGCAGTTTAATTTTGCTATGAAGTATATATTTATACTTCGTTTTTGTGACCTCACGTCCATTAAACCGGCGGGTGGAGGCAGGTCTATATACAGATTTTAAAGGGATGCTACGAGACAGCTCAGTGTGAGTTGACATTGAAGTGCAACATGACCGACAATAATTGTGATTCCCTTCCAAAAGTAGATTGGCATCAGTGAAAAACATGATCTATGGCTGTTGTTATTGTGAACTCAACAAACTGTGATTATGTAATGAACGTTGTATGGGCTGAACAACGATTACAAGAATCTATCTTATTAATATTTACCTAGCACACGTGAACTTTGGGACCAAACTCCTCGAACGGACATCAGTCAGACTAAGTCAGCACTGAATGTCAATGAAATCCGTAACATGTCGTAATAGAATAGTGGCGTATGGCCACTGGATATTTGCTTGGACACACAACCGTATTGAAGAAGATACTGTACACATGGTGACAAAAATTTCCACGAACGTCTACCACAAAGATCGATTTCTTTTTTTTTCAGAAGAGAATAAAAAGATAGGACTTCTTCTTTCTAAAATCGTGTTTCTATATAATGTGATAAACAGTATTCACAGAAACTTCCTGGCAGATGAAAACTGTGTGCCGGACCGAGACTTGAACTCGGGACCCTTGCCTTTCGCGGGCAAGCGCTCTACCATCTGAGCAACCCAAGCACGACTCACGACCTGTCCTCACAGCTTCAATTCTGGCAGTACCTAGTCTCCTACCTTCCAAACTCCACAGAAGCTCTTCTGCGAACCTTGCAGAAAATCTCATTCTGGAAACATCCCCAGGGATGTGGCTAAGCCATGTCTCCACAATATCTATTCTTCCAGGAGTGCTAGTTTTGCAAGGTTCGCAGCAGAGCTTCTGTGAAGTTTGGAAGGTAGAAGATTAGATACTGGTGGAATTGAAACTGTGTGGACGGGTAGTGAGTCGTGCTTGGGTAGATCAGATGGCAGAGCACTTGCCCGCGAAAGGCAAGGGTCCCGAGTTCGAGTCTCGGTCCGGTACACAGTTTTAATATGCCAGGAAGTTTCGTATCAGCGCACAATCCACTGCAGAGTGAAAATCTCATTCTGGGAATATTCACAAAGTTTAACATAGAATCACCGAGTGATGTGGGACAATGGTAAGACGCTGGGCGCCCTTTCTGTCCATCCACTTTTAGGCAAGTACTGGGACGGTTCATTTGTAAAGGACTTGGGCTGTTTACTTCCCCAATCTGAGCCTGCGCTTCGTCGATAACGACCTCGTCGTCGTCGAGACTTTAAACGGTAATCTCGTATTCTTTTTATTTTAATATTAAGATTTTTTGCCAGAAAATTACATGTGAAGCAGTTGTGTTTGTTCGGGGCTCATAGTCTCGTAGAATGTTTTAAGTGATGTCATATTCACCACTGACTGTACATTTATTACAACATTCACTGTGGATATTGTAATAAATGTGTAGCCAATGGCGAATATGATGAAATATGCAAGATAAAATGTGCACTTGCTAAGATGTTTGTTAGGTGCATCGTTATACAATACTAAGGCGAATTGTTTGCGGAAAAATGGAAAGACTGGTAGAAGCCGACTTGAAGGACGAACAGTTTGGGTCTCGATTTTTACCTTAGGAGATACACTGAACAAAGGCAAAGGTACATTTATACAATTTTTAGACGTAGAGAACGCTTTTGACAACTTTTACCAGAATACTCTCTTTGAAAAACTGAAGATAGTAAGGGCAAATTACAATAGTAATAATAACTGTTTGTACTTCACACAACCTCATGCATCACTTCCTATCAAGGATGTTTTATGACATATTAACGCACCCTCTAACAGACTACACCAGTGTATGTCGATTAAACGTCCGTTTTTTTTTACACTAGAGCTTTGTCTTACATCTCTGTTTACTTTAATAATGATTGCTGTGTTATAAGCTACACCATTGTGTTATGCATTGACTTCTTAAGTGAATCAGATACCTGGGTGTTCCTATTTCTCATTATTTTCCACACCAAATCTCCGTCAGTGTCTCAAAAGCTTCGTCTTATTCGAGGATGCGACGTGTGTCTCCACATTAAATGTAATTAATTTTTCACTAGAAGTGAGAATGTAAACATCACTGATGACCCTTTCTTGCCCAACAGGGCTTTAAATCCCCGTTCACTTTCTAGAATCATAAAACAGCATGGAGTTGAATTCTTGCACTGGCGTCCAGCCGGGACGTCTGTGTGCCTCAGCTGTAGCACAGGAAACTCTCTGGCTGTGATGATTCAATATCTCTGCCCAGATATGACGGAAAAAACGTTAGAGAGTCATACGGCAGTGTTATTCATTTCGTCGTAAGAGTTTACTGGTCCTGCTGACGTGAAAGGACATTATTGTGAATTAAATTACCTTCCATTAGGAAAGTGAATTGCACTCCGCGCCGGCCGCGGTGGTCTAGCGATTCTAGGCGCGCAGTCCGGAACCGCGCGACTGCTACGGTCGCAGGTTCGAATCCTGCCTCGGGCATGGATGTGTCTGATGTCCTTAGGTTAGTTAGGTTTAAGTAGTTCTAAGTTCTAGGGGCCTGATGACCACAGTAGTTAAGTCCCATAGTGCTCAGAGCCATTTGCACTCCGCGACTGTCACATAAATTTCAAAATAGTAAAGAATAACAATCAGTCGTTGATTCTGTTCTCGGTTTATTAGAGCAGATCCAGATTTCAGCTAGTAACTAGCCATTACCAACCTAAAAATACAAGAAGTACATAGTCAGGGCATAGTGTATAAAATTACAGCTCATGACATAACTTATATAGCTTGTACATTAAATTACATACTAGTACTTTGGAGTTGTTATACATGCCCTAATACCAACATGTACACCAGTTGTTCAGGCCATTGTCGCAGTTAATTAAAGACTAATGTGTAATGGAGGTAGGCTTTGCAGAGAAGACACCAGTTGGTGCCTTCTATAGGAACTGCATAATACGTAACCTACATAGTAAAACAATTATAGCCTCTAATAAAATTTAAAAGTTGCATACGCATAAAATAATGTAAAATGCAAGTAAGATTACTGACGTTGCTGTGCTGACTTACTGCAGACTTAAATTTTATGAATCTGATTTTACCTATGCCTGTAAAGATTATCAGAATAATTGGCTCACGAGGAGTGAATCTGGCATTTTTTAAATATTTTAATGTTAACTGTTAAATGTGAAAGTAAATCATTACAGCAAGAACAATAATTTAGCTTGCATTTTATTTTATGCCTATGAAACTTTTAAACTTCAGTGGAGACCAGAATTGCTTTACTATGAAGGCTATGTGTTATGTAGTTCATACAGAGGGCGCTAAAGAGCCAGGCAATGTGTTCTCTGCAAAGCCTACCTTCATTGGCACTGAGCACTATGGGACTTAACTTCTAAGGTCATCAGTCCGCTAGAACTTAGAACTACTTAAACCTAACTAACGTAAGGACATCACACACATCCATGCCCGAGGCAGGATTCGAACATGCTGCGTAGCGGTCGCGCGGTTCCAGACTGTAGCGCCTAGAACCACTCGGCCACCACGGCCGGCCCTACCTTCATTACACAGTAGTATGTAATGAACAGTGACAAACGCCTGAACGACTAGAGTAGATGTACTAGGACATGTATAACAACTCCAAAGTACTGGTAAGTAATTTAATATACAATCGATATAGGTTATGTCGTGAGTTGTAATGTTTGTACACTATGGTTTGACTGTGTACTACTTATGTTTTCATCATTGATAATGGTTAGTTACTAGCTGAAGTCTGGATCTGCTCTAATAAAGCTAGAAGGAAAACGACAACTGACTGCTGCTCTTCACCATTTGTGAATGTTTCAATGTTTATGATCTGGTCGCATACTGTTTCTGTTAATGTAAACTGGTACTCCTAATGGAATATGTTAATAACGTGATCAGATACAATGATTATATCCCAATGGGACTCTGTAGTCCCAGTAACGTTTTGTACATAAATTGAATCAAATATTTGTATTAAAATGCACTACACTATTTTTAGTTGTTTTGCAAATATTGTTAATGTACATTTTTTAGTTGCGGAGGGAAAAGGTTAATAAAGACGGCATTCTCCTGGGTAAAGCATTTTTAGACGTAAAATAGTCCCCCTTCCCCTCATTCGGAATTCTAGATGGGGACTACTCAAGAGGGTGTAGTCATCAGGAGACACAAAACTAGACGCGTGGAATGTTAGATTCCTTAATCGGGTAGGTAGATTAGAGACTTGAAAAAGGGATGGCTGAAGTTAGGTATAGTGGGAATTAGAGAAGTGCAGTGGTAGGAAGAAAAGGACTTCTTGTCTGGTCAGTCAGAGTTATCAGCACAAAATTAAAATAAGGTAATGAAAGAAAAAATAGGAATGCTGATAGGGTAGCCTACTATGAACAACACAGTGAAGCCATAGTAACTAAGACAGATAACAAGCCAACACCCATCATTATATGCCTACTAGCACTGGAGACTACGACGAGAGTAAAAGAATGTATGATCAGATAAAAGAAATTATTTATACAATTAAGGGAGGCGAAAATTTAATTATGATGGAGGACGGAAATTCTGTATTAGGAAGAGGAAAAGGAAGAAAAATAGTTACAGAAAATGAAATGGGCGAGAGAAATGAACGGGGAAGCCACCTCGAAGACTTTTGCACCGAGCATAATTTAATCATTGCTAACATTTGATTTAAATAACATGAAAGAATAGACCTGGAGGCAATGGAAGTTTTCAAATGGGTTACATAGTGGCAAGACACAGATTTCGAAACCACATCTTAAACTGCAAAGCATTTTTTGCTCAGATGTTGACTCGGGCCATAATTCATTGGTTATGAATGGCAGATTAATACTGAAGGTGTTGCTGAAATTTTGGAATTTAAGGAGATAGGGCCTGGATAAATCGAAAGAATCGGAGGTTGCTGACAGCTTCAAAAGGAACAGAAGGCAACGAATGGCTGAAACGGGGATAAAGAACTCAATTGAAGACGAATGGGTAACCCAGATACATAAAATAGTGGGAATAGCAGAGGAGCAAATAGACAAAAAGATAAGTCTCAACAGAAATCTTTGGATAACGAGTGAGATATTGATTCTAATTGACGCCAGGTGATAATATAAAAATGCGGTAAATGAAGCAAGCAAAATACAATACAGACGTTTAAAAAATGAAATTGACAGGAACTGCAACTGGAAAGCAGCAATGGCTAGACGAAAAAAAGGAAGGTTGTAGAAACATGAATGACTGTGGAATACACTCCTGGAAATTGAAATAAGAACACCGTGAATTCATTGTCCCAGGAAGGGGAAACTTTATTGACACATTCCTGGGGTCAGATACATCACATGATCAAACTGACAGAACCACAGGCACATAGACACAGGCAACAGAGCATGCACAATGTCGGCGCTAGTACAGTGTATATCCACCTTTCGCAGCAATGCAGGCTGCTATTCTCCCATGGAGACGATCGTAGAGATGCTGGATGTAGTCCTGTGGAACGGCTTGCCATGCCATTTCCACCTGGCGCCTCAGTTGGACCAGCGTTCGTGCTGGACGTGCAGACCGCGTGAGACGACGCTTCATCCAGTCCCAAACATGCTCAATGGGGGACAGATCCGGAGATCTTGCTGGCCAGGGTAGTTGACTTACACCTTCTAGAGCACGTTGGGTGGCACGGGATACATGCGGACGTGCATTGTCCTGTTGGAACAGCAAGTTCCCTTGCCGGTCTAGGAATGGTAGAACGATGGGTTCGATGACGGTTTGGATGTACCGTGCACTATTCAGTGTCCCCTCGACGATCACCAGTGGTGTACGGCCAGTGTAGGAGATCGCTCCCCACACCATGATGCCGGGTGTTGGCCCTGTGTGCCTCGGTCGTATGCAGCCCTGATTGTGGCGCTCACCTGCACGGCGCCAAACACGCATACGACCATCATTGGCACCAAGGCAGAAGCGACTCTCATCGCTGAAGACGACACGTCTCCATTCGTCCCTCCATTCACGCCTGTCGCGACACCACTGGAGGCGGGCTGCACGATGTTGGGGCGTGAGCGGAAGACGGCCTAACGGTGTGCGGGACCGTAGCCCAGCTTCATGGAGACGGTTGCGAATGGTCCTCGCCGATACCCCAGGAGCAACAGTGTCCCTAATTTGCTGGGAAGTGGCGGTGCGGTCCCCTACGGCACTGCGTAGGATCCTACGGTCTTGGCGTGCATCCGTGCGTCGCTGCGGTCCGGTCCCAGGTCGACGGGCACGTGCACCTTCCGCCGACCACTGGCGACAACATCGATGTACTGTGGAGACCTCAGGCCCCACGTGTTGAGCAATTCGGCGGTACGTCCACCCGGCCTCCCGCATGCCCACTATACGCCCTCGCTCAAAGTCCGTCAACTGCACATACGGTTCACGTCCACGCTGTCGCGGCATGCTACTAGTGTTAAAGACTGCGATGGAGCTCCGTTTACGGCAAACCGGCTGACACTGACGGCGGCGGTGCACAAATGCTGTGCAGCTAGCGCCATTCGACGGCCAACACCGCGGTTCCTGGTGTGTCCGCTGTGCCGTGCGTGTGATCATTGCTTGTACAGCCCTCTCGCAGTGTCCGGAGCAAGTATGGTGGGTCTGACACACCGGTGTCAATGTGTTCTTTTTTCCATTTCCAGGAGTGTAGATAGATGCTGTGCGTAGAAAAATTAAAGAGGCCTTTGGAGAAAACAGAAGCACACGTTTAAATATTGAGAACTCAGACAGCTAGCTTATACTAAACAAGAAGGGCCGGCTGAAAGATGGAATGAATATATAAAGAGTACTTAAAAGGGGATCGAAGACTATATTATAGAAAGGGAGAAGGAAGTAAATGAAGACTTGATAGGAGATATGATACTGAGAGAAGAATTTGACAGAGCGCTGGAAGACCTAATTCGTAATAAGGCCCCTGCAACAGATGGAATTTCCTTAGAATTGTTGGGAGAGCCAGCCATGACAGAACAATTCCACCTTGTGTGCAAAATATATCAAACAGGCTAAATATTCTTATGCTTCAGGAAGAATGTTATAACTCCTATTTTTAAAAAAAGGCAGGTGTTGGCAGGAGTGGATGTTATCAGTTTAACAAGCTATAGTTACAAAATACTGGCACGAACTGTTTGCACAGGAATGTAAAAACTCGTAGAAGTCGCCCTAGGGGGAGATCAGCTTTGATTCCGGAGAAATGTATGAGCACACAAGGTCATACCGACCTTACGGCTGATCTCAGAAGATAGACCAAAGAAAGGTAAACCCACGTTTATTGCATTTCTAGATTCAGAGAAAGTTTTTTACAACAATCACTCTTTGGAATTCAAAAGGCAGCAGGGCGAAAATACAGTAAGCAAAAAGTTATCTAAAACTTGTACAGAAAACGTACTAAAATTGTAAGAACCGGAGGGTATGAAAGTTGAGACGGCAATGAGATGTGGGTGGAGCCTCTCCTAGATGCTGTTCAGGCTGTAAATTGAGCAAACAGTGAAGAAAAAACTGGAGAAGGGAATTAAAGTTTTGGGAGAAAAACTAAAAACCATGCGGTTTGCAACGTCAGTTGAACGGAATGGTTAGCGTCTTGACAAGGGAAGAAGAGATGAATAGCGGTAAAGGGAAAATAAGAATAATGGAATGTGATTGAGTTAAATTACGATTTGCTGATAGAATTAGATTAGAAAATGAGACACTAACATGGTATATGAGTTTTGCTATTTGAGAAGTAAAGTAATTGATGGTGGTCGAAGTAGAGAGGATATGAAATGGAAACTGGGAACAGGAAGGAAAGCGTTTCTGAAAAAGAGAAATTTTTGTCATTGAATATAAATTTAAATGCTAGGAAGTCTTTTCTGAAGGTATTTGTTTGGAATGGAGCCTTGTTGTCAAATGCAACGTGGATAATAAGCAGTTCAGACAAGAAAAGAATAGATGATTTTGAAACGTTGTGCAACAGAAGACTGCTCAAGATTAATTGGGTAGGTAGCGTAACTAACGAAAAGACATTGAATAGAATTGGGGAAATGAAATTTATCGCGCAATTTGACTAGAGGAAGGGATTGGTTGATGGTGCGTATCCTTGGTATCGATGTAAAGTCAGTCTGGCAATTGAAGAAATTGTGTGGGCGTGAAGAGAACGAATTATAGAGGGAGGCCAATGCCTGAACACAGAAAGTGCGTTGAAATGGATGCATGCTGAAGTAACTCTGCAGAGATGAAGTCGCTTGCACAGAACAGACTGGTATGGAGAACTACGTAAAACCAGTCTTCGGATTCAAGACCACAACAAGTGTCTAACTGACGTGCCGGACAAGCTGGTGCAGTGACCAAGTAGCTATACTCTTATTTGAAAGTTTCAGGTTGTCTATGATTTTCATACAGTGGTGAAAGCGAATACTGGCACGATTTCTGAAACAAAGCCACGGCTGATTTTCTTTCCCGTCTTTGTCCTATCCGAGCTTACGCCCCGTCTCTAATGAAATGGATACTGATAGGACATCCGTCTCTAACATTGCTTTCTTATAGTTGATATATCAGGGTGGACTGAACGTCCTCGGTCTTCCTGCAGAAATAATGAAGGGTTGCAAATCACGCTGCTTCATGAATTAGTTTCTGCCGAGTATGTTTCATGATATACATTTATACACTCTGTAACTGATTAGAGCAGTGACAGTGATATTTCTTTGTCGATTAGATTGAAAAATGTGGAAGTGTTGGGGCATGAAGTACCACGCCAATATTTATGAAACTTTGTGAAGGTTTTCGTAAAAGATATTAACTGACTAAACTTTCATTCTGTTCGGCACAGATGCAAGTCATCAAGGTCTGTTTGGAATGTGACTTCAGAGGGTGCGAATCGCTCCTGTATTCCTTTTGACTTGGAAGCAAACATCTTCTGAATGTGGTCTTGAGAAATTTTCGTGGCGTACCTGTAATAGATGCTGTGTCAATTCATGAAGATCGCTACCTGGAGGTTGGAATGATAGTATACATCTTCCCAACATATCCCAAACATGCCATATCGGGGAACCGGGAACGTCAAAGATCTATACATTCTTCAAGGTATCTGTGGTGTGAATTGAAGTGAGGATTTTGCATTATCCTGTTTGAATATGCTGTTTGGTATCTGGGTCGTGATAGGTGCGATAATAGGGTTTGCTATTCTTGTCACATACAGGCAAGCATTCAGCCTCCCTTCGAGAAATACCAAATCAGTCCTATTGTCATATACAAAAGCTCTCTATACATGATTACAGATTCTAGTAAGGTATTGGTGTCTGTGACCTTTCGCAAGGCCTTCTAAGGATATTTCTGCGTCGATCAGACTGCCAGTTGCGAGACTCATCGCTGAACAACACAAATTGCCATTCAGTGTCTCACTTGATATCGCCTCGATATCATACAAGCCTCTGTTGTATGTGGTATGATGTCGGTGCTAAATGGCTCTGCATATATAGGTCAGTCGACACGAACGTTCCACGATCGCTGTGTAGAATACGAAAGACACACTCGTCTTCGGCAACCTTTTAAAATCAGCAGTGGCATAACATTGCATTTCCATGGGACATTCAATGGAATACAACACCAATATTTTAGCATCGGTTTCCAGCTTCTGGGACTCTGTAATTAAAAAATCCGTGGAAATACGTCTTTCTGATAATTTAATGAATCACGACAACGTCTAACAGCTTGATCAAAACTGGAATCCTATTATTAAAATGATGCGGTCACAACGTAATCGACATGCTCAGCCGATACTCAGAGATTAGTTTGTTCTTGCTTCACCACTGAGGGCAGCACACACAACTTGGCTGCCTCGCTCATGTCACCTCCTAACGCATGCGCCGTAAACCGCCAATACGATCCGCATGCGCGGTATTCGCTATAAATACCATGATGCATCAGGTCTCTTCAGTACTTCGTCTATTCATCTGAGGATGGCCGAAATATCCTGGCAGCATGTTGATGGGATCCGGCTGCAAACTCGAAAACTACTGGAAGAAAAAAGACTCTTCATTGTATGATTGCACGATTGGAGAACAATCGCTAGAAACAGCTACTTCCGTGAAAAATATCTGGGAGTATGCGTACGGAGCGATTAGAAGTATAACGAGCACTTAGGATTAATCGCGGGTAAGGCAGATGCCAGACAGAGCCATTGGAAGAATCCCCATCTCGGGGAAAATTTAATTATACGAAGGGAGTAATTTGCAAAACACTCATTCAACCAATACTTGAAAAATACTCAGTGTGGGATCCGTACCTGATTGATTGATAGAGAAAATGGAACAATATCACGTTTCGTTGCAGGTTCATTTAGTATGCGTGAAAGCATTACGGGGATGCTCAGCCAATTGCAGTGGCAGACGCTGTAAGAGAGGCGTTCTACGTCACGATGCGTTCAACTGTTGAAATTCCGAGAGCGTGAGTTTGTAGACAAGTCAACCAGTATATTGCTTCAGCCTACGTACATCTCCCGAAGAGACCACGAAGATAAAATTAGAGAATTTCGAGCCCACTCAGAAGCTTACCAGCAATCCTTCTTCCCGCGAACCATACGCGACTGAAATAGGAAAAGGGAGAAGTCACAGTGGTACAAAAAGTAAACTCCGCCACACATCATTGCTGATTATAGATGTAGATGAACATCTCGTCGTCACTACAACCAACCGTCCATGAAAACTGTGGGTATGATGCTCCCACCGCGTTCCTGCTAGTGATGCGATCTTTCTCAAAGTCCGAATCATGGCAATAGCTGCACGTGCAGGTCGTCTGGGTATGCTGTGTTGCTGTTCCGTGGAGTCTCGTGGAATACCCGTGCTCAGTAAAAAATACACACAACAGCCCTAGTCATGATATACACTATTGGCCATTAAAATTGCTACACCAAGAAGAAATGCGGATGATAAACGGGTATTCATTGGACAAATACATTGTACTAGAACTGACATGTGATTACATTTTCACGCAATATGGATGCATAGATCCTGAGAAGTCAGTACCCAGAACAACGACCTCTGGCCGTAATAACGGCCTTGATACGCCTGAGTATTGAGTCAAACAGAGCTTGGATGGCGTGTACAGGTATAGCTGCCCATGCAGCTTCAACACGATACCACAGTTCATCAAGAGTAGTGACTAGCGTATTGTGACAAGCCAGTTGCTCGGCCACCATTGACCACACGTTTTCAATTGGTGAGAGATCTGGAGAATGTGCTGGCCAGGGCAGCATTCGAACATTTTCTGTATGCAGAAAGGCCCTTACAGGACCTGCAACATGTGGTCGTGCATTATTCTGCTGAAATGTAGGGTCTCGCAGGCATCGAATGAAGGGTAGAGCCACGGATCGTAACACATCAGAAATGTAACGTCCACTGTTCAAAGTGCCGTCAATGCGAACAAGAGGTGACTGAGACGTGTAACCAATGGCACTCCATACAATCACGCCGGGTGATACGCCAGTATGGCGATGACGAATACACACTTCCAATGTGCGTTCACCGTGATGTCGCCAAACACGGATGCGACCATCATGATGCTGTAAACAGAACCTGGATTCATCCGAAAAAATGACGTTTTGCCATCCGTGCACCCAGGTTCGTCGTTGAGTACACCATCGCAGGCGCTCCTGTCTGTGATGCAGCGTCAAGGGTAACCGCAGCCACGGTCTCCGAGCTGATAGTCCATGCTGCTGCAAACGACGTCGAACTGTTCGTGCAGATGGTTGTTGTCTTGCAACGTCCCCGTCTGTTGACTCAGGGATCGAGACGTGGCTGCACGATCCGTTACAGCCATGCGGATAAGATGCCTGCCATCTCGATTGCTAGTGTTACGAGGTCGTTGGGATCCAGCACGGCGTTCCGTATTACCCTCCGGAACCCACCGATTCCATTGCACCCAGGTTCTCGACCAACGTGAGCAGTAATGTAGCGATACGATAAACCGCAATCACGATAGACCACAATCCGACCTTTATCAAAGTCGGAAACGTGATGGTACGCATTTCTCCTCCTTACACCAAGGCATCACAACAACGTTTCACCAGGCAACGCCGGTCAACTGCTGTTTGTGTATGAGAAATCGGTTGGAAACTTTCCTCATGTTAGCACGTTGTAGGTGTCGCCACCGGCGCCAACCTAGTGTGAATGCTCTGAAAAGTTAGTCATTTGCATATCACAGCATCTTCTTCCTGTCGGTTAAATTTCGCGTCATCTTCGTGGTGTAGCAATTTTAATCGCCAGTAGTGTATAAGTGATGGGCGAGAGAAAATTATACAGTGGCCGATAACTGGTTGCTGTCCTGTTTCGCTGCAGCCCATCTGCCCGTTACTACTCTCATGGCGGCTGGACCTCGCCAGAAGTCCCTAACTGCGACAATTCACAGTCGCTCTTGGAACCACCTGCTAAAGGTAGACATCCAGTAACAGCACGACTTCCGAGATGGAGTGTTCAGTGTGTCTGATGTGGCTCCAGCTGCTATTAAGCATGCTGAAACATGGTGTCTTATAAGGCAGCGTCGAACCCACTGCTTGAGTGACTGTGTCACAGACGATCGGTTATGTCAGTGGCATTCACAGGAGCGTGCCATGCCGAATTATTCATATCGCCAGGGTAACATTAGACACACTCAGTAACTGTCATGTTCTCATTCAGTCCTCTATCTCCAGGAAAAGCTTCTTTTTTAACAAAAAATAAGCTCGCATAAGGATGACGATTCAATCAGTATGTATCATAGGCATGGAAGTACGGGTGTATCAGTTTGTCAGGGTCCAGTGGAGACATTAATGAAACCTGGTAGTCAAGGAAGGCAGGATTCGGTAACGATTGTGGACGGGGCCGTAATCAGTTACTATTGGTTCCCTTTTGCAATCACACACATTTATTTTAACACGGTAATTCCAGACTCAGCAATAAATCAAGATATGTAACGTTATTAATGAAGGAATAAACAACTGTGTAATTGGTTCAAATGGCTCTAAGCACTATGGGACTTAACATCTGAGGTCATCAGTCCCCTAGACCTAGAACTACTTAAACCTAACTAACCGAAGGACATCACACACATCCATGCCCGAGGTAGGATTCGAACCTGCGACCGTAGCGGTCGCGTGGTTCCAGACTGAAGCGCCTAGAGCCACTCGGCCACTCCGGCCGGCAATTATTTTAAAAACAAGCCAATGTGATCCCAATTAAGATTTTAAGGCAAGTAACCACAGCAACGGCTGAAGGCCTTTAAAGCCAAGAACATCACTTTAAAAAGAATGGCAATTACATAAAAAATTTAAAAAACATACAGTAAAACAGCAAATACAATAATAAAACACAAGGGCCAGTCACAGATGGTGCCCCAGGAATCGACCTCTGACATAGGAACCTTCCCATCGCACCCCCCTCAGATTTAGTTATAAGTTGGCACAGTGGATAGGCCTTGAAAAACGGAACACAGATCAATCGAGAAAACAGGAAGAGAAAAATATGCAAACTGAGTAGTCCATGCGCAAGATAGGCAAGATCAAGGAGAATGTGAACTAAGGAGCGCCGTGGTACCATGGTTAGCGTAAGCGGCTCCGGAACGAGAGGTCCTTGGTTCAAGTCTTCCCTCGAGTGAAAAGTTTAATTTTTTATTTTCAGACAATTATTATCTGTCCGTCCGTTATGTTTTCATCACTTTTTTGTGAGTGATTATCACATCCACAAGAAAATCTAAATCGGGCAAGGTGGAAGAATCTTTTTACCCATTCGCCAAGTGTACAAGTTAGGTGGGTCAACAACATATTCCTGTCATGTGACGCACATGCCGTCACCAGTGTCATATAGAATATATCAGACGTGTTTCCCTGTGGAGGAATCGGTTGACCTATGACCTTGCGATCAAATGTTTTCAGTTCCCATTGGAGAGGCACGTCCTTACGTCTACTAATCGCACGGTTTTGCGGTGCGGTCGCAAAACATAGACACTAAACTTATTACAGTGAATAGAGACGTCAATGAACGAACGGACAGATCATAATTTTGCGAAGATAAAAAGAGTAAACTTTTCACTCAAAGGGAGGACTTGAACCAAGGACCTCTCGTTCGGCAGCCGCTCACGCTAACCACAGGACTACGGCGCTACTTCGCTCGCATTGTCCTTGATGTCGCATATCTTGCTTATGGACTACTCAGTTTGTATATTTTGTTTATTTTTTTCGTAGTTCCACACAACTTCTTCCTGTTTTCTCGATTGATATGTGTTCAGTTTTTCAAGGCCTGTCCCAACTTATAACTAAATCTGAGGGGGGTGCGATGGGGAGGTTCCCTTGTGAGTAGGTCCGGCAAAAAACACTTTTTGCAACTAATGAGATAGGCAGCCACAAGATGGTAACTCAGACTAGTGGCAGTCTAAAGAATGACTAATGATAATCTTGCTGAGGCTACCTGACGTCCAATAAACCAAATGCAAAGATGTAAAAATACGCAAAAGCCGGAACCGGCGGTCTGGACTCTGCCTACAGAATACTGTGCTTAGAGCGCCCGGAACGAGAAAGGAATCACTGCCACCAGAGTAGAAGAATAGCCAACCAACCTACAATCAAGAAAGCTGTCAAAACTACACACCACACTGGACAGCAGCGGCAAGGCGAGGAAACGTACACTGCCATTACATACAGTAACCTCCAGGGCAGGTAACTGGGGCGTTAGCGACTACGAGGCAGGAAAAATATCGCTGGTTGAACTTAACAAATAGTAACAAACTGAACGCAATAAATAGTAATTAGAAGCCCAGGAAAGATAATCAGATCCGCCTTCCCCAAGCACTCCACTCGCTGCTCTTCGCCTCGGCAACACCACGAGCAGCAATACGAACCCCGAAGTCAGTGGAGAGTCACAAGATCTCGCAATGGTGGTGGTTTTTCTACTTGAATCCAATTGCACTCAACTTAAAGCTTGCAGGATCCGGTTTACGACGAGGTCGTGCACACTCGTGACCGGCAGTCCATGCGCGCCGCCAGTGGGCCGGGCATGTTTACGCACTGTGCAGACCTGGCTCCTCCTCAGTTCCCAACCGAACTGCCCACTGACACGACCCAGGAGAACACCGACGTCGCTCCAAAGATGGTTCAAATGGCTCTAAGCACTATGGGACTTAACATCGGAGGTCATCAGTCCCCTATACTTAGAACTACTTAAGCCCAACTAACCTAAGGACATCACACACATCCATGCCCAAAGCAGGACTCGAACCTGCGACCGTAGCAGCAGCGCGGTTCCGGACTGAAGCGCCTAGAACCGCTCGGCACAGCGGCCGGCTTCGTCCCAAAGATAGGGCCACAGATATTACATATCGATAACCGCCACTGCTGCCACTAGTGGATATGGAACGCTTGCGAAACCAAGTGGCGCCAGTCAACACGAGAAGAAGACAAACAACCGCAACCACGTCATTTAAACGATACGGTCTGGCCTCCAACAGAGGACGGAAATTCACAAACAGCACCAACGCGAGCCGCAGCATGGCTCAATTCATGGAATCAAACTTTCCATTTCCGTCAGCGTAACAGCACAACTGTTCAGGAAACGTGAAAAAAATTGTTGGCTGTCTTTGGACGCCTTCAGCAGCTGAGTGTGTAACGGGGACCTCTAATACGTTCCCACTGCGATTCGCAGTGGCTGCTGCTGCCGCGGCCCATATTCCCAGTAACGACGCTCACAAAGCTGACACTGTCCGCCATTAGCAGTACCATCAGTCCAGTGGACAGACAACTGGCGCCTCCCGCACGACGCGGTCAATATTGAAACGAATAGCTTCCCGTTAAGTGTGACAGCTGGTGATCGGATTTCCGATGAAGTGACCAATTAAATCGCCGCAGTCGGGAGTCTGGCTGGCGTGCGGCTGACGTTCACTCCAATAGCGTTGTGGCGACTGCGGCACAAATGCGTCGCAGACTGAAGACACGAAAATCGACGAATAGTCCCGAATGAGCCACGATGCAGAGTACGTCAATTTTTCACGCCAGGCCTTATGTCCCATGTTAAAGTTCGTATGACGCAAAAGCGTGCATTATAGCACCTTCAAAATTATAACTGACGGCAGATATGCGTTTAAAACCATTTAATGTGGAGACAGCTGTCACGTTGGAAGGAAGGTACGCTAGCGTTTGAGGTCATCAGAGATGGAACGTTGGCTTGGAATGGACGAGAGCGAAGCCAGCTATCGGCTCTGAAGGAATCACGTTGACTTTTACTAAATCTGATTCGAGGAAGCATAGGGAAACTTAACTCTTGGTTGAATGGAAATTTGAGCCCATCTCTCCACGAACACGAACCATTATTATTTCCTTCCCGATACGATTAGTTCGCTATGACACGCTACTGTGAATGCCACTGACATTGTACCGGTCGTCTGCATGACAGTCACAGAAACAATGGGTTAGATGCTGTTGTAAGATTCTCCCTTTCGGTACGCTTAGTAGCAGCTGGAGTATCGAACGAGACACGCAGAACATTCCGTCTCTGAAGTCGCTCTGCTATTGGATGCCTATCTTAAGTAGAGATCGTGAATCGTGGCACTTGTGGACTTTTGGCGGGGAACAGACGCCATGACAGTAACAACGGGCACACGAGCTGTAGCACAACAGGACAAAGCTGGACAACAGCAAACAGTTAGCACTCACTGTATAAATTTCTCTCACGTAGATACCGCGTAAATATCATGACTAGGACTGTTGAAAATTGTGTGTATTTGTTACTGATTACGGTTATTCCATGAGACTCGAGATATCGATTTGAAACGCTCTAGTATTTGAGCTTTCCATCTTTGATGGCTTTATGGGGAACGCAGGAGAAAAGAAATTGTCTCAGACTGCAATTAAATCCTCTATTATGACACTGTCGATTTCGACACTTCTAGCCTCATAATCAGATGTACTTGGTCACAACAGAGACTCACAGCGAACCAGTGCAATACGCAATACATGCACGTTTACAGTTGGAAAACTACTTTGGCTACCATACACAATGTTAGTTTTCCTGGTAGACTTGGTCAACTATGGTCCAACCAGCATGACCTGTGCATCAGATGTGTTACATACCAATAGGGAGTTACCTCATGCCGCGCGGAGTGGCCGCCCGGTTTGAGGCGCCATGTCACGGACTGCGCGGCCCCTCCTACAGGAGGTTCGAGTCCTCCCTCGAGCAAGGGTGTGTGTATTCTTCATAGCACAAGTTAGTTTAAATAGTGTGTAAGTCTAGGGACTGATGACCTCAGCAGTTTGGTCCCTTAGGAATTCACAAACATTTGAACATTCGTTACCTCATTTCGATCTTTGTTTACGTATGCAATCAGTGTCTTACTAGAAGCCCTCCCCCTCTCCCCCCCCCCCCCCCAGAATCTGGAAGCGTTTAAGTGTCGTCTAGAACCTGCGTGATGATATATAAAGGGCCATATAACCAGAGCACCCGTGGTCTAGGGGAACGTCTCTGATTACTAATCAAAATGCCCCTAGTCTCGGGTTTAAACCCTGTCACTGCTTAAATTTTGAATAAAAATCGTCAGCGAACGGAGGCTGAAGACATCTTGCATAAGAAGTCACCCTCATTTCGCCAACGGGCTTGTTAAAGAGTGCCGAGAAGCGGACAGAGGTTCAGGGAAACTGTCCCTAAATGTGGAAGATTCAGAAATGATTAACGGCATGAAATGCAGAAAACAATGGAAACCACTGCATTAAACACACATAATGTATCTCTACAGGACATGTTGCCTGTTACTGAAAAGTGTCATGATGATCTCCCCATTCCCAGAAGATTCCGGACTAGTTCTCCATTCGGATCTCTGGGAGGGGACTGCCAAGGTGGAGGTGATCATGAGAAAAACAATGAAAAACCAACGAAAGAATAACGTTCTGCGAGTCTGAGCGTGAAATGTCAGAAGTGACGAATAAGCTAAAATGTCTGAAAGGGAAAATTCTAAGGCTCGATCTAAATATAGTGGGTGTCAGTGAAGGGAAATGGAAAGAAACGAAGGATTTCCGGGCAGTGTAGGGTAATATCAAATGGTATAATGGGTAATGGTATAACGGGGGTGGAATTCGTTATGAATAAGTAGGTAGAGCGGAGATGGAATTACAGTGGACAGTTCAGTGATTGCGTTGTTCACATCAGAATCGACATCAAACCAACGCCGACAACAATAGTTCAGATATACATGCCGACTTCGCAAGCGGAAGATACAGAGATAGAGAAAGTATATGAGAACATTGAATAGGTGATTCATTACGTAAAGGGAGACGAAAATCTGGTAATCATGGAGGATTGGAATGGGGTTGTAGGGGAAGAAGTAGAAGAAATTGTTTTGAGAGAATATGGGTTCGGTAGTAGGAATGAAAGAGGAGAAAGACTAATTGAGTTCTGCAGTAAAGTTCAGCAAGTAATAGCCAATACTCTGTCCGAGAATCACAAGAGGAGGATGTAACTCGGCAAAGGGCGGGAGATGCGGGGTTATTTCAGTTAGATTACTTCATAGTCAGGCAGAGATTCCGAAATTAGATTCTGGATTGTAAGGCATACCTTGGAGCAGATGTAGACTCCATCACAATTTGGTAGAAGAGACTTCTCAGGAAAAATCAGTGCGAAAAGAAGTCGGATGCGGAAGTACTAAGGAATGAAGAGATAAGCTTGAAGTTCTCTGAGACTATAGATACTGCGATAAGGAATATCCCAGTAGGCTGTTCAGTTGAAGAGGAATGGACATTTCTAAAAATGGCGATCACAGAAGTTGGAAAGCAAGACATAGATGTTCGACATTCTGAGAAAAATAGGGATAAGCTACAGGGAAAGACGGGTAATATACAATATGTACAAGAGCTAAGAGGGAACAGTAAGAGTGGAAGACCAAGAACGAAGTGTTCGGATTGAAAAGGCTGTAAGGCAGGGGTGTAGTCTTTCGCCCCTACTGTTCAATCTACTCATCGAAGAAGCAATGACGGAAGTAAAAGAAAGATTCAAGGGTAGAATTAAAATTCAACATGAAAGGGTATCAATGATAGGATTCGCTGATGACATCGCTACCCTGAGTGAAAGTGAAGAAAAATTACAGGACCTGCTGAATGAAATGCACAGTCTAATGAGTACAGAATATGGAAAATCGGAAAAAGAATGAAGTAATGAGGAGTAGCACAAATGAGAACAGTGAGAACTTACCATCACGACTGGTGATCACGAAGTAGTTGAAGTTAAGGAATTCTGTTACGTAGGCAGCAAGATAACCCGTCATGGACGGAGGAAGGAGGACATCGAAAGCAGACTCGCACTAGCAAAAAGGACATTCCTTACCAAGAGAAGTCTACCAGTATCAAATCTAGACCTTAAGCTGAGGAAGAAATTTCTAAGAATGTACGTTGGTGCACAATATTCTATGACAGTGAAACATGGACTGTGGGAAAACTGGAAAAGAAGAGAATCGAACCACCTGAGATATGGTGTTACAGAAGAATGTTGGAAAAGTAAGGAATGGGGAGGTTCTCCGTAGAATCGGCGAGAAAGGAATATATGGAAAACACTGACAAGGAGGGACGGGGTGGTAGGATATCTGTTCAGACATCTCAGAGTAACTTCCATGGTACTAGAATGTAAAAACTATAGGGGAAGACAGAGGTTGGAATACACCCAGCAAGTAATTGAGGATGTAAGCTTCAAGCGTTACTCTGAGATGAAGAGATTGGCACAGGAGAGGAATTCGTGCCACATCAGACCTGTCAGAAGATTGATGACTAAAAAAAGGACCTACTGAACATTAGTATGCGTTCAGCGTTCTTCAGCATGCGTCGTCGTTTGGGAGTGTGGGAATCGTGCGATACGAGGACCATCGAAAAGTCATGTGTAAGTACTGTGGACTGTATGTCATAATGCAACGGCTACTCGTCTACCAGCTCACCTTAAGAATCATGGACTCTGTCCACAATCTGTGAAACATGTGTCTCAGGAACCTTTACAAAGATAAAAAGAAATTTCCAGAGTCACTCTTGAAACAGCCAATGAAACGTCGATGTCTGCGACCTCACCTGAGAAATCTTGTCTCTTGACCGCCGCATCATCAGTTTCATCGGATTGTTCTACAACAATTGCTGACAGAGACGTAGACTATGTCTTTGGTACAGCTGTTTAAGTTTTAGGAGCCTCGAATCGAGAACAGCTGCCAACATGAGTAACGTGGAAGTAAATATCCTCGGAGTAGTGAAGCAACTTAAATTACTTAATAAAGTCAAGTCTTATGGTCCAGACTGTATACCAGTTAGGTTCCTTTTGGAGTAGGCTGATGCATTAGCTCCATACTTAACAATCATATACAACCGTTCGCTCGATGAAAGATTCGTACCCAAAGGCTGGATAGTTGCACAGGTCACACCAATATTCAAGAAACGTAGTAGGAGTAATCCACTAAATTACAGGCCCATATCGTTAACGTCGATATGCAGAAGGATTTTAGAACATATATTGTGTTCGAACATTATGAATTACCTTGAAGAAAACGGTCTATTGACACACAGTCAACATGGATTTAGAAAACATCGGTCCTGTGAAACACAACTAGCTCTTTATTCACATGAAGTGCTGAGTGCTATTGACAAGGGATTTCAGATCGATTCCGTATTTCTGGATTTCCAGAAGGCTTTTGACACTGTACCACTTAAGCGGCTTATAGTGAAATTGCGTGCTTATGGTGTATCGTCTCAATTATGTGACTGGATTTGTGATTTCCTGTCAGAGAGGTCACAGTTCGTAGTAATCGACGGAAAGTCATCGAGTGAAACAGAAGTGATTTCTGGCGTTCCCCAAGGTAGTGTTATAGACCCTTTGCTGTTCCTTATGTATATAAACGATTTGGGAGACAATCCGCGCAGCCGTCTTAGGTTGTTTGCAGATGACGCTGTCGTTAATCGACTAATAAAGTCATCAGAAGATAAAAAAAACTGCAAAAAGATTTACAAAACATATCTGAATGTTGCGAAAAGTGGCAGTTGACCCTAAATAGTGAAAAGTGTGAGGACATCCACATGAGTGCTAAAAGGAACTCGCTAAACTTCGGTAATACTATAAATCAGTCTAATCTAAAAGCTGTAAATTCAACTAAATGTCTAGGTATTACAATTTCGAACAACATAAAGTGGAAGGAACACATAGAAAATGTTGTGCGGAAGGCTAACCAAAGACTATGTTTTATTGGCAGGACACTTAGAAAATGTAACAGACCTACTAAGGAGACTGCCTACACTACGCTTGTCCGTCCTCTTTTAGAATACTGCTGCGCGGTGTGGGATCCTAACCAGATAGGACTGACGGAGTAGATCGAAAAAGTTCAAAGAAAGGCAGTTTTGTATTATCGCGAAAAATATGAGAGAGTGTCACAGAAATGATACAGGATTTGGGCTGGACATCATTAAAAGAAAGGCGTTTTTCGTTGCGACGGAATCTTCTCACGCAATTCGAATCAATAACTTTCTCCTTCGAATGCGAAAATATTTTGTTGACAGCGACCTACATAGGGAGGAACGATCACCACGATAAAATAAGAGAAATCAGAGCTCGTACGGAAAGATGTAGGTATTCATTCTTACCGCGTGCTATACGAGATTGGAATAATAGAGAACTGTGTAGGTTCGATAAACCCTCTGCCAGGCACTTAAATGTGATTTGCAGAGTATCCATGTAGATGTAGATGTTATCGATGCTAGAGGCCCACTACTCCAGGAAAGCCCTTCATCTCATTCGTCCTGGCAACGAGCCACCTACCTACGATGCTGCGGGCACAACGTACCTCAGCACTGAATATCAACGTGTTCACTCTGTTGTCACAGATAAGATTAAACGATCAAAACGCTCTCGCATTAATTTCTGACGCGTGGACAGGTGTTTCCGGACACCACGTAATTAATTTCACTGTCACGACACCAGAACCAATTTCCTTCAAGAGTACTCGTCCTAGTGACAGCAGAGGAAGAGCTCAATTTATCGCCTCAAGCCTTATCGCAGTAATTCAAGAGGTAGAGGATGAAAAGTTCGTAGCGGTGATCACTGAGAATGCAAGAAATATGCAGACTGCCTGGAGAATAGTGGATGGAAAGTACATGCATGTAACATGTATGAGATGTTCTGCCCGTAACATCAATCTCCTCATCAAAGACATCATGGCAGCATGTGTACTCCAAGAACTATCCCAGATTAGTAACGAAATAATCAAAACATTCAAATTCCGTCTGCTCTGATGGAATCAAAGCAGAAAGAAAAGTTTGGCAATTCGTCTGTAACTTTCAAACTTTCCTCACCAACTCGTGAGATGGAGCATTAATAAGTTTTGAGAGCCTGATACAGAACAAAGAGGCTATTCTAGAGTCCATTTTTCCCCTTGGTTCATTTTGATAACACAGTAAGGGGTACTTTTTTAGAGGAGGATACATGAGAGAGAGACGTACAGCTACGACCAGTTGTCCACTGCCATCACCCAGATAGGGGCAGACAATACTCTGTTGTCAGTGTGCATCATCACTTTGCTAAAATTGCAGTAGGGGTGGACCTTCTACAAAACAGTAGCTCAGTGCTATCTCCAGAGAACAGACTATATGTTACATCTGCAATTACAAACAGAACAAAACCCACCCGCAACCCTATCCACACTGCAACAAACCTGTTAGAACTTCGGTATAAAGGCGCTAGTCTGAATGCTGAATATGTAAGCCATGCATTGCTTTTCATCAGCTGTTTGTGTCAGTTGTTGGGATATGAAAGAGTACGTATGTAGGTAATATCGCCGAATTCAGAGCTTGCGATGGTTTCTGCTCCACAGACGTTGTGTGGGATGCTGCTGAGCATGTTTCACCCTTGTGGAGAGGATTGTGCAGCAGTTGGTCGCTGAGCTACCTCGTCTGCAAACTTCTCAGTGCACCACCATCAACAGCTGCAGGCGAGAGTAACTGGTCAATGCATGGGAGAATCCATAGTAAAATTAGAAACAGGCTTTTTCCTGCAACAGCCGAAAAGTTAGTTTCCGTGCAGTGGAACTTAAATTATGTGGAACACAATGAATCTGTGTCTTCAAACACTGTAGGAAGCTCCACTGAATGTACTGCAATCTAGTTTGAATACACTGATACTAATACGGAGTAATGTTATTTTGAACCGATACATACACTTTTTATTTTTATCAAAGTCGTGATCACAAGTAGTAATAGTTTTTGCTGCATTTCACATTAATTTTATTAATTCGTTGTATTTTACGTTGAAAAGTAGTCTACAAATTAAAATTAATTTCGCGAAAATGTGGGACAAAACTGTTGTCGTATGATTTAAAGGAAACAATGTTAATTAATTTACGTTTACAGGTAAATAAAGTAACATTCATGAATTATTTTCACAGCGTTTAGCCACATTTCTTTTACTTCATAACAAATCATGTATTTCCATATTAGTTATCTTTTTCAATGTCACCAAAATGCAAGATGTGAAAATTGTCACACTTTTTGTACATAGTTATCCTCCTGTATGTTACTAATAAACAAACAATATTTATATCAAAATTGAAATTTTCAATGTTCAGTGCAGGTTTTATTCGAAAATTATTGACTTGTAACGTGGAAGATAGGAATTTTGTAGTAAAAATAAAAGGAATACAGGCTTATCATATACACTGGAAAACACAATTTCTCCAAAAAAAAAAAAAAAAAAAAAAAAAAAAATGGAATTTTTTTTAAAAAGTGGAAAATACATCAAATCGCTTCAATACCTCGTCAAGCACATATAAAACACTTTTCTGCTATTCATAAACAACTTTCGCATTAATCAGTAATAACAGAAACTCTTGTCTTTGATCATGATGAACAACATTCTATTGAGTACCGGACAACAATAATTATGTAGATTCCCTTATGTTTGTGCATGTACACCATTTTTGCATCAAAAGTCATTGCCTTGCTTGCATAAAATCGCAGAAGTTTCTCGATAAACTAGATTCTATTATTTATTAAATGTGATTTATATTTTGTAAGGATATAACATACACAACCGACTAAACACGGACGACGTGCGGTTGTAATTATGTGCAAAACAAGGAAGCAAGCAAACAACAAATAAAGAGAAGTCGTCGGGCCTCAGACTCCCTCTCCCACATTCACTTATGTTTCTTTCCCTACCAATGCTACCAACACCACAGGTAATCCTAGCGTTTGCTACGTCATTTATGTGTTGTACTAAAACTAGCGAACTGTAGTTTTGGTAGATCGCAACTCTAGGCACATTACATGTTGTGTACGTGTTACAAATTATTTGACCTGTACCGCTCATGAGCTTAATTAAATGCCCTTTTGCCATCAGCAACTGAGGGTGTCATTTCATGAGTGGTACTGTGAGTCCATGGCTTTCCAATAGGTTTCGTTACCCTTATATTTGCTTTCCTGCACGCAATTTGTGCCCAATACAGAACGAGGTAGTAATTTTCACTTTCTGGTTCGTTACTCCGGTGAATTTGTAGTCCCCTGTATGTGTCTGGCGCCGAATATAGAGGATGTAAATGCAGATAATGAATTATGGCAAAGAAATGTTGGGCATTTAAATTTCAGTTTTATGTATATTCTAAACAGCAAATGGTGTCATACGACAATACTACTAATAATAAAATAATAATCATCTCTACTTTCAGCCATCAATTTATGTTCGTCTGCAAATAACAATGTTCGCAACACTGTGCTTCCGTGATTCTATATCAGGCAGATTCCTTGTCCTGCAATTCTGAACGACTTGGTCAACACAACATGCATTTTGACGGGTTCTGCTTATATTTCATGTTCCAATTTAATTTAGTTGTGTATTGACCGATACAAGCTTGTTACTGCCTTGAATGCGTTTCTGAGACTGGTTAATTTTCTAGTATTTGCCGTAAAACGTGTCCTTTGTCTCGGTCACAAGCATTTCTAAAATCTATAAACAGAATATAGTTTTAATTTGCTCTGTTGACTGATAACAATATGGCACCTAAATCATAAATCTGCACTGGTATTTTCCAAGCTTTCATTCCACTGTATTTTATCCGTCTAAGGACTGTTGCCTATAGTCGTATTTACAAAGATCTGAGTACAGATGCAGAAAGGTTCCCAACAAGCCAAATAAATTTTGTCTTATCTAATAAAAAGGAATGTTGTAAAGATGTGTCCATACTGATACAGGCAGCTATCACAGACTAGTTCGGGCAATTTTCACTCTCACCTCCAATTAGACCTCTCAAGGTCTGCAAAGAGAAAAATTTAATTACTGCGCCAACTTGAAAAGACGATTTAGGACGATGGTATTTTATCATCGGTTTACACAGGTCGATTCCATAGTAACTGTACATTCTTCGTGGGTATAATGAGTGCCTCGAAATAAGAGTAAAATGTCAAAAAATGTCTTGTCTGAAACTGCTTTATTTCCGAGATATCAATAGATTAGGGAATCGCAAGGACACCACAAGCAGATAAATTCTTGATGATTCAAGAGTAAGTGTACACATTTCGTGGATGTTATGTATGTATCAAAATAAGCGTAAAATGTTATATAAAGTGTTCTCTGTAATTTATTTATTTCAGACTTCCGCAGTAGAGTAGGAATCACAAGTGCAACACAAACAACGCAAATGACGAAGACAGTGAGGTGTTCGACGTTCTACTGCTCTCGGAATGGTTCTGGCTCCGTTCATCTCTCTGCGCACAGTTGCACAGCCATTTCCAGTCCGCTGCTGTAGTTGTGCTACATTCTCAGTTGCAACTCCATACACCAAGTCCAGGGGATCAAGATTGGTGGGGCAGGCAGGTGGTCCTCTACGATCTACTCACTTATTTGGATAAGCAACCCTGAGGTCCTTTCTTGCCTCCTGACTGAAATGTGCAGGGGCACCGTCGTGCAGAAATCATAAGATGTTTCGTGTTTAAATTAGATTAATTATTCATTCCATGGACCCATAAAAGAGGGAATCCTCCTGGGTGTGGAACATGCCAGATAAACACATTACAAAATTGTAATTAGAAAACCTTGAGTTTCATTAATTTTACTGATCCTCAGTAAATAAACAGTAAAATTATGTACATGAATTAAATTTAAACTTCTAATATTTACAGGTTTAATACTTACATCTGCTTTCATTAAATCCATCATTCAGACATTTGCTAGTTTCTTGGCTATTACAACCAAGTATTCTAAAAAATTAAAGTATAACAAATTTTCATTAAAATGGTCTACTGCACTTGTTGAGAAACTCATGGATGGAATAGAAGGAGTTGGCCACCAAAAATTATTTTAAATTATGTTTAAATTTTGCCTTGTCTGAAACTAAACTCTTGATGGTTGCTGGTAACTTATTGAAAATATGCGTTGCTGAATACTGGATTCCTTTCTGGGCAAGAGTAAGTGATTTTAAATTTTTATGTATAATGTTCTTATTCCTAGTATTGATACTGTGTACTAAGCAGTTAGTTGGAAAAAGAGATGTATTATTTACAACAAACTTCATTAAGGAATAAATATACTGAGAAGCTGTGGTTAATACGCCCAATTATTTGAATAAGTTTCGACATGATGTTCTTGGATTTACACTACTCATTACTCTTATTATGCGCTTCTGTACTCTAAAAATTTTTTCTCTGTTTGTTGAGTTGCCCCAAAACATGATACCATAAGACATAATGGAGTGAAAATAAGCAAAATATGCCAGTTTTTTTTTATATTTATATGCCCTATGTCTGACATCATTCGCATTGCAAACACAGACTTGTTTAGTCCCTTATGAGTTCGTTGTATGTTGCTCCCAACTGAATTTGTTATCAAGTTGTAATCCCAAGAATTTTACACTCTCAACTTCTCCTATTTCCATGTCATCATATTTTATACACACACCAGAAGGAAATCTGTTGGAAGTTCTAAACTGTAGCGAGCGGAACATCATAAAGCAGACCATCCAATTCATGATCCGAAAAATCTCGATACACTTTTCCAATCAGGCGTTGTGGAATGACATGCGGTCCAAGTAACTGCACCATACCAAATATTCACTGCAAAACGACGCTGATGTCCTAGTGCTGTAGCCACGCGAGGATTCTCGTACGTTTACACGCGGATGTTGTGAGTATTCAGGATAACAACACGGGTAAAGAGGCTCTCATCCGTGAACAGTATCCGATCACCGAAGCACACATCAGCAGCATAGCGCTCGAGTAACCACTGACAGAAATTCTTACGTATAGGGTAGTCTGTAGGCGGCAGCTCCTGTTCCTTCTGCAGGGGAAATGGATGGGATTGCTGTCTCCGTGGTAGGCGCCACTCAGTTTGTAAGAGGTCGATGACTAAGGAATTTATTGCTAGCGCACTCGAGCAGACGTAATTTCGATGGATTGCTCACGCGCTGCCTGCGATATGTAAGCTATAAGAGAATCTCAGACCAGAGAGCAGTGTTGGCTGCAGTAGGAACCGTGTAGCAGTAGGAGTATGTAGTATCTAAGAGTCTGGTGTATCGAGTTGGCTGTGCCGGTCGTGGGGAGCGATGGCGGTGCCTGAGCGATGTAGTATAAGGTAAAAGCAGCCTCGCGCATATGTACTATTGTTATGTCAAGTCCCATGTAAATGTTCTTAAAAAAATCTCTTCACCTACAATCCAGCGTAACCTTCCTTATAAAAATTAACTTTTGACGAACATTCATCTCAATTTAAAGAATTTACTAATTTCTCCAGTCTATGGTCATCCCGATTATTGTAAAGAAATATCAGTTGTTTCTTTCTATACATGACAAATCTATCGGCCAGCATTACACAGGGCTGTGCCAGAAAAACATCTTATTGGAGCAGATATATATGCGTTATCCGGCGACTTCATTGAGGTAAGATTTTTCAATTTATTCAGTATGATCTTTCAGGGCCATAACGCAGCACTTCTGACGTCCAAATTTATCAGTTTAGATTCACAGTCAATTATTGAAAGGTTATAAGTGAGCCGCAATTTTATTGAGAGGTTAGTCACATTTTATTGTTCCAAGGTTACGGAAGTAAACTGCTGGTAGGTTACGCTGAATGTGTTATACATAATTATTTTTACTGTTGGGAAGTATTATTAACTGTGTTACGCTGAATGTGAATGAATGCTATAATTATAATCATAATTATATTTTATCTGTTGGGAGGTTACAAGTTGATTGAGACATCCCTACACGCCGCTTATAGGGCGGGTGTTTAAAGTCGGGTCTTCATCTACAATTTCCACGATGTTCTCAACACCCACGCCATCCAATTGAGGCCGACCTAAACGTGGTGCACCACGAATGCCATGTTGCCTTAAACGCCTGGCCACAGCTGTGAAAGTCTGATGGTTTGGTACTTCTGTGTTTGGAAACATTTCCATATATCGTCGTCTAGCTGCCCGTGCACTGCTTTCTGTTGCGACGTGAAGGAGGTGCATGTCCGCGTGCTCACCGTTTGAATACGCCATCGTACATCAGTGTTACGGCTTAAGAAGAAGAAAACTAAGGCAACAGTTGTTTCATAAAGCAATAGAACAGGTAACAGAAGCATATATTTGGGTAGCAACATTTCGCACTGTTGCTTTACACGAGGCGTGTTTTTTAAGTTTAAATACCGTTTGGCCACAGCGCCGCGGACGGAGTTCTGCGCATGTGCACTGGCTACCTACATCTGTTGTCTACACACTGACGCCATTACAGTTCAAATGGCTCTGAGCACTATGGGACTTAACATCTGAGGTCATCAGTCCCCTAGAACTTAGAACTACTTAAACCTAACTAACCTAAGGACAGCACACACATCCATGCCCGAGGCAGGATTCGAACCTGCGACCGTGGCAGTCGCGCGGTCCCAGACTGAAGCGCCAAGAACCGCTCGGCCACACCGGCCGTCAACCATTACAGTCTGATTATTCCTTGTTTACGTTGAGTACTGAGTGTTTAAGATGCCTCCAATAATCGTGAGTCCCGCCGACTGTGAAGTACGGGGTGTTATAAGATTTCTTAGTGCTAAAGGCCTAAAAGCGATCGATATTCATCGTGAGATCTGTGCAGTTTACGGAGAAAACATTATGAGTGATGGAATGGTAAGAAAGTGGGTGAGAGCATTTAAAGATGGCCGCACAAATGTGCATGATGAACAACGGTGTGGGCGTCCTTCGGTCGTTAATGAAAGTCTAGTGCAGCAAGTGAACAATAAGGTGAGAGAAAACAGACGCTTTACGATTTCCTCCTTGCGGGATAACTTTCCTAATGTTTTTCGTAGTGTTTTGTATGGCATTGTGACCGAGAACTTGAACTACCGAAAATTGTGCGTACGTTGGGTACCGAAAATGTTGACGGATGTGCACAAAACCAAACGTTTAGACAGTGCATTGACTTTCCTTGAGCGGTACCACAACGACGGTGATGATTTCTTAAGCCAAACTGTTACGGGCGATGAAACGTGGGTGGCCTACGTCATACCAGAATCAAAGCAACAGTTCATGGAATGCAGAATTCAGATTCACCCAGAAAAGTGAAGTTCAAGCAAACAATTTCTGCCCGGAAAATCATGTGCACAGTTTTTTGGGACAGAAAAGGTGTATTGCTTGTGGAACTCCTGCCTTGTAATGAGAAAATCAATGCAGCAGCTTACTGTAAGACATTGCACAATCTGCGCCGTTCAATTCAGAATAAAAGACGTGGCAAGTTGAACAAGAGCATCGTTTTGCTGCAAGACAATGCCAGTCCGCATGTGGCGAATCAGACCAAAGATCTCATCACATCTTATCGATAGGAAACTCTAGATCATCCTCCGTATCTTGCGTCCAGTGATTACCATCTGTTCCTGCACTTGAAGAAACACCTGCGCGGTCAGTGTCTTCAAGACGATGACGAAGTCAAAACAGTGGTGATGCAGTGGTTAACAAGTCAGGCGGCAGACTTCTGTGAGGAGGGTGTTCAAAAACTGGTACAACGTTATGACAAGTGCCTCAATATTGACGGAAATTATGTAGAAAAGTAGATTAAGGTACAGGCTTTCATGTAAAAATAAAATTATTGAGATATCTTAGCACGTCTTTTTTTAATTTCAAAACGGTACTTACTTAAAAAACACGCCTCGTATCATTGGTAGCGCCATCAGTGGCACACATGCCGTCGTTTGGCCGTATAGGCAAGTTTGATAGTTTCCAAGCCTGCTTACAACACGGTTCAAAGCAGACAGCGGCGAGACGTATTGAATCCCACGCACAGGGTGACTACTTTTGCCAATAGATCTATCACGACGACTTTGATTGCTAACTTGTGTTGTGTTTGGTGTTTGATCTAGCTTGGACTTGCTATTTTTTTTTTATCGATAGCTGCCAACGGAGTAGGTCTGTAACGGATGGATTGTAACCGTATTGTTCGATACAGACGTTCGACGGTTATATGCAATAATAATTGTTTTGGAATAAGTTTTGTAAATCGTAAATACTATCTATCTATCTGTTGTCCAAGTTACATATATTTTGCGAGAATAAAAGCAATTATAATGTACTTTAATAGCATTCCTGCAGCTGGCGCGTCTAATCCTTGACTTGACACTGATTTCAAATGTCACACTCAAGAGGAGATTTTATTGTTAATGAATGTAATTAATATAAATTAGTTTCTTGAATTGGATAACATATTAAATTAATCACTAGACGTATTAGCTTGCCAATAATGCCGAAACGAAGCAAGCGTTTACTCGTGTCCTGTCTTACTTGATGGCTCGAAAACAGGGACAAATATAACAGTGGTGGAAGCTTACACCACAACCGTTGTTCGATGGAAGATCCACTAATGTCTGAAATGAAATCAGAGTGACGTGTGGTCCTCCTGGCGGCATTTTGCTGTCCTACTCACCTTCGGTGGCCACGGCGCTGATGTGCACGCCCTGCTTGTGCGCCATGAAGCCCAGGTACGTGAAGATGACGAAGCCGGAGAAGAAACTCGTGAAGCAGTTCACCGCCGTCGTGATGAGGCAGTCCCTGCACACAGAAAAAAAATGGTTCAAATGGCTCTGAGCACTATGGGACTCAACTGCTGAGGTCATTAGTCCCCTAGAACTTAGAACTAGTTAAACCTAACTAACCTAAGGACATCACAAACATCCATGCCCGAGGCAGGATTCGAACCTGCGACCGTAGCGGTCTTGCGGTTCCAGACTGCAGCGCCGTTAACCGCACGGCCACTTCGGCCGGCACACACAGAAAAACACCAGCCGTGTCATCTTCTAGGTGCTCCATCTAATCAGAAACTGAGTTTTCGCTAAGTAATTTGGAGGAATACTAAACCTAAAACACTATCTAGACTGAAAAACAAACCACCTTCTGTCACAAGTTGCGTTTATTTACTGCACTATGCATTTCGAGCCCTGGAGGCTCATCTTCAGGTGCTTTTTAGTGATTTACGTGAGGTTTTTTAGTTGTTTGCCTGTTGATATTACATTTTTGTGTTACAACATGGTATATTGCAGATATAAGTTTAACAGCGTTAATAATATGAAACTAACTTACAGTTTAACATTGTATGATGTCTGCTTCTGTTGTGCAGTCGGTATACACAATACACGTCTTTCATTTTGCAGTACATACTGGGATATATACATTGTCGCATTTCGCACTTTGTAGTAGCAGAACGTAAACATGCCAAAGATTCTCGTTCATACAGATGTTCTACTTCTAAATATAATCGATTGTCTTGTTTTACAGAAGGTAATATGATATAGTATTACTAGTACACAGGTATTATTAAAATAATTATTTGGTACCATATTGTAGGTTGACATCTGTTTGTACTATTGTAGATTTGATTCCTCAGGAATTCCTGCAAAATTAAAGATGTGTATTGTGTATACCAACTGCACAACAGAAGCAGACATCATACAATGTTAAACTGTAAGTTAGTTTCATATTATTAACGCTGTTAAACTTTTATCTGCAATATACCATATTGTAACACAAAAATGTAATATCAACAGGCAAACAACTAAAAAACCTGATGTAAATCACTAAAAAGCACCTGAAGTTGAGCCTCCAGGGCTCGAAATACATAGTGCAGTAGATAAACGCAACTTGTGACTGAAGGCGGTTTGTTCTTCATTTTACGAAAGTAAAACAGTCGCGGACGAAACACTGAAAAACAATGGATAAAATTAAACTATCTAGACTTATGAGAAGTTACTTTTGATTCACTAGAGCTAAACCCTCTCATGTCACGAATATACCAGTATCCGCAGTCATTAATTGATTGAACTATTTCACATTTCGCTGTAAGGCACAAAATGTGAAAATCAACTTGATCTAGTAAGTTCATAAAGCATTTGGAAATTTCCGTACAGCGTCTGTCATTGCGTGTATGATGTATTGGTGTACCGTTGCGTCAGACCTTGAATGTTACCTTTCGATTGGGGTGTGCTGTTCAGTATGTTTTCACTACGAGCTTTTTTCTGCCCTAACAACAAAATACAGATTATTACTATAAACACAGATTATTGCTATAAATCTAGGGGTGTGATACAATACAGGCACGCAGGTAGAAGAGCTATAGTGTGAAATTATCTACAGCAAAGTCTGTACTCTGTACGAAGCAATCCCACGTTCCATAGTGTTAATTTGGCGACGGCATTGGAAAGAAATATTTCAGGTACACCTACACGTGTATTCAAACGTTGCTAAATTTCCTTTCATGATTATCACTTGAATATAAGTTGGAGGAAGTAGTATGTTTCGCACTGGAAAACAGGATCTTGCAGTTTACGGAATAAGTCGCTCTGTGGTGCAAAGCTTTCTTCTAGTGGCGTCTCCGTTGAAGTCTGTGGGGAATTTTTGTGTCGAAAAAGGTCATATTTAAGGGCAACTAAGAGCTGTCGGTGACATAAACCTTACTACCAGTTTTCTGCCAGAGCCTTCATCAGTAATTCACACTGAAGCAAGCACACCTCACTCACACACGACCACCAACTCCAGCATCTCGGGCATGAATGCTGAGTTGGCGGTCGTGTGTGCGTGAGGTGTGCTTGCTTGAGGGTGAGAATGGTGTGCAGGGCCGGCGCAAGGCACGTGCGGGACTTTCCGAGGGGCGGCAAATCTGCCGCCCCCCCCCCTTTTTCTTAAGACGAACTCAACATTCACGCCCAAGAGGGGATTCGAAACGAAACCTCGGAGGGACCGGCTGCGGGAGCTGTGGCATGGCGCCTCGACTACCTACCGGCCGCCCCTGTTGAACAAGGGGAGGGGAGGAGGACTAATTTCTTCCTCGCCACTGTGGCAGCACCGTCGTGTTTACGCCGGAGGAACAGGGAGGGGGAAGCAGTCTGGCATACACGGCAGTAGTGATGGGCTAAACTGCGATTTACCGATATCAGTGAATTCTGTGAATGCTACTTTTCAGTATCTGTTATTCTTAACTGTGATTTGTCGCAGTTAAGAGTCGCAGTTAAGGAACCTCAGTCGCGTATCCCTCCGCCACTGCTACTTCTGCTACTTCCGCGATTTCTGCGACTTTTGCTACTTCTGCGATTTCTGCTACTTCTGCGATTTCTGTGACTTCTGCTACTTCTGCGATTTCTGTGACTCCTGCGATTTCTGCGACGTACCACCGTATGAAAAAGTTACATCTGTCCACACAGAAAATTGCATCTCAACAAACCTGTCATTGGTAAGTATGTTTTACGTTTATTCTTCCGTTGGCTTTAATTTTGTATTAAATAAACAACTGTGAAAATATTAATAGTGTAATTAATATGTAAGTAGCCGCACAGTACCGTAATAGTTCGTGTTTAGAAAATGAATTCTAACATATTGTTATGTTCATAGGTACCTGAACTACATTTCAGTCACTCAGTAAAGTGATAATTCAAAATATCATTGTCAACAGATCTGAAGAAATTGCCAGTCTTTAGACCGTTTTCGTCAGACGACAGGTTAGTTTCTAAGCGTTTTGATGGACATAATTACTTCAGTGAGATCGTTCTTGCGAATGTGATATAGCAAATATTAGCAAATGTGGTACAGCAAATATTAGCAATCTACTCTGTCAATTATATTGCTAGTAATTAGTGACAGCAAAAATTGTTTAATAATCCTTGTGTTTTTGCAGACGCAGTTCTGACTGATTACTGGTTGCTGTACATATCTCCACATCAAGGCTGTTGAGAGAGACTCGTGACGATTCAAGACAGCTCTTAGAGGATTTGCAGTTTAAAAGTGAAATAATTATGAAATAAGTGTGTGACTGATTAAAGTGTTTCATTGAAGTTGTTGTGCGATTTTAAAGGAATAATAAATGTTAAATACATTGAGTGAATAATAAAAATCTCATTTTCCACATGTTAAGCCGTCCTATACCCGTAATTTTCCGCCACTTATTTATTGGTAAACACTTGTTGGAGAGTGACATGCCGCCCCCCCCCCCCCCTTTCTCCACAATCTTGGTGTGACACTGACCTGTAACATATCCCGAAGTCTACAATATGCATTTTGAGGCTGTTGATATGAAAGTGGGAAGTACAGATCTTCCAGTTAAATCAGGAATAGCTTAAGTGCATTACTTGAAAGTGACACAGGAAAAGCTTACTTATGTAGGTGGTAGTAGTGTCGGCAAAAAGTTCTTGTGTGTGAAGTTGCCATGTAGAACACCAGGTGTAAAACTTTTCTCCCGAGTCTTGAACTGTGTCGGAACAAAAGTGAGGCATTCATATGAATGTTTTCATTTCTCTACATTTATACAGATGTCTGAGTTCTGCTGTGTTAACATTGCAAAGTCCTGTAGGCATGTGGAGTACTAACCAAAACTGTCATATTGGAAGCAGAATCAAACACATTTGTTACGTTACTTGATATTTTCAGGAGAAAAAGGCAATGTTGCTTCTTATTAATATAAAACATTCAGAGTCACAGCAGTATTTGACCAACCATAACTGATGCTGAATGTGCATGTCGTCATATAATATGAAGGGCTTATTTCAATAGTGGTACAAGTCCATTACCTACACTTTTCTGTCTATAATGCTTCTGATATTAGTGATCCAAACAAACATAAATAAAGGTTCATCTCTAGCAAGAAGCCATATGCTTGAATATTTCTGGTATCTCAACTGCAGATTTTTCAGCACTCATTTAACTTTACGACCCTATATCTCAAAATTAACAAAAATGGACTTGTACCACTATTGAAATAAGCCCTTCATATGCACACACAGCACATCGATCTCGTGAGGCACAAGGCTCTCATAACGAAGTACATACGTCGGTCAACAGATGACACTAGGAAAAGTATGTTAACTGCGCTTTTTAGTTGCTACTTGCGACTCTTAGTTGCTACTTGTCAAGGAAATCGCAGTTAGACCACAGTCTAACATAACAGTCGCGACACTCACTGCTGTAAAAGTTGTTGCCGTTTGACAGATGGAGTGACACTAGCGCTCCAAGCGGCAGGTAAGGTGAACGTCAGACGCGTTGTAAGCATAATGTTTGTTTACATCCATTTCCTACGTAATTTCCGAATTATTCGAGTTATTTTCTTGCCTCCAAGAGTTTGTTTAGTATCGGAACGCATATATGTTTCTATTAATGATTCTAAAATAAGCGCAAGTATGGACAAAAACCATGAATAGAGTGGCAAGCTACAACACATTCGTGAAGAAACACTTGTGACATTGGACAGAATTGCAGCTTACCACGTTGATATCAAAAGAATATAAACACACAGATTCACATGTAAGAAGCACAGACATGTACCTCTACATGCAAAAGCGATCGACAGCTCGTTTATCGTTCTGTAGGCCTACTGTGTGTGTCACTGTTGCCTGTTACCACAAGTACGACCTTAATCTTTATATTATTCAAAGTGGGTAAAGCAACTGCCAAATAGTGGCAGAAATATGCTGAAAACATTATAATGAGCTGATTACATTACATTTCACGAAAAACCAAATATTTGAATAATTTTCAAACAATCTGTCTGTTGGCACTTTCCTTGCCCCGTAATAGTTTCGCTCGATGTGCACATTCTGACACTTCACACGCTTTTGTAAGACATGACCAGCTGCACTTAATCTAACCACGTTATCGTCAAAGCACGTCTGTGGTGCGATTCGCACGAATCTGGCACTGATACATGGAGAGCTGAACTGGCTGCTTCTGTGTCATACGACTGTTTTACAGCTCTTGATTGACTGTCGAATCTTTGTGGCAGTTTCCTCTTCATCATCAGTTGAGGTGGCTTATTTAGGATGTCAAACAGTGTGGGTACTGCATTCCACACGAGTTTGTTATTGTCTGCGTTCATGAACTGGTTTTCTTCGAAATGTAGCGGACAAAACCTAATATTATTATGCGGGTAAACTGGGTCTTTCTTCATAAGGTCTTCTCGTCTGCTATTAACAAGCCATTTTCTGCTCCTAAAACGATACATTCATCATTTATACACATACAGTTTGCAAGTGAATCCTGACGATACAGTTTAGTAACATGACGGTATATACGTCTCAGGATCCTTAGGAAACCTAAAAAGAGACAGCTGTGGTGTCTTCTTCCTGTTGTTGCTGCAATTTATTGCGCTACAAACGCTCCCGATGGTATAAACCATTGTATAAATCAAAATACTCAATCACTAATCGCTTTCACGATCGCGCCGAACTCACAGTTCAACCTACCAGCCGCTTGGGGCGCTGCTGGCGCTGTAGGCAACAAAATCGAGGCGAAGTGTCGTGACTGTTATGTTAGACTGTGGTTAGACTCCATAGCGTACCGCAGAGATGGACGTAGTACGAACTTTGGCCAACAGATGCCACTGTTAACCGCGCTTTTTAGTTGCTACTTGCGACTCTTAGTTGCGACTTGTCACGGAAATCGCAGAAAGCAGTGCTAAATTCGACCAATAGATGGCTCACGTCTTTCAATGTGAAATACTACTTGCGACTGCTAACTGTGACTGAAATCGCAGTTAGATTCTGTAAAGTTGCTACTGTGATATCTGTGACTTCTCAGTCACTGTGATTTCTAACAGATACGCGATTTCCTGCCCACCACTACACGGCAGTATTCTTATGAGCGGAGAGCTGCCAGCGTGTTATGCGCCGTGCGGTTTACTCACAATAATTTTGCAGAAGACGAAATCTAATTTGGAAATTCGAATGTAGTGTTCGATACTGCGGTTACATGTTAAGCCTGAAGCGATTTTACTAAGCCCTTCAATGGCAGTTCAAATGGCTCTGAGCACTATGGGACTTAACATCAACGGCCATCAGACCCCTAGAACTTAGAACTACTTAAACCTAACTAACCTAAGGACATCACACACATCCATGCCCGAGGCAGGATTCGAACCCGCGACCGTAGCGGTCGCGCGGTTCCGGACTGTAGCTCCTAGAACCGCTCGGCCACTTTGGCCGGCAAGACGCTGGTAGAGCGAAAAAACATGTTTGGTGGGGAGACTGTGAGGTTGACGGCCTTGTATCCAGTTTTCCTGTGATGAGGTATAGCCATGCTTTGTGTACTAAATGCATTGCAGTAATCAGTTATTGCTATCATACTGGCTACATTATTTCTAAGGCTTCTCGCGAGTTTCTTGTTAGGTATTAGTTCGTACAGATTGTGATTTTAAATGTAATGGCGACTTGTAGATTGTGCAAATGGCTCTGCAGCAACAAGGGCGAGTGTATCTTTTCGATATTTGCCCATTTACACTGATGTCGGATCTAAATAGCCTGTTCAAATAGAAGTAACAATAAACTCTCGTTCTTGCATTTGCCTTGTATACATGATAGGAAACTTATTGCTGATGCTGTCTTCTTAAAGTTTTGGCTATCATTTCTTTGTGAATGACTGAATTTTTATGTCATTTATTGAATTTGGACCAGTGAACTCATGTGTGATAAAATGTATTTTGAATACTTATTAGCGCAAGCACCATTACTGCACACACGTCTAATTTCTTGAGTAAATATATTGTTGTGTGCAAATTATTTTCCGTCTCACTAGAGACTTTTCCCAGGAACATAGTAACATTTTCCATCGTCATCGCTACCAATCATAAACCTTTGCCAGAGCTGAATATTCTGATCACTCCTATTGTTTGTGCAATATTCTGCCTGCTACAGATTCTCACAACAGCAAAGCTATTTCTCTTGCCTTTATTTAATATTCATTGTTGTGAAGGTAAGTTCAGCGAGCAGTGATAATGTGCAGTACTAATCCTTATATGTGAACAAAGAGTAGGATTCAGTTGAGATTCGTGGAGGCGGCCAAAATGTTTATTCAAGGTTTTTAGGATTGTACAGAAACGCTTTCCTTGCAGTGGCTAGACTGCATTGTGTATCCTATCTACTTTGGCCATCATCTGTTGTTTTGTTGCACAAATAACAAAACTCCTGTATGACTTTGCGTCTCACTTCCTAATCAATTTCTTCAGCATGGCAGCAGATTTTATTCGGCATTATGTTACCCTTGTTTTACTTTTGTTCAAGTTCAGATTGTAACTAATTTTCGAGACACTATCCATTCTGTTGACGTGCTCATCTGTCCTTTGCCTTTTCTAACAGTACCACAATGACATCTAAAGATCTCAAAGTTTTCAATTATTTTCCCTTTCTAAATTTCTCATTAGTTTTCTGCACATCTTTCTTACTGTGTTAACATTGTGGATAGGCTACGACTCTGTCTCATTTCCTGCTCAACTTCTGCCATCCTTTGATTCTTGGAACTGCACTCACGCCTCAGTACAAGTTCCGTTCCCTGTTACCTTAAGAATTCTAAAGCGTGCTTTCAAATCATTATCGTCAAAAGATTTCTCGAACTCTGCAGTCAGTATAAGCATAGGTTTTCATGTTTTCAACTGTCTTGTAAGATACGTCTTAGGGTCAATGTCGCCTTGTGTGCTTCTGCAAGCTAGGTGTGATGTATTATCGAAGTCAGATGCATGTGTATTTTTTCAATTACTCATTTGCGTTGTTTTGACCTAATATTCTTGGTACAAACATGCGCTTTGCAAGCATTGCCCCTATACAGAATGACCTATTTACAGGCCGGCCGTTGTGGCCGAGCGGTTCTAGGCGCTTCAGTCCGGAACCGCGCTGCTGCTACGGTCGCAGGTTCGAATCCCGCCTCGGGCATGGATGTGTGTGATGTCCTTAGGTTAGTTAGGTTGAAGTAGTTCTACGTCAAGGGGACTGATGACCTCAGATGTTAAGTCCCATAGTGCTTAGAGCCATTTTTTTGACCTATTTACACTTAAGCTGTAGTCATGTGTCATATGCTTCCAGATCTTAACTGTTTAAATTAATTATTTTGTTCAACTCCCAGTCTGCCTATCACAAGGCCAGTTCAGTTATTAAAATAAGCTATCAACAACGCAACAGTTAACTTTAAAATTGGCGAAACCAACCAGATTAAACAAACTATCCGCAGATAAGTCTGAAGTGTACTACGTATGCTCAGTATTTTTCAATCGACTGCACGAGAGGTAGTCTCAGAGTTTAAATTATCACCTCTAAAAATGAAGTTGTGTAATTATTTGTTTATTTATTTGCGAATACTTGTCTACCGCCATACAACACATTGAAATCCTTTTGCCATAGTACTACAGTACACCGCTACAGGCCAAAACAGTATGGTGCGGCACATCGATAAAGTGGCGTACCATGAGGTAGGTAATTAGTTTTCTGCATTCGAGAGGAACAATACATTAATAATCGATACTGAACTGGCGCAAGAGTACAGCAACAGTGCACCATATATGACACAGTGCTTACGTGTTGCAGACGCTTCCAGTGTTTTGAAACCAGTCTGAATGAACAGTAGGACAGTAGGAAAGTGAAAATCAGTCGTGGATGAGTTTTCAGCATCTCACTCTCATCCAAAAAGCCCGCCGAAGTGAGGCAGCAACGGGAATGTTACAGCCAAACCATAAAAAAATTTTAAAGTCCTAATCACCGTCGACGAGTTCAGGGTGTGTCTCCACCTCCCCGACACAAAGCAGTAAAACAAACATATGGACTCACCCTACCACCGAAAAAGAAGGCGCATCCATCATCAGCCTCGATGGTGCTGTTCTTTGGGACTGCCACGGTGTGGTGCTAACGGCTTATGCTCGGAAGGACAGAACGTTACAGGAGCATACTACCGAAATGCCCTGACGACGTTACGGGTAGCTGTCAAGGTGGTGTGTCTGCTCCATGACAAGGCCTCGACACAGACATTTCAGAGCTGCTAGATTTGTCGGCAGTCCCCACACCTACTCGTTACCCCAGACTTCAATATCCTAGGCTTTTGGTAATGGGGAACTTGAAGGAATTGATCCATGCCATACCAGTCAATCATGTGCAGACACTACAGGGTCACATCCTCAATGCGTGTGCCAGCAGGTACAACAACAACAACAACAACAACCAGTTATTCTTCAAAGGGTGTATCATTCCTTAAGCTGGAGGGCAGTGGGGTGGTGCATTGTCATGAACGGACGCTAAACTGAACACCTCCTGCAAACACTTCTTTATGGCAGAAAGTAGATATTTTTGGTTTCTGGACCCATGTTTATTGGATTTATCTCAGAAACTGTGCATTTCCGGAGTCATGTCTACTGGACTTATCTCCGAGAATATGCATTTCCGTATCGATGTTAAATGAACGTAGCCTACGAGCCCTCTATGCTGAAAAATATCCAGAGCGCAGAGTGGCCTCTGATAAACTGTTTGGCAGACTTTTCCAGCGTCTGAGGAACACATTTAAACATTTAAAATGTTTATTTGACACCACAAACTTCCGTCAAGCCACAGTCACTAAAACAATACAATTTTTTTTAAAAGGTTACACAACTAGTTTCGACACACTCAGTCGTAATTTTCAAATCTAATTACAATCCTGGAAAACTGCATTAATAATTGCAACCACACTTCTCTCGTAATATTTGAAAATAGCATGGTTGGAATTGTTAATGCAGTTTCGCAGATTTTTTTGTGATTAGATTTGAAAATGACGACTCAGTGCATCGAAACTAGTTATGTAACCTTTTAAAAAAAATTATTTTAGTGACTGTGGCTTGAGGTCCGTTTTTGGTGTCACATAAACACTATATACATATATAGTGAGGTCCACTTAACCATTTCAGCGCAAATATCTCTGGAACAACAACAGCAGATGTTGAGAAACGACTTTCGTATATATGAATGTAAGGCAACGGCTCACGAAAGTAAATACTGCAAGGCATTCTAAAACGTAAGGAAATATTATTTCCAACACAAACTTATGTTTTTTTTAGAGGGACACGCCACATTGTTTCTTACACAATCGATAACCTGAAAAATCACAAAAAGAATATCATTGGTTGCATTGCAATACGTCAGTTTCATCCCGCGAAATTGCAAAGTGAGGTTGACACTTGAAATAAACGAAACCTGCCGCTCTTGCACATCCCGAGATGCAAGTGTGAACCCTCTGTTGCTCGTAATAGCCCTGTGATTGACATACTACGATGCAACAAACGCTGTACTTATTGGTGTTTAGACTATTGTTAAGGAGACCGGAAACAATGCATATGTCCAGTCACACACAATGAGAAATAAGGAAAGGATCTGCTCGTTCGTGCTTTACTGGTCTTCACTGCTGTACTGGAATCGACAGAACGGTGACGAGAAACCGAATAACACCGTCCAGGGTAAACATAATTAATGGCTGACTAAGGATCCAACCAGGATGGTGGTTTGCTGGTTAGTGTTTAACGTCCCGTCGACAACGAGGTCATTAGAGACGGAGCGCAAGCTCCGGTTAGAGAAGGATTGGGAAGGAAATCGGATGTGCCCTTTCAAAGGAACCATCCCGACATTTGCCTGAAACGATTTAGGGAAATCACGGAAAACCTAAATCAGGACTCCTGGAGACGGGATTGAACCGTCGTCCTCCCGAATGCGAGTCCAGTGTGCTAACCACTGCGCCACCTCGCTCGGTCCAACCAGGATGATGATGATGTTTGGTTTGCCGGGCGCTCAACTGCGCGGTTATCAGCGCCCATACAAATTCCCAACCTGGCTCAGTCCAGTCTCGCCACTTCCATGAATGAGGATGAAATGATGAGGACAACACAAACACCCATCCAACCAGGAGGTAAATGGTAGTTGTATGCAGTTTTGTGAGTGGACATCTGTATTGTTTCCAGCCCCCTTATAACAGTGTAAATAACAATAAGTACAGCGTTTGTTGTATCCTAGTCCGTCAATCGCATCGCGATTACGAGCAACGTCGGGTTCACGCTTCCATCTCGGGATGTGCCAACCTTGGGATGTGCCATAGCGGCGCGTGTCGTTTGTTTCTGGCGTCTACTTCATTTTGCAATGTCTCTGGAGATAACTGACGCATTGCTATGCAACTCACGCCATTCTTTTTGTGATTTTTCATGCTACTGATCGTATAAGAAAAAATTATTAAAAAAATTATTAAAAAAAAAACAAAAGTCTGAGTTGACAATATTTGCTTACGTTCGGAATATAGTGTTTACGTTAATGAGCCCCTGCCTTACATTCATAGGTGTGGAAGTCGCTTTTCAGTATCAATTGTTGTTCCAGAGATATTTCCGTTGGAAGTTTTAAGTGGACCACAACACCATCACCACGCTTCATCGCCACAGCTTGATGTTTTCCAGATGACAGTTGATTTATGACTACTCCTTGACATTAATGCATTTTACTATCGACGGTAATTTTCAATGATAATAGATTTTTTGGGACGCCCCAGTAAGAACCATTTTATACAGACTCTTGTATGATTATCAGTTTATCGAAAACTGTAGTGAGTAAAGGTTTATCTCATCAGCAGCTCTGATTAAGTCTTAAATACGACTTTATTCAAATGTTTTTGAGATGTGCTACACCACCTGCAAACAAATTATTTTTGTGTCATTCTCTGACTGTTCAAATCCGTGACGAAACGAGCAGGTATTGTTTCAGTCTATCCTATCTGATCCGTTAATCCAGTTTGGTTTACTTAACTGACAGTGATTAATCGTGACAATATCTTGACAAGCTCAGCAGACATCACCCACTGGAATCAGAGGAAAATTTCAGTATAAGGATAAACAATAATAATAATAATGTCGTGTGACTAGGGCTCCCGTCGAGTAGACCGTTCGCCTGGTGCAAGTCTTTCGATTTGACGCCACTTCGGCGACTTGCGCGTCGATGGGTATGAAATGATGCTGATTAGGACAACACAACACCCAGTCCCTGAGCGGAGAAAATCTCCGACCCAGCCGGGAATCGAACCCGGGCCCTTAGGATTGACCTTTTCTTTTTAATCTCATTTTGTTCGTTATAGTTCGTTGCAATTGTTCGTGGCGGACGTCCCCAGAAACCTGTTGAAGTTCGTTATTGATCCATTCACTCAGTTTTTTTTTATTACAGAGGACAGCTAACCCTCTGACCGAACACGCTGAGCTACCGTGCCGGCATAAATGTACTATGCCGTGTGACGAGGGCCTCCCGTCGGGTAGACCGCTCGCCTGGTAAAATCATTGACCGAAGCTGGAATCGAACCCAGACCGTAGATATATGAACCTATCATCATCCCAACAGACCAACAAATCCTCTTCTCACATTCCGTCGCGATGACCACTCAGCTACCGGGGGCGGATATAAGGATAAATAATACACACTCTATTAACATTTCTCATCCTAGTCCTTTTTCTGATATCGATTTGCAAAAATTTATTTAGAGATCTCATATTTAAATTTAAAGCAATTACAGTCCTCGGTCGCAAAAATTAAGTCTTTTGACATGGTTTGGGCACTTCTATGAGTGCCTTCATCAGAAATTAAACATTCAAATTGGCCAGTAACATATGTACAAAATTATGGGAAAAATTTTTTTATATAAAAAAATGTAAGTACTGACTAACAGTACAAGAAAGAAACGGTACTTAGATGTCACGTATAAAATAAATATCAAGCGATAAAGCTTCAGTCACAATTTTTAAAAAAAAAGAATACATGGAAGGCGAGCCACTATGGGCTGCTCATACATGTTAAGCCACAGGTAGCAACAGACTAAGGCATCAGCGTGAGCAACTGCGGGCAGGTAAACATTGCACCAAGAGTGCCATCTAGTAGCCGCAAATATAAGTAGGCTACTTAATATTTAAAATGTAGGCAGATGAATGTTAAGATGAACATTATTTAGTACATGAAGTAACAGGCAATATTTTATATGACAGCATCAGACATGGTAACTTTTTGTCTACGTAAAAGCTTAGAAATACTGTATTAAGACTGAAAACTGATTAACAAATGTTCAAATGGCTCTGAGCACTATGGGACTTAACTGCTGTGGTCATCAGTCCCCTAGAACTACTTAAACCTAACTAACCTAAGGACATCACACACATCCATGCCCGAGGCAGGATTCGAACCTGCGACCGTACTGGTCGCGTGGCTCCAGACTGCAGCGCCTAGAACCGCTCGGCCACTCCGGCCGGCACTGATTAACAGTACAAAAAAAGAAACAGTGCTTACATGTCACGTATTTATTTTATACGTGACATGGAAGTACTGTTTCTCTCTTGTACTGTTACTTACATTTTTTTGTATAAAAATTTTTTTTCCTTAATTTGGTACTTACGTTGTAGGCCAATTTGAATGTTTAATTTCTGATGAAGGCACTCATAGAAGTGCCGAAACCAGGTCAAAAGACTTAATTTTTGCGACCGAGGGTTGTAATTGCTTCAACTTTAATTTGTAAATGGTCGCTGACCACGCAGCCATGTTAAAAACTTTAAGATCCCACATTTACTTTTAGTAAATTACTTGCAACAGAGTACAAAGAACTTATCTCCACTGATTCACAATGGTGAATGTGGAAGTATGCAGTATTTCTGCCACGGTTTACAGAAACAGGAGAACGGCAGTATCGTAGTATACGTTTTTGATGCGAAACGTGTATCTGCAGCTAAATCAATACAACTCTGTGACACTGGCCGTTTATCAGACTACTTATTTTTTTTACTACTTAAGGTAGTCGTTTTGCTTACCTGAAACAGTTATTGTGGAATGTGTTGTAACTGGCGTATGAGAGATGCACGCCGAAGCCCGCTCCGACGGAATAAAAGATCTGGACAGCAGCGTCCACCCACACCTGCATCACGGAATCAAACATTAGTCTACGAAAGGCTACAGCTACTTTTAAATGCGGTTATGCATTATGAAAATCCTGAAATCTACATGTTTTTATTAGGAATTAATGAAATGTAAGTCGTATGCCATAACCAAAGACAAAAATTTTCTAGATGACATTTATTTTACTCTTTTGTAGAACGTATACTGCTATGGACATTTTGTTACAGGCTAGAACTGTACGCAATACAAGGATTCAACAGGGATTTCCAGCCTTTGGTATGCAATGAGCAACCAACTGCGTCATCCAGTGCCATTCATGGGCCTTTTCCAAGCTCTGCTTCCAGCTCCAGACATTCGACTAAATGGTGTCTTCTCAAGAACGCGTGTTATTATTAGTTACAGTGATACAGCTGATAGAACGTAACTCAAACAAGTACTCATGGAAGGTGTTAAACAGAGGCAAATGTGTAAGTTCAAAGCTGATTCTCATGAATTCCATCTCATACCGCAATGCACTTTCAAACTCTCGTGACAACCCCACGTACAGCACTTGCGAGGTCGTCTTAGCGTTAGAGTTCCGCAGCTCAGTCGCTGAAAACGGAGCCAAAAAGCATCACTTTGCCCGTCCGCTGGCTGTCTGTCTGTCCGACTACTAAAAACCCTTTCTCTCGGGCGACCATCACCTCCTACGGAAATCAGCGGCCTATTATTTACGCGAATTACCTCTGACCTGAGCGTAGGCATATACCTGCACAAACCTATCAAAAACTGTCGGATCCCTGATAATGCAGATCAGTGATGTATTTCGTTCCAAAGACGGACAAACAAGGTATTGAGCAGGTGGCCTAATGTTTGGGCTCATCAGCGTATAATTTGGTCTGTATGATATATTAGACGATGAGTAAAAAGAACGTCCTAGATGAATGGTATGCTCAAGACGACAGAAGGCTAATGCGTGTTGTAGCTGTGAAGCTGTAACAACAACGATTCTGTACTATTGTACATATAAGTAAATCCTTTCATCTGATTTTACGATAAACTTGTGTAATTGATGTTCTGATTTCATTTCTTTTTGTTTCATGCAATTATGTTAAGAAAACTGTGAATAAGTTTCAATGTGAATATTGATGTTTATGTCAAATGTCAAGTAATATTGTAATAGAATTGAAATGTAACGAATGTTGAAACTGTCGTAAGATGTTTAAAATTGTAACTGTGCGTCTGGTCCATACGTAGGGAATGTGTTAGGATATGTAGAATGCAAAACCTCGGGTGAATACCCGGTCTGTCAGGGAGCGGTAAAAGGTGAATGGCAGGCGAGCGCGGGAAAATGTACGCGGGCACTGCACAGCACAACGGGCACAGTAGTAGTTAGTTTGGCACTGGTTTAAGCAACACCTTCTGGGGCGAGGGGGCTCTCCTGGAAGACATAGCTTCACTGAGCCTTGGGTATGCCGTTCTAACGCCCACACAGCATGGCAAAATTCCATAGGCACTAAGCCCGCTTTGGTGGCCGAGCGGTTCTAGGCGCTACAGTCTGGAACCGCGCGATCGCTACGGTCGCAGGTTCGAATCCTGCCTCGGGCACGGATGTACGTGATGTCCTTAGGTTAGTTAGGTTTAGGTAGTTCTAAGTTCTAGGGGACTGATGACCTCAGAAGTTAAGTCCCATAGTGCTCAGAGCCATTTTGAGCCATAGGCACTAAATGGAAAAGTATTGCGACGCTAACAAGAATTAAAGTGCCGATACGTCAAGAGCCATAGCTTTGGTTGTATGTGTGCTCTGTGCCTCCCCATCTTGCCGCCCGCCAACCGCCGCATCGATACTAGCAGGTTGAAACTTTTAGTACTGTATTCGTATGGATCAGAGAGTGAACTGTGTTTGTTTGGTGCAATAATAACCTGAATGTTACCAGAATTTTTCCATCATTTAATTATCCTCACAACTAACCTAGACAGGGTCCTTTCCAAACGTTGTGCAATCCGAGTGTCCCGAAATGAAAATTAAAAAATTGTGTTAATAATAATTATTTGCAGAACTAGCTATATTAGAATGGTGTTTAAAGAAATGTTTTGTTAATGAACCAGTAAATGAATAGCGAAGGTCTAACGAAGTCGATAACTTTAGTATTGATATAGTAACGAAGTTTATTATTTCGAGACAGATTTAAAGGCATTTAAATGAGCAGTAAATAAGATGAAAAGAGTAGTAACTTATATACTGGAAATCTTGAATGAATAATAAATTCAGTAATCATTTTTTTTAAAATACAGCGATCATAACAGCTTCAGGGTCCCCCTTTCATTCATTTGAATTCTGTAGTGTCCTAAATTGGTTTGATCAGCAAAAGTTAAAGTAAATATAAAAGTCAAAATTTATAAGTGTTTTATCTTTATAAAAATTGACATTTAGTGTGCGGCGTGAAAGTACAATTTCTAGGGTAACCTATGCCCGATTTTAATTAGATTAATAGACAGTATAAAGTTTTGTAGTAAACATTATAGTGTAGTGTTACGTATTCATGATTTTCCATATCAGTACAGAACGTGAAACTATCAGTTCAATACATTTTCTGGTTCTAAAATTCTACTATATTATGCAGTGTTACAACTTGTTGTTTTGCATGAATGTATACCAACTTGTACAGGGAAGAAACTCAGTTAATGCCTAATTAGGCTGGCGACCGTATTATTGTCACATTGGTAGCATCTTCTGGTTTGCTTTTGATCCATCCTGACGTGTGATTGCATTTCGAGCTTACTTGACGGATCATTGTTATTACAGAGTAGATGTAAGTCTGATTGGCCACCATTCAGGTACACGCGGTCGATATCTATGCGAAAATCCTTTCTCATAAGGTGAAACCCGCTCACTTTCCATAGCACAGGCTTTAACGAGTACTGTGTCAGGGATTACAAAGCGACCACAGGCTATCGCAAACGCTAGCGATGGGACGACTGCGTTACGGCCGGCCGTGGTGGCCGAGCGGTTCTAGGCGCTTCAGTCCGGAACCGCGCGACTGTTACGGTCGCAGGTTCGAATCCTGCCTCGGGCATGAATGTGTGTGATGTTCTTAGGTTAGTTGGGTTTAAGTAGTTCTAAGGTCTAGGGGACTGAAGACCTCAGATGTTAAGTCCAATAGTGCTCAGAGCCATTTTTTTGACTGCGGTACGAAGGAGCCGGCCGCCGCTCGAGTTTACCGAGGGCCGCTGCCGATAATGCGCTAACTGTCAAAAGTCTACTTGGCGTTACGTGTTTGTTCGTCTTTAATGGTTCTCACATGATTTTCATGAGAGAAGTAGACAGATTACGTATAGACCTAAGACAGTCCAGCTATAGGTCTTAGTCTGTCAACCTACTCGTACAGGTATCGTGTGAATTGGATTGTCGCAAGGCGATCGGGTTTATCAGGGATTGGCAGTGTGTGGAGTTATTGCCTGGCATGAACAGTTTTTTTTTCTATAGCAAGCTAACGGGTGCGGTAAGTCAGATTTTTGAGAAGAGACTACCGTGAATTGATGTAGCTGCGAGAGTCGTCCCCCCCCCCCCCCCCTTCGTCCCCTCCAGCCCAATGCCAGGTTCTTATGAATGTTCATAGCAGCTGTTAAGCCACTGATTTGGAGAAAAACTGGCAAGGGTGATTTTTTCTAGATTTTTAGTGCTGCAGGCGATAACAGTAAATTGTGGTAAATTTAGGCTGTGGAAGGCACAGCTGGAGAGAAGTGTTGACGCGATAACAGTTATTGAATTTTGTGGTTATATCGGAGGTATCCGCTCTTTTGGTCCGCGACGTGTTGTTGGTGGCTTACAAATCGTCCAGAGGTGACTGTGTCGTTTGCCGATCTGTCAGTGGTGTGCCTGAAGTGCATCGAGCGAGGTAACAATTTAGTGGGTTTTGTTGAATTTTGAGCCCTAACACATATGGCGGACGTAATTTGGCTAGTTAGTTTGAACTGGCCCACAAACAGTTAAATAGATCGTACCCTCAGCCGGTGTTTGGTGCACAACGTAGTAAAGTGGGACCATTAACGAACCACACGTACTAAACTGAGACTTGCAGAATGAAAAGTGACGAGCCGTCTGTTTTCAAATAGGGAATTGTATCGGGTGGCGTCACGCCAACACCAGAAGAGGCAAGCTTTGCTCTGATTGTTAACTGTCAGGGTCAAAGAGGCGGTGGCATTTAGGACTTTTGTTTCATTTTTCTTTATTGTGTTATTACCGATTTGTGGGGTATTAGTTTGTTGCCGGCACTCGATCACTCACGCCGAGAAAATTGTACTGAAATACATTAAAAGGTTAAAATGATACTTATGTGTTCTGAATTATAGTTATTGTAGATGGTTATGGTAGTTCCGATTTCATTTTCATACAATTTGGATAAAATGTGCTGGGTTGATGTAGATAAAATCTACTGGAAAGAGACTTAATCAGTAATTGAATTTGCTAAAAGATAATGGTTCTTATAAAGGATACAGTAATTTGCAAGTGCCAAAGAAAGCAAAGTTAAGACTTTCACATTGAACGTGTAATAGCAATTACTCTTTGGTTGTAAATTCGGATTTTAATGAAACTAAATGCGTAATTGGAAATGTGGTTGGTGTTCTCGGCTAGTTAACATGAAAGATAAAGGAAAAGATAATAGAGAAAGTGAACCAGACTGGTATTCTGAGAGTTTGTTTTGCGTAAATAACAGTTGTTAACGAACATCTTCAACTTTTGTAGTCCTGTCTTCCTCAGTTGCGTGTAATATTACGGTATACTGATAATTTACTTATGGACCGTCTGACAGCAACTGAATAAAACACAATTTTAGTGCCATACGCGTTTCGCCTTTATTTTCTGCAAGGCATCATCAGTGACCTGGAATATGTACATATGTTAGCTATTTAATTTACATTTCTGTTACTGCGCCTATAGGTTATAAACAGTTCTGGTGGTTGGTATTTCCTATTAAGTAGTAATGTTTTGAACTGTACTTACAGGTTGCGTGGACAATTTCTTACATATTACGCTCCTGTTGCATATTTGGTGTTCTTTTCTGATGGGTGCCAATTTGCGGTTTTTTTCCACATTCCACAGCACTATGAACTGAACGCTTGTTTCAATGCAATGTTTTGGTTTCTGTTGCCGACTGTCAAATGTTTCTTCCAAAGATCGAATGTTATTGCCAAACTTTCGAGTGTATTTATTGAAGTATCTGTGATCTGTTCGTATATGCATTTTTGTGTGCGTTTGTGTATGTGTATGTATGTATGTGTGTGTGTGTGTTTTTTTTTTCACTGCTTATGTGTGTGTGTATGTGTATTTTGGTGTGGTATAATTTTTTTTTCTTTTTTTGTGGTCTCTCTCTCTCTCTCTCTCTCTCTCTCTCTCTCTCTCTCTCTCTCTCTCTCTCTCTGTGTGTGTGTGTGTGTGTGTGTGTGTGTGTGTGTGTGTGTGTGTGTCCAGATGGTATGGGGAAGAGCTTTTCTGTTTTATGTTATCATTTCCTTTATTAAGTGTAGCAGGGAGTCCGTGCTGATGTGTGTTTGTTCATTTATCACATGTTTGTTTGTTTTCCGCTATGGCAGAAAACAAACATGTGATAAATGAACAAACACTCATCAGCACAGATTCCCTACCACACTTAATAAAGGAAATGAACAGTAAAGCTTTCCCCACACCATCTGGACACACACACACACACACACACACACACACACACACACACACACACACAGACCACAAAAAAAGAAAAAATATTATACCACACCAAAATACGCACACACACACACACACACACACACACAGACCACAAAAAAAGAAAAAAATATTATACCACAACAAAATACATACACACACACACACACACACACACACACACATCAGCAGTGAAAAAAAACCGCACCATAAAACACACACACACACACACACACACACACACACACAAACACACACACACACACACATATACCCATCCACACACACACACACACACACACACAAATGTATACACGAACAGATCACAGATACTTCAATAATGACACTAGAAAGTTTGGCAATAACATTCGATTTTTGGAAAAAAACATTTGACAGTCGGCAACAGAAACCAAAACATTGCGTTGAAACAAGCGTTCAGTTCATAGTGCTGTGGAATGTGGGAAAAAACCGCAAATTGGCATTCATAAGAAGAAGAACACCAATAATGCAACAGGAGCGTAATATGTAAGAAATTGTCCATGTAACCTGTAAGTACAGTTCAAAACATTACTACTTAATAGGAAATACCAACCACCAGAACTGTTTATAACCTATAGGCACAGTGACAAAAATGTACATATTCCAGGCCACTGAAGATGCCTTGCAGAAAATAAAGGCGAAACGCGTATGGCACTAAAATTGTGTTTTATTCAGTTGCTGTCAGAAGGTCCATAAGTAAAAATTATCAGTTGGTAACGATGATTAACAGTAATAACGCATTATACTTGTCATTCAAAGATCGTGTCGTATTTATTATACATTAGGACCAACTTATAAACTATCTGAAGTTGTGATTACGACGTGGTGTTCAAACGAGACAGGAATTAGGAAGCAAAGGATATTCATATTTATTATTACGTTTAACTGATTCTCAGGAAAGAAAAAAAGAAAGAGGGAGATTTACTGATAATTCGTAGTTGTTGCTATACTTAATTGTAGATGAGTAATGTCTCAGTAGCAACACTCAAAGATATTGCTGCTTGACACGAGGAATATTATCGCGTTGAACAAATGTTAGCAATTTATTACGATGCAAAAGAAGAATTCTTCAAGGTATCGTTTTAGAATTATATTTCGCCTAAGCTAATGCGAGGTCAAGATTTTTACGAGTTAATTAGAATTTTTCAGGACATATACTCATTGCGAGTAAGATTTCTATATCAGGTGAGTTTCCAGTACGAGACATTAAGCTCTAATGTGTTTTGCTGAGTGATGTAAGATTCCGAGTTTCCGAAAGGCTAATATATATATAAATATATATATAAATATATATACGAGGGCTATCCACAAAGTACATTACGTTTTCGTTTGTGTCCGTTAGGGGCGGGGCTAGCGCGGCCATCTTGGTGTCATGACATTCCGCCGCTCAGTTGGCATCCTGCCGTGCTAGCGAGAGGTTCGTACTGTACTCCGTGGAGTTACTGTGATAGTTTGAAATGTCGGCGTTAATTGAAAATGCCGCGAAGTGCCTGCTGTAATAAGGTTTCTGCCTGCAAAAAACTGTACACCGATAGAAATCTATCGGCAGATTTGTGAAGTGTATGGGGACAACATAATCACTGAAGGTGAAGTGCGTCAATGGGTCATAAAATTTAAAAATGGCCGAACTAACGTTCACGACGAAGAGCGAAGTGGAAGACCCAGCATAGTGACTGCTGAACTTATCGAAAAAGTCGATGCCGCGGTCCGTGAAAACCGTAATTTCACAATAACGGAACTCTTCGAGTTTTCCACAAATTTCGCGAAGTTTGTTGCACGAAATCATTACCGAAAAGCTTGGTTACCACAAGTTTTGTGCAAGATGGATACCAAAAATCTTGACAGAGATTCACACAAATCAGCGAATGGCTGCAGCGTTAACGTTTTCGGACGCTTACGAGAAAGATGGCGACTCATTACTCGATCGCATCGTTACTAGTGACGAAACGTGGGTTAAGCATGTGAACTGCGAGACAAAATTGCAGTCAATGCAATGGGGGCACACAAATTCCCCCCAAAAACCCAAGAAATGCATACAGACAATGTCGTCAAGGAAGGTGATGGCGACTGTCTTTTGGGACAGAAAAGGTGTGATTTTTGTGGATTTCCTGGAAAGAGGCACTACAATAAACTCTCAAAGGTATTGCCAAACTCTGCACAATCTCAGAAGAGCAATACAAAACAAGCGCAGGGGAAAGTTGGGCTCAAACATCTTGCTGATTCACGACAAAGCCCGGGCCACACGGCAAATGCCAGTCGTGAAGTTCTCGAATCTTTTAAGTGGGAGTTGTTTCCTCATCAGCCGTACAATCCCGACCTGGCACCGAGCGACTTCCACTTATTCCCAGCACTGAAGAAGTGGTTAGCTATGCACCGTTTTGATGACGACGCACGGCTTCAAGAAGAGGCAACCACGTAGTTGAAGTCGAAGGCGGCCGAATTTTACGACGAAAGAATTTCCAAGCTCGTCAATCACTACGATAAGTGCCTTAATTTAAATGGCAAAGTAGTATTTAAGTGTGGCTTTCATCTGTATATAATAAAAAAAATTTTCCTATACTTTATCTATTTTTAATTCCAAAACGTAATGTACTTTGTGGATAGCCCTCGTATATATATATATATATATATATATATATATATATATATATAACGTTTAACTACTTCTCAGAAAAGAAAAAAGAAAGAGAGTAATTTACTGATAATTCGTAGCTGTTACTATATCTAATTACAGATGAGTAATATCTCAGTAGCAACATTCAGAGATACTGCTATTTGACAGGAGGAATTTTATCGCATTGAATAAATGATAGCGATTTATTACGATGCGTAAGAAGAAGTCTTCAAGGTATCGTTTTAGAATTATATTTCGCTTAAGCTAATGCGAGGTCAAGATTTTTACGAGTTAATTAGAATTTTTCAGGACATATATTCATTGCGAGTAGCACACACATTCATTGGGATTAGGATTTCTATGCCAGTTGAGTTTCCAGTAAGAGGCATTAAGCTCTAATATGTCTTGCTGAGTGAGTAATAGCCTGAGTTCCCGAAAGGCTATTTCTTATTGTATGCTGCACAGAAATGGTACTTAGCCTTACTGTTTGTGAAGTTCAATAAAAAAGGTTTGTCGTTGTATAGGCTGGTGTCGCACCTTGTTCCACTGATTCGACTTGTAATAATAATTAGGCTTAAAACACACCTGGATATTTCTGAGACTAGTTTTGCGTTACAAGTAAATAACATCTACTCCAATATAAACACTGTACGTTCAATCATTTCTGCTGTGACGGACGGAAAGTGTACTTGGGTGTTGGCGCAGCAGGAAGTTCAATAGAAGGCACTGTGACGTTAGTACAGTGACTCACTCTGTTTTTGGTACCCAAAAGTAAAGAGTACTTAGGTTAACACGCTGCCACCGTACGAGGTCTGCCTCGATAGAACATGCGTAGGACCAGCTCGGCTGTGCGGCTGGTCCCGGCGGAGGTTCGAGTCCTCCCTCGGGCATGTGTGTGTGTTTATCTTTAGGATAATTTAGGTTAAGTAGTATGTAAGCTTAGGGACTGATGACCTTAGCAGTTAAGTCCCATAAGATTTCACACACATTTGAACGTTTTGAACCACCTAAGACGTTAGTTCGGTCCGAGTGTCAATATCCAGGATATCAACGACCAATTACAACAGTTGCGGGCAAGCTTGTCTCACGAGACGATGCAAGGGCTTTTATGACGCCCTTACTTACCGAATGAATGAGTGAATCCTTGCTAGAAGGGGTACATCATTATACTAACAAGCAGGCTCGTAGTGCCAAATTCTTTGTAAATTTGGCTCGAATTTGTAGTTACTGAAATAACATCAGATACCCTCTGAATCTGTCAAGTTTCATTTCGTTTCCTCCTCGTCTTCTGAGTGGTTGACTTCTTTTGTCCTGCAGTGAACAGACAGACGCTACGAGCTACCGCCGGTACCTGGTAAATTCAGAGGAATAATTGCTGCTGGGAAACCTTTCGGTCCATAAGGTTGTGGCCCACGAAACTCTTATGTTCCTAACGTTTCACCCAGAACGAATCTTCGGAGGCGTTGCTCATCCGTTTGAGTCTTGCCTCCGAAGATGTCCAGCGCAGTACCGGACGAAACATTAGTAACAGAAGGGTTTCGTGGATCACGACCTTTATACCGCCCAAGGTTTACCAACAGCGGTCACCCGGCTGTGAAAGCCTCATCGCAGTTCGTAGTAATAGACGGCAAATCATTGAGTAAAATTGAAGTGATATCAGGTGTTCCTCAGAGAAGCGTCCTGGGACCTCTGCTGTTCCTGATCTATATAAGTGACCTGGGTGACAATCTGAGCAGTTCTCTTAGGTTGTTCGCAGATGATGCTGTAATTTACCGTCTAATAAGGTCATCCGAAGACCAGTATCAGTTGCAAAGCGATTTAGAAAAGATTGCTGTATGGTGTGGCAGGTGGCAGTTGACGCTAAATAACGAAAAGTGTGAGGTGATCCACATGAGTTCCAAAAGAAATCCGTTGGCATTCGATTACTCGATAAATAGTACAATTCTCAAGGCTGTCAATTCAACTAGGTACCTAGGTGTTAAAATTACGAACAACTTCAGTTATGAAGTCCACATAGATAATATTGTGGGGAAGGCGAGCCAAAGGTTGCGTTTCATTGGCAGGACACTTAGAAGATGCAACAAGTCCACTGAAGAGACAGCTTACACTACGCTCGTTCGTCCTCTGTTAGAATATTGCTGCGCGGTGTGAGATCCTTACCAGGTGGGATTGACGGAGGACATCGAAACGGTGCAAAAAAGGGCAGCTCGTTTTGTATTATCACGTAATAGGGGAGATAGTGTGGCAGATATGATACGCGAGTTGGGATGGAAGTTATTAAAGCAAAGACGTTTTTCGTCGCGGCGAGATCTATTTACGAAATTTCAGTCACCAACGTTCTCTACTGAATGCGAAAATATTTTGTTGAGCCCAACCTACATAGGTAGGAATGATCATCAAAATAAAATAAGAGAAATCAGAGCTCGAACAGAAAGGTTAAGGTGTTCGTTTTTCCCGCGCGCTGTTCGGGAGTGGAATGGTAGAGAGATAGTATGATTGTGGTTCGATGAACCCCCTGCCAAGCACTTAAATGTGAATTGCAGAGTAATCATGTAGATATAGATGTAGACTGTCGATAGGCCTGTGTACAGTTAATGTGGTATTCCCCGCCCCCCCCCCCCCCCCGCCAATCTATTGACTGACGCAGCTTCCCACTTAACAGGTGACCAAGGCGGGCCAGGGGGCGGAAAGCGGCCGAATACGACGTAGTTTGATACATGCCTTGATAGAGTTTGATAGATGCGCTCGGGCAGCGCATTGGCAGAGCTCTGATCGCGAAAGCGAGGGATCCACCTGATAGTCCCCTCCTGCACACAATTTTAGCTTGGGACAAAATACACTCCTGGAAATTGAAATAAGAACACCGTGAATTCATTGTCCCAGGAAGGGGAAACTTTATTGACACATTCCTGGGGTCAGATACATCACATGATCACACTGACAGAACCACAGGCACATAGACACAGGCAACAGAGCATGCATAATGTCGGCACTAGTACAGTGTATATCCACCTTTCGCAGCAATGCAGGCTGCTATTCTCCCATGGAGACGATCGTAGAAATGCTGGATGTAGTCCTGTGGAACGGCTTGCCATGCCATTTCCACCTGGCGCCTCAGTTGGACCAGCGTTCGTGCTGGACGTGCAGACCGCGTGAGACGACGCTTCATCCAGTCCCAAACATGCTCAATGGGGGACAGATCCGGAGATCTTGCTGGCCAGGGTAGTTGACTTACACCTTCTAGAGCAAGTTGGGTGGCACGGGATACATGCGGACGTGCATTGTCCTGTTGGAACAGCAAGTTCCCTTGCCGGTCTAGGAATGGTAGAACGATGGGTTCGATGACGGTTTGGATGTACCGTGCACTATTCAGTGTCCCCTCGACGATCACCAGTGGTGTACGGCCAGTGTAGGAGATCGCTCCCCACACCATGATGCCGGGTGTTGGCCCTGTGTGCCTCGGTCGTATGCAGTCCTGATTGTGGCGCTCAACTGCACGGCGCCAAACACGCATACGACCATCATTGGCACCAAGGCAGAAGCGACTCTCATCGCTGAAGACGACACGTCTCCATTCGTCCCTCCATTCACGCCTGTCACGACACCACTGGAGGCGGGCTGCACGATGTTGGGGCGTGAGCGGAAGACGGCCTAACGGTGTGCGGAACCGTAGCCCAGCTTCATGGAGACGGTTGCGAATGGTCCTCGCCGATACCTCAGGAGCAACAGTGTCCCTAATTTGCTGGGAAGTGGCGGTGCGGTCCCCTACGGCACTGCGTAGGATCCTACGGTCTTGGCGTGCATCCGTACGTCGCTGCGGTCCGGTCCCAGGTCGACGGGCACGTGCACCTTCCGCCGACCACTGGCGACAACATCGATGTACTGTGGAGACCTCACGCCCCACGTGTTGAGCAATTCGGCGGTACGTCCACCCGGCCTCCCGCATGCCCACTATACGCCCTCGCTCAAAGTCCGTCAACTGCACATACGGTTCACGTCCACGCTGTCGCGGCATGCTACCAGTGTTAAAGACTGCGATGGAGCTCCGTATGCCACGGCAAACTGGCTGACACTGACGGCGGCGGTGCACAAATGCTGCGCAGCTGGCGCCATTCGACGGCCAACACCGCGGTTCCTGGTGTGTCCGCTGTGCCGTGCGTGTGATCATTGCTTGTACAGCCCTCTCGCAGTGTCCGGAGCAAGTATGGTGGGTCTGACACACCGGTGTCAATGTGTTCTTTTTTCCATTTCCAGGAGTGTATTTAACAACCTCTTGTTTGAATAAGACACTTGAGTTTACTTCGTTGGTAGTTATGGTAATACAACCAAGAGAAAGCAGAAATCCTGCATATAACATTGTATTTTGAACGCAAAATTTCTGTTGCTGTTTTGAGTATTGTTGGAGAGGCGGTAGAAACTACATTTGCACAAGGTGAGGGAGTCAACCGGGAAGATTAAAAAAATAGCACAAATGGAAGGTTTAAACATTTTTTTTGACGTGAATCTGGTGTACGCGAGTGGAAATTAATGGTTTACCCTGAAAATGTCATTTTTGCTTCATGATACCACCTAGATGATGTCCTTGGTTTTGTACAAAGTGTCGAAGTCCTATAGTTTTTTGCACTACCGCCTCTTTTTCTTGTAGTGATACCAGTGGCCTCAAGGTATCTCACCTAAAGGTTGATAGTGCTGGAAGATGGCATGGGAGCCTGTTTGGATAAACTTTCTACGGAAAGCGCGTTGAACTCCAACAATCCTATCCGAGTGTCTGCAGTATGCCCATACAACAGATACACATTTCGCACCTGACCAACATTCCATCGCTACTAAAATCCCCAACAATGCAGCCAAGCGTTCCTCAAATGTTCCTATTTGACTATCTCGTCCTGCACTAATCTTTATACCAGTATACAGGTGAGCCGGTAGAATGTGTAGAAAATAGATTTTTTTAAGAACGTTTATTCATCAGTGAGCGAAGTTTTCTTGTGGGCTGTGATAGAGCCTGAGCTAGTTGACACTAGATATCAAAAAAATGGCTCTGAGCACCATGGGACTTAACTTCTAAGGTCATCAGTCCCCTAGAACTACTTAAACCTAACTAACCTAAGGACACCACACACATCCATGCCCGAGGCAGGATTCGAACCTGCGACCGTAGCGGTCGCGCGGTTCCAGACTGTAGTGCCTAGAACCTCTCGGCCACCCCGGCCGGCACTAGATATCAGCCGGATATCAGATATCTCACGCCATGTGCACGTGATACAAGACCGAACTCCGCCCATAACGCTGACGAAGTTACGCTTCGCCTAAGCGTTACTGAAGCTGTAACGCGCCCAAGATAAGAATCAGTATAGCCAGCCAGCCAATCAAGGGCTCGGGAATGGTCACGCGGGGCCCGGAATCGGGCTGAGGGAAGCGGCGGAGTTTAGCCGTCAGCCTCTCTTCGTAGCCAGCTCTCGACCTCAACATATTTCTCTCCCGCACGTCTCGAACTTGAGATGTCCACAAAATATACCTGTAGCCTCCATAGGCACGCTTGTATCCCTTAGGAATAGGAAAAAGCCTGACAAAGTGATCAGATTCAATAGAAAGCAGAAAACCTGCATATAACATTGTATTTTGAACGCAAAATTTCTGTTGCTGTTTTGAGTATTATTGGAGAGGCGGTAGAAACTATATTTGCACAAGGTGAGGGAGTCAACCGGGAAGATTAAAAAAATAGCACAAATGGAAGGTTTAAACATTTTTTTTGACGTGAATCTGGTGTACGCGAGTGGAAATTAATGGTTTACCCTGAAAATGTCATTTTTGCTTCATGATACCACCTAGATGATGTCCTTGGTTTTGTACAAAGTGTCGAAGTCCTATAGTTTTTTGCACTACCGCCTCTTTTCCTTGTAGTGATACCAGTGGCCTCAAGGTATCTCACCTAAAGGTTGATAGTGCTGGAAGATGGCATGGGAGCCTGTTTGGATAAACTTTCTACGGAAAGCGCGTTGAACTCCAACAATCCTATCCGAGTGTCTGCAGCATGCCCATACAACAGATACACATTTCGCACCTGACCAACATTCCATCGCTACTAAAATCCACAACAATGGAGCCAAGCGTTCCTCAAATGTTCCTATTTGACTATCTCGTCCTGCACTAATCAGATATACGTGTAGCCTCCATAGGCACGCTTGTATCCCTTAGGAATAGGAAAAAGCCTGACAAAGTCATCAGTTTCAATAGAAAACTTTTGCATTTCTCATTTTCCTTTCCAACCACCCAGCAATAGCCGTTCTCCCATCCGCTCCTCACAAACTACCTATTGGTCAGCAAGTGTGGCTCACAGACCAGGTTCGTTGTAAAAAACGAAGCATTGGAATTAAATTCTAGTACGTGTCCTCAGTGCAGTTGTCGCATTCTCTTTTCGTCGAGAACATTGAACACTACAAACCCATCACAAGACTTCGTGGTTATTCATATTTACAATGAAGAGCCAAAGACTGTGGTACATCTTCCTAATATCGTGTAGGGCACCCTTCAGCACGCAGAAGTGCCACAACACGACGTGGCACGGACTAGACTAATGTCTGAAGTAGCGCTTGGGGGGGGGACTGACACTATGAAACTTGCAGTGCTATCCATAAATCCGTAGGAGTACGAGGTACGAGGGGGTGGAGATCTCTTCTGAAGAGCACGTTGCGAGGCATACCAGATATGCTCAATAATGTTTATGTCTGGAGAGTTTGGTAGCCAGCGGAAGTGTTTAAACTCAGAAGAGTGTTCCTGGAGTCACACTGTAGCAATTTCGGACATGTGGGGCGTTGCATTGTCCTGCTGAAATTGCCGAAGTCCGTCGGAATGGATAATGGATATGAAAGGATGCCTGTGACCAGACAGGGTGCTTCCGTATGTGTCACCTGTCAGAGTCGTATCTAGACGTACCAGGGGCCCTGTATCACTCCAAGTGCCTGCGCCCCACACCATTACAGAGCCTCCACCAGCTTGAACAATCATCTGCTGACATACAGGGTCCATGAATTCATGAGGTTATCTCCATATCCGTACACGTGCATCTGCTTGATACTATATGAAACGAGACTCGTCCGACCAGGCAACAAGTTTTTAGTCATCAAAAAGGCCAGGCGAGGCGCAAAACGTTGTGTCGTGCAGTCATCAACGGTACACGAGTGGGCCTCTGGCTCCAAAAGCCCATGTCGATGATGTTTCGTTGAATGGTTCGCACGCTGACACTTGTTGATGGTCCAGCATTGAAATCTGCAGCAATTTGCGGGATGGTTGCACTACTGTCACGTTGAACGATTCTCTTCAGTTGTCGATGGTCCTGTTCTTGCAGGATCTTTTTCCGGCCGCAACGATGTCGGAGATTTGATGTTTTGTCGGATTCCTGATATTCATGGTACACTCGTGGAATGGTCGTACGGGAAAATCCCCACTTCATCGCTACCTCGGAGATGCTGTATCCCAACGCTTGTGTGCCAACAATAACACCACGTTCAAACACTTAAATCTTGGTAACCTGCCATTGTAGCAGCAGTAACCGATCTAGCAACTGCGCCAGACACTTGTCTTATAGGCGTCGCCGACTGCAGCGCCATATTCTGCTTGTTTACGTATGTCGGTATTTGAATACGCATGCCTGTACCAGTTTCTATGGCACTTCAATGTATTTAACGTATGTACGAGTATAAATACACTCCTGGAAATGGAAAGAAGAACACATTGACACCGGTGTGTCAGACCCACCATACTTGCTCCGGACACTGCGAGAGGGCTGTACAAGCAATGATCACACGCACGGCACAGCGGACACACCAGGAACCGCGGTGTTGGCCGTCGAATGGCGCTAGCTGCGCAGCATTTGTGCACCGCCGCCGTCAGTGTCAGCCAGTTTGCCGTGGCATACGGAGCTGCATCGCAGTCTTTAACACTGGTAGCATGCTGCGACAGCGTGGACGTGAACCGTATGTGCAGTTGACGGACTTTGAGCGAGGGCGTATAGTGGGCATGCGGGAGGCCGGGTGGACGTACCGCCGAATTGCTCAACACGTGGGGCGTGAGGTCTCCACAGTACATCGATGTTGTCGCCAGTGGTCGGCGGAAGGTGCACGTGCCCGTCGACCTGGGACCGGACCGCAGCGACGCACGGATGCACGCCAAGACCGTAGGATCCTACGCAGTGCCGTAGGGGACCGCACCGCCACTTCCCAGCAAATTAGGGACACTGTTGCTCCTGGGGTATCGGCGAGGACCATTCGCAACCGTCTCCATGAAGCTGGGCTACGGTCCCGCACACCGTTAGGCCGTCTTCCGCTCACGCCCCATCATCGTGCAGCCCGCCTCCAGTGGTGTCGCGACAGGCGTGAATGGAGGGACGAATGGAGACGTGTCGTCTTCAGCGATGAGAGTCGCTTCTGCCTTGGTGCCAATGATGGTCGTATGCGTGTTTGGCGCCGTGCAGGTGAGCGCCACAATCAGGACTGCATACGACCGAGGCACACAGGGCCAACACCCGGCATCATGGTGTGGGGAGCGATCTCCTACACTGGCCGTACACCACTGGTGATCGTCGAGGGGACACTGAATAGTGCACGGTACATCCAAACCGTCATCGAACCCATCGTTCTACCATTCCTAGACCGGCAAGGGAACTTGCTGTTCCAACAGCACAATGCACGTCCGCATGTATCCCGTGCCACCCAACGTGCTCTAGAAGGTGTAAGTCAACTACCCTGGCCAGCAAGATCTCCGGATCTGTCCCCCATTGAGCATGTTTGGGACTGGATGAAGCGTCGTCTCACGCGGTCTGCACGTCCAGCACGAACGCTGGTCCAACTGAGGCGCCAGGTGGAAATGGCATGGCAAGCCGTTCCACAGGACTACATCCAGCATCTCTACGATCGTCTCCATGGGAGAATAGCAGCCTGCATTGCTGCGAAAGGTGGATATACACTGTACTAGTGCCGACATTGTGCATGCTCTGTTGCCTGTGTCTATGTGCCTGTGGTTCTGTCAGTGTGATCATGTGATGTATCTGACCCCAGGAATGTGTCAATAAAGTTTCCCCTTCCTGGGACAATGAATTCACGGTGTTCTTATTTCAATTTCCAGGAGTGTAATTTTCTGTCCTATGGCGGAAAGCTGCAAAAACTTTGAGACGTAGATTGTCTTAAGGCTTTACCGTGATTGATACTGATATCGAATGAAACAAGTTTACTGTTGCCAGTCACTGTTTACTTACATCCACAACGCGGTTCGAAGGTTAAAACTTCCATCATCAGGTGAACTGACATGTATTAGTACGACATGTGTGTGTATTGTGTTACAGCTTTGGGGTAACTTGTGGCACTGCCTAATGTAGAAACAAAAAACAGTATTTCAAAACATGGTTTTGGGGAGGTTTTTGACTAAAAACTAAACGTATATGTAAATGTGAATATAAATAAACGAAAACAGAATACCTCCAGAGGTCACAGTCTCCTTCATCTGTCGTGAAACATCACATGTAAACTGCCATACTTTGTAAAAAAGATGCTGTCTGGAAACTACTAGGTACAGAGAGCATGTAGCAAAAGAGAAACATAACTGTAAGTACAATGAATATATAGGAAAACAACACTGTTATTACAGAATAAGTTTCGAACGATAGTGGAGATCTTTGTGTTACTGAATACATGCGTTCGATTAAATATTTCAATGAACACGAATTTAGTCTAGTGGTTTCGAACGCCACTTTACGGCACTGATGTGTGCTTGAGTTTGTTTCAAGTAATTTAGGACCACAGATGTGAAATGTCCTCATTGCAAGCAATTGCTTGCCAGTCACGCCTCTTGCTGGACGACGGATGGCACACCTGCGGAAAGTACGGACGAGAATTCTTGCAGGAAGGCCGAATCTATTTCCTGTATTTACAGCTGCATCCGTATTTCCAAGACACTCTATGGAGCATGGCGGAGGCTAACTTGTACCACTACGAGGCATTTCCTTTCCTGTTCCATTGGCAAACAGAGCAAGAGAAAGACGACTGCCTACATACCTCCGTACAAGCCCTAATTTTTCTTATATTCTTGGTCCTTACGGGGAATGTACGTTGGCGGTAAGAGAATCGTTCTGCTACGGGCTTCAAAAGCTGGTTCTCTAAATTTTTTCAATAGTTTTTCGAAAAAGAGAACGTCATGTTCCCTCAGGGGGTTTCCATTTGAGTTCCCGAAGCATCTCAGTAACACTCGTGTGTTGTCCAAACCTACCGGTAACAAATCCATCAGCCCGCCCCTGAACTGCTTCGACCTATCTTCCTTTTATCCGACATGGTGGGAATCCCAAACAGTCGAGCAGTTCTCAAGCATGGATTGCACTGATGTCTTATAAGCGGTCTACTTTGTAGATGAACTACTCTTTCCCAGGATTATACCAATAAGCCGAGGTCGACAATTCGCTTCCCCTGCTATCGCCCTTTTGTGCTTGTTCCATTTCAAATCGTCTTGCAACTTACGCCTAAATATTTAATCGACGTCACTCTGTCAAGCGGCGCACTACCGACACTGTATTCGTACATTACATGATTGTTTTTCGTCCTCATCTGCATACACTTACATTTTTTTCTACATTTAGAGCAAGCCATCATTCATCACACCAAACTAGAAATTTAGAAAGTCATCTTGTATACTCCTACAGCCATACACCATACACCACAGCATCATCAGCAAACAGCCGCAGATTGCTGCTCATCTTTTGCGTCAGATCATTTGTGTATGAAGAGACTAAGAGCGGGCGCTCATTACGATACCATTGTCTCTAATGAACACTCGCTGTCGAGGACAGCATTCTGGGTTGTCTTACTTCAGAAGTGTTCGAGCCACTTGCATATCAGACGATTAGGAAAAAACGGATACGCGTCAAGAAAACCTGTCTACAGTATGACCAAGACTTATGTTGGAAATGGTGAAGTCGAGTGGCGTAAATGGTTCTCTTCATTGGGAAGCCGATATCTAAGTGCGAAAGATTATGGTAAATGCAAATCGGACGCAAAAATAATCGTTAAGAATAGAAAAGTGCGCACTATAATTATTGTTAATATTATATTATTAAGGTTTCACACTGTTACAGGTAAGTCTCTTATAGATTAAAGCTGTGTGTCAAGGTGCGGCTTGGGTCTAGGTCATTGTCTTCTGCGGACGATGCTTTCACCAACTTTGCCCTCCGATAGCTCTCTGCGAAATGGTTTCAGTCTTATCTATCTAACAGGAAACAAAGGGTGTCGTTGCCAAATACCCGTGCAGTAAGCAGTCTGTGTTCATCAGACTGGGAGTTAATTACATGTGGTGTTCCTCAAGGTTCCATTTTGGGTCCATTGCTTTTTCTTGTGTATATTAATGACCTCTCATCTGTTACATTGCCAGAGGCTAAGTTTGTTTTGTTTGAAGATGGTACAAACATTGCAATAAGTAGCAAGTCAAGTACAGATATAGAAATAGCTGCTAATCAAATTTTCACTGACCTTAATAAGTCGTTTAAAGCTAATTCTTTGTCATTAAACTTTGAGAAGACCTACTAAAAGCAGTTCAGAACCTGTAAGAGATTTCATTCCAGCATGAGTATAACGTATGAAGACATGCAGATCAAAGAGGTTGACAGTGTTAAATTCCTGGGGTTATAACTCGATAATAAAATCAGTTAGGAGGGGCATACCACAGAATTGCTTAAGCGCCTAAACAAGTCTGTATTTACCATGAGAATGATGTCAGATGTAGGAGATATAAATATAAAAAAACTTGCATACTTTGCTTGCTTTCATTCTATTATGTCTTGTTGTTGTTGTTGTGATCTTCAGTCCTGAGACTGGTTTGATGCAGCTCTCCATGCTACTCTATCCTGTGCAAGCTTCTTAATCTCCCAGTACCTACTGCAGCCTACATCCTTCCGAATCTGCTTAGTGTATTCATCTCTTGGCCTCCCTCTACGATTTTTACCCTCCACGCCGCCCTCCAGTACTAAATTGGTGATCCCTTGATGCCTCAGAACATGTCCTACAACCGATCCCTTCTTCTAGTCAAGTTGTGCCACAAACTCCTCTTCTCCCCAATTCTATTCAATACATCCTCATTAGTTATGTGAGCTACCCATCTAATCTTCAGCATTCTTCTGTAGCACCACATTTCGAAGCTTCTATTCTCTTCTTATCTAAACTATTTATCGTTCATGTTTCATTTCCATACATGGCTACACTCCATACAAATACTTTCAGAAACGACTTCCTGACACCTCAATCTATACTCGATGTTAAGAAATTTCTCTTCTTCAGAAACGCTTTCCTTGCCATTGCCAGTATACATTTTATATCCTTATGGGATCATATTCTGGGGCAACTCATGAAACCGAGCAAACGTTTTTAGGGTGCAAAAGCGAGTGATAAGAATCATTTGTGGTGTAAATTCAAGAACATCTTGTAGAAAGGAACTTTGTGTTCTAACCACTGCTTCTCAGTATATTTATTCCTTAATGAAATTTGTTGCAAGTAATACATCTCTATTTCCAACCAATTGCTAAGTACATAGTATCAGTACTAGGAATAAGAAGAATCTACATAAAGGCCTAAAATCACTTCCCTTGGTCCAAAAAAGGGTCCAATATTCAGGAACACACATTTGTAATAAATTGCCAGCAACGGTTAAAAACTTGGTTTCAGATAAAGCACGGTTTAAACAGAGTTTGAAAGACCTTTTTGATTGGCAACTCCTTCTACTCCATAGATGAATATCTTAACAGAGACTGTTAAGTCAGCTTAAGTAAAAATATCTGTTAGATTTCAGTTTTGACAACACTTGGTCACAACAGTCAAGATTAGGTATTTTGCTTATGATAAATTTATTAATAGTGGATAACAGTGTTTCATTTTGACTGTGTTAATTATGTAAATATTAGCTGTCCCAATTTACTGCATTGTATTAGCTTATTTTCGACTATCTCCTGACAAATGATCAGGGTATTAAGTATTATATTAAAATGTTTTATGCTTTTATGTCATGCTTTCTGACATGTTCCACACCCACGAGAATTATCTCATTTGTTGGGTCTATGGAACAAAAAGTGAATCTAATCTACGGTCTCAATCAAAGCTTCAGTGTTGCGGTAACTCTATTTCTCTCTTCCAAATTCCACAGGTGTGCACCCTTTGTACCGTTCTACTATAACAAGCTAATGACAAAAAGAATACGACGGAGAATATGCTAGCCGCAAATAAGGATATATGTCGAGGATGACGGTTTGCCAACAAAAGTGCCCATTATGTTGGAAGGTGCTGGGAAAAGGTACTAGCAGTCTGCAGCACTGAGGGAAGGCAGAGATGGGGTTGGAGTCGCACTCTAGTACACAGAACGAGTATTAATTTGAAAGGAAGATTCACAGTAGTAAAACCTATTCTCCATTATATCATTTGTCACAAGAGTGATAGTCTAAGAAAGCTTGACAGGAACTTCAACGAAGTCTGCAGGAGTAGGAGAAAGTCGCTGAGAGATTACAGTCTTGAGCTATGTAGTGTGAGTAATCAGGAGATAAAAATATCAGTAGGTGAAAAGCAAAACTATACGTTCACGTATTCGTCTGGCTGCAGTTTTAATTTATTTACAGTTTCTTCACTCAATGAGCTTCTCAGTTAAATCAACATCCCTTTATATTAACCTGTTGCAAACCAATAAAGGCAAGAGAAATTGGACTGAAATATACAATCTTGCTCTGTCTTGGGCGCTGACCGCCAGAGTAAAAGAAGCAAAAATAGTATCATGTCTATAAGTTATCGTGTTTTAGTGGTCCATGAAACGACACTACGGCTTCCCCTCCCACGACATCTTCATCGCAGATTAAAACTTGAGCCAAGCTTCTCAATTATTTGTTGGCTATATTACTATCTTGATCCTCATCTATAGCTTTTGTCTTCTACATCTCCTTCTAGTACCATGGAAGGTACTCTATAATCTCTAAAAAAAATGTCCTATCATCCTGTACATTTTCCTGATCATGTTTTCTGCATATTTTTTAAAATCCCGGTCCTACAGAGAACCTGTTCAATTCTTATCAGTACACTTAATCTTCAACACCCTCTTATTTTCCGCTTTTCCTGTAGTCCATGATTCACTTCGATACTGCGTTGCGTATCAGAAATTTCGTCTTCAAAAGAGGCCTACGTTTGATACTACTATGCTTCTTTTGGTCACGATTTTTATATCCTTTTTGTTTCTCTGTCATATGTTATTTGTCTTACAAGGTAGCATAATTCATTCACTTCGCGTACTTCGTGCTGTCCAATTTTGCTGTTAAGTTTATCGCTAATCTCATTTCTGCTAATCCTCATTACTTTCACCTTTCTTCGGTTTAGTCTCAGTTCATAGTGTATGGTCACTAGACGGTTCATTCCGTTCAAGAGGTCACTCAGTTCTTCCTCACTTTCACTGAAGATAGAAAAGTCATCACCGAATCTTATTATTGGTATCCTTACAGCCAGAATGTTAATCCAACTCCAGAACTCATCGTATTACTTCTCGGTGCATAGACTGAAGAGTAAGTGTGAAAGACTGCATATCTGTTTTATGTCCTTTCTAATCTAAGCATTTTGTTTTTGGTCTTCGATTCATATTTTTCCCTCTTGATTCTTGTAGATGTTGTACATGAACTGTCTTTCTCTATATTTACACCTATTTTCCTGAAAATTTCAAGCATTTTGCACCATTTTATATTTCTGAACTACCTTTCTAGGTCTTTAAAGGTATCTTGATTTTTCTTAGGTCTTGTTTCCCTTTTCAAGCGTAACGTTAGAATTACCTCTCTGGTGTCTTTAGCTTTCCGAAAACCAAACTGACTGTCATCCTACAGATCTTCAATTTTATTTTCAATTCTTCTGTTTATTATTCTTGTTCAAATGACTCCAAGCAGTGTGGGACTTAACATCTGAGGTCATCAGTCCCCTAGACAAAACTACAGGAACCTAACTAACCTAAGGACACGACACACATCCATGCCTGAGGCAGGATTCGACCTGCGACCGTAGGAGTCGCGCGGTTCCGTTCTGAAGCGCTTAGAGCGGCTCGGCCACAGCGGCCGGCATTATTCTTGTTATCACTTCATTATCATCCGTTATTGTCATCAATCTGCGATAGTTTTCGCAATTATCTGCCCCTTTTATCTTCTGGATAGAGCAGGTGATATTTTTTCGGAACTCTGATCGTATGTCTCCAGAGCCATGGATTCTACAGATCAACTTAAAAAGACGTTTGGTAGTCACTCTCTCAATGATTTTAGGAATTACGAAGGAAAAAGCTAAGTTAAACTCTGACTCCACCACTGGATTCCGTAAGTCTTTAAAATCAATTGCCATTTCTCCTTCTATCACGTCATCAGACAATTCCTCTCCTTTATGCAATCTATTCTTTCACCCATCCTCTCTCTCTTTCGCGTTTAACGATGGAATTTCTCTTGCACTCTTAATTTTGATGTTTTTGCTTTTAATTTCACCATAGGTTGTTTTGAGTTTCCTATATGCTGAAGCTGTACTCTCTACGACAATTTCTTTTTCGATTTCTTCACATTTTCCTGGAGCGATTTTGCCTTGGCTTTCCTACATTTGCTGTTTATTTCACTCCCAACTGACTTACACTGCTTTTCATTAACTTTTCACTTCCTTCTTTCGATGATCTATTGATTTCTTCTTTTATGCACGGTTGCATAGCAGTATCGTTTGTTGTGCCTATATTTGTTCAGCTTCCATGATTTTCCGTCTTAGAGATGTCCATTCCTTAGAGCAACAACTCGAAGTCGCATGACTCAACAAATCGTTTGAAATCCCCTGAAGAAACATTAATCCATTCTGCCTCTATAGTCGTCCATATTTGTGAAAGTGTTGCCGGTGCAGGATATTGTGTCCATAAATGTTCGACGGGATTCATGTTGGTCAATCTGCTAACCAAATCATTCGCTCCAATTATCGAGAACGTTCTTCAAACCAAACGCGAACAATTGTGGTCTGGAGATGCGGCGCATTGTCATCCATAAAAATTTCATCACTGTTTCGGAACAAGAAATCCATGAAAGGCTACAAACGGTCTCCAAGAAGCCAACATAACCATTTCCAGTCAATGATCGGTTCGGTTGGATCAGAGGACCCAGTCCATTTCATTAAACACAGCCCACACCATTATGGAGCCACCACAAGGTTGCACAGTGCCTTGTTGATACCTTGGGTCCATGGTTTCGTGGAATCTACACTCGATCCCTGCCATCAGCTCTTACCAACTGTAATCGGGACTCATCTGACCGGGTCTCGGTTTTCCAGTCGCCTAAGGTCCAACCGATAGAGTCACGAGCCGAGGAGAGGTGCTACAGGAGATGTGCTGTTAGAAAAGGCACTCGTATCGGTCTTCTTTTGCCACAGCCCATTAACGCCAAATTTCACCTCACTGTCCTAGCGGATATGTTCATCGTACTCGCCAAATTGATTTCTGCGGTTATTTCATGTCGTGTTGCTTGTCTATTAGCACTGACATTTCAATGCAAACGCTTCTGCTCTCGGTCGTTAAGTGAAGGCCATCGGCCACTGCGTTGTCTTTAGTTTGAGATAACGTCTTAAATTTGGTACTCTCGGCACTTTCTTGACGTGGTGGATCTCAGAATGCTAAATTCCCCCAACGATTTCCGAAATGCAATGTCCCATGCGTCTAGCTCCAAATGGTATTCCACTTTCAAAGTCTGTTAGTTCCCGTCGTGCAGCCATAGTCGTGATGGAAACCTTTTCCCATGAATCACCTGAGTACAAATAACAGCCCTGCCTATGCACTGTCGTTTTATGCCCTACTCACGCGATACTACCGCCATCTGAATATGTACATAACGCTATCCTATGACTTTTGTCACCTCATTGCAAATCTGCTCCAGGATGTACCTTACGATTCGATATCCGATTTCGCAATCTCTGGCTGATGGTGACGTTATCCAGCTGGAAACCTCCTACGTGTCTTCAACGTATACCTCCTCCACCTGTGGTTTTTGAACAGTGCATTCGCTCAAAATTACTGGAAACTCACTTAGTCATTCCCCCTTTTTGTACCTACTACCGAGCCCATGTTATCCCACAGTCAGTTTTCTGTTCCATCCCCTAGTACAGCATTAAATTCAGTCATGATGCTCTTTACCTGTTAAATATCGTCATATGCTTTCTCTGTCTCTTCATCTGCTTGTGACTTCGACATGTATAACAGAACTATTCTAGTTGGCGCTGATTTGCTTTCAGTTCTGATGACAATAATCCTACCACAGAAATGTTCACAGTAACACACTTTCTGCCACACCTTCCTATTCGTAACGAATCCTCTTCTCATTATATCATTTTCTGCTGCTGTTGATATTACCCTATATTCGTCTGCCCAGAAGCCCTCGTCTTCTTCCCATTTTACCCCACTGCCTTCGCTACATCTAGATATAGCCTTTGCATTTACCTTTTCAGATTTTCTAGTATGCCTACCACATTCAGATTTCGAGATTCAGTGTTCTGGCTACTAGAATATTGCCCTTCCATTGGTTATTCAATTCTTTTCTCACGGTCACCTCCGCCTCTGCATCCCTCTCCCGGAGATCCGAATGGGTGACGAATTTAGAATGTTTTGCCAATCGACAGGCCATTGTGAAACTTTTTTGGGTAAAGGGAACATGTCCTGTGGATATACGTGGCGTGTCCTTATAACAGTAGCTTCTATTTTCTTCTGAACGCTCTCATTGCTGATCATTTGCTGGTTATTATAGGAGTAGTTTCCCATTCCAAGAGAAAGTGAGCACTCCAAACCTCTGTCTGCTCTTCGTTCTCTTTGACAAGACCGTTGGCAGAACGAGGATGATTACTTGCACCGGAAGTCTGAGGCCGCCTCTACTGATGATTTTTATTCACAATTTAGCCAGTGGCTGGGATCAAACGTGGAACTCGGGATGTTTTGGCTACTAGTAAAAGACATTATTCTTACATACAGGTTGTATATTGTGTTACTCCTATCTACTCTGTGCAGTTATACTGAATTTATAATAATTTGAATATCCAATAATATATAAGGGGTGGCCAAAAAGTTTCCGTTCGAAGGCTGTACAAGCCAGAATCGGTTTGCCACTCTGGCAAAATCGCCGCGAGCACTGAGGGAATCATCCCACCGATGGACCAGATTAAAAATAGCCGTTGCGTGAAACACCATGTCTTGCTGCATAAATAAGTCGGTAATCTGCCTGCTGAACGTCTCCTCCGACATGAATCGTGGACCATTAAAGGCCTTTTTTAAGGAACCAAAGGCGTGATAATGGCATGGGGAGAGATAAGGTGTCTCGCGCTTGAATTGACGTATCTTGTGCGTTACGACATTTGCGATATGGGGACGTGCGTTATCATGAAGCAGCAGCACACCTTGTCGCAGGTTTTGGGAAAAATGCTGCCCCACCCGCATTTAGATGAACAGGCATCCGATTTGCTTTTTGTTCTGCATTCAACGCCAGGGACATGGACAGGCTGCAGACATTATGGTAGCCTAACTCCTGTGTCACATGCTACCAAAGCTGTTGTCAAGGTTCTTACCTAACGCACGAATGGCTATGTGCTATCTGCCCTAATCGCTTCATCAACTGGCCACTGGTAATTGTCCGTAATGGATGAGGCTGGGTTCCCATATCTTCCGACGTCTTGTGTTGAATCGGGACCAGCAGAGAACATGGCGCACTATTCCAAAACGGCGATTTTCCACAGATAGGCTACCCCAAACACGTTCTTCATCTCAGCAGGATGTCCACCGGTGTTTGTCCTTGCGGAGTGAAGAAAAGAACAAATGCATGTTGGTCCCGTTTGCATGCATCTACATCTACACATATACTCCGCTAGCCACCAAGCGGTGTGTGGCGGAGGGCACAATTCGCGCCAAAGTCATATTTCCCCCCTCTGTTCCACTCGCGGATCGCGCGAGGGAAAAACGACTGTCTGAAAGCCTCAGTACGAGCTCTAATTTCCCTTATCTTTGAATGGTGATCATTGCGCGATTTGAAAGTTGGAGGTAATAATATATGCTCTACATCCTCAGTGAAGATCGAATTTCGGAATTTAGTGAGCAGCCCCTTCCGTTTAGCGCGCCGTCTTTCTGCAAGTGTGTCCCACTTCAAACTTTCTATGAGATTTGTAACGCTGGCTAGATGTACCAGTCACGAATCTTGCTGCCGGCCTCGGTGGTCGTGCGGTTATAGGCGCTCCAGTCCGGAGCCGCGCTGCTGCTACGGTCGCAGGTTCGAATCCTGCCTCGGGCATGGATGTGTGTGATGTCCTTAGGTTAGTTAGGTTTAATTAGTTCTAAGTTCTAGGGGACTGATGACCACAGCAGTTGAGTCCCATAGTGCTCAGAGCCATTTGAACCATTTTTGAACGAATCTTGCTGCTCTTCTTTGGACCTTCTCAATCTCTTGAATCAGACCCAACTGGTTAGGGTCCCATACAGACGAACGATACTCCAAGACAGGACGAACTAACGTATTAAAGCTATTTCCTTTGTTGAAGGACTGCATCGCTTCAGGATTCTACCAATAAACCGCAATCTAGAATTTGCCTTACCCATTACTTATGTAATCTGATCGTTCCATTCGAGATCATTTCGAATACTCACACCAAGATACTTTACGGATGTTACCGCTTTCAATGACTGGGAATTTATTTTGTACACGTGGATTAATGGGGATTTTCGCCTTGTTATACGCATTAGGTTACACTTACTAATATTGAGAGATAACTGCCAGTCATTACACCACGCATATGTTTCCTGCAAATCCTCATTGATTTGTTCACAACTTTCGTGTGATACTACTTTCCCGTAGACTACAGCATCATCGGCAAACAGTCTAGTGCCGCTGTCAATACCATCAACCAGATCGTTTATGCAAATCGTAAAAAGCAGCGGACTTATTACGCTGCCCTGGGGCACACCTGAAGTTAAGCTTATTCTCTTGAAGTCATCCAGTTCAGGGCGGCATACTACTCCCTGTCTCTTAGAAAACATTCTATCCAACCGCTCATGTCATCGGATAGACCGTAAGCGCGCACTTTTTGGAGCAAGCGACAGTGCGGAACTGAGTCGAATGCCTCTCGAAAGTCGAGAAATATGGCATCAGTCTGGGAGCCGGTATCTAGAGCCTGTTGTATATCATGAACAAAGAGCGCCAGCAGTGTCTCGCATGACCGCTGTTTCCCAAGACCTCGCTGGTTTCTGCAGATGAGCTTCTCAGAGTCTAGAAAGGTCATTATGTCTGAACACAAAATATGTTCCATGATTCTACAACAAATCGATGTCAGTGAAATTGGCCGGTAATTATGTGCATCCGATTTTCTAGCCTTTTTATAATTGCTATGACCTGGGCCTTCTTCCAGTCCAATGGAACTTCCCGCTGTTCCAATGATTCCTGATAGATGGTGGATAAGAATGGTGCTATATTTGTAGCATAGCCAACATATGATCTTGCGGGGACACCATATAGGCCAGATGCCTTCCTAGCGTCTAAGGATCTTAACTGTTTTACAATCCCAGATACACTAAACACTATGTCTGCCATCCTTGTGTTCGTTCGATAATTGAAAGGGGGAATGGTGCTGCAGTCCTCTACCGTAAACGAGTTTTTGAAAGCTGGGCTTAGAATTGGTAATAACGTCATTGTAGTTCACGTTTCTGCATTTATTTCACGCAACTCGGAAAGATACGAATTCCACAGTAATCCTTTTCGTAGATGCCAGTGCTTACATACCCGCATCGGAGTCGCGCTACGTCGCATGTGCGCTACAGCATCGCCCTCAAACGGAAACATTTGATCGCCCTTTATAGTAAATGTTTTGTAAATTGGACATTTGCGACAATGATGGAAGCTGAAGAAATGGTGCAAATGGCTCTGAGCACTATGGGACTTAACATCTAGGGTCATCAGTCCCCTAGAATTTAGAACTACTTAAACCTAACTAACCTAACGACATCACACACATCCATGCCCGAGGCAGGATTCGAACTGCGACCGTAGCAGTCTCGCGGTCCCGGACTGAAGCGCCTAGAACCGCTCTGCCACCGCGGCCGGCGCTGAAGAAATGATTTAATATTTGTGCCAAGGCCGTAACTTGAATCTGGGTCGTCTTGCTTACTAGGCAGGAATGCTAGCCAGTACACCAACACAACACTAGTAACATTGCAGAACGGACTACCCAAGTCCATTGCCTTCCCAACACAAACCTCCATTCAAAAAATGGCTCTGAGCACTATGGGACTTAACATCTGTGGTCATCAGTCCCCTAGAACTTAGAACTACTTAAACCTAACTAACCTAAGGACATCACACACATCCATGCCCGAGGCAGGATTCGAACCTGCGACCGTAGCAGTCCCGCGGTTCCGGACTGAGCGCCTAGAACCGCTAGACCACCGCGGCCGGCAAACCTCCATTCATATCTTTTGCTTATTTTCCCCTTGTTAGATAGATGGGGAGAGCATTGGACTTCGGTAGTCCGTGCAGGAAAGTTAGCCATCGTGCTGTGGCAAGCGTTCTTGTCTAGCAACCGAGAAGACATAGGTTCAAGTCCTGCCTGTGGCAAAAAATTTAGTTTAATTGTTCGTCTTCATCTACATCTACATCTACATACATACTGCGCAATCCACCATACGGTGCGTGGCGAAGGGTACCTCGTACCACAACTAGCATCTTCTCTCCCTGTCCCACTCCCAAACAGAAAGAGGGAAAATTGACTGCCTATATGCCTCTGTACGAGCCAAATCTCTCTTATCTTTGTGGTCTTTCTGCGGAATGTAAGTTGGCGGCAGTAAAATTGTACTGCAGTCAGCCTCAAATGCTGGTTCTCTAAATTTCCTCAGTAGCGATTCACGAGAAGAACGCCTCCTTTCCTCCAGAGATTCCCACCCAAGTTCCTGAAGCATTTCCGTAACACTCGCGTGTTGATCAAACCTACCAGTAACAAATCTAGCAGCCCACCTCTGAATTGCTTCTATGTCCTCCCTCAATCCGGTAACAAATCTAGCAGCCCACCTCTGAATTGCTTCTATGTCCTCCCTCAATCCGAGCTGATAGGGATCCCAAACGCTCGAGCAGTACTCAAGAATAGGTCGTATTAGTGTTTATAAGCGGGCTCCTTTACAGATGAACCACATGTTCCCAAAATTCTACCAATGAACCGAAGACGACTACCCGCCTTCCGCACAACTGTCATTACATGCTTGTCCCACTTCATATCGCTCTGCAGTGTTACGCCCAAATATTTAATCGACGTGGCTGTGTCAAGCGCTACACTACTAATGGAGTATTCAAACATTACAGGATTCTTTTTCCTATTCAGCTGCATTAATTTACATTTATCTATATTTAGAGTTAGCTGCCATTCTTTACACCAATCACAAATCCTGTCCAAGTCATCTTGTATCCTCCTACAGTCACTCAACGACGACACCTTCCCGTACACCACAGCATTATGAGCAAACAGCCACACATTGCTATCCACCCTATCCAAAAGATCATTTATGTAGATAGAAAACAACAGCGGACCTACCACACTTCCCTGGGGCACTCCAGATTATACCCTCACCTCCGATGAACACTCACCATCGAGGACAACGTAGTGGGTTCTATTACTTAAGAAGTCATTATCGTAGATGAAGATGAGACCCAAATGTCTCAAGGAAAATTTTATTACATAAAAGGAATTGGACATTTATCACGTCATCATCGTGGTATTGTAACTTTAACGACCAGCAGAATGTTTATATTGATCAAAGCTCATAAAGTCGTTCACAGTGACGGAATTGACCTGACTGCATTCATGAAAATGTGTTTTGACTGGCGCGCACTACTCTGCTCCTGAGTACGTCACAATGGAAAAGCGGCTGGCTGCCGCATTGCTGTCGCTCGCCTCCTCCTCAGCGGGTGACAGTACCTGTGTGTCGGCCAGCCTGGAGAGCTCGGGGTGCAGGTAGTAGGAGATGCCCGACAGCGCCCCCGGCAGCATGAGGCCGCGCACCAGCAGGATGGACAGGACCACGTACGGCAGCGTCGCCGTCGCCCACACCACCTTGCCTGCGAACACAGTGGCGGCCGCTCACAGTAGGCGTCGCTGCTGGTAGTTACCTTCACCACGGCCTCCCTAGACAGTATCTGATCAACACTATCCGGACACTCGCCAGTATAAAGAGACGCATCGAGTATTGTGTTATCAGGTAGACCAGGCTGGGAAGAAGATATCTATACTCGTATATCAGAATATCGATATTTCTGTATTATATCGACATATGCAGCCGAAACTTAAATTGTCGACCTATCGAGTAGATACTTTACACCGAATATCAAAAGCGATACTTTCAAAATCTGTCTTCTCTTAATTCATAGGCGCTATAGGTCTCATCAACAGATTTCTTGCCTATTGCGACTACTACCAATCTTTGAAATCTGACAGTAAATGCCTTACGACGGGCTTAATTTAATTTCATATTCAGCACTACAAACGGACACCAGATCTGAACATGAATGTTTCTGTACTGTCTATTCATGAAAGTTTGATGCTTCTGTGTGTCATTTATGCCATTGCAAATGATAGTAAAGAAATCACCACTCCCTGATCCCAGATATGAGGGAGAATGTGCGATTCCAGAAACACTACAGCCTGCACACATGACAATGTCATATGCTACAGCTATGATGACGTCGCTCTTGCTGACAATGGTACTCTTGTCCATTACGCCTGCTACAGTGGGCCTTCAGGGGTGCTCGACCGTGCCTGTCCCCTGAAGGTTGCGCCCTCTCTTCCTGCTGCTTTCCCCACGCTGACTTTGGGAGCTATGGCTTCCCGTTCATCAGGGACACTGATCCCCATCCCCCAGGTGGAGATGCATCACCCTCATCTGGCATCTCATGTCAGGAAGGGCTCCCTTGGGACACTGCCCTCCAAGGTTTCTACCAGCCTGCAACTGGATACAAGCCAGGGAATGAAGAAGCCACAGGTTGCAGGTAATACGTCTTCGTGACCTTCCACAATCTCTGAAATTCAGGGAAGCCCTTCCATTTATTTAAATCTCCTAAGGAGAAGAAAGACAAAAAGAAGTCTTACCAGACAAAGTAGGTTCTGGTGTTCCCCATGCTGCCGAGTGCCAAATGTTCTGCTGAGGTGGCGATCCTAGTGACCCCTGAGACTCCTGATTGCACCACACAATGTGCCTCAGAACTTATGTGTATTGATACCATAACCTCTCAAGGAATGGCAGCAGGTGACCCTGGGGCATACCCTGCGTCCTTGGTCCCTTTATGCCCACCCAATATATCGGCAGCATGATTCTTCATTGGAATTGTAGTAATTTTTTCTACCACATGGCTAAGCTATGACACCTCTTAATTTCCTCCCCTGCTTCTTGCATTGCCCTTCAGGAAACTTGGTTTCCAGCAATGTGGATTCCTGCCCATCATGGCAACTAGGGAACTGTGCCAACTACGAAAAGATGTCGGGCGGAGTTTGCACATATGTTCTGGACTCTGTATATAGCGAACTAGTGCATCTTGATGCAACTTTGGAGGCTGGGGCTGCTTGGGTAAGGGCATTTTAGGATTTTAACAACTGTGAAGTGCCTCAGAATACGTCTGAATTTTTTCTCAGCTCTCCCCATCTTTCCACCCTCCCCAATGTTGGGCGACTTCAATGCCCATAACGCTTTGTGGGATGGGACGAGTTTGAAAACTTACTTGCAGATCTCTCGATCTGTGTTTCTTGAATGCTGGTTCCCCCACACACTTCATTGTGGCACATGGAACTTACTCAGCCACTGATATTTCTGTTTGCAGCGCTGGTCTTCTCCCATCCATTCACTGGAGAGTCCACAATTACCTATGAGGTAGTAACCACCTTTTGAACTTCCTGTCACTTCCCTGTGTCACTTCCCTGGGTTCTCAACAATGCCAACTGGGATAATTTCCCCCCACTGTCGTTCTTAGCTCCCGACTAGATAGAGATATTGACACGGCTGTCCAGAGTGCAACATCAGCCATTTTATTGCCAACACACTTAGTGATCCCTTATTCTTCAGCCCCCCCCCCCCCCCCCATTGGAAGATAGTACCTTAGTGGACCTTTGAAATCACCGAGCTATTAGAGATCGCTGATGAGCTCTCAAACGCCATAAGTGGCATCCATCGAAGGAGCACCTTATTGTCTTTAAATGGCTCTGTGGCTGGGTCCACCATGAAATAAAATAACGGAAGCAACCACTGGGCCATGTATGTCGCCTTTTTTTTTTAAATTTCGAAATGTGTGTGAAATCTTATAGGACTTAACTGCTAAGGTTATCAGTCCCTAAGCTTACACACTATTTAACCTAAATTATCCTAAGGACAAACACACACACACACCCGTGCCCAAGGGAGGACTCGAACCTCCACCGTGACCAGCCGCACAGTCCATGACTGCAGCGCCCTAGACCGCTCGGCTAATCCCGCACGGCATGTCTCCTTTACAAGTTTGGGTGAAGATAAGACACCGATACTGATACCAGTCCCCTGCGGATGTTCCTGGTATTACCTTGAATGATGCTGTCTTCAGTGATCCAGATACTGTCGCTGAACATTTTGCTTCGCATTATGCTCGAGTCTCTGTGTCTGAGAACTACCAATCTACCTTTCATTTCCTCAAACAGTGGATGGAGAGCATGCACTTATGTTTGACTACACACCACTTGGAGTCCTACAATGCCTCATTAGGTAGTGGATTGTCAGCGTAATCTCTTTACCATTTTCAACCATATCTTGATGATGAAACTGGGTAAGCATATGCTAAAGATGGACAGCTGTCGCCTAATTAGTCTCACCAATGTTCTCTGCTAGTTGCTCAAACGTGTGGTGAGCTGCTAGCTGAGTTGGCTTCTTGAGTTTCCAGGCCTTCTTGGTCCACGCCACTCTTTTTGCCAAGACCGTTCCATTGCTGATAATTTGGTTGCCTAGAGTGTGCCACCCAGAACGCTTTTGACCAGTGTCAGTACCTTACTGTTGTCTTCTTCGACCTAGAAAAGGCTTATGACATCTCATGGCGACACCATATCCTCGCTAGCTTACATGAGTAGGGTCTCCAAGGCCCGCTTCCGTGTTTTGTCCAGAAGTGCTTGTCATACCATACTTTCTGGGCTCGAATTGCTGTCCCATAGGACTCTGCATTGAGTATCTCTCTCTTTCTAGTAGTCATCAACGGTCTAGCAGCAGCTGTGGGTCTTCAGTATCATCCTTCTTGTATTCTGACCTTTTCTGCTTTTATGATTGGTCCTCTAATGTAGATATCACTGAATTCCAACTGCAGGGTGTCATTTACAAGGTAAAGTCATGGGTCCTCACCCACAGCTTCCAGTTTTCAGCCACCAAGACTCACGTTATGCACTTCTGTCGACGTCATATTGTTAATCCACAACCAGAACTTTACCTCAGCAACCATTTACTTAATGTGGTGGATACTTACCGTTTTTTGTGACTGTTCTTAGATGCCTGGTTGACCTGGCTTTCCATTTTCGCCAACTGAAGCACCTTAATACACTTCAGTAACACCAGCTGGGATGCAGACCACACTACCTTTCTGCAGCTTTACAAAGCCCTGATCCTGTCCCATCTTGGTTACAGGAGTCTGGCATATGGTTCAGCATCCTCTAAAGCATTGCAGTCACTGTACTGAATACACCACTGTGGGGTCAGAGTTGCGACAGGACTTTTTCGAACTAGCCCTTTGAACAGCTTACTCATGGAGGTTGGGGTCCCTCCACTATGGATCAGGCGCCAGCAATATCGACTCATTTATGCTATAAATGTTTGCAGCTCCCCTAAGCATCTGAACTACCATGTCCTTTCTCCTAGTAAGGAGATCCACCTCCCACAACAGTGACACAGAACTGGGGAGACAACTGCAATCCGACTACAATCTGTCTGCTCTGAAATCAAAATTCCCCCACTGTCACCTCTTATCAGGCAGCAATTTTGTACATCTCCAAGGCATATACCCCAACCTCAGATCTGTATCAATTTATCCTTTAGACTGAAAGATTCCATTGATCCCATTGTTTTTCACCGCTTGTTCCTGGCTGATCTTGATGCACTATTGGGTTGAGAAGTGGTATACACTAAAGGCTTAGTGGTCGCTGGATGAACTGGTTTTGTATACACACATGCAAGGTGCAGTGAATTGCTGCTGAATGGATGCAGTGTCTTCACTGCTAAATTGGTGGTCATCAAACAAGCCCTTAGCCACACTCGTTCTTGTAGTGGTAAGAGGCTTCTATTCTGCAGTGACTCCCACTCAGCACTGTCCTCGTCACCTGCTAGTCACAACTATTCAGGATATTCTTTCTGACCTCCATCAAGCAGGGTGCTGGTCATCTTTGTTTGGACCCCTGCACACGTTGGGATCTCAGGGAACGAACATGCTGACTAGTTGGCAAAGTTGGATAGTAGGAGGCCAGTTTTAGAAATGAGGGTCCCAGAACTGGACCTTCAGCCGACTCTACACCATCATTTGCTGGAGGTCTGGAACTTGGAATGTTCCACCCTGCACTCTCCAAAAGAAATGAGAGCAATAATAATTTAAAAAAACGCGATCATATGGCAGTCTTCCCTTCGTGCTTCTTGCAGGGAATCAGCTGTCCTTTGTTGGCTACACATTGGACACACTTGGCTGATCCATGGCCATATTCGTCCACTGAGGACATCCTTTATTGCCGATTTGGCGCCTGCCTAACAATAACTTACATCCTACTAGACTCCCAGTTTGGCTGCTTTGCGGCGATATCTTAAACTTACTAACATGCTACTACCTCTAGTGCTAGCTGGCGATGCCAAGGCAGCTGACCTGGTTTTATGTTTTCCCTGCGAAGATCTCGTCTCTGTGAGGTAGCTCGCTTGGTTTCATTGGCCGCCAGAGGGGTTGGAGAGGCACCCCTCGCCTCCTCTGGCCCAGAGGACCAACAGCGGCTCATGGCTCTTGCTCCTTGATCCGGTTTGGCCCCTACCCTTTCCACTTTTTATTATCCTTATACTTTTATATTTGCGTTTTTAATGTTTTGTCTTTCCTGAAATTTTATCATCTTGTCCATGTTATCGTTTTCTTGGGGTAACAGGGGACGAGACGGTGCTGGTTGGCTGCAGAGGGCACGTCTCCCACCACATACCATGCTCCAGCGACCTCCAGCTACGTTTTGGGTAGCGTGGGTTGTCCATCTTAATCCTCCTCGCTGCTCTCCTACAACTCCTTGCTTTTATCTCTGTCTTATTGTATCTTGGTTCCAGTTGGGCTTCCTTGAATTTGTCTTTTGTATTCTTCCTCTGAGAATTATTCCTGGCTCGATGCATACAGGATGAAGGAAATGATGACACTGCAGTTTAGTCTGTTTAACTATAAAAAACCAATCAACCAATTAACTGGAGTCACTTTGATTCCTCCCATATGATGTTGTGTACTGTTCCATGGTCACTTACTGCCGTTCGAATCTGATTACATTTCTGAAAAGACTACAGTACCCAACAGCATGGTCGACATTCCAGTTTCCGCAGTCACAGTTATCGCTGATTCTGGGTTCCCGGAAATGCGTGGGCTTACGTCATAAAGTTTAGTTGTTTTTTTGTACAAAGTAGAAATAAATATGTTCTGGTGCATTGAACGATATTCCAAGAGCAGAGTATTTTTTAAATAAGAAGAGAGAGAGTGAGAGAGTGAAAATTTCCCCTTCCTAGCAGTGAAATCTTCGGTCAAGCGTCCGGTGGTAGCAGAAGACATCGGCGCTGCAAGAGAGCAGAACCAGCATTCTTCAACAAGTAAGTCCACGAAAACGCTTTACATTTCACCGAGCCACCGCAACATGTTAACTTTCCTATGTTTTAATTCAGATTCTGCACTCCATCAATCAGATACAGACGAAGAATAACATTTTGACAAACACGCTGAGTGGAATGAGCAGTTGTGTGATCGGCAAGAGTAATGCTGTTAAAGAGGAAATTACTTCTTCAAATGGAGCTTTGAAGGCGGCGCTCTGTGAGGAAGTTGACACTCTAGCAAATAAAGTGCAAAAGTTAGAGAACAGAATCCCTAAGATGGAAAATTGGATTTCAAACTGTCCAAAATGACTTGCTAGAAGAAACAGACATTAGAGAAATACCGAAAGAACAAATAAATCATTTTGTAACAATGGATAACTGATTGTTTAGTTGTCACACGTGTGAATGTAAGAGAATATATAGCTGTTCAATAGCCCGGCTCTGAAGCCAAATGGTCAGTTTGGTTCGAGGAGCCGTGGGGCACGGATGTGCTATTTACGTCCCTGCTGTGGAGAGCACACTTGATGTGTGTCTACTTGCTTCGGCCGTTTCGAGCGTCCTAGTGCTTTTATCATTTAGAATGGATGACTCTTACAGAAAATCGACATTGAAATTCAGTTTCAGGAGTAAATTGACTCGGTCAGAATCTCTAGAAGCAGAAAGTTTTCTCCAAGACGATGTAAAGATCCCAGATGATGAGCTTGTTACGAGGCACTTTTCCATAGTCAGTAGTGTGGTGCATGAAAAGCTTCTCAATGACACAACCTGCGACAGAAGCCTTGAAGGGATAAAAACGGGCTCAAATTCTGCCCTCGGATGATAATGTGGGTGCTGTGGAGATCGTTCATGCCGGGCTGGAATTGCGGATGAACCAAGTCTTTGAACTATTTTCGAAATGCCCGCAGACGAGGTGGTGTCTGAACTCCGTCCTTACAGGATGCATGGACATGTTGCTGAGAAATGGGCTCATTTCAGCATATAATGCGGTGTGACAGGTCTGCATTACTTTCAGTAAACATGTCCTGTCCTGTATAAACATTACAGGATGCAGAGTCATCATCATTTACGACAGACAACTGAAGAGGTGCTCGGAGTGCCGTAAATAAGGCCACATGTGGTCAGAATGTCTGTAGACGAGGATAGCACAACTGCTACTTACAGGCCCAATCCCTCCCCCATTCCCAACATCCCTACCTGTGACAGACGTGGCAGCGTTCAAGTATTAAGTCAGCACGTTGAGGCTCTGACAGCCCCTAGCGACACTCTACTGATGACTTAGGCACTGCAGAGGAACCATGGAAATCAAGCAACTCCCACTATCATCACAGCCAATGGAAGCATAAATGTTGACACCATGGTAGTGCCCGCAGCGGTGTTGGTGCCAGCCCATTGGGACTCTTTGCTACCAACCTACATGAAAGCCCAATCATAAACACCGATCGCTGAAGAAGCACAAGAGAAGGTGGAGGACATCATTCGATGGCCATGTAATACAGTTACAAACAGATGATGCTCCATCTCGCCCAGAGATAGTGCGCTGATAGAAGCCATGAAAACAACATGCAACCTATGCCCACTAAATGGACCAGACACTATTGAACCCCTGTTAAAAGTGACACAATCTGACGATGATTGCAAGGGTGGACAATGCTCCCCTGCCACTGCAGCACCAACGTCGACCACGAACCCCTTGAAGGTGCTAATGGCTGATGCCTCCCCCTGCCCATCACTGTTGGTCGATGATGACGACGAATATACGGTGACTAAAGTTGTGCCAGTGTCCAAGGTCCCAGCAGGCCATGATTAATAAATTACTGGTGAAGTGGAAAAGATGCACGAATCGACACTGAAAAAGATGTCGAATCATCACATCCATTTGCTGCAATGTGTGTCGCTGCACCTGCAGACGTGCAGCAGGCCTACTGGATTGGTTCCATCAATCTCAACACCGTTGGTTCGAAAGTGAAGCTTCAATGGCCGCACGATATGCTAAGACTGTCAGATGAGGACATTGTGCTTATGCCAGAAATTCGTTTGGAAATCTTTCCAGGCATTAGTGTTACGCCTTGTACGTTACTCCTGCTGGTGATGCTGGCAGCGGTATGGCCACAATGGCGCGAGTTGGCATAGAGGCTTACAAAGTGAGGTATTTGCCATTGGCCACATGACACAAGGTACACGGCTTGTAGATAGATGTTCCCCCTCTGGAATGGACGTGAGATATGACCAGTCGTATTTCTATTTAGAGAAGATGAAGCCTCTCTTCCTTGGACTCTATGTCAACTGCATCCATGGTGGTGACTTCAATTGCATATTTCATCCAAAAGATCAGTCACCCAGTTACACCAAGTACCTGAAATTCGTCTGCTGGTGCAAGAACTATGTCTTCTAGAGAATTGGGAAAGGGTGCATGGCAACTGCCCAGAGAATACACATCCGTCGCCAGTCACTCTGCAAATCGCCTCAATCGCATTTATGTCTCCCCGATCAGACGGCAGTAACGATGCACGCAGAAAGACAGTCGTTAGCCTTTTCCGATCGTAGCCCACCTCTCTCCGTCGTCACAAGGTATACAGGAGTCGTGGCTGCTGGAAAATGAGGGTGGAAAATGAAAATGTCGTCGACTTATAGAGGACATGTGGACTGCCTGCAAAGATCGACAGCTGAGATATGCCTCCACGTTGAAACAGTGACTTGAATGCTCTAAATTGGCACTACAGCGTTCAGTGATCCAATATGAAAGAGAACAATCGTGCCTTTGATATCGCCACACGACGGAATATTTCAGTACACTGCTCAAAAAATGGTAAGCCCACCAACTCCTGACAGATAGACAGAGATTCGTCGCATCAAGGTGAAGATCATCTCACCTATGTGGCAATGTCTCGAAGGCGTCGTGGTGGGAGCATACTGTCAAGATTGGGTCAACAGTGACCCTCAACAGCGATGACGAATGATGATTCACGTTCTTGACATGCCAGATGGTCGCCGTTTGACTACGTAGGCACACATTGCGAATGCATTCGTTGACCACTGCTGCCGGTTTTACCATGAGAGCAAAATTATGGTACAGCTTTTGCTAAAGTGTCACAGTCGACATTAGGGCTTGAAATATTGTGTAAATGTACTTGTTTTGGTACAGCGGTGCTACCTCTCGACCGTTTCCATCCCCTTGGCTGTACACAAATTCCATCTCGGTTTGTTCCGACACGAATACGGGGCCACTTTGCTGTTTAACAGATGCGTCAAACACACAGCGTGCAATACACAAGGAACACACGGCAAGTGGTCAGAAGAACTTTCATTCGTCAGCGCCATTTACCGTGGCAACCATGCATTTCCGGCCACATGTTCGTAGGACCTTTTTTCTTCTATTTCGAGTCAGAAATTCGTCTCTGCAGTTCGTCAGTTTTATTAATGTTCAACCTGTACATATAAACGTGGTCAGAGGAACTTTCATTCGTCAGCGCCATCTACCGTGGCAACCATGTATTTCCGGACACATGTTCGTAGGACCTTTTCTCTTCTGTTTCGAGTCAGGAATTCGTCTGTGCAGTTTGTCGGTTTTATTAATGTTCAGCCTGTACATATAAACAAAAAACATTGTTATGGTAAAACATCTCTGCGACTTTGATTTTCTTCTTCTCACTTATAGCCTGAATAATGTGTTGTAGATTGTTATAAAGGAGTATTTAAAAATGGTAGGCGTCGCTGCCTTCAGGGTGGAGAGGTCTGGGTGGGTTTTCTGGTACCTCTTCAGACTTTATGGAGGTCCGGTATGGGATGCACTCAGCTCTTACGAGGCCAAATGAGGAGCTGCTACACTAGAGAAGCAGCGATATCATCAGATTGGCGATAACGGCTGGTAGATCACATGTCCCACGATCGTAGAGCGGCCTTTAATTAGTAGATGTTCGTTCTGGTCCTGGGGTTTCGCCTTTTTGTAAATAAAACAGTGAAGTATATCTAACAGTCAGTATTTACAGAATGGGGGCAACACACATTTAGTGTGGGGTGCTCGCTCCCTCCAATAAATGCTGTCGAAAACTAACGGGGCACTCTAAAGTGTATGTTTGTGGTCCTAAACCGCCGCCATGGACTCTATGGACTCTCTTTTTTTTCATGTCTTCTGACTGGTTTGGTGTTTGATTCAGCTCACCGAGAATTCCTCTCCTGTGCTAACCTCTTCATCTCAGAGTTGCTGGACGTATTCCAATCTCTGTCTTCCTCTACGGTTTTTACGCTCTACAGCTCCCTCTAATACCATGGAAGTTATTTCTCGATTTCTTAACAGATGTGCTACCGTTTTCCTCTTTTTCTTGTCAGTGTTTTCCACATATTCCTTTCCTCGCCGATTCTGCGGAGAACATCCTTATGCCTACCTTACCGGACCAAATAATTTTCAACATCTCAAATGCTTCGATTCTCTTCTCTTCCGGTTTTCCCACAGTCCATGTTTCACTACCATACAATGCTGTGCTCCAAACGTACATTCTCAAGAATTTGTTTCTCAAATTAAGGCTTACGTTTGATTCTAGTAGACTGTCGCCCTTTCTGCCAGTGCTAGTCTGCTTTTGATGTCCTCCTTGCGATGTCATTGGTTATTTTGCTGCATATGTAGCAGAATTCCTTACGTTCATTTAGTTCGTGATCACCAAACCTGATGCTCAATTTCTCGTTGTTCTCATCTGTGCTGCCTCTCCTTACTTCCGTCTGTTTTCGATTTACCCTCAGTCTACATTCTGTACTCATTAGATGGTTCATTCCACTCAGCAGATCCTGTCACTCTTCTTCACTTTCACTGAGGGTAGCAATGTCATCAGAGAATCTTATCATCGGTATCGTTTCATATTGAATTTTAGTTCCATTCTTGAAGCTGTCTTTTATTTCCGTCATTGCTTCTTCCATGTATAGATTGACCAAAAGCGGCTAAAGACTACATCCCTATCTCAACCCTTTTTAATCCGAGCACTTTGTTCTTTGTCTTCCATTATTATTATTCCCTCTTGGCTCTTGTGCACACTGTATATTACCAGCCTTTCCCTGTAGCTTCAGCCTATTTTTCTCAGAATTTCGAACATCACATTTTGACATTGTCGAACGCATTTTCCAGGTCGACATATCCTATCGACGGGTTTTGATTTTTCTTTAGTGTTGCTTCCATTATCAACTGCAATGTCAGAATCACCTCTCTGGTACCTTTACCTTTCCTAACACATCCTCAGTTATCTTCTCCATTCTTCTGTATATTTTTCTTGTCAGCGGCTTGGATGCATGAGCTGTTAAGCTGATTGTGCGATAATTCTCGCACTTGTCAGCTCTTGCAATCTTGGGAATTGTGCAGATGATGTTTTTCCGATACTCAGATCGTATATCGGCAGACTCATATATTCTACACAACAACGTGAATAGTCGCTTTGTTGCCATTTCTCCAGCCGGCCGGAGTGGCCGAGCGGTTCTAGGCGCTTCAGTTTGGAAACGCGCAACCGTTAAGATCGCAGGTTCGAATCCTGCCTCGGGCATGGATGTGTCTGATGTCCTTAGGTTAGTTAGGTTTACGTAGTTCTATGTTCTAGGGGACCGATGACGTCAGATGTTAAGTCCCATAGTGCTCACAGCCATTTGAGCCATTTCCCCCAATGATTTTAGAAATTCTGACGGAATGTTTTCTATCCCTTCTGCCTTCTTGATCTTAAATCTTCCAAAGTTCTATGAAATTCTAATACTGGATCCCCTATCTCTTCTATATCGACACCTGTCTCTTCTTGTGTCACGTGATCAGGGAAGTCTTTCTCATAAAGACCTCCAAAGTTCTCTTTCCACCTATCTGTTCTCTCCTCTGCAATTAACAGTGGATATGATCTCCATAGGGCACTTGTACAGCAATGGGAGACATTACTACAACCTTATTAGGACGGTGTAATCCACGATGATGAGGGGAGAGAGTGCTCTTATAGGCTATGAACAGATTTCTGGTGCACCTCTCCCCTCATCGGTGCCACGTGTCACAACGTTTCTAGAGTGTCATATATGACTGCTCGTGCCTCATCTTGTTTCACGAATTTCGGAGATCGCTTTTTTGAATCAGAGAATGTTTCATGTAAGAGTCACCTTTTCTTTCGAATGATCTGGCTGCATCGTTTCTCTATTTTGTGTTACGTAGATGTAGTTGGTATGATCAGAGTCTTCGACAATCTGATCTTTCTGCTTCTAACTGAGAAATGTTAGTAAGGCTTAGCGCCTAAGCTCATATTCTACTAACTTCTACCTTCATATTTCAGAAAGAATCTAAGCCAACGTGCTCTGTGGAAAAACAACAGAATATGAAAACTGGAGCACCTGAGAAAAGTGACGACACTGTATAATGTTAAAATTTATTGGAAAACTAAATCAATAAAAGAAGCGGCACTAGAGCAGATAAGGACATAAAGATCAAGACTCGCAAAAGTGTCTAGATGAATCAGGACTCGAACTAGTTTCCTCTGTTCCAATTTACGTGGAAATTAGCTTACTGTACCGTCATCAGCTATGCAGCGTGGTGTGCTCGGGCAATAATGGTGTCTGGAGAAGTCATTTAAGAAACTTAAACAGTTTGCTTAGGCAGAACGGTTTCATCACCAACAGGGACCCCTGCAACACAAAATCCTATATGTATCAGAAACATAAATAGCACCGACGTCCACAAACATATAAACAGTTTATGTCAATTACCTCCTAGCTGTGGGTAGACAATTTCTCCGGAATATCTAGGAGCACTAGTCCCACAAAGTATGCTGAAGAGTTACGGAAGGAGATGCTAATGAAAGTGAAGCTATGAGGACGGGTCGTGATTCACACCTGGATAGGTCAGTCGTGAAAGGCGGGGTGCAGGGTTCAGTCCCCGATCCAGTACAAAGCTTTAATATGCCAGGAAACTCCAGAGCAGTGCCCACTGTGACACTTACCAAGACGCTCACGTAAGCAATCTTTTGAAGCCAAATGACAAAGAAAGAGGCCTTAATTAATTAAAATCTAATTTACTTTCATGTGGAATATTGATTCCCTTTGTTCGAAGTAACACTCTGGGGTACTTCATTTTTTTAATATTATATTTTATTTCCGTGTCTGCGTAGCTTTACAGCAGATTTGCCACACAAAGAAAAATCGGAGAATTAAGAGACAATAATAGCCAAAATCGTTGTATACTGCAGAAGAGTATCTCAGCATCTGATCTACAAGGGGCAGTCAAATGAAAACAGAAAGTGCGTCACAACAATACCATGGAATGGATCCATTCAAACGTAGTCACCACACACGTTAAGACATTTATTCCATTGTGAGACGAGATGATTAGTTCCTTTTTCGTGGAACGTGGCTGGCTGCCGACTGATCCACAACCACACCCAGTCTCGCACATCGACGCCAACACGTCTTTCTTCACGCCGCCAACAATGTGAAAAATAGGACGGTGAACGATGTGGGCTGTATGGAGGATGTTTCAGTGTTTCCCAACCAAATCACTAAAGCATATTATTCGTTCGGCTGGCAGTGTGGGGGGGGGGGGGGGGGGGGGGAGGCGTTATCGTGCAACTTCGACTGCAGTGGCCTTCTGCTGGTCGTGTTCGTCGAGCATGGAACCACATCCAATGCGCAGAGCTATGAAGCCACTTTGCTGAAGCTGTGATGTGCCATACAGTCAAACCGCCCAGGAAAGCTGTCAGACAGATTCATCCTGTTGCACGATAACGTGCACCTCCACACTGCAAATCGGATGTAGGCAACACTTCAGCAATGTGTTGGGGAACACTGCAACATCTTCCGTATAGCTTGGATCTTTCACTGTGTGATTTTTATATCGTTGGTGTGCTGTTATAAGCTGCTGCCAGTACACCAGGCGGCAAAGAGGTTGCGAGAAGATCGATAGTAAACGCAAACAAAGTACCTATCGGGAAAGAGGCCAAGAACAGACTCGCAGGCAACTGGCCGCCAACGCCCTCTCGACCGCCACTATTTAGATCGCCGCCTCGGACTGGAGGGCCAGTCAGTCATCCAGTGAGTCAACGAGTCGATCATCAGTCGCAGCACAGTGAGAGTCGCAGTCGCAGTTAGCTCAGCCTCTAGCTCAGAGTCAGTCAGTACCTAACGAGCCGAGTAGTGTACATAGCGGGACTTGTAATTCACCAGCACTGAGGCTAACGTGCACTATTACAGAGAGCTTGTACTACAACACCTGGACTATCTTCAGTTAAGTAACTTTCTGTTCTTATGATTAACAAAGAACCCTGTTAATATATGTGTGCAGTTCTGTTATAGGAAGAGTATACCAGTCACCAAACAACATCCTCTCCTTGCTTCCCACGGTACAAGCCGACAGTAAGAAACGAAACGACACACAAAACTGGTGACGAGGATGGTATTCGAACACACGCATGCAAAGAACGGTTCAAAAATTGCAACGATGCTTTCGCAGTATAAGTACAAATTTTTTTACAGACCTATGGCAATGCATGGGAATGCAGACGCCCTATCTCGCCTTCCGATTGGTCCAGACTCTGATTTTGATGCATCTGCCGCATCTTGTTGCTAAATCGATGCCCAGAACTGTGAATTGCTGGAATCTTTTCCCTTGCACTACAGAAAAATTGGACAGGCCATGGAAGCAGACCTGTATCTCAAGATTTTGCTGCATTATATTTGCACGTCTAAGACAACCATTAGCATTCGCTGAAAATTTGAGGGGCCCCTTCTTCAAAGAAGCGTTTTTATGTAGGAAATGTCCTCCTTTGCGTCGGTGGCGCCTACGCAGGATGGGAAGCTTCCGAGGAACGAAGCCGTTATCTGCGTATCAAGAGGTATAACTTTCCCTCTGCCTTTCTCAGTAATTGACAGTAAGTGACGTCAGGCTGTTACTGAAACCAGTCATTCAAAGATCATACAAAGTCCGCGACGTGGCCAGGATGCCCCTTTCTCCTCTCTGAATATTAGTGCATTAGTGCCCTCGGAAGACACCAACGGTTACAGAATTCGGCTCCAGGCACTTGTCGACTAAGTCTCGTTGCAAAAAAATGTTCAAATGTGTGTGAATTCCTAAGGGACCAAACTGCTGAGGTTAATGCCCCCTAGACTTACACACTACTTAAATTAACTTATGCTATGAACAACACACACATCCTTGCTCGATGGACGATTCGAACCTCCAGCGGTAGGGGCCGCGCAATCCGTGACATGGCGCCTGAGACTGCGCGGTCATTCCGCGCTGCCAGTCTCGTTGCAGTTTTGCTCTTTATTACCTTCGAAGACAGAGGCGTAATACAGCTCATAATAAACGGACACCGTTTTAAAGTGGCGGGAGAAACTGATTCTGGCAGGACTACTGTAGCAACCTGTTGGATGCTCCAAGAGGTGGCCGCTGTGTCCGAACGGTTCTAGGCGCTTCAGTCCGGAACCGCGCTGCTGCTACGGTCGCAGGTTCGAATCCTGCCTCGGGCATGGATGTATGTGATGTCCTTAGGTTAGTTAGGTTTAAGTATACTGCTGGCCACCGTAAATGCAACACCCTGAAGGAAGCATCCGAATCAAGTGAAATTTACACCATGGGTTTGCAGCGATGAGATATGCAACTGATTAGAATTTCAGCGCAGACGCACATCACGCGCGCCTGTTGTGCCACCTCATAGCGCCAATTAAGGCTTGGCGATTTCGACGAGTGTACGTTCGGCACGTGTGTTTACCTTGTGGTTGTTTCACAAGACGATCAGTTATGCCTCGTAGACAACAGCGAACATCGTTTGATCAAGTATCCGAGTTCGACAGAGGAAGGTTAGTGGCTTACCGAGATTGTGGATTATCATACAGAGAAATCGCTAGTCGTGTTGGACGAAACCAAACAACTGTAATGCGGGGATGTGACCGTTGGATGCAGGAGGGTACGACGGACCGACGTGGTCGATCGCATTCAACTCGGTGCACCACTGCACGTGCTAATAGGCAAATTGTGCGCATGGCAGTGACGGATCGCTCAGTGACATCCCGAACCATAGCACAGCACATTGCGTCTGTAACGCGTCATCCAGTGTCTGCGCGTACCATTCGACGACGTTTACAGCAGAGTGGTCTGTCCGCAAGACGTCCATTGCTTCGTCTACCATTGACGCAGATCCACAGACGTCTCCGTCGCCAATGGTGTGATGACAGACGGATGTGGACGGCAGAATGTAATGACGTTGTCTTTACTGACGAGGCACGCTTCTGTCTGCAGCACCACGATAGTCGGATTGGAGTGTGGAGACACCGTGGAGAGAGGATGCTGGACAGCTGCATTATGCACCGCCACACTGTTCTTGCACCGGGTATTATGGTATGGGGCGGTATTGGATATTACTCTCGCACGCCTCTAGTACGCATTGCCGGTACTTTAAATAGCCGGCGCTACATATCCGAGGTGCTGGAGCCAGTTGTCCTTCCTTATCTTCAGGGCTCGACCACAGCCATATTTCAACAGGATAATGCGCGACCACTCGTGGCACGCATTGTCCAAAGGTTCTTCGTCAATAACCAGATTGAATTGCTTCCCTGGCCGGCTCGCTCTCCGGATCTTTCGCCGGTAGAAAACATGTGGTCCATGGTTGCTCAACGAGTGACCCAGATTACATCCCCAGCTGCCACACCAGATGGTCTTTGGCAACGTGTGGAAGCTGCTTGGGCTGCTGTACCCCAGGAACACATCCAACGTCTCTTTGACTCAATGACGAGACGTGTGGCAGCGGTGATCTCCAACAATGGCGGCTACTCTGACTACTGATTCTGGCAGGAACCACATGTCACAGAGGTCTGTAAACGTAATCAGTTGATACTTGGTCAACATGTTATCTACAAAAAAAATTTTGTTGTGCTACCTCTTGTCTTTCTTGGTGTTGCATTTACGGTGGCCAGCAGTGTAGTTCTAAGTCTAGGGGACTGATGACCTCAAATGTTAAGTCCCATAGAGCTTAGAGCTATCTGAACCATTTTTTGATGCTCCGAGCCAACTGCGTCATGCTGTAGGAAGACATCACAAATCCCCTGAACCCCTCCTTGTCGCATCGTGCATCGACCGGACTCTCATGAATGCAATGATCTCTCTATCTCTCTGGCTTATCATGAAAGCTTTAACCCGAAACTATTTGCAGTATGGAGGTTAAATTTTCTAGAATATCTGCACTTTCATCACCACTTCATAACCTCTGTCTAGGAATTGACTTACAACACCTGTTCCCTTAAAGTGTCATTGTTTGGCTTATAACTGTCTGAAGTGAATACTTGGCTACAACTATATGTATGAGAAGGTTGTCAATGTGTAAGTTCTTCTACTTCTTCTTCTTCTTCTTCTTCTTCTTCTTCCTTTCACAAATTAGGTCTATCGACGTGGTCTGGCCTCAGTTCCATCTTATAACTGCCCGTCCTATGCTCCCCATTCCTTTGGGTTTGTAAATGAAGGCCTTCTTTGGATTCCTTGTTTTTTTCCATTCGTTCCATATCTTTCTTCCAGATTTGTTTATATTCTTCTATTTTGTGATTTACTGTAAGAATATTTAGTTCTTGTCTTTTGTTTTCATTAGGAATCACGTTCAACTTAGGGCGACCTTCGACTGCTGGAAAAAATTTCATTTCAGCCGCCTGAACATGTCTAGAATCTTTTCTTTTCATAACCCATGTTTCATTGCCATGCAGTACATCAGATAATCGTTATCAGCTTGCAGGATTTCATTTTTGTGTCTCTTTGCGCATTTTTTAATTTTCTGCTTACGCTCCGATATCTCTTCAAATTGATATCTGCATCTTTTGTTAAAAGTAATAAAGCTCCATGGGCAACTAAAGTGCTGAACTTGTTCCGGAATCTGATCTTTAGTTACATTTTTCTTCGTATGGGGTATTTCTAGTGGACTATCTTAGTTTTATTTACTGTTATCTTAAAATTATAATACTCTCCAATTAAGTTTAAAAGGTAGACTGACTTTTGTAGGTCGTCTTCAGAATTTGGTGACAGTACAAGGTTGTCTGCGTATTATAGTACATTAAAATATTTATTCTTGTTTATATGGATCAATTCTGGCTCTCTTTCTTTCATCTTCGGATGCCATCGTCTACATAAATAATAAAAATAGTAGACAATAGAGAATACCCTTGTCTCACACATTCTTTAATCAAAATCTTTTCCGCTGTGAAATTGGGGACGTCAAATAAAATATAAATTCCATTACACAGACTCTTGATGCAGTTTATTAAGTGATTTGGATATCCACGTTCTGCCACATTTTCAAACAGGTTCTCTCTATCTACCTTGCCAAACACTTCTTCAAAATCTATGAAAGCAAGATAGATTAAAAAACTGAATTCTTTTCATTTTTATATTGTTTGTTGCACAGAAAATATATTATTGCTATGTGACCTACCTATAAATATATTTTGTAGGATGTGTCTAACGTACTGTTATCTTTATAATTTAAAATATTGCTGCAATCTCCTCCTTTATACAGTGAAAACTAAAAGTTTTAGTAGTGTCTAGCCTACAGGTATTGCCAATACGTGAAATCGAAAAACTCAAGCAATAATCCATTAATCCTACAGCCGACATAATCGTTTTGAGAGATTCAGTAAATGTACTGATATTTAAGGTGATTCTCATTTGTTGTTCCGTCTCAGATGAACATTTTTAATTAGATTAGTTATTTTGATCCCTCTGGATTGACTTCAGATCCAAATAGTTGCGTCAGCAACCCGTCTTGTCTACTCAGAAGCAGATATCAGAGCAGTGAGAGAGGGGTCGAAACATGTAATATAATTAAAAATCTGCAACTGAAACGGAACAATAAATGAAAATTATCTTAAATAATCCACCATGTTTAATCAACTCTATATTAATCCCATCAGACCCTGTGCATTTCTTACATTTTTATTTTTTCATTGCATCTGCCTTTTCTTATAAGTTTAATGTAATCAGTTATTTTTTCGTAATTACTTTTTGCCTTTGGGTTGTGCCGCAGATTCTTGTAACATTCCATCTATTTTTCCTGACGTATTAATTTATTTATGGTACATCTTTCCCCGACATATTTAAGTGTCCTAATATTTGGAAAGCGAAGGCTTGTCTGCCTTATACACCATATCTATCTCTGCTGTAAATTCATTTCAACTACCTCGTTTCTTATTAGTGGTTTTCTTTGTTATCTGTCCGTAGTTTTCGCTTGTTTGGTCATCGAGAGGTCGCAAAAACACTGCTAGGCTCTTTTTTTAAAATTGTTTCTTCTGTTCCTTCATTCCAAATTCTGAGCCCCTTTTTCCTTTGTCATTTAGACTGATTTCTCATGGCTTCACCTGCTGCTTTATTTACATAATATTTGATGTTTTACCATTCGAAATTCATATTATTTGTGTGGGTGCGTTTATTCAATAATGTTTCAATCTTTATTACTAGAGATCTGACGCTGCAGGATCTTTTAATAGTTTAACTTTAAAACTGTTTTTTTTTTGTTGTCTACAGCCGATGAGACCTTGTACCTCTTTAGTGGTCAGTAGCGCTGTTTTGGCCATAACCAAAAATGGTCGCTCGAAATAATGTATCCTTGGAAAACATTAATATCTTCCTGTGAGGAAGCACACTTTTTATTCGCTACAACACAATCTCTGATTGATATAGCTCCTACGTTAGCCCATGTGTACTTATGAATATCTTTATTTCAGAATAACGTATTAGTTCCTTTGAGGTTACAGTAAATACAGGAACTTCTCATCTGATAAGGAGTATCATTTGCATTTACAGTATTTGCTCCTTATCTTCCCGTCACGTCTTTAATAGCTGTATTACCCACTCTGACATTCCAATCTCCACATACGTACCTCAAGCCCCTCTCATTTATTAAATCATATACAATTGGATCTTTTCATAATGATCTTCTTGAAAGTTCTTGGGTTTAATTTCTGATTATTATAATGGTAACATTTTTGTTTGTGTGTTGTAGGCCACGTTCATTTTGACAGTTTTTTGATTGACTAGTTTCGAATCTCGTACGAGGGGCGTTCAGTAAGTAATGCAACACTTGTTTTTCTCGGACAGTTTAGACTGAAAAATGCAACATTTGTTGTGGGACATTACTTAATAATCCCGCTTCAGCCCCTATAGTTTCATGAACTTCCGATAGTCGGCAGCACTATAAATAGGCTTCGAAGTGGCTTCTGTTAAGGATGTGCGTTCCAAGGAGAGAGCTGTCACTGCGTTTTTTTTTTCGCGGAAAACCAGAGCATCGGAGATACTAATAGCGCTTGCCGAATGTACACAGAGATCTGGCAGTGAACAAAAACGTGGTGAATCGATGGGCGATGCATTTGTCACCATCGCAACAAGGCCGCACACAGGTGTGGCTCCTGCAGCGTTGGAACGTGCGGAGACTCATTCAAATTGATCGACGGATCACAATCAAACACCTCGCTGCTGAACTGGACATCTCTATTGGTAGTGCTGACACACTCGTTCACCAGTTGGTGTTCTCAATGGTGTCTGCGTGGTGTGTTCCTTGCTGCCAACAGAAGACCATAAGGGGAATCCGTTTGACCCAATGAAAGATGCACTCTGCAGGACGTAGTATGCGGATGATGGGGAGGCTGTTGATGCAACAAGACGTTGGCTCCGACATCAACCAGTAGTGTAGCACCATGCAGCCATACAGGCCCTCGCAGTAAGGTGGGGTACTTCAATTGCACTGAGCGGAGATTCTGCTGGAAAATAAGGTTTGGTAGCCAAAAGAGTGGGAAATAATATGGTGTATTGGAATCCTGAATAAAACCAACCTGCTTTCAGAAAAAAATGTGCTGCATTACTTATTGAATATCACTGTATAAATAGGAACGAATCCGATTGCCTTACACAGCCAGTAGTGAGACTGGAAACCATACTTAATTCTCCCGTGGGTACTGCACAAGGCGAGGACATTCCCCTGCCGTTACTTAAACGGAGTGACTCTCTACCAAGGAAAAAGCTATCAAACAGATACACTGTGAGACAAGGAGCTTACCTGAGGACTTGACGCCCTTGAAGAGCGAGAGGTAGAGCATGGTGTAGACGAGCAGCAGGCACAGCACCAGCTGCCACTTGGGGTAGCCCATGGCGTGCAGCCCGTCACTCCACTGCATCTCCAGCACCGCGCGGCTGGGGGCAGACAACAGGCACAGGGACACCTGCTTAACTCCTGGCAACGGACTGTGATCTCCACGCAAAGACATGTCATGTTAGGTAAAACTTTGGTACATTATCTGATCAAAAGTGAGCGGATACGTCTACGTAATTCGGAATAGACCACTAGATGTCATTACATCTACATCTACGTACATCTACATCTACGTAATTGCCTGGCAGAGGCTTCAATGAACCACCTTCATGCTGTCTCTCTACTTCTCCAATCTCGAACGGAACGCGGGAAAAACGAGCACTTAAATTTTTCCGTGCGAGCCCTGATTTCTCTTATTTTATCGTGATGATCATTTCTCCCTATGTAGGTGGGTGCCAACAGAATGTTTTCGCAATCAAAGGAGAAAACTGGTGATTGAAATTTCATGAGAAGACCTCGTCGCAACGAAAAACGCCTTTGTTTTAATGATTGCCACTCCAATTCACGTATCATGTCTGTGACACTGTCTCCCCTATTTTGCGATAATACAAAACGAGCTGCCCTTCTTTGTACTTTTTCGATGACATCCGTCAGTCCCACCTTATGCGGATCCCACACTGCAGAGCAGTACACCAGAATATGGCGGACAAGGGTGGTGTAAGCAGTCTCTTTGGTAGATCTGTTGCACCTTCTAAGTGTTCTGCCAGTGAATCGCAGTCTTTGGTTTGCTCTACCCACAATATTATTATCTATGTGATCATTCAAAAACAAAACAAAAAAAAAACAAAAAAAATAATGTTCAAATCTATGTGAAATCTTATGGGACTTAACTGCTAAGGTCATCAGTCCCTAAGTTTACACATTACTTCACCTAAATTATCCTAAGGACAAACACACACACCCATGCCCGAGGGAGGACTCGAACCTCCGCCGGGACCAGCCGCACAGTCCATGACTGCAGCACCCGAGACCGCTCGGCTAATCCCGCGCGGCTATGTGATCGTCCCAATTTAGGTTATTTGTAATTGTAATCCCTAAGTATTTAGTTGAATTAACTGCCTTCAGATTTGTGTGACTTATCGCGTAATCGAAATTTAGCTGATTTCTTTTAGTACTCATGTGAATAACTTCGCACTTTTCTTTATTCAGGGTCAATTGTCACTTTTCACACCATACAGATATCTAAATCATTTTGCAAGTAATTTTGACCATCTGATGACTTTACAAGACGGTTAATGACAGCATCATATGCAAACAATCTAAGACGGCTCCTCAGATTGTCTCCTATGTCGTTAATATAGATTAGGAACAATAGAAGGCCTATAACACTTCCTTGGGGAACGCCGGATATTGCTTCTGTTTTATTCGATGACTTTCCGTCTATTACTACGAACTGTGACCTCTCTGACAGGAAATTCCAAATCCAGTCGGACAACTGAGGCGATACTATGTAGGCACGCAGTTTGATTAGAAGACGCTTGTGAGGAACGGTGTCGAAAGCCTTCTGAAAATCTAAAAATATGGAATCAATTTGACATCCCCTGTCGATAGCACTTATTACTTCATGAGTATAAAGAGCTAGTTGTGTTTCACAAGAACGATATTTTCTGAATCCGTGCTGACTATATGTCAATAAATCGTTTCTTCGAGGTGCTTCATAATGTTCGAATACAGTATATGTTCTAAAACCCTACTGCAAATCGACGTTAGTGATATAGGCCTGTAATTCAGCGGAAAACTCCTACTTCCATTTTTGGGTATTGGTGAGACTTGAGCAATTTTCCAGTCTTTAGGTACGTATCTTTCTGTGAGCGAGCGGTTGTATATAACTGTTAGATGTGGAGCTATTTTATCAGCATACTTTGAGAGGAATCTGACTGGTATACGATCTGGACCGGAGGCCTTGCCTTTATTAAGTGATTTAAGCTGCTTTGTTACACCGAGGATATCTACTTCTATGTTTCTCATCTTGGCAGTTGTTCTTGATTGGAATTCAGGAATATTTACTTCTTGTTTAATAACTCTGCCTTAGTGACACTGTCATCAGTGACTTCACCGTTGTTATCGCGCAGTGAAGGTACTGATTGCGTCTTGCCACTGGTGTGCTTTATGTATGACCAGAATATCTTTGGGCTTTCTGCCAGATTTCGAGACAGAATTTCTTTGTGGAAATTATTAAAAGCATCTCGCATTGAAATACGCGCCATATTTAGAACTTCTGCAAAACTTTTCCAATCTTGGGGATTTTGCGTTCTTTTAAATTTGGCATGCTTTTTTCGTTGCTTCTGCGACAACGGTCTGACCCGTATTGTGTACCATGGGGGATCAGTACCATCACTATGACAGTTCAAAAACGATGAACCCTGTCATAAAGAAGTAACTGTGAGGCAATGGTTTGTGTTCAGTAATATTCCTGCTCAGAGTCCCGACCTGAACCTAGGAGTACATTTCCAATAATTCAGAACGTCAACTTCGCTTCAGGCTCCAGCGTCCAACATCACTACCTTCTCAGTTTTCAGCTGTTCAGCTACTGTTCGTTAGTCAATTATACGTTCCATATGTCATGTGAACGATTCTTTTGTCGAACAGATGTGGCACGAGTCAGTTTACAGGATACACTATGTGATTAAAAGTATCCGGACACCCCCAAAAACAAACGTTTTTCATATTAGGTGCTTTGAGCTGCCACCTATTGCCAGGTACTCCATATCAGCGACCTCTGTTTAGTCCCCCTTAAACATCCCCAACCATCAGGGACCTCAGTAGTCATTGGACCTCGTGAGAGAGCAGAATGGGGCGCTCCGCGGAACTCACGGACTTCGAACGTCATACGTCTTTAGGTGAGATTTCCACACTCCTAAACATCCCTAGGTCCACTGTTTCCAGTGTGATATTGAAGTGGAAACGTGAATGGACATGTTCGGCACAAAAGCGTACAGGCCGATCTCGTCTGTTGACTGACAGAGACCGCCGACAGTTGAAGAGGGTCGTAACCGTAACGTGTAAAAGGCAAACATCTATCCAGACCATCACACAGGAATCCCAAACTGCATCAATATCCACTGCAAGTACTATGACAGTTAGGTGGGAAGTGAGAAAACTTGAATTTCATGGTCGAGCGGGTGCTCATAAACCACACATCACGCTGGTAAATGCCAAACGACGCCTCGCTTGGTGTAAGGAATGTGAACACCGGACGACTGAACAATGGAAAAAGGTTGTGTGGAGTGAGGAATCACGGTACACAATGTAGCGACCCGATAGCAGGGTGCGGGTGTGGCGAATGCCTGGTGAACGTCATCTGCCAGCGTGTGTAGTGCCAACAGTAAAATTCGGAGGCGGTGGTGTTACGATGTGGTCGTGTTTTTCATGGAAGGGGCTTGTACCCCTTGTTGTTTTGCGTGTCACTATAACAGCACAGACGTACATTTATGTTTTAAGCACCTTCTTGCTTCCCACAGTTGAAGAGCAATTTGGGGATGGGGACTCCATCTTCCAACACCATCGAGCACCTGTTCATAATGCACGGCCCGTCGCGGAGTGGTTACACGACAATAACATCCCTGTAATGGACTGGCCTGGACAGATTCCTGACCTGAATTCTATAGAACACCTTTTGGGATGTTTTGGAACGCAGACTTCGTGCGAGACCTCACCGACCGATATCGATACCTCTCCTCGGTGCAGCACTCCGTGAAGAATGGGCTGCCATTCCTCAAGAAATCCTCCAGCCCCTGACTGAACGTATGCCTGCGCGAGTGGAACCTGTCATCAAGGCTAAGGGTCGGCCAACACGATATTGAATTCCAGCATTACCGATGAAGGGCGCCGCGAACTTCTAAGTCATTTTCAGCCAGGTGTCCGGATACTTTTGATCACATAGTGCATATAGAAATTCGTCAATCAAATAAAAGAAGTTATCCAGGAGAAACGACTTTAAATTAGATTTAACCCTTGCTTCGATTCCTGTCGGACATTGTATGTTATTGGGCAAAATATCAAAAATTTTTGCTGCTGCGTATTGTATCCTCTCCGAGCCACTGACAGCTTTAACAATGGGTAATAAGGGTCATATTCCCTCCAGTGTTGTAGGTATGTACATCACTGTTCTTCTCAAATTGTGATGGATTATTTACGACGATTTTCATCAGCGCGAATATGTATTGTGGTGGCGCAGTCAAAATGCCTAGCTCCAAGAAGAGGCACTCACATGAAGTCCGTGGGTGAACACGACGTATTATTCTTACTGCTCGTTTTTGCGCAATCAACATTTTCTTTCTAAGTGATGACTTGCCCCGGAAATTATTCTGCACGTCATTATTGAATGGAAATATGTAGTATATATCTAGGAGGTTGATACGTTTGTTTCCAAGATTAGCAATTATACGAAGGGCAAACGTAGCTGAACTTAATTATTTGAGAAGGTCAGTAGTACGCTTCTACCATTTCAAGTTTTCATGAAAATGCACACCCAAAAATTGTATGCATTCTACCCTACTTGCTGAGTCGTGCTGATGTGCTACATCAGTTGATGGTATGACTCTATTTGTTGTAAAAAATTGAAAGTAGTGTGTTCTTTCAAAATTTAGGAAGAGCCCATTTCCAGAGAACCACTTGATAATTCTTCACGAAATATCATTTACCAACTATCCTGTTCCTTTCTCTCTGATGGGCTTTATTATAACACTAGTGTCGTCTATAAAAAGTACATAATTTGCCTGTCGAATGTTGTGTAGAATATCATTCACATTTGCCGGCCGCTGGTGGCCGAGCGGTTCTAGGCGCTTCAGTCTGGAACCGCGCGACCGCTACGGTCGCAGGTTCGAATCCTGCCTCGGGCATGGATGTGTGTGATGTCCTTAGGTTAGTTAGGTTTAAGTAGTTCTATGTTATAGGGGACTGATGACCTGAGATGTTAAGTCCCGTAGTGCTCAGAGCCATTTGAACCATTTGAGTCATCATTCACATTTATAAGGAATAGCAGTGGATCCAAAATCGAACCCTGTGGGACTCCCTCTGCGATTTTTACCTTGGTCACTAAAATTTTCTGCCTTTCTGACATTGTCTGAGTTTTTCAGCACAGCCTTTTGCATTCTTTTTGACAAGTATGATTCAAACCAGGTGCGTGTCAACTCACCAATTCCACAAAACTTAAGTTTTTCTGAGCGAGTTTCATGATCCACACAACTGAAGGGCTGCCATTCCTCCGTAGGCACTCAGGCACCTCATTGAAAGTGTCCCCGACAGAGTTCAAGCCATCATAAAGCCGAAGCTTGGACATAACCCACAGTAATATGCACTAATAAGTGTAAAGATACTTTTGATCAATGTAAGAGCAATCCAAATTTGATCTGTATTCTAGTAAGATCACCACAGCTTCACGACATCAGCAGTTACCAGGCTCCAGAAGCTGTAGCGCTGCAACGTGATACTATTTCATCAGTGCATACAGGTGATATTCGTTTGGTCTTTTACGAACACCTGAGTTAGAGGCACATTCTGCTTACATGTAACAAAACCCAGAGTTCTGATTAGAACATGCCAGAGAGTCCACAAGGTTTATAAAATTATACTAACCTTTGTTGACCTGTGACCACATTAGACCTGTGGGTAACTCATGAAGAATGATAAGAGCAGGAGTTAATGCGTTCATGTGCCTGTCGACTAAATTCGAGATGTGTTAAATAGGAATGAGATTAGACAATCTCGGTGCCAAGCAAGTTCTGCCTTGTTTATGATTCATCCATCTTACTGCTTTGACGCGATTTGGAACCGGTGGGATAATTCTTTCTGTCGCTGAATGAACAAACCTAGCTATATTAAGGGGACCGGCAAATAATGCACTTTCTAACAGCAAATTGAGCCAGATAAACTGTTAACGACATTTTATTTTTAACCAATACGGTAATCACCTTTGTTAGCCACAAACTTTTGCCATCTAGTGTGCAAATGTTCAATGGCCGATCGTTAAAAATAGAGATGGTATTTTTGACATATCCATATTTTGAAATTTTTTGACACTCAGTAAATGTTCTTGAATGGTCGACCAAGGTTGGTTAAAAGTGTTTGACAGCTCCAGAATGTGTTAATTTTCAATGCTGTATCGATAAAAATCAACTGTTGCGTTTAGCCCTCATGTATTTACGAAATTATAAGTTTCCAATATGCTGTGTTCTATACGGGCGATCCACTGATCTCATTTCTCTGGGTACGTGTTTAGAATTTGTTGTGGCTGTCTGAACCATAACTTTTCTTCTAAAAGCCTGAAGTCAATTCCGTCTCTATTCTTAGAATTAATCTACCATATGTGTCCTATTAATCTCTTTGGCTATGGTATCATCGCGTTTGTGGTTTAAAATATCATACCCACCAGCCTTCCTTGGAAATTATTGTGATTTCGAATGGTCCATCTTCCTATGTGTAACAGAGGGTTGGTTGTGTTGAAACACTGTAAAATGTTGTCTGATTTTTGTGTTTGTATTACTCTGGTAACTCAACAGTTGGATCTCAGTCCTCTACTGTAGTTTTGTATTTATTTCTCACAAATCATTAAAATACGAAAGAAGCGACCTAGAGCATTATGCCAGCATCGGTTTGCTATCCCCGCAAGGTCGATGCACATACGTTTAACCGAAAACTGCGTGCAATATTTAAACTTAAAACAGAAAAATCGAGCAAAATAAGCCAATAATATCCTCTCAAACTGCTCACAGTATTGTGTTTCATCATTTAGACCCCTCTAAATCGAGTATATTAAAGGGAAATAACAACCCGTATTTTCCAGGAAACAACAGTTTTTCTGTTGTATACCGAGATGTATTAGTATCTTCTCCCCTAAAATGATGGTGTGTGTGTGTGTGTGTGTGTGTGTGTGTGTGTGTGTGTGTGTGTGTGTATGTGTGTATGTATGTATTAAACTGGGGACCTAGAAACGACGGAGAGGCTTCGTCCCGCCGTAGCACTCAGTGGTTCACAACCCCACAAAACAGGCCACAGCAGTCCACCCAACCCTCGCCGCCCCACACCGAACCCAGGGTTATTGTGCGGTTCGGCCCCCAGTGCCCCCGCCCCCCCCCCCCCACCCACCCACCCCGGGAACTTCTCATACCAGACGAGTGTAACCTCAAATGTTTGAGTTGTAGAGTAATTATGGTGTACACGCAAGTGGAGACAGTGATCGCGCAGCAATCGCCGACGTAACTGAGACGGAATGAGGGGAACTAGCCCGCATCCGCGGAGGCAGAAGGAAAACGCCTTAAAAACCATCCACAGGCTGGCCAGCACACCGGACCTCGACATAAATCCGCCAGGCGAATTCGTGCCAGGGACCGGCACGCATTCCCGATTGGGTAGCAGCGCGCTAGGCCGGGCGGCATGGTTGTTGTAGTGAGCCATTACTGAAAAACTTCTAGAAAACTTCAAGTCACTGAAGTTCGATGTTCGTACCACCACTGAAACCAGGCCTAAAACTGAAACTAATGCGTAGCTACATTAGCCAGACAGTAAAACCAGCTATACTGTTTTCCAGTGTGGAACACGATGCACTGTCGTCTCCTTCCCTGAAGCGGTGATTGGCCTAGTGAACTACCACCGAAAAGCTTCTAAAAAACGCTAGGTGATTAAAGTTAGATTTTCGGACCTGCTGTTACTTTGACATTATTTGCAATAACAAATGCTGCCTCATCTCACAGGTAGCACTGTCAACAAAATTAAGCTCAAAGTTTTAAAATTAAGCTCGTTTTACTTGAAATATGGTGACTTAATTGTGCAATACTGTAGGTAATAGTAAATAAACAAACTATTTTACATTTTGCCCACAAGTATCTAAGACTCCTTTTATAATTTATCATCACTATTAACAAGCAAGACTCAGATTATTGATGTAAATCTAGAAATTCCTGTAACTTCAATTTTTTTCTCGCAAAATGTTAAAATACGAAATACAACCAACCAGAGCATTAAGGTACCATTTATTGGTGACACCTACAAGAACAACAAATATTTGTTAAGGCACATTCTGCATGCAGTAGTTACATCACAAACACAAATCTCACAAAGTAAGCTAATAACATCCTATCGAAAATGATCATATTAGAATGCTCCACTGTTTTAGCCACCAGCATTGCAGAACACATGTGAGATGGCGCAAATAGATCTGCCTCAATGCAGAGATTATGCAGTTACTATCATCACTGGGTCGGAATGATGTCATGACTCATCCCATGGAAAGCACCTGGACTGGCCTATTTTCAAATATTAATACAGAAGAGGGGGAAGGGGCGTGATTTAAACAGGGGTTGACAAATGTCATTGTACAGTTGATGACAATGAAAGAGTTGATTGTGATTGGGAGAGCTAAATAAATGTCGTGTAATTGGCTCGGAAGCCTTCTAATTGGACTATTTCCAAGAAAAGAGTGGGGCTCAGGAAGGGGGGAGGGAGGGAGAGAGGAGAAGGTAGGCTGAGGGCAGGCGGATGTGAGGGGGCAAGGGAGTGGGGAGGGGGAGATGACGGCAGCCAGTGGCTTACGAAAGGGCGGCGTAGGAGAGGGAAAGGGCATAATGACGTGCATTTGTCCTGTTCCGCCCTACGTGTAGGCAATCAGACATTCCAAGATCAAATTGTGTGCAACGGCACTGTTGCATTCCTACTAGTATGTCTGCACGTTTTTTAATCGTTATTTCTATTTAGCCAAAATTTATTAATAACCAACTTATTCTAAATTTACTCTAACTTTAAATACTGAGCAATGTTATTTTTCAGTAGTTTCCTTAAAACGAAGTGAAACATACATTGAGGTGACGAAAGTCATGGAATAGCGATATGCACACACACAAATGGTGACATGACAGAGTTGTAATTTGTGCTCAAGTGATTCGTGTGAAAAGGTTTCTGACGTGATTACGGGCACACGACTGGAATTAACATATTTTGAACAAGGAATCGTAGTTGGAGCCAGACGCATAGGTGATTCGATTTCGGAAACCGTTAGGGAATTCAATAATACGAGATCGACAGTGTCAAGAGTGCGGCGAGAACGGCAAATTCCAGACATTATCTCTCATCACAGACAATACAGTGATCGACGGCCTTCACTTAAATATCGAGAACAGCTGTGTTTGGATAGAGTCGTCAGTGCTAACCGACTAGCAACACTGTGTGAAATAAATGCAGAAATCAATGTCCGACGTACGACGAATGTATCCATTAGGACAGTATGGCGAACTATGACGTTAATGGGCTATGGGGGCAGACGTTAGATGTGGAGTGCCTCTGCTAACAGCGTGACATTGCCTACAGCACCTGTACTGATCTCATGACCATAAAAGTTGGACCCTAAATGACTGTAAAACTGTAGCCTGGTCAGATACGCCCCGATATCAGTTGATAAGAGCTGATGGTACGGACTGAGTGTGGCGCAGACCCCACGAAGCCATAGACCCAAGTTATCAACCAGGAACTGTGCGAACTGGTGCTGGTTCCATAATGGTGTGGCCTGTTTTTACATCGAATGGACTGGATCCTCTTGTCCAACTGAACGGATCATTGACTGGGAATGATTATGTTCTGCTACTTGGAGACTATTTGCAGATATTCGTGGACTTCAAGTTGCCAAAAATCGATAGAATTTTCACGGATGACAATGCACATGTCACCAGGGGCACAACTGTACACGGGTAGTTTGAAGAACATTGTGGACATCTCAGTCGAATGATCTGGCCGCTACATGAATCCCATTAAACATTTATCAGACGTAATCTAGAGGTCAGTTTGTGTACAAAATCCTGCATCGACAACACTTTTGAAATTATGAATGAATGTAGAGGAAGCATGGCTGAGCCGGCCGTTGTGGCCGAGATGTTCTAGGCGCTTCCGTCCGGAACCGCGCTGCTGCTACGGTCGCAGGTTCGAATCCTGCCTGGGGCATGGACCTGTGTGATGTCCTTAGGTTAGTTAGGTTTAAGCAGTTCTAAGTCTAGGGGACTGATGACCTCAGATGTTAAGTCCCATTGTACTCAGAGCCATTGGAACCATTTTTACGCAATATGGCTGAGTAGTTCTATAGGGGATTTGCAGTGAATTGCTGAGTCCCTGCCACATCGAGATGCTGCACTATACTGAGGTCCGACACGATGTTAGGAGTTATCCCATGACTTTTATCACCTCATTGTAAATTGCTCTGGGTAGTAGACTGGATGTCAGTGGAATTTTATTTGTGTTATATTTTTACACAAATTGTGTACAAGCTTGATTTCTGAAGCAGTTTAATTTATACTTATTTTTAAAGAAGTTACGTTGCTTGCATTCTCATCAAGGAGATCCACTGGTATGTCGAGAGATTGTAAAATTCTTTGTTTTGGATACCTTATCGATGTTGGAATTTCATATTAGGCACTCCCTTTCGATATACAGGGTGGCGCACGAAATGTGTTACCAATTGTTTCTTTCACAATTTACAACGCACGTTGGATATCCCGCTGGGATCTCTACAACAGTACCAGCAGAGCTTGGAAAAACAAATGAGTTACGAAATGACGTGTAATTCACGATACTGCCACTAGGAGACTAGTAAGCAGCAATGGCTGACAATGGAAGAGTGACGACACAGCAACGATCGGCAATTGTGCTACTTTTCATGAAACGAAAAGCCTTGTTGTGACTCAGAGGCGTTTTCGACAACAGTTTAACACACGATGGATCCCTTGCAAGAAGACCATCCACAGGTTGTACGATAAAATTGTACAGGAAGGAACAATATTGGAAGCGAAGCGACCTCGGCCTAAGCCTGTTTGTTCGCCGGAGAATATTGAAGCGGTACGACTTGCTGTACAGAAAAGTCTCGGGAAATCGTGTAGAAAGGCAGCCAGTGCAACTGGGAATATCCAGACGCTCCGTTCAACGCATTCTTAAAAATGACCTCCATATGTACCCATACAAGATGACCTGTGCACAGAAGCTCACTGAAGAACACAAGCAGCAGAGACTACTGTTTGCTCAGTGGGCGCAGGATAGGGAAGAAACTCTCAACGATCTTTGGTTTTCAGACGAGGCGCATTTTCATTTAGACGGTGTTGTTAACAAACAAAATGCACGCTTTTGGGCAACTGAAAACCCACAAGTGCTTCGTGAACGACAACATTATGCTCCGAGGATTACAGCGTGGGCAGCAATTTCCAGTCACGGACTTATTGGACCCTTTTTCTTTGAAGAAACTGTGAACAGCGAGCGTTGTTTGAGCAAGCTCCGCAATAGCTTCATTCCACAGATTCTTGCTACTGCCTGGCCCTTCAACATGCAGTGGTTCATGCGAGATGGAGCGAAGCCACATACTGCAAACACTGAGTTTTTACACGAGCATTTCGACATGGTTTCCAGGTCGCTTCAGTGACGGACAAAATTGGCACCCCAATAGTCCAGACCTCATTCCATGTGACTTTTTTCTTTGGGGGTACCTAAAGGAAAAAATTCCCGAAACGTCCACGTGATTTAATGGAGCTCAGAAGACTTATTCTTCAAACTTGCAGTGAAATTACGGAAGACATGTGCCGTAGGGTAATCACTAACTTCATTGTTCGTTTGAAGGAAGTTAGGCAACGAAATGGTGGACATATTGAGCATGTGCTGAGTTAGAACAAATCTCCATGGACGGCTCTTCATTGTAGTATATGTTCCTTTCAGATTGTATTGACAATAAAGTTTATATTCAAAAACAAAATGATAACACATTTCGTGCGCCAACCTGTACATATTTACATTTGGGCTTCCCTCTGTCCCTCGCAGCCTGCTAGGATATTTGGCTGAAAAGAAAACGAAATTCTACAACAACCCACCCTGCTATCTTAAGTTGGAAATGGAGGACATTAAAAAAATCCGAAACTGTCATCAAGACTAGTGTACGGTAGGCTAGGAGAGTACTCACTGGAAGTATTCGGAGGCTGGCGAGTGCGGCAGCCTGGCGACGGCGGCCGCGGCGGCTGCGGAGGCGGCGGTGGAGGCGTTGGCGGCGGCGGCAACGGCGGCGGCGGGGGCGGACGAGTTGGCGGCGGCGGCCGCGGCGGCGGCGGCGGCGGAGGCGGCCACCTGGGCGCGCGACCCCGCGCTGGAGTCCCAGCACCACTCGGTGTTCCACGAGTTGTTACAGTGCAGCCAGGGCAGCTCGGGCGCCGCGCTCGCCACCAGGAAGTACAGCGCCCAGCCGATGATGACGTTGTAGTAGAACGACACGTAGAACGCCACCAGCACCGCGCAGAAGCCCACGCCTGCCGCACACCCCACACACCTGAACTCTGCCGCTACAACTACTTTCCTGCTACGTCACAAATAAGGTTTATCAGAGATACAAAGGCCGTTCAACGAGTAATGTCTCACATTTTTTTTTTAAAAAAAAGCCATTAATATACATAGACAAACGTCCTTGTCGGTGCTTCACATTTGGTGTTTGTTCTGTGCGCCGGTGAAGTTTCGAGCCGTTGTGGCTTGTGGCAGAGCCGTAGTACACCGTCAAAAACGCAGTTCCAGAAGGCTTTTGATACCATTCCTCACAAGCGACTGTTAATCAAATTGCGTGCATATGGAGTATCGTCTCAGTTGTGTGACTCGATTCGTGATTTCCTCTCAGAGAGGTCACAGTTCGCAGTGATAGACGGTAAATCATCGAGTAGAACGGAAGTGATATTCCACAAGGTAGTGTCATAGGTCCTCTGCTGTTCCTGATTTACACAAATGATCTAGGCGATAATCTGAGCAGCCCCCTTAGATTCTTTGCAGATGACGCTGTAATTTACCGTCTAGTAAAATCATCAATTCCATTTACAAAACGATCTCGAGAGAATTTCTGTATGGTGCAAAATGTGGCAATTGGCCCTAATCAAAGAAAAGTGAGATGTCATCCACATGGGTGCTAAAAGAAATCCGATAAATTTTGAGTATACGATAAATCGCACAAATATAAGGGCTGTCAATTCGACTAAATACCTAGGAATTACAATTAGGAGCAACTTAAATTGGAAAAACCACATAGATGATATTGTGGGCGAGGCGAAACAAAGACCGCGCTTTGTTAGCTGTCGATGCGGCAAACCCACTAAAGAGACAGCCTACATTACACTTGTCCGTCCTCTGCTGGAATATTGCTGAGCTGTGTGGGATCCTTACCAGGTAGGATTGACGGAGGACACCGAAAAAGTGCAAAGAAGGGCTGCTCGTTTCGTGTTATCGCGCACCTACGTAGGGAGAAATGATCATCATAATAAAATAAGAGAAGTCAGAGCTCGAACGGAAAGATTTAGGTGTCCCTTTTTCCTACGCGCCATTCGAGAGTGTTATGGTAGACAAGAAGTACGAAAATGGTGCCTCTGCCAGGCACTTAAGTGTGAATTGCAGAGTAACCATGTAGATGTAGATGTAGATGTACATACGACTCACGTTACAAGCATCGTGCTGTTATTGAATTCTTGTGCGGAGGAAAAGAAACGGTGGTGAACATCCATAAACATTTGTGTGCAGTGTATGGCGATGCTGCAGTTGATGGGAATAGAGTTGGACAATGGGTAAGGAAAGTTACAGTCCCAGGAAATGCAGAAACAGAGCTCCATGAGTAGCCACGCTCAGGAGATCCTGTCACCGCTACTGTTACAGACATGCTGAATCGTGCGGATGCCATTACTCGTGCCGACCGGCGTATCGCAACTCAACAATTGACTCTACAGCTATCGGTCAGCAATGGAAGTGCGTCTGCAATGATCGAGGCTCTCGGATATTCAAAGAGATGCTCACGATGGGTTCCACGAATGCTCACAGCGCACCACAAGTTTCAAAGAAAGGCCATTTCATCCGAATTGTTGGAGCTTTTTGAGACCAATGGAGAGGCCTTCCTGTCACGGATCTTTATGGGGGATGAAAGGTGGGTGCACCACTTTGCGCCAGAAACAAAAAGGCAGTCCATGGAGTGGCATCATCGTCATTCACCACAAAAGAAGAAATCCAAGACAACTGCCTCTGCCAGAAAAGTCATGGTGATAGTCTTCTGGGATTGTGATGGTGTCATTCTCGCGGATGTAATGCCAAGAGGGTCAAGCATCAATTCAGAGGGATATGTGAAGACTTTTCTCCGACGTGTTCGATCGGACAAGATTCCAGCTCCAACACGATAATGCACGCCCACAAACAAGTCTGAAAACCGTGGAACACATCGCCAAACTGCGCTGGACATCATTGCCTCATCCACCCTACAGTCCCGACCTGGCACCCTCGGACTTCTATCTCTTCGGGCCGCTTAAAGATTCTCTATGGAGAACACACTTTGGAGATGACGAGAGTGTCAGTCACACAGTGAAAACATGGCTACGCCTGCAGGAGAAGAGCTTTTAACAGTAGGAAATACATGCTCTTCCGCAACATTGGCGTAAGGCGATAGAACGTGATGAAGACTACGTAGAAAAATAGGACATGGACAATACGTGTATACTATCATCAAATTCTGACGCTTAACAATAAATATGTTCTGAGATAAAATGTGGGGCATTACTTATTGAACGACCCTCGTATCACGTCTCTACATCAACGATGACTTACTTCAGTCATGACCCTCACTCTTCCCCTACTCTCCGCCATAAACCATTTAAGTAGAAGCCTTTATATTTTTCTATATATCAGTTCACAAAATTCAGAGCTAACTTTCGAAGAAAAAAGCAGCATCAAAATCAGAAGACTCGAAAATGATAAGAAATTCTACAAACTGCAAGCTGCAATTAACAAAAAATACTTTTCAGTTTCTTGTGTGGTGGGCTGCCCATGTGGATGGGCTCACGACCCAGCCTGCAACACTCTAGCTAGGTGAAGATGAACATTTTACATGAAATTACAATGAAATAAATACCCTTAGCTGCATACAGGCGTTGATATAAGTCAATGGGGACAGTTGAAAATGTCCTATCCTCTGTTTCCTCGATGGCTCTGACGGATAGAGTGTCTGCCATATAAGCAGGAGATCCCAGGTTCGAGTCCCGGTCAGGGCACACATTTCCAACTGTCCCCGTTGACTTATATCAACGCTTATATGCAACTAAGGGTATTCATTTCATTGTAATTTCATTCTAACGAGCTGCACGGTCACCGATGTTATCTGTTCTTTCGGGCATGTCCGAAAGAACAGATACCGTCTTCATATATGAAGATTTTACAGTCTGAACATTCTTGCCAACAACAGCAAATGAAACGCAGTTCGTGAGTGCATAGGTAGAATTGACTACCCACAGGAAGGTGAATAAAGGCGCACATTCAAAGCGCGACGGGTCCGCCAATCTCCTTGCTGACTCGTCTGTGTGTGGGCAACAGCGACAGTTTGGTGTACTCTACCTGGCTGCACTGTGGGATGGCAGGTAGTGGTCGATGGTAGCAGGCAGAGGTCTGCTGGTCGAACCGTCAGACTCGGAACACAGATCCAACCATGGACATTTATCCACCCAAGGATGAACAAGTCGGGGTGGGGGGGGGGGGGGGTAGGCGTGGCTTATAGTGAAGTATCTAGGGATAACCCTGGATGTGAAACAATCATGGATCCCTCATATAAAGAATATGTACTGGATATACATCAATCTAACAACTTACGGGGCTACAGTATGGTGGAATGAAGCAGAATACAAGGTGACTGCTAAGGAGCTCGACAAGGTGCAGAGATCGGCCTGCCATAATGGGCAATGTTAGCAATACACCCAATGTTTAGGTGGAGACCATGCTGGACATGCCCCCTTTACATCTGTGGGTTACAACGGAGGCAGCGAGAGGAGAATTGAGGTTAAAAGCTAGAAAAAGCTGGAAATCATTATTTTTGTGTGGTTTTCTCAGTATCCTAATGAATGTGGTAAATATAGGGACTGTCGGGGAAATACCAGCAGAATACACAGTAACTCTCACCTGCTTCAACAAACCTTCCATTGTAACAACTGGAAATAGTGATCAATGGAAGAATAAACCAGGATACCGTTCAGGTGACGTAGTCTGGCACTGTGGCCGTGGTATACACGATGCAGTCTACACTACAGAGCGCAGTCTCTCTAGGGAAGCTGGCCACGGTATTCCAGGCAGAAGTACTGCTATCACGGTGTGCGCAGAGGTGAATCTACGCACGTGCTACAAGGATCGTGGCCTCCACGTTTATTCAGATTGCCAAGCACCTCTGAAATGTTATCAACCGCTTCTACGAGATCAAAACATCGTCGCAGAATCCCAGGAATCCATTGAGAATCTAGGGGAAAGCAACAGGCTGTGCTGTGGGTCCCTAGTCACGTGGGTAATACAGGTAACGAACAAGCTGGAAGGCTGGCCAGGACAGGGACAACTACTGCAATTTTTGAACCGGAACCTTACCTGGCTGTATCAAAAGGTAGCACATAAGACTTTGGACTAAGACCGAAAAACAGAAACATGGCGAGCTAATTTTTGTAACGTACTACCCAGGCGGGGATGAGCCACTAGGTGCTTTCAGGGACAGACAGAAATTCAGACATAAAGCCAAGAATCGCCAACAAAGTGCAAACAAAACCTGAATAGAAAACCGGGAGAAATAGCCTCGAACAAGCGTGTCACAGTATGTGGAAAGTAATGTCGGGAACTGGGAGGCTTGTGATGCATCACAAGTGACCTAGGAACGGGCGCGCACTTTACTCGTTGCCTACGCCGCCAGAGGGTCTTACCAACTCACGCAGGGTCCACGCCACCTGCCATGCGGCCTTGAAACTAGTTGTCAGACGATAGTAAACTAATGATGCGGAAACCATATTTAAGGATTTCCGCAGTCCAGGCCTGAGCGGGAGGCTGGATGACCAGCGTGGCTGACTGCCATACAGCGGTCCGGGTTCGCTTCCGGGTAATGGCAAGGAATTCTTCGTTGGTGGGAGGACTGAAACAGGGTACGCTCAGCTAGTGATGCCTATTGAGGAGATACGTGACCGAGTGGTAGCAGCCCCAGGTCTACTAAGGTTGCAACGGCCATGAGAGCGATGGGCTGACACCCAGTACTTTGTACCGCATCGCAATGACGCCAGTGTCAGAAGATAACACGGCGGTCGGTCGGTCCCAGTTGGGCCGTCTGTGCCCACATCGACGGTGCTTACTTATTACTATAAAGCTTTTAGCTTGCCAGAGGAACTTCAAGAAACCTTTATACGCGATGGGAATAGACAAAGAAGCACCGAAGTGTAGTCAATGTGGTGAAGAGGATGAAACAGCACCACATCTAATGTTCCACTGCAAAATAATGAAGACCAAAAGACATAAAATTATTGAATCACTAAAGCCTGAAGGGACTGTGTCTAAAAATGGCGTAGCAAAGGAAATATTACTCTTATTCAAGGTTACTGGCTGGCGTTACTAGAATGGCAGGGAGAGATACCGCATAATTAACTTAGTTTCAGTGTGGGAAACAGGGCACTAAATCCACTGTTGTTTTACGTCCCTGATGAAATCGGGTTCATTCTTTTTGTTTATTTGAGACCTTTGCTTCAGTAAACTATAGTTTTGTTTTAGTTATCATCTCAGAGTAACAATTACAACTTACGTCCTCAATTATTTCTTGCTGGACGTATCCCAATCTCTGTCTTTCTCTACAGTTCTTACCCTTTACAGATACCTCTAGTGCCACGGAAGTTATTCCGCAGTGTCATAGAGATGGTTCTGTCATCCTGTCCGTTCTTCTTATCAGTGTTTTCCACATACTACTTTTCTCGCCGAGTCTGTGGAGAACATCTTCATTCCTTACCTAATTAGTCCACCTGTTTTTCTGTAGTCTCGTATCTCAAATGCTTCGATTCTCTTCTGTTCCGGTTTTTCTACAGTCCATGTTTCACTTCCATACAGTGCTGTGCTCCTAACATACGTTCTCAGAAATTTCTTCCTCAAACTTTCTTTTCGAGAAACACTATTGAGAAAATCTAGAGAACCGACATCTGAAGCTGACTGGCGAACGATTCCACTGCCGCCAACATATATCGCGCGTAAGGGCCACGAAGGTAAGATACGAGAACTTACCGCCCATATGGAGGTGTACAGACAGCCGTTTTTCTAGAATGAGATTTTCACTCTGCAGCGGAGTGTGCGCTGATATGAAACTTCCTGGCAGATTAAAACTGTGTGCCGGACCGAGACTAGAACTCGGGACCTTTGCCTTTCGCGGGCAAAGGCAAAGGTCCCGAGTTCGAGTCTCGGTCCGGCACACAGTTTTAATGTGCCAGGAAGTTTCAGTCGTTTTTCTGTCGCTCTATTTGCGAGTGGGACAGGAGGGGAAATGGCAAGTAGTGGTACAGGGTACCCTCCGTCACGCATCGTACGGTGGCTTGCGGAGTATCTATGTAGATATAGATACAGAAGGCCTATGTTTGACACTGGTAGAGTTTTCTTGACCAGGAATGCTCTTTTCGCCAGTGCTAGTCTGGTTTTATGTCCTCTGTGCTCTGTCCATCGTGGTTTATTCTGCTGCCTCGCTAGCAGAATTCCTTAACTTCACCTACTTGATGATCACCCATTCTGATGTTAAGTTTCTTGTAGTTCTCATTTCTGCTACCGCTCATTGCGACACGCTGTATTCTGATGTTAAGTTCCTCTCAGTTCTCATTTCTGATACTTCTCATTTCAACACACATGTGGGTTCGAATACTTCTATTATCTGACGGGTCAACTGGTGCCTTCTTAATGCTCATGGGACCTCGCCAGGGCTGTCTGCACACACAGACAATGGACACATTGGTCTTTACTTTCCTTCTACCTGAGTCGGTAAGTCTGTCTGCCCATCACTTTGGGCATGTCGTCTACAGCCACTTCATCATTCCTGCTGTGGCCTGCGCCTGCCCGATAGACCTGGGTTGTCCACAGCGTGCCAGACTTCACGCGATCTCAATGTGCACGCTGTGTGCGGGCCAATGCTCGGCCTGTCTCGGATTTGTTCGGTTCTTCTCGGAAGTGCTCGGTCAGTGCGACATCTTGCGGACGGCGCGGCATTCTTCAATTCGGCACAATTGTATAAATGAGGTTAACAGGTCTAGTGGCTGTTTGCACAAACAGGGCGATATATACACTACTGGCCATTACAATTGCTACACCACGAAGATGACGTGCTACAGACGCGAAATTTAGCCGACAGGAACAAGATGCTGTGATATGCAAATGATTAGCTTTTCAGAGCATTCACACAAGGCTGGCGCCGGTGGCGACACCTACAACGTGCTAACATGAGGAAAGTTTCCAACCGATTTCTCATACACAAACAGCAGTTGACCGGCGTTGCCTGGTGAAACGTTGTTGTGATGCCTTGTGTAAGGAGGAGAAATGCGTACCATCACGTTTCCGACTTTGATAAACGTCGGATTGTGGTCTATCGTGATTGCGGTTTATCGTATCGCAACATTGCTGCTCGCGTTGGTCGAGATACAATGACTGTTAGCAGAATATGGAATCGGTAGGTTCAGGAGAGTAATACGGAACGCCGTGCTGAATCCCAACGGCCTCGTATCACTAGCAGTCGAGATGACAGGGATCTTATCCGCATGGCTGTAACGGATCGTGCAGCCACGTCTCGAACCCTGAGTCAACAGATGGAGACGATTGCAAGACAACAAACATCTGCACGAACAGCTCGACGACGTTTGCACCAGCATGGACTATCAGCTCGGAGACCGTGGCTGCCATTACCCTTGACGCTGCATCACAGACAGGAGCGCCTGCGATGGTGTACTCAACGACGAACCTGGGTGCACGAATGGCAAAACGTCATTTTTTCGGATAAATCCAGGTTATGTTTACAGCATCATGATGGTCGCATCCGTGTTTGGCGACATGGATGTCAACGCACATTGGAAGCTTGTATTCGTCATCGCCATACTGGCGTATCACCCGGCGTGATGGTATGGGGTGCCATTGGTTACACGTCTCGGTCACATCTTGTTCGCATTGACGGCACTTTGAACAGTGGACGTTACATTTCAGATGTGTTACGACCCGTGGCTCTACCCCTCATTCGATCCCTGAAAAACCCTACATTTCAGCAGGATAATGCACGACCGCATGTTGCAGGTCCTGTACGGGCCTTTCTGGATACGGAAAGCGTTCGACTGCTGCCCTGGCTAGCACATTCTCCAGATCTGTCACGAATTGAAAACGTCTGGTTAATGGTGGCCGAGCAACTGGCTCGTCACAATACGACAGTCACTACTCTTGATTACCTGTGCTATCGTGTTGAAGCTGCATGGGCAGCTGTACCTGTACACGCCATCCAAGCTCTGTTTGACTCAATGCCCAGGCGTATCAGGGCCGTTGATACTGCCTGAGGTGGTTGTTCTGGGTACTGATTACTCAGTATCTATGCACCCAAATTGCGTGAAAATGTAATCACATGTCAGTTTTAGTGTAATATATTTGTCCAATGAATACCCGTTTATCATCTGCATTTCTTCTTGGTGTAGCAATTTTAATGACTTAGAATTTTCAACTACACAGTCACATAACCGACGGGTACCTGAGATTCGCTATGGAATGACACTGCATCAGCAAGCAGAAAGAATTTAAAAATTTAGCTGACTGTAAAATGGAAAAAAATTACAAATACTTACAGACGGGGTTCAGTGTCCTGTATATCGAGAAGCACTTTGAGCTAAACTTGCAAGCTTGGAGCATGTGATGAAACTGGTAGAGTAAATTTTCTGAAATTGTACGAATTATTACACGATCAGTTTCAACAGCTTTCGGCGACGATGAACGAAGAGTATGGAGACTTTATATAACACTGCAAAGTACGTTGGTTAATTCAAGAGGCATGCCCGCGACGATTTTTCGATTAAAAAACCACTATTGTTGAATTTATGAAGGAAAAAGAAAGTAGGAAGGAAAATCAGAACATCTGAAATGGATTGCAAACCTCGCGTTTTAAGTGGTCAGACTATACATTGCTCACGGTAAGACACAGAAAGCTGAGAAACTATTTGTTCCTAATTTGATGGGGATGTATTTAAAAAGAAAATTGTCTGACAAAAAATACTGTCCATTTCCATAGTCTCACTGAAAAAAATGTTCAAATGTGTGTGAAATCGTATGGGACTTAACTGCTAAGGTCATCAGTTCCTAAGCTTACACACTACTTAACCTAAATTATCCTAAGGAGAAACACACACACCCATGCCCGAGGGAGGACTCGAACCTCCGTCGGGACCAGCCACACAGTCCTTGACTGCAGCGCTTTAGACCGCTCGGCTAATCCCGCGCGGCAGTCTCACTGACATTAAAGAAAACACAAGATTGGAAGAATTAATTGCAGCCATGAAATAATTACAAGGATAGTTTACTAAAGGTTTTGAGATCACTGCCAGTCTTACTTTTGTTTTCGAGCTGTTCACGAGACCGTTTGCCATTTCAGTTGAAAGTAAACCTGTGCGTCTGCAGTGTCGTTCGCCTTTAAAAGTCAAATTCTGTTACGTTAAAATCTGTTCAGGACGTCTGCATTGTTTTCCTCGGGAAAGGAAATGAGTTGTAAACGTGATAACATTCGATTAAGAAAGTGAATAAGTCACTGTTATGTGCCAACCTGAGTGTACAAATTTGTGAAATTGTCGGCGTCTGTCTGTGTGCCGACAGTTTGGCCAGATGAAAACTACATCACATCTTCAGTGTGCCAAAAGTAATTAGATAATACTGAAAATTTGTTTGTTTTTGATCTGTGCTGTTGAGAAATATGAAACATGAAACCAAGTTGTATTCAGTGCGACTAGACTGCGGTCTAAATGCAGCATGATTGCATTTTACCCCTCTTCCCCCACCCCCTCCCCACGCCCAGACATTGCGGCATGGTGGTGGGGGAAGTGTGCAACCATGCAACAGAGCTGTGACACTCATACCATCGCATTTATACACCACCCTTTTAGACAGGCGCACCATAATCGCACATGCAATTTAATGAGTAGTGGGCTATTATATTACCATCTACAAGTAGTACAGGAACCAGACGGCAGTCATAAGAATCGAAGGACTTGAAGGGAAGATAGTAAAGGAGAAAGGAGCGTACGCTGAGCGAAAATCTGGAAAGGGAGTTGCAGTTCAAGATTATCAGTGACATTGAAGTTCTGTCAGATGCAGAAGTGAAACATGTGCAGAATTTCGCACAGACAAACGGAGAATAGGAGCTGTTGAAACGCGGTTCTGCTGAAGAACGGTGTAAATTAGATAGGTAGATCGAATAACTAATGAAGAGGTACTGAATCGAATTGGGTAGGAAAGAAATTTATGGCACACCTGGACTAAGAGAAGAGATCAGCACACATTGAGGCGTCAAGGAATAGCGCGAAATTGGTAATGGAGGAAAGTGTGCAGGGTTAAAACTGTAAAGGACAAACAAGGCTTGTCTGTAGTAAGCTGGTTGAAGGAGATGTAGGCTACAGTAGTTACGAAGAGATGTGGAGAACTACACAGGATACAGATTTCTTTTGAACAGAAGACTACAACAGTAGCATGGTCAAGCAGTCAGCATCACATAGACCCGCCAATTGATCCACTATATCTGCTATTATGAATTTGGCTAAATGGGACAAGTAGATAATGCGGCATTTGGAAAAAGGCAAAGTAAAAAGTATAAAAGTAAAAACTAGACTCCTCGCATAAAGGAATTATTGTGGTGTTTAAAGAGCCCATTTCATTTTCAGCCATGATTTATATCTTTACACTGTGAGGAGTTGTATAGAGATCGATTGACTCATTGGCAGTGATGGAACAGTTTACTACAGACGTGTTCTTGCGATAAAAGCGATGATTGGAAACAATGACTTGATGTTAATAATGTGTGCTTTTCCGATTGATGATGATGGTGGTGGTGTGAGGAGCTCCTAGTAACTGCAAGTGAAGAATTATATGTCTGGAAGCTATTGCATAGAACGTTGGACGGCAAAGGATGTGGAATGTATATGAGAGAAGGAATATTGTGGCATGTAGGAATTGGTAGATGATTGAATTTCAGCTAGGCAAGAAGAAGATGGCCTGGAGTTTTCATCTGAGATGGAGGTGAGTGGGGTAGCTTCCATTTGGTAGGCTGAATAGATATGAGGGATTATCTCATGACTTGCGAGAAGGAGGTGGCGACAATGGTACTGGTAAGGGATTTGGACTGTTTGGAGATAAAAGAAGATGTGATACGTGGATACATTCAAGTCAGTAAGCAAGCAATGAGGGAGGTACAATGGTATGCTGACTCGAATTTGCTGGAGGTCTTGATCTTGATATTTGCTGAGATACGGGAACTTCATGAGCCAGTGCAGAATACGGCAGAGACGAGAACGAAAGAGCAAAGAAGCGGCGTTCGAAGATTTGGAGGGGGTGATAAAATATGGGAGCAGGAGACGTCCATGCAATATTTGCACCGGCGACAATGCAAAGTGTGGTGTCACCGCCAGACACCACACTTGCTAGGTGTTCCAGAGGTTGCCCCTCAGTCTGCAAGATCCGGGCAGTCGCAGAGGGTGGGCTTACTGGTAGTTGGGAGCTCCAACGTCAGGCGCGTAATGGGGCCCCTTAGGGAAATGGCAGCAAGAGAGGGGAAGAAAACCAATGTGCACTCCGTGTGCATACCGGGGGGAGTCATTCCAGATGTGGAAAGGGTCCTTCCGGATGCCATGAAGGGTACAGGGTGCACCCATCTGCAGGTGGTCGCTCATGTCGGCACCAATGATGTGTGTCGCTATGGATCGGAGGAAATCCTCTCTGGCTTCCGGCGGCTATCTGATTTGGTGAAGACTGCCAGTCTCGCTAGCGGGATGAAAGCAGAGCTCACCATCTGCAGCATCGTCGACAGGACTGACTGCGGACCTTTGGTACAGAGCCGAGTGGAGGGTCTGAATCAGAGGCTGAGACGGTTCTGCGACCGTGTGGGCTGCAGATTCCTCGACTTGCGCCATAGGGTGGTGGGGTTTCGGGTTCCGCTGGATAGGTCAGGAGTCCACTACACGCAACAAGCGGCTACACGGGTAGCAGGGGTTGTGTGGCGTGGGCTGGGCGGTTTTTTAGGTTAGATAGCCTTGGGCAAGTACAGAAAGGGCAACAGCCTCAACGGGTGCGGGGCAAAGTCAAGACATGCGGGGACCAAGCAGCAATCGGTATTGTAATTGTCAACTGTCGAAGCTGCGTTGGCAAAGTACCGGAACTTCAAGCGCTGATAGAAAGCACCGAAGCTGAAATGGTTATAGGTACAGAAAGCTGGCTTAAGCCAGAGATAAATTCTGCCGAAATTTTTACAAAGGTACAGACGGTGTTTAGAAAGGATAGATTGCATGCAACCGGTGGTGGAGTGTTCGTCGCTGTTAGTAGTAGTTTATCCTGTAGTGAAGTAGAAGTGGATAGTTCCTGTGAATTATTATGGGTGGAGGTTACACTAAACAACCGAACTAGGTTAATAATTGGCTCCTTTTACCGACCTCCCGACTCAGCAGCATTAGTGGCAGAACAACTGAGAGAAAATTTGGAATACATTTCACATAAATTTTCTCAGCATGTTATAGTCTTAGGTGGAGATTTCAATTTACCAGATATAGACTGGGACACTCAGATGTTTAGGACGGGTGGTAGGGACAGAGCATCGAGTGACATTATACTGAGTGCACTATCCGAAAATTACCTCGAGCAATTAAACAGAGAACCGACTCGTGGAGATAACATCTTGGACCTACTGATAACAAACAGACCCGAACTTTTCGACTCTGTATGTACAGAACAGGGAATCAGTGATCATAAGGCCGTTGCAGCATCCCTGAATATGGAAGTTAATAGGAATATAAAAAAAGGGAGGAAGGTTTATCTGTTTAGCAAGAGTAATAGAAGGCAGATTTCAGACTACCTAACAGATCAAAACGAAAATTTCTGTTCCGACACTGACAATGTTGAGTGTTTATGGAAAAAGTTCAAGGCAATCGTAAAATGCGTTTTAGACAGGTACGTGCCGAGTAAAACTGTGAGGGACGGGAAAAATCCACCGTGGTACAACAACAAAGTTAGGAAACTACTGCGAAAGCAAAGAGAGCTCCACTCCAAGTTTAAACGCAGCCAAAACCTCTCAGACAAACAGAAGCTAAACGATGTCAAAGTTAGCGTAAGGAGGGCTATGCGTGAAGCGTTCATTGAATTCGAAAGTAAAATTCTATGTACCGACTTGACAGAAAATCCTAGGAAGTTCTGGTCTTACGTTAAATCAGTAAGTGGCTCGAAACAGCATATCCAGACACTACGGGATGATGATGGCATTGAAACAGAGGATGACACGCGTAAAGCTGAAATACTAAACACCTTTTTCCAAAGCTGTTTCACAGAGGAAGACCGCACTGCAGTTCCTTCTCTAAATCCTCGCACAAACGAAAAAATGGCTGACATCGAAATAAGTGTCCAAGGAATAGAAAAGCAACTGGAATCACTCAATAGAAGAAAGTCCACTGGACCTGACGGGATACCAATTCGATTCTACACTGAGTACGCGAAAGAACTTGCCCCCCTTCTAACAGCCGTGTACCGCAAGTCTCTAGAGGAACGGAGGGTTCCAAATGATTGGAAAAGAGCACAGATAGTCCCAGTCTTCAAGAAGGGTCGTCGAGCAGATGCGCAAAACTATAGACCTATATCTCTTACGTCGATCTCTTGTAGAATTTTAGAACATGTTTTTTGCTCGCGTATCATGTCATTTCTGGAAACCCAGAATCTACTATGTAGGAATCAACATGGATTCCGGAAACAGCGATCGTGTGAGACCCAACTCGCCTTATTTGTTCATGAGACCCAGAAAATATTAGATACAGGCTCCCAGGTAGATGCTATTTTTCTTGACTTCCGGAAGGCGTTCGATACAGTTCCGCACTGTCGCCTGATAAACAAAGTAAGAGCCTACGGAATATCAGACCAGCTGTGTGGCTGGATTGAAGAGTTTTTAGCAAACAGAACACAGCATGTTGTTATCAATGGAGAGACGTCTACAGACGTTAAAGTAACCTCTGGCGTGCCACAGGGGAGTGTTATGGGACCATTGCTTTTCACAATATATATAAATGACCTAGTAGATAGTGTCGGAAGTTCCATGCGGCTTTTCGCGGATGATGCTGTAGTATACAGAGAAGTTGCTGCATTAGAAAATTGTAGCGAAATACAGGAAGATCTGCAGCAGATAGGCACTTGGTGCAGGGAGTGGCAACTGACCCTTAACATAGACAAATGTAATGTATTGCGAATACATAGAAAGAAGGATCCTTTATTGTATGATTATATGATAGCGGGACAAACACTGGTAGCAGTTACTTCTGTAAAATATCTGGGAGTGTGCGTACGGAACGATTTGAAGTGGAATGATCATATAAAATTAATTGTTGGTAAGGCGGGTACCAGGTTGAGATTCATTGGGAGAGTGCTTAGAAAATGTAGTCCATCAACAAAGGAGGTGGCTTACAAAACACTCGTTCGACCTATACTTGAGTATTGCTCATCAGTGTGGGATCCGTACCAGGTCGGGTTGACGGAGGAGATAGAGAAGATCCAAAGAAGAGCGGCGCGTTTTGTCACCGGGTTATTTGGTAACCGTGATAGCGTTACGGAGATGTTTAATAAACTCAAGTGGCAGACTCTGCAAGAGAGGCGCTCTGCATCGCGGTGTAGCTTGCTCGCCAGGTTTCGAGAGGGTGCGTTTCTGGATGAGGTATCGAATATATTGCTTCCCCCTACTTATACCTCCCGAGGAGATCACGAATGTAAAATTAGAGAGATTAGAGCGCGCATGGAGGCTTTCAGACAGTCGTTCTTCCCGCGAACCATACGCGACTGGAACAGGAAAGGGAGGTAATGACAGTGGCACGTAAAGTGCCCTCCGCCACACACCGTTGGGTGGCTTGCGGAGTATCAATGTAGATGTAGATGTAGATGTAGCCTTTAAATCGGCCGCGGTCCGTTAGTATACGTCGGACCCGCGTGTCGCCACTATCAGTGATTGCAGACTGAGCGCCGCCACACGGCAGGTCTAGTGTAGAGAGACTCCCTAGCAATCGCCCCAGTTGAACAGTCGACTTTGCTAGCGATGGTTCACTGTCTACATACGTTCTCATTTGCAGAGACGACAGTTTAGCATAGCCTTCAGCTACGTCATTTCCTACGACCTATTAAGGCGCCATATTCAGTTACTATAAGAACTATCTTCAAGAATGTATTCTGAACAGATATTGTAAATCATGTACCGTCAAGAGCGACGTTCATCATTAATGGGTTAAAGTTAAGTACCAAACTAATTCCGTCCGCTTTCTGAATTCTCATTCCTTGTCATGTTCCAGACCTCACGTCAGTGTAGTTCTTCCCTCCTCACGCTAGCCTGCTTGAGCTAAAACGCGTGCATTTCGGCCTCCACTCGTAACACGGTGTTCGCTCTTCTGCTAACACAAAACAAAGCGTGCCAGACTTCTATGTCTGGATGATGATCTTGGGACGTAATCTTCACTTTCGACCTATTAATGATTGTGGACTTGCTTTTGGATGGTTAGTAGGCAGTGTTTCATGGATTGTTAGGTGTAGGCCTTGGGAATGGGATGCATGGGTAATTTCTCGTGTAATTTTTAAGTTTTTTGCCGCCCTGGATTAGCCGAGCGGTCTAAGGCGCTGTAGTCATGGACTGTGCGGCTAGTCCCGGCAGAGGTTCGAGTCCTCCCTCGGGCATGGGTGTGTGTGTTTGTCATTAGGATAATTTAGGTTAAGTAGTGTGTAAGCTTAGGGACTGATGACCTTGGCAGTTCAGTTCCAAAAGATTTCACACACATTTGAACATTTTTTAAAGTTTTTTTCAGTGGTTAATGGGGCAGTGCCATAGACTACAACAGAAGGTAAGATTGCTGAGGTGCTGTTAAAAGGTTGAAATAAATGGACGGCAAACAGGGCACTGGCGTCAGTATGTCGGAATAGGTATGTGGGAGATTCGAGCCATTGGTTATGCCAGGAGTTAAAGTTAATTATGGAACTGGTGGTATCGTTGGGATGAACGGACGGCAAGGAGATCACTGACAGCATAATGGAGGAGGTACACATGATTGAGAGGAACTATCGGATGCACCACGAGATAAAACTGTCGAGGTTCAGCTGGGGAAGACGTTGAGATAAATGGAGGGTGTAATGGACAGCAAGGAGAGCGGTGAGGTTAACATAGTGAAAGAGGTACAGTGAAGATGTGTTTTTGCATTTCACCAGGCAAAAATCGTATATGATGTAAACGAAAAGTACTGTTTGTAAAGCGTAACATGCAGCGTGCTAGCACGGAGACGGAAGGTGAGCCAGGCTCAGACAGAATCCGCACGGCGGATTAACAGCCGTCGCTGGTACACCAATGCGTGGTTTTTAGGCAGTTTCCCACATTCGTTTAGGGAAACACTGGGCTGCTTCCCACTTTCCACTTCAGAAAATACGATACACAGACAATTAGAATACGCTCACATACAGAACCAAATTGCTGTAATGCAGAGAGAGGTGGCGCTCCCCTCCCCTTAGGTAACTGACGACTGTGGGGAGAGGAAAGGCAATTGGCGCCAAAGTTAAAAATTTGCTGAAACTTGAATGCAGCGGACCCTACAACTAGACAGGGTAAATGCTGACAAAAAGAAGAACAAGATATACAACTGCAGCGTCTCCAAACAAAAGAACAGGATATGAGGCTATGAATCCCAGTGCGATAGTTTATTTACACTCTTTCATGATTTTTTTTCTTGTGAGAAACGTTTCACGGCAAAATGAAATCTGAAAAAAAACCAAATAACAGTCAAATGCGAGTAAAAGATCTGTGCATCGAACATTACGTGTATGAAGTATTTATCCCTGGAAAGGGTATTGTGTAATATTCTTCTTCTCTTTTTGCTATAAAAACGTGGAACCAGAAGCCGCCATCTCTCTCCTAGGGTTTGTTTCGTGTCGAATGCAGTCGCTGTATCTGACGAAGTGAGATTAAGCTATGAAATTGTATAATTAAAGGTTAATATATGTATCGGATATTAATTCAGTTATCATTTATAGAAACCTAGCATCCTCCATGTGATGATTTTAATTATTTCAGCATTTCTAGCATTTTCTAACTGCAGTTAACAGACCATCGCTGGTGGACGACAATATTCCCCCATTACGCGGCAATTTCAAATTTATTCAAATATTGCTTTCCGGATTTTTCAGTAAGAGCAGGAAACTATCTAAAATTATTTCACTTAAGGGTATGTATCAGAGCGTCAAGATATTTTTCAGGTTTCTCAGTCTTTACAGTTTTCCCTATCCAAGTTACGAACAGTAGCTTTGGCCTGCACTACTGATACTAATTTAAATAATATATGAGTAACTAGAGATAGAGAGGTCCGGACTGTATGGAGGGTGGCCGAAGACCTCCCATTCGAATTTCTGCAGGAGTGATGCGACTGTGTTGGCCGTGTGAGGCTTCGCCCTGTCGTGGAGCAGAATGACCCCACGGGTGAGATTGCCTGATCGTTTTGATCTGATCGGTTGGTGAAGGGTGGTCAACGTTTGCGAGTAACGCTGGTCATTCACAGTTGTCCCGTGCTTCAGGAAGTGAATCAGAAGGGGGCCATCTTGGTCCCCTTAAAAAGGTTCTGAGGGGCAAACGATTCACCTCGGACGACGTCCAGCTGTACGTTCGGAACTGATTAACATCACAGTCCCAGGAATTTTCTGAGACAGCCATTCACCTCCTTGTGCCACAGTGGGACAAGTGTCTCAACAGCCAGGGTCAATACTTCTAACATACAGGTACTGGTTTCTGTAATTATGCCTCCGGCTCGTTTCTTTTTGAACGCCCCTTGTATGTTCGGCCTGCGTAAATGGTAGAAATGATTTTAAGTAACTTTTTACAGATAATATTCAGAATAATATTCGCTTTTGCAGTTCCTATTTCGCTCACGTCCTATGGAAGCCAGACCACAAAAGAAAATTATTTTTCGCAAATATTAGGCAGGCTTGTAGTCAGGTTATTACTAAGCAGAGGCGTACGGCGAGAGAAAACAAAAGAGATGCGCACTTTGAATTTGTGTAAAATCAAGTATGTTAAATTAGAGGTGATCGCTTTCATAATACAAGCTGAGTGTGCACATCTCTGTACTAGTTTTTTGTAGAGTTGTAGAAGTATCATAGGCTACCGTTGACTATTGTAGTTTTCCTAGTAGCCTTGGTTAGTCGAGATCGTACTTGCGTCACCTGTACGTCAGCTGTGTCGCATATCTATCGGGCTTTACGTCATATCGATCGCTTTGTTTACGCCTGCGATCAGTGTCTTAGGAAATTACGCGTATCAGCCTCGATAGCTGTGAGTCCGTTCGGGTACTTTCTTCCTTCGGGGACCGGATGTTGTGTTGTGTTAACGTTCGTACCGTCATAATTGGCATTCCATTATTGATATAGCTGTAGGGTAACTTCCTGAAAAAAAAATTAGATTCGCCTAAAAATCGGAAGGTGTGAACCGACCAGAAACTGTGCGGGGGATATATAAAAGACCGCATACGCTACGGAACATTTTATTTCTATGTAGTTATCTCCTGTCTTAAAAAATAAACAGTATTTATAGCAAAGTTGAAACTGTCAATGATTAACTCAGGTTTCATCCGAAAATTGTTTATTTGTAACGTGAAACAGAAGGATTCTGTAGTAAAACTTTAAGAAAAAGCGATACAGATTTATCACATGGCGCTAGAAAATGCAGTTTCTGCAAAAAAAAAAAAAAAAAGATAAAAAGAACCACAAAACAAAAATATATCAAACGTCGCTGCAACACTTCGTCTAGTGTATATAAAATGTGTTTCTGTTATTCGTAAACAACTTTCGCATTTATCACTAACAACAGGAAACTCTTGCCTTTGATCATGATGAAGAGCGCTCTATTGAGTACAAAGTAAGAACAATAATTACCTACATTTTGTTATTTTTGTGGATGTACAGTTTTGTACTTGCATCAAGGTTAATTGCTTTCGTTACATAGAAGCGCTGAAGTTACGCGATCAACTAATTTATGCCACTTATAAAGTGCAATTTATATTCTGTAAAGATTTAAAATACAAGATGGACTAATAATGAATGATGTACGGTTCTAATTATGCGCAAAAAAAGAAAGTCGTCAGTTCCCAGTTCCTCACTTACACATTTATTTATGTTTCTTTCCCGACCAATGCTGCCAGTGCCACCGTTAATCCTACTACATACTACGTCGTTTATGTGCTGTACCAAAATTACCGAACCGTAGTTTTGGTAGAGCGCAACCTTAGTTCTTTCTATTGTCCAAATAATTATTGCCTTAGGAGCTCCGCCACTTCTGCCATTCATCAGTGTGCATGAACACGTCTGCGGTAAAATTTCTCGTGCCTTGTCTCCGCTACCACTATGCCACCAGCGTCTTGCCATTCCACGCACTCGACACAATCCGTACCTATCCCAACATCACGCCGTCACGCAGTACTCACAGCAGAAACTCAGGTCCAGCTCCGGAATATCTTTATATTTTGTAATTTGCTTCACACCTGTACGGTACGGCGGCTTATTCAGATTACAACCTCTGCCTTTATTTCTGTACTGTGGGTGGCTACCACATATGAGTGAGAACATCATACGAAGTATTTTTTCCGAGCAAAACCAGGGAAACTTCACAGATTTTCAATTGAAGACCCGAAGGGAACATAATCTGGTAGTCTCTTGCATCGTAGTTCATGAGAACTGACCATCGTCTTCCACACAAAGCCAGTCCAAGCCACTCAGTTCAATCTACACAGCCATTCATTGGAATATTACTTACTGCCTATTGATTTGTAGAATTTATCTGCTCCAGTATCAGGTAATTGTTTTTATTCGTATCTTAAGGTTTTTCATGGATTTTTGAAAAATTACTATCATTTTTCCTCGTCGCTCAGAGTCTGTGACGCACTCACTTCTTACTAAACAACCACTATTTTTTTGTGATGGACGACAGTTCACCATTGCATCACGTTAAATGCAACTTTTCTACAGAGAGTTTTAAAATTACCATGTTTTGATATAAACTATATCTCCTGAAGCGTTTTCGATGTGTTTAAGAGTAACGTCCTCTCTCAACTTCGTGCCTCCGGCAATGATAAGAAGTTTAATGTCTAACAATGGCTGTTCTTTTTTCACACGAACTTTTGCCGCACATATTGGCTTCTGTAGCAACGAGAAATCAATTGACATTGAGAAACAGTGATATAGGAAAGAATGCAATAAATACCTTGTCAAGAAACTTGAAGAAAACCCTACTTACTCGGTTTTCGATATCGTTTGTTTGTCTGTATTATTGAATCAAAGAGCCAGGATCCCGCGGAATCAACGAGAAGACAAGCTATCTAACGACATTACTGCAGGAAAAAAGCAAAAGAAATCTTATGATTTTCGAAGTGACTGCTACTGTTAGCTATGAGATTCAGTATAAAGACAATGAGCAACAAATGAAGCGGAGACCATCGGCTTGCTACTACATAGGTGCTCTATAACGAATTTGACACCGAGCTTGTCAAATCCCTGACAGTCGACTACTTGTCTTCTCAAGCTCGCCTCGTAAAACTTTGTCCAAACGTGAGAACAATAAACGCAATTCGTTGATAGATAAACGCGATTCGTTGATAGATTCATCGAGCGTTTTGTAGGAGAAAGACTAACTCTGTGTGTGAACAAAGTACAGTAGCTGAGACAACACTATGTAGTCTTCTTCACCCTGTAGCTTCTGACAGGTATCTTGAGGTTGCACTGAAAAGACTTCAGTAAAACTCAAGGTTGCGGAATGACTAAAAATCTATTGTTTCTGTCGCTACTTTCTGAAAGTACTACATACGCCACCAATAATGTTGTTCGATAGATTCATGGAGCGTTTTGTAAAGAAAGACTAACTCTGTGTGTGAACAAAGTACAGTAGCTGAGACAACACTATGTAGTCCTCACTCTGTAGCTTCTGACAGGTATCTTGAAGTTGCGCTGAAAAGACTTCAGTAACACTCAAGGTTGCGGAATGACTCAGAAACTATTGTTTCTGTCGCTACTTTATGAAAGTACTACATACGCCACCAATAATGTTGTTTGGGTATCACTCTCAATTGAGGTACAATTTATTGTTGCCTTTTTACATCAATAGGTACGTGTACCTTGCATCACAGTCGAGGTGAAGAAATAACCACACTCTGTGATCATTTTCATACTAACACGGACTATTGAGTGTCTTCTGGGAGACGGATATCTCTGACATATCTCTTCGCCAGTAGTGACGCGTTTATGATAACATTTCGAGAATGAATGTGACGCCATCAGTGGTATTTTTACGCGTCTCGAACAATTGTAATAAGAGGTAATCAGATAAGATTGTATACTCTCAAAAACAACGAATAGCAATGTATAATGTTACGATTTCATTAAGAAAAAGGTAACGGAAGATGACAGCTCAACCGAACTAGAAGCAGGAATATATTCATAAAGAATTATTTTTCGTCGGAGAGTAGTGGCAATTACATAACACATCATCCGAAGTACTAGAAGAGAAACAGAATTTACAACAAAGCAAATGAAACTGGGTTGGTACCGGAGAATGAGTAGCATTCCACTACATTTTCCTATCTCGGGCCAGTCTCTATCTAATACAACCAACACCTTTCTGCTCGATCTAATTTTCGCGCATTCAAGAATTTTCCACTCTCTTATTTCTTGAAGCGTCATCTACACCATTTCTGGACGTCGTAAAAATGTTCTACTAATCCGTCCCTTGGGGTGAGAACCTCATACACACGTACTCCACAACTATTTACAGTATCTCACACATTATCTGCCCATTGAACATAAAACGTCTCTCTATGGTATCACCCTTTAGAGATTTTCAGTTTTCTTTCCTATCTTCTTAGGATTCAATCGCATTACATACAATGACGTATTACAAATGAACACTCTTCAGAGTTCATTACATAGTTTCAATTCAGTGTTTGACAGTCGGAGAGCTGCTATGTTTAATAAAGCTTATTCACCTGCCGCCTTCTTGTTTTGGTTTTGTAATTTTGTTTCTCAAGTAGGAGAATTCTTAGATTACTTTGTGTTTCTTCTTCTTCGACTACTATTACTGCTGCTAGGACTGTGTTAGCATAATGAAACGACAAGCGTACCGAGGACTTTACAGCAGACTCTATTCAAGAATTTAACAGTTAATCATCCTACAAAATTCCGTAATCTATTTGTTGTATCTGTTCCTGTTCGCTAATTATTTTTCTTCTTCCTTACTGTCTCAATAATTCATAATAATCAAAGTCAAATACATAAAAATTTTCCTCTTGATTTCTCACTTCGCGCCACTTTTAATCATATCTCGCTATCACCCAGTTGATTCTCTATGATTTTTTTTGACACACACTGCTTTATTTAAATCTTCTCTGTTCCATTGATTGATATTTTACGGGTGGGGTCTTTAAGTGTGTGTGTGTGTGTGGGGGGGGGGGGGGGGGGAATCATATGCTTCAATAATTACGGTTTCTCGTTTTCTGTACATTGTTTGTACACCTACAACGTCAAAAAAGTCCCAGCTGTTTTTATATTACTCATCTGTTTTGATCCTAGCTTCTTCCTATCAGGCACGAATCACTACATCGTTGCACGAACTGGATTTGTGAGGAAAAATTCTATTTTTGTTCATCAACAGAATTTTCTGATAAGCCTGTCATTTACTACGTCTAGAAGAAAATTTAGATGACATGTAAATGCTTCGTTTCATAAAATATTACGAAGGTAGATATTCCGTTTCGCTTTGCGTAATTAATAGTAAACATTCGAAAATGAAACTGAGAAAGAATACTTCATAGATGATGCATTCTGGTACATTTCCTAGCAATGTAATTCCAGTATTGTAACCATCTGATAATACCGTTTAGTCTCTTATTGCTTGAAACCAGTTCGTTACACTAGCGACGTTTTTAAATAATGGGCACTGAACTCTGGTGGATGCGTGTCAGTTGCTTTCATCAATTACAAATGAGCCACGTTTCATGAAGAAAAGACACCGATTCTCAATGGCTTGGCTGCCAAGTGAGGTTGGCTACAGTTTAATGTCTTGTCGAACAGGGGCTATTGGAGAGAGTGCTCCATGTCGCCTGGACAAGAATAGGAGCATGATATGGGCGTGGCTGCAGTGAAGGAACCGTCCTCACATTTGCATTTAGTGATCTAGGGAAACCGGTCGGTAGGGCTTTGGGCGTCTTGCCTCCTTTGAAGGTGATTCCCGATTCTCAACCGCTGAACCACCTTGCTCTCGCTCCGTGCTATGGTTAGTTAGGACTGATTAAAAAAAATTATATGGTGCTGAAGATGACGTTAGTACATTGGAGGCTTCACGAAACGCGAAGGTTTTCGGTCAAGAAGTTAAAGTACGCTTGTAATGTGTTTGTGTATTTGTTTAATCAAAGCAAAGGGGAGAGAATTTCGACATTTCACAAAACGTAAAATAGTTTATTATTTTAATGCATTCGAGGTTATGCCTTTGTGCTACTGAATAAATGCAGTTAATGTTTATCAATATGCGCTTCACCACACTTTACTGAAGCATCTTCAGTGGTAGTGTGTGTTATTATTTCACTGTACAAAATGTCTTTGTTTTGTGATGATGAAGCTGTTCATCTGACTCTAGCAATATAAACACTTTTTATTATAGTACAACATAAACACATATTACTTATGTTGTGTTGAGTTGAAAAATCTCTGACAAAATACAAGCTGCATGTATCGAGCTGCACACAGACATAACCTCAAAATCAGTCATGTACTATTACCAGCAACAGGGAATTGGCAGGTCAACAGCATTATAGTCGTGTAATTGGTTGGTTTCCTACAGTCTTCATGAGATTTGTGTATTAACCATATATATGTAAGAGTTAGAAACAAATTACTGCATATATGATGTGAAAATGAAAGCGCTTTTGTTTCCAGTAACATTTTTTGCTAGGTCTAGACACTGATTTTCATGTAAAGTGAAAATGGAGTTCTCTACATCTCGATTGTAGCTCTGCATTTATAAGCTGTTCAGCAGACAACTGATATTGCTTCGATTATTGTTGAGCATCGGATACAAACTGAATCTGTGTTTGTTTTAGGAGTACTGGTCGTAAAATTTGGACTATCGATATAAATCAACTGCAGCATTCAAGTCTAGAAATATATACTTGATTTGATCAGATATCTTAACTGAGTCGCCATACTGTTTTTCTCTTCTTCATTTTAATGACGCCTTGCTACCCACCTTGTGCATTTTTTTGGAGTTTTGTGCATCCCAATTTTAATCTGAGCGGAAAGGTTAAAATAAATATATAAAACAAAAAACAATTTTTGGGTGATACTCGAACTTATGCTACTACCGTGGTTATTTTGAGCAGTAGCTTGTAATAAGTTAGTTATGTATTATTATATGATAAAAGGAGAAAATATTTTAATGTCTCCATTATTTTTTGCGTTTATGTGAACTCCAGACTTTGCTATGCGTTAGGTATTTCAGCTGTACATGTTAAGATTAATCTAATATCATATAGCTATCTTTCATTAATTAGATGTGGGTTAAATCGATAGACAATAACATAAACACACTATTTGTACAATAGAATTCACTTTCTAACGCTATGTACGGAACTCCCTGTTAGCGGTGTATAGTAGATTCCAAAAAACAGTAGATGACGTTATCAATCTAATCTTTACTATTTTGAGGGGAAGCACAGCTTCCGTGATTCATCTAATACAGTTACATTTGTCTTGAAAAATTTTACTCCTCGTGGAACGTTGCAATGTTCGTGCGCCAGTGCATCGTTCCTGCGAAACAGTCCACAATTTATAGTGCGGCTGATAATCCAACACCAGTCGAAGCTGTACTTTCTTGATTTATGAAAGAGAATTTTGGCTAAGTCATTAGATCTCTACACAGATTGATCTAAATCACAGGAGAAAAATTAGGTGTGCATACTACAAGATGCTATGTACCAGGAAGTATCCCCATATGTTCATCCCCAACGTTGCATTTTGTACCACGAATAAGGTAGAAGCTGCCACAGTGAAGACACTTTTGTAGGCAAACTAAAAGTATGTGAGCGAAATACATCACACCCAGCTCACAAAACGTGTTTTCATCACATCACAGACGAATGTGAAACACCACCACAGACAGACATGTAAACAGTATTGGTCAAGAGACTGGGTAAAGTTTTAGGAGACAGAAAAAGAATGAACTTACTACAAATTAAATGTGACCATAACCTACTGCTTAATGAGAAAACTAAAAACTTTTGCAATCATGCAGCCGTAAGGGGTTAAAATTTTTCCAAGATACTGATTTCATCACTAATATAAACAAATGAGGCTGTACAAAAGGACAAAACGATTGGGTAATAAGTATTCAATTTTACAGTCGCTTTCAACGCCATAGTAAACCTCCTCTATGCTATCACAGTTTTAGATCGGATAACATCATTATAAAATCTATTGTCAGGATGTAATTACAGCACTTTTCCGACGCTTTTCAGTAGGCCTAAATTATTCTGCAGTTGTGACAGTAACTGGTTAGGAGATATAATGAAAATTGTTATATTTTTATTTCGAGAACCATCTTCACACAGAAATATTATTTGCTGATATCAAGAAGTTGAAGATACCGTTCCCCATAGATACAAATTTCTTTTTAAGCAGAATCTAGATACTATGATGAACTTACTCTCATCTACTGATAGATCTATAACGAAAGGTCAATAAATACTCTCATTTTATAAACTCATTTTAATTCTTTGGCCTACTGTAAGAAATGATATTTTATTATACTAGTAAAAATTTATTTTTGTACACTTCTTAAGTTTATTTTAGATTGTAATTTTTGCATTCAGGACTTTTGTTGCTCACATGATGTCCCTGCCTAATTCAGAATTCTTATTATTGTTGACAGAGAACTGCATGTGATATACTATTAAAATTTAAGTTATGAAGTTGTTTCTTAATATGTTTTGAACACCCCATCCCCACCCTCCTCCCCCTCCATGAACCATGGACCCTGCCGTCGGTGGGAGACTTGCGTGCCTCAGTTTTACAGATAGCCGTACTGACAGCAGTTTCAACCACAACTGAGTGGTATCTGTTGAACGTGCGTTCCTGAAGAGCGGCAGCAGCCTTTTCAGTAGTTACACGGGTAACAGCCTGCATGATTGACTGATCTGGCTTTTTAACATCAATCAAAATGGGTTTGCCGTGCTGGTACTGCAAACGGCTGAAAACAAGTGGAAACTAAAACAGTAATTTTCCCCGAGGACATGCAGCTCTACTGTATGGTTAAATGATGATGGCAGCCTCTTGGGTAAAATATTCGGAGGTAAAGTAATCCCCCTTTTGGATCTTCGGGCTGGAATTACTCAGGAGAAATCGTCGTCTGGAGAAGTAAATGGCGTTCTACGGATCGGAGCGTGGAATGTTAGAGCCCTTAATTGGGGAGGTATGCTAGAAAATTTAAAAAGGGAAGTGGATAAATTGAAGTCAGATACAGTAGGAATTAGTGAAGTTCTGTGACAGAAGGAACAGGACATATGGTCATGCGAATGCAGCGTTATAAATACAAAACCAAGTAGGGTTAATGCAGGAGTGAGCTTATAACAAATAAGAAAACAGGAATGATGGTAAGCTACTATAGGCATCACAGTGAACGCATTATCGTAGCCAAGACAGACGAGAAGCTCACGCCTATCACAGTAGTGCAAGTTTATATGCCAACTAGCTCCGAAAATGATGAAGAGATTGAATAAGTGTGTCATGAAATAAAAGAAATCATTCATGTAGGTAGGGGGAAATGATTGAAGAAGTGTTTCATGAGATAAAAGAAATCATTCAGATAGTTAAGGGAGGCGAAAGTTTAATTGTGATGTGGGACTGAAATTTGATATCAGCAAAAGGAAGAGAAAGAAAAAAATAGTAGGTGCATATGGAGTGGCGGAAAGGAATGAAAGGAAGCCGCCTTGTAGAATTTTGCACAGAGCATAAATTAATCTTAGCTAACATTTGGTTTAAGAATCCTGAAAGAAGGTTGTATACGTGGAAATGAACTGGAGTCACCAGAAGGTTTCAGATTGATTATATGATATTTTGGAAGCAGATTTTAAATTTTAAGACTCTTTTAGGGGCTGAAGTGGGCTCTGACATGTAGATTAAAACTGAAGAAACTGCTAAGAGGTAGGAAATTAAAGAGATGATACCCAAATAAGTTAAGAGAACCAGAGGGTGCTGAGAGTTTCAGAAGGACTAGAACAAGGGAGAGGAATACAGTATAAGACGAATGGATAGCTTTATGAGAAGAAATGGTGAAGCAGCAGAGGATCAAATAGGTAAAAAAATAAGGCCTAATAGAAGTCCTTGGATAATATGGGAGGTATTGAATTTAACTGATGTAAATAGAAAATGTAATAATGCACCAAATGAAGCAGGCGAAAGGGAATACAAACGTGTAAAAAACGAGGTGAGCAGGAAGCGTTAAATGGAACAGCACGATTGTATAGGGGACAAAGGTAAGGATTTAGAAGCATATTTCGTTAAGATAAATACTGTCTGAAGGAAAATTAAAGAGGCCTTTGGAGAAAAGAGAAACAGGAGTGTATAAAAAGCTCAGACGGAAAACCAGCCTTAAGCAAAGAAGGGAGTGCTGAAAGGTGGAAGAAATAAATATACTAGGAAGAGGAACTTCCTTACAGAAGAATGGAAAACCTGGTAGACACCGACCTCGAGGACGATCAGTTTGGAGTCCGGAGAAATTTAGAAACATGCGAGGCAATACTGACCTTACGACTTACCTTAGAAGTTCGATTAAGGAAATGAAAACCTACGTTTATAGCGTTTGTTGAATTTGAGAAAGCTTTTGAGAATGTTGACTTCCACCTCTTTGAAACCTTGAAGGTAACAGGGGTAAAATAAGGGGCGTGAAAGGCTGTCTACAACATTTTCAGAAACCAAACGGCAGTTTTAAGAGTCGAGGTGCAGGAAAGGCAAGCAGTGGTTGAGAAGGGAGTGAGACAGGGTTGTCGCTTATCACCGATGTTATTCAATTTGTACACTGAGCAAGCAGTAAAGGGCAGCAAATAAAAATTTGAAGTAGGAATTAAAGTTCAGGGAGAAGTAAAATAAAACCTTTGAGGTTCGCTGATGACATTGTAATCCTGACAGAGACAGTAAAGGATTTGGCAGACCAGCTGAACGGGATGGACAGTGTCTTGAAAGGAGGACATAAGATGAACATCAACAAAAGCAAAACAAGGATAACGGCATGTGGTCGAATTAAATCAGTTGATGCTGAGGAAGTCAGATTGGGAAACGAGGTATCTTCCAATGTCTCTTGGAAAATGCCTTTCCAACAATGATGTCAGAAATACTCCTTTGTGATACTGACAAGGAGATAGAGTCAATAATTAAATCACAGAAATACTAAGGACTCTCATGGATACGATGGAGTACCCAGCAGACTATTGAAGTACTGTGCTGCACATATTAGCCCTGTACTTAGTCATATTTGTAATTATTCCTTTGAGAATGGTCAGTTTCCTGAACGATTAAAGTAATCACTAGTAAAGCCGCTTTATAAAAAGTGAAATACGAATAATATAGACAATTTCAGACCTATTTCTATGCTATTAGTGTTTCCTAAAGTTGCTGAAAAGCTGTGTAGGGAAGGATAAGTGATCATTTTCTTTCACATAATTTGCTATCAAATGTACAGTTCGGATTTAGAAGTGGTTTAACAACTGAAAATGGTATATTATCTTTTCTCTGTGAGGTACTGGATGGATTAAACACAAGGTTTCGAACGATAGGCATCTTTTTTTATTTAACTAAGGCGTTTGATTGTGTTGATCATAAAATATTACTACATAAGTTGGACCATTATGCAATATGGGGAGCAGCCCACAATTGGTTCATCTTTTACTTTAAAAACGACACCAAAAGGTCATTATCAATACTGTTGAGAATGGCTATGATGTGGGATGTGAATGGGGCACAGTCAAACGTAGGGTGTCCCAGAGATCAGTGCTGGGGCCACTCCTGTTCCTTATTTATATAAATGATAGGCCCTCTAGTATTACACGTGTTTCTAAAATAATTCTATTTGCTGATGACACTAGTTTTGTAGTAAAGGATGTTGCGTGCAACGTTGGCACTGTTTCATGTAGTGCAGTTCATGACATAAGTTCATGGCTTGTAGAAAATAAACAAATTCTAAATCACAGTAAGACTCAGTTTTTACAGTTTATAACGCACAGTTCAACAAAATCCTACTTTTAATTTAATGTGATTAGTGAAACTGAGCAGTTCAAATTTCTAGATGTTCAGGTAGATAGTAAACTGTCGTGGAAAGCCCACATTCAGGATCTTTTACTATTCGAGTGGTATCTGAAGTAAGTGATAGTTCGACACGAAATGTAGTCTGCTTTGCAATTTTCGTTCGCTTATGGCGTATGGTATTATATTTTGGGGTAACTATTCCCATTCTCAATGAATATTTTTGGCTCAGAAACCGGCGGTTCGGGCAATAAATGGTGCAAGTTTGCGAACCTCTTGTCGACCCCTGCTCATTCGTCTGGGTATTCTGACACTGGCCTCTCAATATATGTATTCTTTACTACGGTTTCTTGTTAACAATATCAGCTCATTCCCGAGAATTAGCAGCTTTCACTCAGTTAATACTAGCAGAAACCCAATCTACATTTGGATCGCACTTCCTAGACTCGTGTGCAGAAAGGTATACAATATATTGCTGCATCGATTTTCAATAAGCTACCACTAGAATTCAAAAACCTTAACAGTAACCCACGGGCTTTCAATTCGAAAATGAAGAGTTTGCTCATGGGTGACTCCTATTCTGTCGAGGAGTCCCTTGAAAAATTAAGCTGATTAGTGCGTTATATTGTTGATCGCGTTTACAAAAGTATGGCATGTCTTTTTTGGGTTCATAAACATTTTATTTTATCTGTTATTAATTGTATGTTGTAATTTCATGTACTGACGAAGTCCATGACCTTGAAGATTTGCTCCTCAGTTTGGTTATACGGACCTAGACGTGTAAAATAAAGTAAAATAAAATTAAATAAAATTAAAAATAGAAGATGAGGTTTGTTATTTGGGTAATAAAATAACTGATGGCCGAAGTAAAGAGGGTATAGAATGTAGACTGGCAATGGCAAGAAAAGCGTTCCTGAAGATGAGAAATTTGTTAATATCGAATATAGACTGAAGTGTTATAAAGTCTTTCTAGAAAACATTTGTATGGAGTGTAACCATGTATAGAAGTGAAACGTGGACGATAAACAATTTAGACAAGAAGAGAGTAGAAGCTTTTGAAACGTGTTGCTACAGTGGAATCACGTAACTGGTGAGGAGATACTGAATAGAATTGGGAAGAAGAGGAATTTGTGGCCCAACTTGACGATAAGAAGGGATCGGTTGATAGGACAGGTGCTGAGGCATCAAGGAATCACCAATTTATTATTGGAGGGAAGTCTGGGGGGTAAAAATCGTAGAGGAAGACCAAGAGATGAATATACTAAGCAGATTCAAAAAGATATAGGTTGCAGTAATTATTCGGAGATGTAGAGGCTTACACAGGATTGAGTAGCATGGAGAGCTGCATCAAACCTGTCTTCTGCCTTAAGGCCACAACGACAGCAGCAGCGACAACAACAATGATAACAAAAAGAACATGTTTTGGACCTGGTCAGTAATTCATTAGTGTAGTAGGAATGCCTAAATAGCAGGTTGATAAAAGTAGAGTAAATAACTCTTAAAAACTCTGCATTTAATTGAAAAACGAAAGAACTGAAGAACATGGGATCAAGAGGATTCCATAAGCATCTAAACAGGCTTAGTTCGATGAAAGATACTGTAAGACGTCGTGGTCTCCTGAACTGCTTACATATTCCGCCCTCACAATCATATTCCGCACATTAGGACGCTTCATTCGAACCCAAACTCGATAAGATAAAGTCAATGTTGCATGAATTCATGTAAACGATATGCAATTAACAAGTAAGCGCACCATGGTTGAAATACTCGAGGCTGGCGTACATACACACATTCCAGACACGACGGTCACAGAAGCTTTTAGTTCGGGAAGGAAACAGCACAACGCGACGCCGGTCCCTTCACAGGACGACCCAGCCTATGTCGGCCGGTGACCGCCCGTGTAGCGGACAGCATGGGCCCGAATGAAAGGGGGGAACAACCCCGTGTTCGACTTAAAAGCAAATTCCGCTACATTGTGTGGGAGCGGCCAGCCTACGCATTCTTTACACATAGCACGCAGTTTCAGAGATTTTCACAGGGAGACAGCAAACGCCAAACGCCAATGCTACAGGTTTCCGGATTGGTCGCCTTAAACGAAACGTCATTCTCCCGTTTTAGAAGAGCAATGCTGATTGGCAGACGATATTTTTGACGCCTTGAGCTGAAGGAATAATGGAAGAGACCGAAAGATATACCCCTTAACCGGTGTACCACGCCAATAGTTAGACTAGGGGCGAATAGGAATCCTTGACTTCATCAAGGCATAGGGAGAGTTTGATTGGCGAAGGTCAATCCAGATAGAACGAGAGTTATCTTATTTGTCAGCAGCGAGCGGCGCAGACAGCAGTCATCGCAGCTTACGGTATTGTGCGCTACAGCTATTGCAAGCCCCATATTTCCTCCACAACAGTACACTTCACTGCATTTCACACGTGACAGCCTCGACCATACCTAGCAACATTCTAAAGGATAATTATTCAAGTTGAGTAGGCGCGCCTCTCAGCCATTCTGCCAAGTCAACAACCATCTTAAACTTTGTATAGAAATTTCATTAGCGAATCCTATCCTTGAGAGGTAACTTCACATTCCGAAAAGAACCAGGATATAACTTGTTCAATTCATAACTAAAAGAGTCATTTTGATTTCTCAGAATTTTTCCAAAATAAATAATAACTTTCGTTAGTTTCATGTTTTTCTTACACTAACTAGCACTACTCCAGTACCCAAATATTCCACTAGGTACGTAAGAAATGTTGTGAATTTTTGTGTTATTTCCTTACAGCGGACGACTCCAGAAGATATTTACTGCTGGAAGTTTTTCGGGCATTTCTCTTTAGAACGTTAGGAGCGTTTGTCTGACTTCTGTAGTAGTGTGGGGGTGGAAACTGCATCTTGCAGGAGCCACCGGGTAAAGGGTATATCTCAGATTAATCCGTTGCGCAGAATAACAGAATAACAGATCAACCCCACACCTCAGAATACAAATAGCCGGGGTGTGTAAGTTTGGAATTTATTTCTGGTGTCAGTGAGATGACAGGCGTCACGTTAGCGTTGCAGTGTTGCTAAGTTATGCAGGATACTCGAACAGAGCCAACTGTTATGAATCATTTCTTTCGAGTGGTGCATGCGGTACGGTGACTCAGTTATCCGCAGACGTGACTTTATCGGCTCTGAAGGTAACGCCCGCTTCCGCTGATAGGGGCGTCCGCTGATCAGGAGATACGGCCCAAGATAAGCAGCGGCCCGTGCCAGGTGGTCCTCTATATTACGAGGTGAGGTGACTGGCAGCAGCCACAGTCCAGCGACGGACGTTCGTCTCGGCGCAACGGCCGGCTTCATACTTTGTGAGTACCAGGACTCTCAGTTATTCACTTCTTAACGTGAATCGAGAATAACGGTTAGATTATCATCTCACTAAGTTCGGCTCTCTAACACGCTTTCCGATGCACCTTGGATGCCTCATAATTTCACACAATACCTAATCCTAGCAGGTGATGACACCCTCCTCTTTTCCAACGGGAAAAAAATCGCAAACACCAATGCCCTGTAGAGCAACCTTTGTGTGCTGTTTCAAATCTCGTCCAGTTATTCGCATCGCAACTAAGTTCCAGTATTAAATAATTTAGAAGCACGAGGCGTGGATGAAATCCACTGTACCGAAAGTGAAGGCTGTTACATTTATATTTGGCAAACCACCAGGAAGAATAAAATCAGATAGAAATAAAAACATACCGGAATCGGGAGGTGAAACACAACCGAGATATCTACGTTTGCATATAACAAATGTGAATAATATTCTTACCACTTTGTATCAAACGAGAAAAGGGCGCCATAATGGGTACTAAAATGTATAATGAAGTACACCGCAAAAAGAACAAATTTCTCATTTAATAATAAAATTTGAAAAACATGGAATTTCTTGATGCCTTTCAAAATATCTGTGATGTGTTTCGTTGTAAACGAACCTGCCTACATTAACATCTTCCACTATATGTGTGCCTGACTGTAGGTAATATTCCGTATGTGCCTAGCCTGCGAACAGCAGACTACGCCATATCTCTCGGTAAACACGATATCTGCTTACAGACATGCATCCTTGCGTCATCCAGCCACTTGTTATCGCCGACTTCCCGTCTAGGTTAATTCACCGATATATCTTAAGCATCATCTGTCGGACATTACATGTAATATAGATTAGTTAAAATTTTAGCCTGTAGATCTGCTACATTCATACCTGTGTTATTTTCAAAAATTGTGTATGTGTATAGTTATTTGTATTACTGTTCCACCCTTTGGTTTTAAAATATTGGGTTGGTGCATAAGTTCGTTTTTCATAAGTATAATAAACACAACAGATAGAAATATGGGAGACTTTATAGTCATCAATAAAAGATTCTCCTTCACTATTTAGAACAGTCTGCCAATGCTGGGGCAGCTTTTCGATTCTCCGACTGTAGAAATCACGTGGTTTTCAGGCGAAGAACTCGTCGAGACATGTTCGGAGCGTATTTTCATCAAGAAAGGAAGTCCGTTGAAGGTTTTCGGTAGAGAGCGGAAAAGGTGAAAATCTGAAGGCGCAAGATCAGGTGAATAAGGTGGGTGCGGAATGACTTCCCAACTTAACTCCGGTATTGTGTTCTTTGTCAGTGTAGCAGAAAGCGAGTGGGCTTTACCGTGGAGTAGCATCATTTCAAGGAGTCTTCGTGGCCGTTGTTCTCGGATTGCGTTTGCAAGACGTCTCAGTTGTTGACAGTAAATGCAAGCAGTGATTGTTACACCTCGGGGAAGCAATTCGTAGTACACCACAACGTCGCTGTCCCCACCAGATGAATGCCATTATCTTTCGTTGATGCGCTCAGTTCTTTCTACGGGGAGATGCTGCTTTCCTTCTGTTAGCTTAAACACACGAGCCAATTGAAGACGAGCAAGAAGAGATGCACATATGGCCACCAGCTGATTTTTGTGGTTTTGGCTTAGAGAATGCGGTACCTGTACACTCGATTTTTGAATCTTCACCATTGCATGAAAATGTCGCACGATGGTGGAATCGTCACAGTTCATCATATTTGTCAATTCTCGAGTACAGTGACGTGGAAATGTTGTGACTCATTGTGCGTACACGCCCTTCATCAAACGGCGAAAGTTTTCCTGAACGTAGAGAGTCAGTAATGTCAAAACGGTCCTCCTTAAAACGCTTAGATATAACGTGCTCTGTGCATTATGCCCATACACGGCCCAAGTGTTTCTGGCTTCCTACGCTGCTGTCACTCCTCTATTGAACTCAAACAGAAAATGACGTCGGAAATGTTTCGATTTCTCCTATTGGCACTCCATATTCTAGCCTCCACAGTTCCACTCACTATCTCCAAATGACCAAAGGACAATATGTAGACTGAAAGCGTAACAAACAGGGTAGCGCAAATAAAAAAAATGACAGTCGACAAATAAACACATAGCAACTAGAGTAACAATTTGGAAAACAAAAACACTTCGAACTTATGCACCAATCCAGTAGTTTTAACGATTTATCTGCACTCGGCTGCTGCTTAGACCGTCTACAAGAGCCCCTGTTGACTACTCCTCTTACTTCCTATCGTCTATGAGTCTATATAGCTGGAACAGCTTCTGTTTCAGCGATGTGTCCGAAGCATTCCAACAAACATTTCATAGCCTTAACTGGCTGGCATGGCTGTCTTGTAAAACATGCTAGTGGAGGTGGCTTACCGTTACCTTCTGTGACCTGTTATGAACTGTCAGGTTCATCTCTGTACCGTGTAGATGAGTGCATGGAGTGCACCTCTTACGTGGTACTGTTTGGTGCTGTCTGCCTGGTGTACTTTCTCATATTCTACCAGTCTGTCCTCAGCACTACAGTTGACTTAAAGGATTGGTGGTGTGCAATTTTTATATGTTTGTCAGCATTTATTTTGGTTATGATGATTTCAATTCAGATTTAATGACGCGTTATTATGCAGTGTTATTCATAATTACACTACAGTGTTAACTTTAACTTGCCAGTTGACAGAGAAGGATTTGCCGGGACCACCATGGGGTGTGGACGTGCTTGTCTGTATGTGTGTGTGTGTGTGTGTAGGGGGGGGGGGGGGGGTGGGAGGGAAGGGGCAAGCCACGCCTATATACTGCTGCAGTGCAGGCACCTTAAGCTGTCCTTCATGCTGCACAAAACCGAAAGTCATGCACCGAGGTAAAAATCAAAATCAAATGGTTCAAATGGCTCTGAGCACAATGGGACTTAATACCTCAGGTCATCAGTCCCCTAGAACTTTTTTTTTTTTTTTTAAAAAAAAAAAATCTTTCTTTCCTTTCATAATAGTTATACAATAATGACCCACTTACTTAATGATTAGTGGGTCCTACATTCCTAAATTACAATAGCAGCTATACATTTTTCTTGACTTAACTACAGACAGTTCAACAATTTCAACTAGGCAGACTACTTCTTAGTTTACTATCTAGCATAATTTCTAATTACTACTACTAGTTAATACTAACTGCCTGCAGCGTTACATTGTGCCAGTTAATGATATAAACCTACTTGATGCCCTGCTCATAGAGCTAATCCCTATGAGCGAGCCCCTGGCACAGGGCAGGCAAGGGTTAAATTATCGCTGCAGAACTTACAACTACTTAAATGTAACTAACCTAAGGACATCACACACATCCACGCCCGAGGCAGGATTCGAACCTGCGACCGTAGCGGTCTCGCGGCTCCAGACTGTAGCACCTAGAACCGCTCGGCCACAGCGGCCGGCAGGTAAAAATCGTGTAAATATTGTTCGTAATCAAAACTGACATTGGCTTACGTAGAGGCAGGGTTCATAAAGATCCTAACTGCAACAATTATGTGCATTTGTCATACGGAAAGGAAGCAGTTTGAAACAGAGTGAGGCACAAAATAGTATGACAACAATAGTTACCTTAGCGCAACACTGCCAGCTAAGTAAAGTTGGCTGCAAACAGTAACAAACGAGTACTGTTCGAAACCTTTCGACTTTTATCCATTCAGATCTATGGACATGAAACGCCAACTTTCGGTTAACACACCGAATCTATAACTGCTAGTGCGTTATTTTAACATACTTTTTGTCTATCTCTTATAGCCAACTGTGATCACTTGAACGTGGACTAAGGGCCGAAACTAGCTGTGTAAACAATTCTTGGTACAACTGGAGGTGTCATTCAATAAAACTGGTACTGACAGCTGTGGGTTCCCCCCGTCGCGTGTCCCAAAAATTAATTTCCCATTGAGATATAATCTTGGCACCATAAGTAGTTAATATTATCCGCTATTGACACCATTTCATCCCTTGAAATATGTTTCTGAGAGATATCATACAGATCTCTTCATCTTCGCTTTGATTACTGCCATGAAATCTTGGCACCATTCATGGTTAATGTTACCCTCTACTGACATCACTTGATCCCTTGAAACATTTTTCTGAGAGATATCACAGAGATGTTCTGTTTATCTTCGCTTTGATTACTGCCATGAAATGTCAACTAGTCATATTTTCAGGCAATGACCGTTAGTAAACACTTCTTTTGTATGTCCATAGTGTCCGTAGCTCCCATACAATTATTAAAGATATTTAAAATCCGTCTTTACAATTACAGAAATGAATGTGCTATTTTTAGTGGTTGCAAAGTGGATATTAAATACCAGGTAAATGAGCGTTGGTAAGAATGTGGGAATCACATTTTAGCTGTCGTTATTGTCCTGGGCGACGTCCTATCTGGGTGGGTTTGCCGTTACCTACCCTGACCTGTTATGAAATCTCGAGTTTATTTCTGTAGCGCATGGATGAATGCACAGTGCGGGTATATGACATAGCATTGCGTATGGCTGTCAATTTAGTCACTAATCCATGCTGTTTAAAATTATCTTTATTCTGAGGAGCACCTTAAGCCCGCCTATTATATGGCTGCTGCTGTTGCTGTTGTTGCCGCTGCTTACGCCGATATCCGCACTTCAATTGGTAGGTTTTATCAACCAGCTCAATTATTTCTTTTGCTTCGGGCATTTTCTGAAGCAGTCCACTAGTACGTGCTGTCACAGAAGCTGTCATACATTTGTCTTTTACCCTACATCAACTACACAAGTAATCTTTACTCAAGATACAGTTTATATCAAAATCATCTCTAGTTTCGTGCTCTTTCCCCGAGATCATGAAAACCTTACAGTTTACTAAACAAATACTGGAAAATGATCTTAGCTTCTGAAGAAACGAACTACATCAAACCAGCAGCCACGTATGTTGACAGAATCCACGTAAGTTGTTCACCAACAGAGCTACAACATTTGAAAAAAATGGTTCAAATGGCTCTGAGCATTATGGGACTTAACTTCTGAGGTCATCAGTCCCCTAGAACTTAGAACTACTTAAACCTAACTAACTTAAGGACATCACACACATCCATGGCCGAGGGAGGACTCGAACCTGCGACCGTAGCGATCGCGCGGTTCCAGACGGAAGCGCCTGGAACCGCTCGGCCACTGCGGCCGGCCAACATTTGAAAACCAGCTTCTATTCTACTGCACGTAACATGTCAACGGCTGTGTGCTGAAGGGTTGATCGTACGCTATTTATCATACCTTTAATGCTTCTCAGACTGTACAATTTAGCAGCTCGTTGTAGAGCAAATACGAGTTTTCCATCGATGAAGTAGCTCCATCTCCTGTATGGTGGTTACGTTGTTAGGACATGAATCGCAGGGAAAATATGAAATGAAGGATACACAGTCAGTTTACACCTCTCTGATACTACCGAAGATATCACCGTACCTCACACTGCCATCCGGTAGAAACATCGCTAACAGCAGTGTCACGGGGACTCCTTACACTAGACACTGCACACATGTTCTGGATTTAATCAAGGAAATGGTGTATTCTGGTGCCTAGGAACTATATGCCACCACTTATTCCCACTTGACAGGTCAAGTGGGGAATTTCTTCCACCACCAAAATCAAATTTCTCTGGGCAGGTGGTGGTGCAGGGGGTCATCCCATTTCTATTAACTGTGACATTACTTGAGTGTGAGATTACACACATTTGCATAGATAATTCTGCTGATTATTATTTCTGGAGTTCAGTCACTTTGTAATTAATATGTACGCAGTCATAGGGCAATACAACTGCTTGCGTGCTAGAGAGTGTGGCACATTCTGATATTAAAAGCAAATGCAAAACTGTGAAAAAGTTCTTTTGTATGGTTTATTATTTATGACGTTTAAACATTATATCAGCCACAGGGGCCAGTTAAGATGGACACTGTGTGAAAATTATTAAAATCAAGAGCATCATACGTAACGTTACCATCCGCATCATTACCACTGTAACACTGTATATGACTACTTATAGCTTCCGTCCATAAAATGTTTCTGCTACTATGCGGATTATTCATCTTATGTGTAAGATACTTTTGGCATATGTTTGATACTTAAAATGTAGATGTCGTGTGACTAGGGCCTCCCGTCGGGTAGACCGTTCGCCGGGTGCAAGTCTTTCGATTTGATGCCACTTCGGCGGCTTGCGCTTCGATGGGGCTGAAATGATGACAACACAACACCCAGTCCCTGAGCGGGCAAAACCTCCGACCCAGCCGGGAATCGAACCCGGGCCCTTAGGATTGACATCGTGTCGCGCTAACCACTCAGCTATAGGGGACCGACTTTTTGATACTTAAGTAATATTTAGAGCTTCCGACTTTAACTATTTAGATGGCCTTATTTTGCTTCATGATTTAACTAGGTATCTGAAATATTATTTCCTTTGTGTAATGCTTTACTGTTTTACACTTTGAAAACACAGGACATTTTACTCAAAACACACTTTCTTCAGTCACAGAGGCAAAGGTCCAGATTTCGAGTCTCGGTCCGGCACATAGTTTTAATTTGCCAGGAAGTTTCACTTTCGTCAGTCATCTGCAGGTCTCTTATGTTACAAAAAGGTACAATATATAATTTATTATAGAAAACGGCAATGATTTTATTATTTCTTATCTTTTCAGAAGTGACTCCAAAGACCGCCATCTGGCAGTAAACTGAACAGAGCAATGGCAGCAACAGCGAAGCACAGGTGAGGGAACGTACTATATCTAAATTCTTAGGTGCCATGTGCTTAAATGGAACCTCATTGACCATCATAATAAAAAATTATTTCCTAAGGATTTACGTACTAATGCTGCAGTATGTAAAACAATAAAATTAAATCAAATTACACTGCCAGTAAAAAATTAGCAACCATGCATATGGAGAACATGAAATGATTAAATTTACAGATGAGTAATACTAGCAGTTCCCCAGTATCAGGTGTCGCCCCGTGACGAAACACCCGTATTAGTAAGTGGTGTAGCTTCCATGGGCGGCAATGCAGCCACTGACTCTGGGATTCAGTCCATCGTACAATTTGCGAATGCTGTCCTGAGATACATTAGGCCACGCCTGTTCGACCTACTCACGTAGTTCTGTAAGAGTTCTTGGTTAACGAGACGCACGAGTCACTTTTCGTCCCATCATACCCCACACGTGCTCGATAGGAGACAAGAGCGGAGATCGTGCTGGCCAGAGACATTGCTGCATGTCTTACACAGCACATTGAGTTTCACGGCCAGTGTGTGGACGAGCATTATCCTGTTGGAACAACGCATGACTTCCCCTTGACTTATGTCAAAGCGGTAGGTGGATCAAAACAAAATGTCCAGACACTCTTGTGACCAAAATGGTACTGAAACAGAGAATGACAGACTGAAGGCGGAAATACTAAATGTCTTTTTCCAAAGCTGTTTCACAGAGGAAGACTGCATTGTAGTTCCTTCTCTAGATTGTCGCACAAATGTCAAAATGGTAGATATCGAAATAGACGACAGAGGGATAGAAAAACAATTAAAATCGCTCAAAAGGGTTAGGCCGCTGGACCTGATTGGATACCAGTTCGATTTTACACAGAGTACGCGAAGGAACTTGCCCCCCTTCTTGCAGCGGTGAACCGTAGGTCTCTAGAAGAGCGTAGCGTTCCAAAGGGTTGGAAAAGGGCACAGGTCATCTCTGTTTTCGAGAAGGGACGTCGAACGGATGTGCAGAACTATAGACCTATATCTATAACGTCGATCAGTTGTAGAATTTTGGAACACGTATTATGTTCGAGTATAATTACTTTTGTGGAGACTAGAAATCTACTCTGTAGGAATCAGCATGGGTTTCGAAAAAGACCATCGTGTGAAACCCAGCTCGCGCTATTCGTCCACGAGACTCAGAGGGCCATAGACACGGGTTCCCAGGTAGATGTCGTGTTTCTTGACTTCCACAAGGCGTTTGATACAGTTCCCCACAGTCGTTTAATGAACAAAGTAAGAGCATATGGACTATCAGACCAATTGTGTGATTGGATTGAAGAGTTCCTAGATAACAGAACGCAGCATGTCATTCTCAATGGAGAGAAGTCTTCAGAAGTAAGAGTGATTTCAGGTGTGCCGCAGGGGAGTGTCGTAGGACCGTTGCTATTCACAATATACATAAATGACCTTGTGGATGACATCGGAAGTTCACTGCGGCTTTTTGCGGATGATGCTGTGGTATATCGAGAGGTTGTAACAATGGAAAATTGTACTGAAATGCAGGAGGATCTGTAGCGAATTGACGTATGGTGCAGGGAATGGCAATTGAATCTCAATGTAGACAAGTGTAATGTGCTGCGAATACATAGAAAGAAAGATCCCTTATCATTTAGCTACAATATAGCAGGTCAGCAACTGGAAGCAGTTAATTCCATAAATTATCTGGGAGTAGGCCTTAGGAGTGATTTAAAATGAAGTGATCATATAAAGTTGATCGTCGGGAAAGCAGATGCCAGACTGAGTTTCATTGGAAGAATCCTAAGGAAATGCAATCAGAAAACAAAGGAAGTAGGTTACAGTAAACTTGTTCGCCCACTGCTTGAATACTGCTCAGCAGTGTAGGATACAACGGAGAGCAGCGCGCTTCGTTACAGGATCATTTAGTAATCGCGAAAGCGTTACGGAGATGATAGATAAACTCCAGTGGACGACTCTGCAGGAGAGACGCTCGGTAGCTCGGTACGGGCTTCTGTTGAAGTTTCGAGAACATACCTTCCCCGAGGAGTCAAGCAGTATATTGCTCCCTCCTACGTATATCTCGCGAAGAGACCATGAGGATAAAATCAGAGAGATTAGAGCCCACACAGAGGCATACCGACAATCCTTCTTTCCACGAACAATACGAGGCTGCACCAGAAGGGAGAACCGATAGAGGTACTCAAGGTGCCCTCCGCCACACACCGTCAGGTGGCTTGCGCAGTATAGATGTAGATGTAGATGTAGAACGGCGCTGGTTAGCGTCTCCTCCAGAAACACCAAAGGTGAACGAGAGTTGTAGCTTATCTGACCCCAGACCACAAGGCGTGGGGTGGACCTAGTGCGTCTTGGGCGAATGCACTCTGTGAGATAGTCTCCAATATGATCCTCTGATGGCACCAGTTGAGCCTTGCAAGTCGATGCTGCAGTGTGAGTTGTGCTGTGGTTGCTGTACAATCTGCCTGCCATTGCTGCCCTTGGAGTACGACGATGCTGGTGGACGTCTGTGCTGCGTTAGCATCGACAACCTCGCCTCTGGGTGTGGCGATGTCCACGTGACCAATGATAGCACAACTGACGCAGAACGTCCAACTTGTGTGGCAATTCTTCGAAAAGACCACACTTTCACCCGCTTAAGACTCGGTCAGCTGACTGTAGAAAGCACAATTACATCTCCGTGGCATGGTTGCCTGCTGGTTTCACACGTCTGCATCACATTGAGCCTTCTGGCTTAAAGTATTCCCTATTAAAGGATAGACGCAGATGCCGCTCCGGTAGCTATAACACCACGGTATCTGTTGGCGGACGACGCTGAAACCATTATCAGTACATGTGCTATCCTTCAGGTGGCATATTCCGTTATCGGATCAAAATCGACGGTGTCTCTGCAGGTGTACTAAATTTTATTTTCGGCAGTGTATACACTACTGGCCATTAAAATTCCTGTACCACGAAGATGACGTGCAACAGACGCAAAATTTAACCTACAGGAAGAAGATGCTGTGATAAGCAAATGATTAGCTTTTCAGAGCATTCACACAAGGTTGGGTTCAAAAATGGCTCTGAGCACTATCGGACTTAACATCTTAGGCCATCAGTCCCCTAGAACTTAGAACTACTTAAACCTAAGTAACCTAAGGACATCACACACATCCATGCCCGAGGCAGGATTCGAACCTGCGACCGTAGCAGTCCCGCTGTTCCGGACTGCAACGCCTAGAACCGCACGGTCACCGCGGCTGGCTCACACAAGGTTGGCTCCGGTGGAGACACCTACAGCGTGTTGACATGAGGAAAGTTTCCAACCGATTTCTCATACACAAACAGCAATTGACCGGCGTTGCCTGGTGAATCGTTGTTGTGATGCCTCGTGTAAGGAGGAAAAACGCGTACCATCACGTTTCCGACTTTGATAAAGGTCGGATTATAGCCTATCGCGATTGCGGTTTATCGTATCGCGACACTGCTGCTCGCGTTGGTCGAGATCCAATGACTGTTAGCAGAATATGGAATCGGTGGGTTCAGGAGGGTAATACGGAACGCCGTGCTGGATCCCAACGGCCTCGTATCACTAGCAGTCGAGATGACAGGCATCTTATCCGCATGGCTGTAACGGATCGTGCAGCCACGAATCGATCCCTGAGACAGCAGATGGGGACGTTTGCAAGACAACAAACATCTGCACGAAGAGTTCGACGACGTTTACAGCAGCATGGACTATCAGCTCGGAGACCATGCCTGCGGTTACCCTTGACGCTGCATCACAGACAGGAGCGCCTGCGATGGTGTACTCAACGACGAACCTGGGTGCGTGAATGGCAAAACGTCATTTTTTCAGATGAATCCAGGTTCTGTTTATAGCATCATGATGGTCGCATCCGTGTTTGGCGACATCGTGGTGAACGCACATTGGAAGCGTGTATTCGTCATCGCCATACTGCCGTATCAACCGGCGTGATGGTATGGGGTGCCATTGGTTACACGTCTCGGTCACCTCTTGTTCGCATTGACGGCACTTTGAGCAGTGGACGTTACATTTCAGATATGTTACGGCCCGGGGCTCTACCCTTCATTCGATCCCTGCGAAACCCTACATTTCAGCAGGATAATGCACGACCGCATGTTGCAGGTCCAGTACGGGCCTTTCTGGATACAGAAAGTGTTCGACAGCTGGCCTGGCCAGCACATTCTCAAGATCTCTCACCAATTGAAAACGTGTGGTCAATGGTGGCCGAGCAACTGGCTCGTCACAATACACCAGTCACTACTCTTGATTAACTGTAGTATCGTGTTGAAGCTGCATGAGCATCTGTACCTGTACACGCCATCCAAGCTCTGTTTGACTGAATGCCCAGGCGTATCAAGGCCGTTATTACGGCCAGAGGTGGTTGTTCTGGGTACTGATTACTCAGGATCTATGCACCCAAATTGTGTGAAAATGTAGTCACATGTCAGTTCTAGTATAGTATATTTGTCCAATGAAAACCCGTTTATCATCTGCATTTCTTCTTGGTGTAGCAATTTTAATGGCTAGTAGTGTATTCAAGCATTCTGGATGAACGTTCAGAGTACCTTAATATTTGAAATTATTATTTCTATGTTCTATAAGTTATTTTAATCGGAACTATTCATATTTGCTAAAATTATGCATTTAACTAGACTTAAAGTAATCAATCTGGGATTCCATGTATCAAACTGGTGACTGCCACGCTTGATATTGTGTGTTGGTTATACAGTATCGCTGCCTTGCTTCCAGTTTCGTGAATGAGCTGGGCCACAGTCCTACACGAAAGCCTGGGATGGTCCGCCGCGGCTCAGTGATTTTCCAGCAGTCCGGGGAACGCCACACCCATACGCAGGACGTGGGCTGGGGGGTGCGGCCCATCACCATCGTCGTACCCACCAGCAGCAATCCGAGGCCCAGCGGGCGCATCATCCTCTTCAACCAGTGTTCGCCGCAGGGTCCACAGTCCGATTGTTGATGCGAATCGCGATAGGCAGGGTTTCTCGACGAGCACAAGCGACAGGAGATGCGATGATGCAGACCACTTCTTGTGAGGACTACCAGACTGATCAAGCTGAGCAGTGTGCTGTATAAATTGAGACACCTCATTCATGTTCAAAGGCATGAGACTTCAAATATCCGTTTGGCTACCCAAATTAGATTTCCTGCCGTTTCCCTATACCACTCCTGGCGGATAAGTACGAGTCTGCCTTTTTTCTCCCCCATCTTTCTGAAATGTTATCTTGTGCTCCGTCTATCATGGCCTCGACACTGAGGGGATGTTCAGTTTGCTGCTCACTTGTCTTTTATGGACTGGCTGTCACGATGCTTTCAAAAGCCCGATGTTCTGACCAAAGAGAAGTTACCGTTAAACACTTTTCTAACGAGAAGATTAAATAAAGACATGTAATATGTTGACAAATAAGAATCTCAAATTTATGTTATTTCTATGTATTTTTTATTTATTTCGTCTGTTTTAAGTGCTATCTATTTAAAGTGTTAATGTGCTTACAGTGGTTGTTTTTGTACTCAGATTGGGAGAGTAACGTCAGTCATATAAATATGTTATACAGTACTACTTTATAATTCTTTTATGTTGCCCTACAGACATTAAACATCATTAAATAGCACTAAATTGCAGCTGCAAATCTTTTTTGTTGTCTTTCTTGTCTTTTTTCTCTGTGTACAAAGGTGTACCTACTTACAGTATAGGATGTGTCATAACACCCAAAATAAACCCTGAAGCTAAAATCTGAAGCTGCTTTTCCAATAAAATAGTAAACTGTTTACACGTTGCTGAGAACTAAGACCAGAGTGATATTTGTTTGGTTTCAGGTGGTATCCACCAATTAACCAGCCACAATTTGTATGTGCATTTACATACGGTGCACTTTGGAAATTTAAGTGTTACAGAAACATACGTACATGGTTACATTTACAGATGGAAACATTCAAAAGAAAATGAAATTCAGTATTGATGTTGGAGTCTTTTAGATAGATTCCTACTATCTGACAAACAATATACAGGGCTCTTACAAATGATTGACGCGATTTCATAAATTCACTAAAGCTCCATTCATTGACATATGGTCACGACACACTACAGATACGTAGAAAAACTCATAAAGTTTTGTTCGGCTGAAGCCGCACTTCAGGTTTCTGCCGCCAGAGCGCTCGAGAGCGCAGCGAGACAAAATGGCGACAGGAGCTGAGAAAGCGTCTGTCGTGCTTGAAATGCACTCACATCAGTCAGTCATAACAGTCTAACGACACTTCAGGACGAAGTTCAACAAAGATCCACCAACTGCTAACTTCATTCGGCGATGGTATGCGCAGTTTAAAGCTTCTGGATGCCTCTGTAAGGGGAAATCAACGGGTCGGCCTGCAGTGAGCGAAGAAACGGTTGAATGCGTGCGGGCAAGTTTCACGCGTAGCCCGCGGAAGTCGACGAATAAAGCAAGCAGGGAGCTAAACGTACCACAGCCGACGGTTTGGAAAATCTTACGGAAGAGGCTAAAGCAGAAGCCTTACCGTTTACAATTGCTACAAGTCCTGACACCCGATGACAAAGTCAAACGCTTTGAATTTTCGGCGCGGTTGCAACAGCTTATGGAAGGGGATGCGTTCAGTGCGAAACTTGTTTTCAGTGAGGAAGCAACATTTTTTCTTAGTGGTGAAGTGAACAGACACAATGTGCGAATCTGGGAGGTAGAGAATCCTCACGCATTCGTGCAGCAAATTCGCAATTCACCAAAAGTTAACGTGTTTTGTGCAATCTCACGGTTTAAAGTTTACCGCCCCTTTTTCTTCTGCGAAAAAAACGTTACAGGACACGTGTATCTGGACATGCTGGAAAATTGGCTCATGCCACAACTGGAGACCGACAGCGCCGACTTCATCTTTCAACAGGGTGGTGCTCCACTGCACTTCCATCATGATGTTCGGCATTTCTTAAACAGGAGATTGGAAAACCGATGGATCGGTCGTGGTGGAGATCATGATCAGCAATTCATGTCATGGCCTCCACGCTCTCCCGACTTAACCCCATGCGATTTCTTTCTGTGGGGTTATGTGAAAGATTCAGTGTTTAAACCTCCTCTACCAAGAAACGTGCCAGAACTGCGAGCTCGCATCAACGATGCTTTCGAACTCATTGATGGGGACATGCTGCGCCGAGTGTGGGAGGAACTTGATTATCGGCTTGATGTCTGCCGAATCACTAAAGAGGCACATATCGAACATTTGTGAATGCCTAAAAAAACTTTTTGAGTTTTTGTATGTGTGTATAAAGCATTGTGAAAATATCTCAAATAATAAAGTTATTGTAGAGCTGTGAAATCGCTTCAGTCATTTGTAATAACCCTGTATACAGTGTTATTCAAACGTAAACATTTAAAAGTAACCAAATCAAATATTGGTGTTAGGGTATTCTAGGTAGATTTCTACAATGTGATTTATCCTTGTATTTTTCGCACATAATAGGGCAGTAATGGATGTAGGTAATGCAACCTTCAGCTAGGTCAACGTACGAGCGCTTGCAGCCAAGACCATGTGAGCCTGTATGTGTCTGTCGTCACAGAATGCATTACCAGGCTGCTTCGCAGTTATCAGGGGTAAAAAGCAGCGAGAAAGACTTTGTCTGCAATTTATAAAGTAACGACACTAACGAGGGGGCCTTCGATACTAACCCTCGGTGACTTTCTTCAGACTTACGTGCTTTTAACGGCAGTGCTTGGATTTCAATATCCTACAGATTTGAAGATTACAAGAGTTTTGAGTACGGCTTAGCATAAAACATTTCTTTTACATTAATGAAGTCGTTGGTTTTCCTTGTTCGTTTATTTAATTCTTATAAATGCACTACCATAAAGGTCTTTTAAGTGACCATTCACTTACTACTCAATCTTTCTAAAGCATAACGATCGAAACATGCAAGCACTCACAGATGTTAAATATTGAATGTAACAGAAATAAAGCTATGAGGCTTCCTCAGTATTCAATGCTTCTAGTGACAGATTGTTATCCTGATTCACTTGCATTAAATGTTATTGAATTCCTTACTTATGAAGTATTGTTTTCAAGATTCTACCATGTTTTCCGTTATTATTTCTTCTAGTATATTTTTATAGAAATCAACTTCGATATAAAATTTGTATTTCTCGTTTGAACCTAAATCCTCTTTTCTACATCACATAATTAATAAAGTTGCCACAGAACTACATAATAATAATATTCTATTGTGTTGTGAAATAATCTCATCTGGTGCAATTAGTTCGACCACAGTGATGCAACTCCCTTTCCTTCCTTCACACCATTCCATATGGTACTGTAACACCTGCACGAAAGCCGACTAGTCCCATGGCATGCAAACTGTCATTTGTTAGTACATGTATAATATCATTGGCCGGTAAACTGATGGCGACTAGGTTTATATGTTTTATACTTTACAGTGCTCGGAAATGTAATTTTTAAACACGATTTTCCGTTGTGCTGCTGTAGGAAATTAATGTCCATGCACTGCTTCAAATAACATAAGTAGGTAAAAGGTCGATGAGATCCAGTTCGTCATATCCCATTATAAGCGTCTAAGGTCATGTAAGGAACTGCAGTAGTTGAGAGAGGAATGAGGCAGGTATTCAATCTGAACATAAAGCACCTAGTAAAGGGAATTAAGGAGAAATTTAGATATGGCATTTCAAGGTTTGTGATGTCTAAATATTTCAGTCAGGCTGGATAAATGACTTGGAAGATCAGTTGACTGGAATGGTCAGTGTCCTGGAAAGAGGTTAATGTACATAAATACATGTAATCTAGTTGATGCTGAGGGATTGGGATTATCGAATTAGACACTGAAAACAGTAGACGAGGTTTGCTATTTGTACAGCAGTGCAACGTATGTTGATAAACGTGAAGAATATTTGTAATGTAAGCTGGGAACTGCAAGAAAAATTTTCCTCATAAACAGAACAATGACGTCGAATATAATGTGTTAGCAGAGATTTTCTGTAATCGTCTGTTTGGAATGTAGCCTTGGATGGGAGTGAAATATTGACATTAAACAGAACAGAAATAAGGAGGACAGAAGCTTTTGAAAATGGTGTTATGGAACAATGCTGAAGATTAAATGCATTTATCGAGTAAAAATGAGGCAGTACTGAATCGAGCTGGGGAGGAAAGAAATTTGTGGCACAACTTGACTTGAAGAAGGGATCGCTTGAAAGGATACTTTCTGAAGCGTCAAGGAACGATTTGTTTGCTAGTGTGAAAAAGGGACGAAGGGCATTGGTGCTGCGTTCACCAAACAGACTTTGTGTCCGGCTGGAAGAGAAAACCCTAACACAGAAAATAGTTGCTTTTACTTAGGGGGCTTGTTAAGTATGCAGTAACTAATTAGTGTGGTACCACCTATCGGTACCACCCCCCCGGGTGTTGTGAAGTTGGTAAAGGAATGGCCAGTTTCTATCTGACGCCGACAGCAGTCATGTGGGATCTGGCGGAACCAGTGGTCCGTGCCCGCTGAGCCACATCGCCAGTGGCTCCGTATCACGAGCGCCCCCTGCCGCCATGACATAGGATGGCTGGCGGCAGCTGCTCACCCCACTTGTGCTTGGAAACTTATACAGGGTGTTTCAAAAATGACCGGTATATTTGAAACGGCAATAAAAACTAAACGAGCAGCGATAGAAATACACCGTTTGTTGCAATATGCTTGGGACAACAGTACATTTTCAGGCAGACAAACTTTCGAAATTACAGTAGTTACAATTTTCAACAACAGATGGCGCTGCGGTCTGGGAAACTCTATAGTACGATATTTTCCACATATCCACCATGCGAAGCAATAATATGGCGTAGTCTCTGAATGAAATTACCCGAAACCTTTTACAACGTGTCTGGCGGAATGGCTTCACATGCAGATGAGATGTACTGCTTCAGCTGTTCATTTGTTTCTGGATTCTGGCGGTACACCTGGTCTTTCAAGTGTCCCCACAGAAAGAAGTCACAGGGGTTCATGTCTGGCGAATAGGGAGGCCAATCCACGCCGCCTCCTGTATGTTTCGGATAGCCCAAAGCAATCACACGATCATCGAAATATTCATTCAGGAAATTAAAGACGTCGGCCGTGCGATGTGGCCGGGCACCATCTTGCATAAACCACGAGGTGTTCGCAGTGTCGTCTAAGGCAGTTTGTACCACCACAAATTCACGAAGAATGTCCAGATAGCGTGATGCAGTAATCGATTCGCATCTGAAAAATGTGCCAATGATTCCTTTGGAAGAAATGGCGGCCCAGACCAGTACTTTTTGAGGATGCAGGGACGATGGGACTGCAACATGGGGCTTTTCGGTTCCCCATATGCGCCAGTTCTGTTTATTGACGAAGCCGTCCAGGTAAAAATAAGCTTCGTCAGTAAACCAAATGCTGCCCACATGCATATCGCCGTCATCAATCCTGTGCACTATATCGTTAGCGAATGTCTCTCGTGCAGCAATGGTAGCGGCGGTGAGGGGTAGCCGCGTTTGAATTTTGTATGGATAGAGGTGTAAACTCTGGTGCATGAGACGATACGTGGACGTTGGCGTCATTTGGACCGCAGCTGCAACACGGCGAACGGAAACCCGAGGCCGCTGTTGGATCACCTGCTGCACTAGCTGCGCGTTGCCCTCTGTGGTTGCCGTATGCGGCCGCCCTACCTTTCCAGCATGTTCATCCGTCACGTTCCCAGTCCGTTGAAATTTTTCAAACAGATCCTTTATTGTATCGCTTTTCGGTCCTTTGGTTACATTAAACCTCCGTTGAAAACTTCGTCGTGTTGCAACAACACTGTGTTCTAGGCGGTGGAATTCCAACACCAGAAAAATCCTCTGTTCTAAGGAATAAACCATGTTGTCTACAGCACACTTGCACGTTGTGAACAGCACACGCTTACAGCAGAAAGACGACGTACAGAATGGCGCACCCACAGACTGCGTTGTCTTCTATATCTTTCACATCACTTGCAGCGCCATCTGTTGTTGAAAATTGTAACTACTGTAATTTCGAAATTTTGTCCGCCTGAAAATGTACTGTTGTCCTAAGCATATTGCAACAAACGGTGTATTTCTATCGCTGCTCGTTTAGTTTTTATTGCCGTTTCAAATATACCGGTCATTTTTGAAACACCCTGTAGCTACGACACCATCATTTACGTGTCGTACAGTGAGCCTTATCCTAGAGCTGGACTCTAATTCCTTCTGGGTTGTTTGTAATGAATCTTCTTACCCTTGGAGAAATACAGGTTAGGTAAATCTTCCATATACTGTGTTAACTTGTTCGTTAATAATTTCCGCTCCTGTCGAACTTTCCTACGATGACATTTGCCGTAACACTCTCGCCCACCTCTCCTTATTGCTGTGTATAAAGCAGTGCACAACAATCATTTCCATCAAAGGGCAAAGTCGTTTTAGTGGAATTACTACGGAGGAATGTTGGCAAGATAGATTGAGACCCAAATAACTATAATTTATTAAAATCTTGACGTACTGTTTGAGTATAGTAATGGAGTGTGACAGATTTGTTACCGTTCGTCAACCTGAACATTCGTCCAGTTTCTGATTATAGTGTCGATGGTTAACTAAACTAGTAGAATGTCCAGTCGGGATCTGCTGGTGGTGAGAGCAGATAAGTCATGGTGCTTTTTGGTTACACATACTCTGCGGCACTGTGGGACTCTGGTGACAGTGACAGATGAGTGGAGCTGTAAGCCCGCGTAAGTTCAAATGGTTCAAATGGCTCTGAGCACTATGGGACTTAACTTCGGTGGTCATCAGTCCCCTAGAACTTAGAGCTACTTAAACCTAACTAACCTAAGGACATCACACACATCCATGCCCGAGGCAGGATTCGAACCTGCGACCGTAGCGGTCACGCGGTTCCAGACTGAAGCGCCTTTAACCGCACGGCCACACCGGCCGCCCCGCGTAAGTCGTCCGTTGGCGGACGCGTGTTCATTTTCGAACTGTTTGCGTGACGTCAGGCGGAACACGATATAGTTCGCGTTTTTAGCGCCCTCTATGGCGTCGGACCGCAACTATAGCGAATGGATAGGACTATTTAAATGACGTGTGGAGAAGGCATAACATTATATGCACCCTCTTTGGCCTCAGACCATAACTGTGTGTAGGCACACTGGACACTGGTCTTGCCATGTATCCCTCTGTTTGTGTAGCGCAGTGTACCGTCTCTATCGGCGGACACAGTATTGGCGGGTAAAAATGTAGACCAAGCTTGAATACAGTAAGGGAAAAGGAAGGAAGATTGGGTTTAAAGCTCCCGTCGACATTGAGGTCATCAGAGACGGAAAACAATTTTTTTTTAGTTTTTTCCCATTGGTTCAAAGCGGCGCTGCATCCCTTATGAAGTTCTCGATCCACAATCCCCTGGAGAATAAAACTGGAAACTAGTATCTAATCAGACGGTCGACAAACTATCAAATCTCTGTTTTATGGAGGCGTGCTTACAGAAAGTTAAATGGAATACTATTTCATGAGGAAAGTGTAACCAGTCTGGTAAATTTCTACGAAAGGTTGGTGCAAGTGCTGGTAATGCTTTTTTTCTACGACACGAACTGAAGAGAAACGTGTAGTTCTCAGTCAGGGTAAAATTACTGCTAAACGAACCGTCTGTGATGAAGTCATTAGAGATGGTGTTAGCGCGACGTGCTGTCCAGGATCTGGAAGAAAACGAGTACTGAGTCGTTATTTAACTTTTTCAGCTGAAGATTCAAGTGCTCAGAGAAAACAACTTTCGGATCAATTTCAACAGCCAGTGTACTCGTATTTAACATTTTTTTTATGGATAAACGATATGAAACGTTGATGTACAAGCACTGATGTTGAAGGGAGCTCCGCTCGAGCAGTCTGCAAACAGGAAACCACTGAAACAAGACTTTATGTTATAACCGGACGTAACTACAGTCGTTCGACCATGACTGTCTGTTCTTTGACTGCCATGGGAGTTGGCTCATCTGCACTACAACTTATGAAATACACTGAAAAGCCAAAGAAACTGGTACACCTACCTAATATCGTGCAGGCCCCCCGCGAGCACGCAGATGTGCAGCAACACGATGTGACATAGACTGTACTAATGGCTGACGTAGGGCTGGAGCGAATTGACACCACGAACCCTGCAGGCTGTCCATAAATCCGTAAGACTACGAAGGAGTGGAGATCTCTTCTGAACAGCTTGTTGCAAGGCATCCCAGATATGATCAATAATGTTAATGTCTGGGGAGTTTGGTGGCCAGCGGAAGTGTTTAAACTAAGAAGAGTGTTTCTGGAGCCACTATGTAGTAATTCTGGACGTGTGAGGTGTCGCATCGTCCTTCTGGAGTTGCCCAACTCTTCCGGAATGCACAGTGGACATGAATGGATGCAGGTGATCAGACAGGATGCTTACGTACGTGTCACCTGTCAGAGTCGTAGCTAGACGTATCCGGGGTCCCATATCACTCCAACTGCAAACGCCCCACATCATTACAGAGCCTCCACCAGTTTGGACAGTCCCCTGCTGAGATGTAACGTGCATGGATTCATGAGGTTGTCTCCACAGCCGTACACGTCCATTCGCTCGATACAATTTGAAACGAGACTCGTCCAACCAGGCAACATGTTTCCAATTATCAACAGTCCAATATTGGTGTTGACAGTCAAAGGTGAGGCGTAAAGCTTTTTGTCATGCAGTCATCAAGGGTACAGGAGTGGGCCCTCGGCTCCGAAAGCCCATAACGATGATGTTCCGTTGAATGGTTCGCACGCTGACACTTGTCAATGGCCCAGTATTGAAATCTGGAGCAATTTGCGGAAGGTTTGCACTTCTGTCACGTTGAACGATTCTCTTCAGTCGCCGCTGGTCGTGTCCTTGTAGGATCTGTTTCTTGTCGCAGCGATGTTGGAAATTTGATGTCTTAAAGGATTCCTGATATTCACGTAAAGAAATATGTATGTTTTAGCTGGACCACTTTTTTCGCTTTGTGATAGATGGTGCCGTAATAGCCACAAACGGATAAGTACGTGGTATTACGTAACATTCCGCCAGTGCGGACGGTATTTGCTTCGTGATACATTACCCGTGTTAAAATGGACCGTTTACCAATTGCGGAAAAGGTCGATATCGTGTTGATGTATGGTTATTGTGATCAAAATCCCCAACGGGTGTGTGCTATGTATGCTGCTCGGTATCGTGGACGACATCATCCCAGTGTCCGGACCGTTCGCCGGATAGTTACGTTATTTAACGAAACAGGAAGTGTTCACCCACATGTGAAACGTCAGCCACAACCTGCAACATATGATGATGCCCAAGTAGGTATTTTTGCTGCTGTCACGGCTAATCCGCACATCAGTAGCAGACAAATTGCGCGAGAATCGTGAATCTCAAAAACGTCGGTGTTGAGAACCTACGTCAACATTGAGTGCACCAGTCCCATATTTCTATGCTCCAGGAATTGCATGGGGACGACTTTGAACGTCGTGTACAGTTCTGCCACTGGGCACAAGAGAAATTACGGGACGATGACAGATTTTTTGCACACGTTCTATTTAGCGACGAAGCGTCATTCACCAACAGCGGTAACGTAACCCAGCATAATATGCACTATTGGGCAACGGAAAATCCACGATGGCTGCAACAAGTGGAACATCAGCGACCTTGGCGGGTTAATGTATGGTGCGGCATTATGGAGAAATGATAATTGGCCCCCATTTTATCGATGGCTATCTAAATGGTGCAATGTATGCTGGTTTCCTACGTAATGTTCTACCGATGTTACTACAAGATGTTTCACTGCATGACAGAATGGCGATGTTCTTCCAACATGATGGATGTCCGGCACATAGCTCGCGTGCGGTTGAAGCGATATTGAATAGCATATTTCATGACAGGTGGATTGGTCGTCGAAGCACCATACCATGGCCCGCACGTTCACCGGATCTGACGTCCCCGGATTTCTTTCTGTGGGGAAAGCTGAAGGATGTATTCTATCGTGATCCACCGACAACGCCTGACAACATGCGTCAGCGCATTGTCAATGCTTGTGCGACCATAACGGAAGGCGAACTACTCGCTGTTGAGAGGATGTCGTTACACGTATTGCCAAATGGGACATCATTTTGAGCATTTATTGCATTAATGTGGTATTTACAGGTAATCACACTGTAACAGCATGCGTTCTTAGATATGATAAGTTCACAAAGGTGCATGTATTACATTGGAACAGCCGAAATAAGATGTTCAAACGTACCTACGTTCTGTATTTTAATTTAAAAACCTACCTGTTACCAACTGTTCGTCTAAAATTGTAAGCCATATGCTTGTGACTATTACAGCGCCATTTATCACAAAGCGAAAAATGTGGTCCAACTAAAACATTCATATTTCTTTATGTACTACACGAAAATGTAATAAAAATGGGGGTTCCTATTTAAAAAAAACGCAGTCGATATCCGTTTGACGTATGGCAGCGCCATCTAGCGGGCCAACCATAGCGCCATCTGGTTTCCTCCTTCAAGCTAGACAAGTTTCGTTCTTTGTAGTTTTTCGTTTGAGGCTTACTTCGTGAGATATTTGGCCCGGTCACGATCAATGGACCACCCTGTATAGGTGTTGCCGACCGCAGCGCCGTATTTTGCTTATGTATATATCTCTGTTTTTGTATAAGCATACCTATGCCAGTTTCTTTGGCGCTTTAGTGTATTAGCTCCCTTTATTACTTCATGATAAAAAGACTTACTTAAGTCGATGCAATTCTTTTTAACAGGAGCGCTTGATAATCTACAACTGTCAGTGACTATGGACGCGTTACCTGATGCACTAATTAACAAACCGTTCTTTTAAGTACGATGTTCAACGTTTACAAAAGTATGTTTCCATCTGAAACTTGAGAAACTCTCTACACCTACTGCATGATGTTGACTGTTTCATCTGAGGTCATAGACTGGGGAGAGCACGTCCATTCTCGGCTCTATATTGACCTCCGTGTGAGGATGCTACAGTGCTGAGAGAGAGAGCGTGTCTTTATGCCTTCTTCAGCCTCTCACATTCGTTGTTGTGGATTGCAGCAAGACACCTTTGATGTCTGTGGTATCGATGTGCATTGCCGACTTCGGTGTGGCGCCGTGATCTTTCGACGACAGCACAATGTATCTGTTAATGAAAGGCGCAAAAGGAATTTGTGCGAAATAGCTCATATTACTACTGTCTGAACTGAATGGGAACTCTACACACATCATCCAAAGATGAGAAAGGACCTTTTGTACCCTGGATGCAAAGACTGATAACTTTTGATCTGAAGAAGACGCATACAAATATTTCAGTATAGATCTGGCAATGCCTAGACGTAATCTGTAGGATGTTTTGCACGCGTCAGTGACTGTGACTCGAAACTGTATCTGTCTTCATTTTTGTGTAAACAATTTTAGACGTGACTGAGTTCAGTCTATAAGGAGAACACTGTTTTGTCGACTTGTTTACTTCTTTCTTGTGAGAGGCGGAGATAGTTGGGGGTATGTCCACAGCGTTCAAATGGCTCTGAGCACTATGGGACTTAACATCTATGGTCATCAGTCCCCTAGAACTTAGAACTACTTAAACCTAACTAACCTAAGGACAGCACACAACACCCAGCCATCACGAGGCAGAGAAAATCCCTGACCCCGCCGGGAATCGAACCCGGGAACCCGGGCGTGGGAAGCGAGAACGCTACCGCACGACCACGAGATGCGGGCTATGTCCACAGCGTAATCTGGATTCGGCTAAAGACACAATCTCAGGTGACTCCTGAGGTTCGCCTGATAGAATGGATAACTGAAAGGGCAGAAACACTGTCCTACGCGAGACAGCCATAAAATTTTTACTATCACTTCTTAAAACTGAAGTAACGTAATGAATTTCTTGTTCGTTTGCAGCTATAGTCTTGGTACACGCTGACAGTACCGTCACAGTAACTTAGCAACCCGCTAGAGTCAATATGTTACAGTTATTACGTGGCGTGTGGTGAGAAAAGTAGACAACGCAGAAAGAAGTGGCGGGCTATCTCTCTGTGAAGAATCGGAATCGCAACAAAAGTGAAGCAAACTTTTGTTTCCAGAAGAGTTGTTGTTGTTGTGGTCTTCAGTCCAGAGACTGGTTTGATGCAGCTCTCCATGCTACTCTATCCTGGGCAAGCTTCTTCATTTCCAAGTACCTACTGCAACCTACATCCTTCTGAATCTGTTTAGTGTATTAATCTCTTGGTCTTCCTCTTCGATTTTTACCCTCCATGCTGCCCTCCAATACTAAATTAGTGATCCCTTGATGCCTCAAAATATGCCCTATCAACCGATCCCTTCTTCTAGTCAAGTTGTGCCAAAATTTTCTCTTCTCTCCAATTCTATTCAATACCTCCCCATTAGTTATATGATCTACCCATATAATCTTCAGCATTCTTCTGTAGCACCACATTTCGAAAGCGTCTATTCTCTTCCTGACTAAACTATTCACACGTTTCACTTCCATACATGGCTACACTCCATGCAAATACTTTCAGAAACGACTTCCTGACTCTTAAATATATACTCCTCTTCAGAAACGCTTTCCTTGCAATTGCCAGTCTACTTTTTATATCCTCTCTACTTTGACCATCATTAGTTATTTAGCTCCCCAAATAGCAAAACTTCTTTACTACTTTAAGCGTATCATTTCCTAATTCCCTCAGCATCACCCGATTTAATTCGACTACATTCCATTATTCTCGTTTCGCTTTTGTTGATGTTCATCTTATATCTTCCTTTCATTTCGTTCAAAATTATTATGTTTTAACAATCACGATAAATTCACAGAAGCCAACCTCGCAACTGAAGGGGAGCGAGTGGAATGGCTATATGTTGGGGGAGGGGGGGGGGGGGAAGATGGGGGGGGGAGGGGGGACAGGGCAAACAGCCAACATGGTATACGAGCGGAAGTAACCCAAGGCAATATCCCAGGGACCCGCTTGTTTAATCAATGTTTAATCAATGACTTCCCAGCTACACACAACACGATGGTAGCCATCTATGCGGATGAAACAGCTATTCTAGCGCAATGACTGGAAATCACCAAACATTAATTCACGATTAAAGACAGCACTCAGAACTGCCTATCCTTGGTTGGAGCGATAGCGTGTTAAAGCAGACGTCGACAAGAGCAAGGCTGTTCTGTTAACACACAAATCGAAATGTCTGCACAAACATCAAAACTGCAGACAAATAACACTACACACACGCACAATACGTTTCTGTAAGAAAGTGAGACACCTCGGTGTCTAACTGGACCAGAAACTTACATGAGGATACCACGCTGAACACGTGACCAACCGAGATAACGCTTTACCCTATGCTCAACAGGCAAAGCACCCGGAATAGTTCCATGTACACAATACTAATTCGTCCACTGATGACGTATGCACCTCCAGTCTGGGGATACGCGTCTCCAACGCGCCTGCGCCGCTTGGAGGTCATACAGAACAAAGCGCTACGTATCATAAGCAACGCTCCACGATACACACGCACTGCAGTCTTTCACAGAGAATACGGCCTTGAGATTCTCACGGAGGTACTGAAAAAAAAATACCTCGGCACTTGACAGTACAGGGAAACGAGATACTCGAACAATCCTTTAATCCCGAACCTGGGAAACTACGATCACAATCATAGATGGAAACACAACCGTCCACAAGCACTTTTAGTTAAGGACAATTAACCACCTACAGGTAGTACAAACACACAGATATGGCAACTACTGTTGAACCCCTGCAGCATAGCAAAATTAACTGGCATTGCCAGTTGTAAACTAGTCGACTAACCAGCAACACCGGGAAGCAGTATTGCACACTAAACGCTACTAAAATCTGTACACAGTGACAAATTTATGTCAAATCGACCACTTATGCAGAGTGTTAAAAAAAGAAAAAAAAGAAACTTTACAACTTTGTATATTTATATAAATGAATTCGTAGTACCTAATGAGGTCAATTTGTAGATAAATACATCAAGTTTTGTCACGCGTAATCCCCTAGTGCCAAATCGCACCATAAGGGGCGCTAGCGGCAGTTGCGCTAAAGTGGCTGCCTTCACTGGACCCGAGCGTGCTAGCCGTGTGGTTTGGTTTGAAGAATCGAAGTCGGCCAAAACAGTTCAGCGTAATTTCTGTAGCAAGTACGTCAAAGATCCTCCTCAATTTATGAGTGGCGTAAATGTTTTGTAGAAACGGGGTGCTCCGTAAGACATGGGGAATCATCAGGTCGTCCAAGAACATCTGGCCGGCCGCGGTGGCCGAGCGGTTCTAGGCGCTTCAGTCCGGAACCGCGCGACTGCTACGGTCGCAGGTTCGAATCCTGCCTCGGGCATGGATGTGTGTGCTGTCATTAGGTTAGTTCGGTTTAAGTAGTTCTACGTTCTAGGGCACTGATGACCTCAGATGTTAAGTCCCATAGTGCTCAGAGCCATTAGAACCATTTTTTGAAGAACATCTGACGACGTCGTTGAGCGAATGAGACAACGTTTTGTCAACGGTCCTACGAAATCTACCCGGCTTGCAACTCGCGAACTGCAAATCCCATATACCAGTTTGGCGTGTGTTGAGAAACCGTTTGCATTTGAAACCGTACAGATTGACGATCGTACAAGCAATAAAAGACACTGATAAAATTGCTCGCAAAAACTTTTGTGCGGATATGTTAAACCGATTACATGAGAATGAACATTTCTTGGACTAAATCATCTTTTCTGACGAGTCGACTTTTCACTTAAGTGGCAAGGTTAGCATACACAACTGTAGGGTTTGGGCAGTGAAAATCCACATCAAACATTGGAACATGTTAGTGATACACCTAAACTGAATGTTTTTGTGCATTGAGCAAGAAGAAAGTGTACGGCTCCTTTTTTTTGTGAGAGAGCCATCAACGGGATAGTGTACCTGGATATGTTACAACAATGTTTGATACCACAGATCGGTGAGGATGACCAAGAACGAAATGTTTACTTCATGCAAGATGGTGCATCACCCCACTGACTGGCTGACGTCCGGGATTTTCTCAGTGACCGCTTTCCAGGTCAATGGATTGGCCGTGATGCGCCAACTGCATGGCCCCCACGTTCCCCACACATGACACCACTCGATTTTTTTAATCGGGATTCATCAAGGATATTGTCTTTGTACCTCCTGTGCTGGCTTCTCTACCTGAACTTAAAACAAGAATTGACGCCACCACTGAGCAAGTTACACCTGTAATGCTACAGCTAGTCTGGGAAAAAATCGACTTCCGGTGGAATGCGTGCAGGATAACCAACGGAAGCCACATACGTCTCTAGTTTAAGGTAAAAGAACTTGATGTGTTTCGCTACAAAATAACACTGTATTATTTTCAATAAATTTATATGAATTTTTAACGTTGTTAAGTCTTTTTTGAAACAGCCTGTACAACAATCTTGGCACGTTACAGGTACAGACGCTACAGCTGATCCAGGAGACTCATAGGTACGCAGCCCAGGAATACCCTTCCTCGATAGGATTGACATTTTTTATGACGACGGAACCTACGCCAAAGGTAGCTAGCATTGCGCGATACCCGAAACAAACAACAATCTCACCCCTTCATGATCTGTTGCAGATAGCAAGAAAACCGGTATTGCTCTTAATATCCGACCAGACTATCGCAGAAGTTGTTTTCCCCTCTGCCCTTGAAAGCGTTACACTACGTTCGCTTTTCGTCCACTATCTCTGATGTGGCCTTCTCCACCAGAAATCACGGCGCCTAGAGTATCAGCAACCAATCTGACAGCCTGCAGCCGCGGGTTCCCCGCCTCGCAGGCACACTGATTGATGAACGGCCACAACAACAACACCACAGCAAAGACGCCAGCGGCCACCAGGGGCCACTACCGGCCCACATAAACATAAAGAAGAGGTCGCTGCAGATCCCGGAACTATTTGCACATGTCAAACCACGTGATGAAAAATAGTTCCGAGGTACTCATCCGCCGAAGCCCTATAAAGGCCGGCGCTTGGCCGCACATCGGCAGTCCATCGACCGCCAGCAGACATGGATAGCTGCCGTCCTGGCAGCCCGGCTTGGATCTTCTCACTGATCTCTGGATTAGGCTTGGTATATCGGAGAAGTCTCTGGCGGAGACTAGTAGGAAATTTCAGCTGTTTTCTACATTATTCTTCTATGTAGTTGTGATGCGAAGACTGATCACTGTTTTGTGTTGGTGTTATACTTGGAGAATTTGTTTTGGTTAATTGAACAGTCCAATAAATTGTTTTCGGACTTTGATCGTTTGATATGTCTGCGTAAGCAGAAGAAACTATCTCCTCAATGCGACCGCATTAGTGCGTAACCTTGTCCACTCGTACGGACAACATGACGGCCCCACATCTCGTGAAGTTCTCGATTAGTAACTAACAAATATGGAGGTGTCAGTAGATCTTTTTAGATGGTAACCACGTCGGCGTGGAGGGGCTCCACCTTTTAATAAAAAAAAAATAGTGAAAAATTTCAAAAGCGGTCATAGATTATCTTTCAACGTCTTGCTTTACAATTTTGAACGTTAAAAACATAGGCTTGCGCTGGATCCAGAGACTGCTCACATCCATTCACACAGCCCACAGAACCGAGTCAACAGCGGTAATGTAAGAGGCCAATCCAGATGACTTCTTTAGTCACCTAAACATGGTGGAAGAGTGCTGGGTGTATCACAATGACCCCAGATCAAAGGAACAAATCAATCAGTGGAAACATGTGGATTCAGCACGCCCAAAAAACAAGAGGGCCCAATCATCATCGGGCAAGCACGTCTAGGGGCAAACCTTCGAAGTAGCATACTACCGAAATCCACTGACAAGGTTTCGCGAGGTTGTCAAGACGAAACCGTCCAAAGGGGTGTTTTCGCTCCGCGGCTACGCGTTATTTCATTCTGCACAGATCACAGTGACACTTGTTCCTTCTTTGGGCTGTCAAATTTTGCCTCACAGCCTGTATTCTCCTGAAACGGAAACAAGTGAATTTCTTCTCTTTCCACGGATGAAAAACCGCTATGCAACAGCCATTTCCAGAAAGGCGAGGAGGTGAGCTTCGACTTCGAACGCTTCTGGAACAGACGACATGCTTTCTACAAGCGAGGCCTCCACCATCCATCGCTTGGAAAAAGGTATCTGAGTGAATGATGAATCTGTGACGATGTTCTGTCACCATCAGCTAGTTCTACGGACACAGTTTCATTGGTTTTCAATGCAGTAATTAAAACTTCGTGAATAGTCCTCGTACAGCTACCTGCTTTTCATAACAATGCACAAACCAACACAACAGGAGCCACTACAGGAAAACTTGATGAGGTTGTACTTAAGGTGGTTTCCTGTCTACCATGTTCTTCCCACTAAGTGGATTAACCAGTGTCCTGTACAGAAAGTTCCGTTTGATGGGAAGAAATTTTGTTCTCATGAGGAAATGATCTTATCTGTGACACAATACAAATTGTTTGAAAAACATTCATCCTATTTCACAAGAATACAACTTCTGCATGGATTACGATAGAAACTTGAATGAACTGAAGCTTACGAATTGAACTAAAAACGTCAAACTTCAAAAGAATTTTTCTGTTTTATGTGTATGCACATACCGAGCTGTGGGGTACTTTTTGCAAATACCTTTAGGATCAAAGCTTTCATTCATCTATACCTGTCTATACTAATAATAATTTAATGAAACTGTCATGACTGTCTGTCTGTTTGTCTGAACACGATTCTTCATAATTGCTAGATGAATTTTCGTGGACCTTCGACAGGAAACTTCAGCATAACGTGGAGCACGGTACAGGCTTTATTTGATCGAAACTGGATCACGGAAAAATATGTAGCAATTGAAAGGTTTATCCATACTAGCATTATAAATGCGAAAGTACCTGTGTCTGTTAAGTTTCCACGACTAACCCGCTGAGCCAATTTCGATTAAATTTGCTATGGAGATAGCTTGAACCCTGAGGAAGAACACAGGCTACTTTAGAAACACTGTAGTCCAAGATACTTATTGATTTGAAGAACATTAGGCGAAATAGGAAAAGGTATTTACTCTCAGAAAAAGCTATTTACTAATTGACTTTTTATCATTATACACGACTGGCCATTAAAATTGCTACACCAAGAAGAAATGCAGATGATAAACGGGTTTTCATTGGACAAATATATTATACTAGAACTGACATGTGATTACATTTTCACGCAATTTCGGTGCATAGATCCCGGAACAACCACCTCTGGCTTTAATAACGGCCTTGATACGCCTGGGCATTGACTCAGACAGAGCTTGGATGGTGTGTTCAGGTACAGATCCCCATGCAGCTTCAACACGATTCCACAGTTCATCAAGAGTAGTGACTGGCGCATTGTGACGAGCCAGTTGCTCGGCCACCATTGACCACACGTTTTCAATTGGTGAGAGATCTGGAGAATGTGCTGGCCAGGGCAGCAGTCGAACATTTTCTGTATCCAGAAAGGCCCGTACAGGACCTGCAACATGCGGTCGTGCATTATCCTGCTGAAATGTAGGGTTTCGCAGGGATCGAATGAAGGGTAGAGCCACGGATCGTAACACATCTGAAATGTAACGTCCACTGTTCAAAGTGCCGTCAATGCGAACAAGAGGAGACCGAGGCGTGTAACCAATGGCACCCCATACCATCACGTCGGGTGATACGCCAGTATGGCTATGACGAATAAACGCTTCCAATGTGGGTTCACCGCGATGTCGCCAAACACGGATGCGACCATCATGATGCTGTAAACAGAACCTGGATTTATCCGAAAAAATGACGTTTTGCCATTCGTGCACCCAGGTTCGTCGTTGAGTACACCATCGCAGGCGCTCCTCTCTGTGATGCAGTGTCTAGGGTAACCGCAGGCATGGTCTCCGAGCTGATAGTCCATGCTGCTGCAAACGTCGTCGAACTGTTCGTGCAGATGGTTGTTGTCTTGCAAACGTTCCCATCTGTTGACTCAGGGATCTAGACGTGGCTGCACGATCCGTTACAGCCATGCGGATAAGATGTCTGTCATCTTGACTGCTAGTGATAAGAGGCCGTTGGGATCCAGCACCCTCCTGAACGCACCGATTCCATATTCTGCTAACACTCATTGGATCTCGACCAACGCGACCAGCAATGTCGCGATACGATAAACCGCAATCGCGATAGGCTACAATCCTACCTTTATCAAAGTCGGAAACGTGATGGTACGCATTTCTCCTCCTTACACGAGGCATCACAACAACGTTTCACCAGGCAACGCCGGTCAACTGCTGTTTGTGTATGAGAAATCGGTTGGAAACTTTCCTCATGTCAGTACGTTGTAGGTGTCGGCACCGGCGCCAACCTTGTGTGAATGCTCTGAAAAGCTAATTATTTGCATATCACAGCATCTTCTTCCTGTTGGTTAAATTTCGCGTCTATAGCACGTCATCTTCGTGGTGTAGCAGTTTTAATGGCCAGTAGTCTAATTTTGTGGAAATACTTTTATTGGTTGATATGTGTTACGTGATATGACTCAGTCATGAACACAATGCTTATATAATCTTCAATGGGTTTAATCCATACTTCCATATATTTGTTGCATAATGTACATGTTGAATAGTGTATAGCTACTTCAATAGCTGTTGCATGATGTACATGTTGTATAATGTATAGCTACTTCAATAGCACAATGCATAGATGTATGCTCCTGCCTATGGTCATCTGTACATGCTGCTGAGCAGCGTCGCAGTGCATGCCACCACATTTTGCATTGGGACAGCTAGGGACGGGGTGAAAACGGGATGCAAATTACGAACAATGCTTATAAGACAAGGCAAACATGTGAGGGTAGCTGATGTTGTTGCACAGTAGCTTATTCTCACTCATCATAACAAAGCTACTGCTACGTGAGTGCAGACGCATGTAACTGTTAGTGTTTCATAAATGTTCAATGTGATCTCCACTGGAGACACAATAAACATCAAGACGAAGTCAGGCTCGTCCCATACGTTGGCCTGCGTGTCTGGAGTCACTACATTCACGAATGTTGCTGTGCCGCGTCGCTGTTCACCCGAAGTTGTAGGAAGTGAGGCACGTAGATGGAGTCTTCTACTAAAACTCTCAAAGCGTGAGATCAAGTGACCTTGGAGGCGACAGGTCGAATTCAACACCCTCACATAGATCTGTCGGGCTGTAGGGGGTGCTATCGACAATGTTCTACTATCGACGCAACTCGGGTTGCACAGATGTGATTGAATTGCACCTGTTGAAGCGGAGAACACAAGTCTTTTGTTACTATGATATCGCCGTCTGCGATAAACTCGCTGCTTGCAGTTGGCGGCAAGGGCAACTTTAGATTCGATGCGTAAGCTGAAATGTAGCCTAAGATTCTACCTTCATTCACGTAGCGGCTACAGCCATGTGGATGTGGATGAATCTTTTTTAAACATTCTGTATTAATAACGTACTGGAAAGGACACGTTTCGATTGGTCTTTTTTAAAAATTTGTTTTCTGAATTAGAAAAAAAGCTTGCAACTAATCATCTCGTTCGCATAACATCTACCTTCCACAAAATGTATTCTTATAAACTGAATTAGACGTTCTACTTTCGGCTGCAAAGACGAATAAGATTAGTGGTTGTCCAAACCGTTAGGTAGAGCTGTTTGTGCGGGGAACAAGGTTCCTTTGAATTCACTCTGTCCATTGGAATGTTTGTCCCAATGCTGTATTGATATACAATAACGGAAACTGGGACTTTCTAAAGCTGAATGTGTGAGTGGAATTCGTGGTGTGAGTACTGACTTACATTTTTCGTTTCCGGTTAATGTCTGCGAATCAATGAGATTGTTCAGAAGCTTTTTTGCGAGAGGATAAAGGGAAGAGTAAGTGAGTTTACGAATTCTGTTGGGAAGCTTACATTTCCGGTTTGCTTCATCATTGTGTCACTGGAAGTACATCTACATCTACACGGTTACTCTGCAATTCACACTTAAGTGACTGGCAGAGGGTTCTTCGAACCATTTACATGCTACTTCTCTACATTCGGAAGAAAAGTTGGTGATTGAAATTTCGTAAATAGATATCGCTGCAAAGAAAATCGCCTTTGTTTCAGTGACTGCCACCCTAACTCGCGTATATATCAGTGTCACTCTCAGCCCTATTGCGCGATAACACGAAACGAACTGCCCTTCTTTGCACTTTTCGATGTCCTCCTTCAATCCTGCCTGGTAAGGATCCCATACCGCGCAGCAATATTCCAGCAGAGGACGGACAAGTGTAATGTAGGCTGTCTCTTTAGTGGGTTTGTCGCATCTTCTAAGTGTTCTGCCAACAAAGCGCAATCTTTGTTTCGTCTTCCACACAACATTGTCTATGTGGTCTTCCCCATTTATGTTGCTCGTAATTGTAATTCCTAGGTATTTAGTCGAATTGACAGCCCTTCGATTTGCCCGATTTACCGTATACCCAAAATTTATAGGATTTGTTTTAGTACCCTCGCACTTTTCTTTGTTTAGTGCCAATTGCCACTTTTCGCACCATACAGAAATTCTCTCTAGATCATTTTGTAATAGGAATTGATCGTCTGATAATTTTACTAGACGGTATATAGTTATTCTTTCCTGACATCACATCCAGCATTCGCTGACTTGTTTGTTGAATTCCGTAATTTTTGTTGTTGTAAAAGCGTTCGCTCGCACAACCATTGTTTGATTACACAGTTTCTTTTCCATCTCATTTCACACAGTTTCTTTTCCATCTCATTTCACTACGTTGCACAACTCACCAATAAAGACGATTTTGTCGGAATGCAAATCAGTATGATTTGCAACGTTTCCAAGTTGTATTTTAGGATATTCGAGGACGTTATAGAACATACGAATACATTCGTTAACTTTCGAGAATATCTGTAAAGGCTCTTGAAGGCTATAGAACAATCTCGAAGTTTTCGCTTGGCGAAGAATAACAATAACGATGATGATAATAATAATACTAAGCAGTGACACGAAAGAAACAGAAGGTGTCCTGGTGACCACGACGGTGTGATGTCGACAACTTCATACACTGTAGTGCAAAATGTACGATGTGTTTTTCAATTCCCATTACAGGCTTCCAAGGGTTGCAGGGGAGACTCAGTAAATAAATTTTAGATACGCATCCTACGTCCGGAAATGTACCGGTTGGATGTGACAGAAGTTTGAAGATCGGAACACTTACAAATCTCTCGCTTCATTTCGAGTACTCATCGTTGGGTTCCCTTCTGCGTGTCGAAGGACGTCCTCTTCAAAGCTGAGAGTTCGACACGTCCGAGAAACACCCCACTCAGCGCTCCAAGTAGCGAACGTACCAGTTCCTCGCAGCCGCTGTTGCAGTAGGACGAAACTTGTGTGTGAGCTGCCGACGGCTCCCTCTTCTCAGTTAGTGTTTGCCATGAAGCGGGAGACTTAAGTGATCCGATCTCCAAACTTACATTCAAACGGTATGCTGAAGCGCCAAAGAAACTGATATAGGCCTCCGTATTTCAATACAGGTATATGAAAACAGGAAGAATACGGCGCTGCGGTGGGTAACGCTGCGGCCTATATGAGACATGACCGAAGTCGGCAATGCACATCGATACCACAGACGTCAAAGGTGTCTCGCTGCAATCCACAACAACGAATGTGAGAGGCTGAAGAAGACATAAAGACACGCGCTCTCTCTCAGCACTGTAGCAGCCTCACACGGGGGTCAATATAGAGCCGAGAATGGACGTGCTCTCCCCAGTTCGTGACCTCAAATGAAACAGTCAACATCATTGAGTAGGTCTAGAGAGTTATTCAAGTTTCAGATGGAAACATACTTTTGTAAATGTTGAACATAATACTTAAAAAGAACGGTTTGTTAACTAGTGCATCAGCGACGGTTTCATAGTCACTCCTGTAAAAAGAATTGCATCGAGTTAAGTAAATCTCTTTATCACTCAAGTAATAAACGGAACCAATATACTAAAGCGTCTGGTATAGGCATGCGTATACAAATACAGAGATACGTAAACAAGCAAAATACGCGGCTGCGGTCGGCAACGCCTATGTAAGACAACAAGTGTCTGGCGCAGTTCTTAGATCGGTTACTGCTCCTACAATGGCAGGTTATCAAGATCTAAGTGAGTTTGAACGTGGTGATATAGTCGCCCCACGAGTGATGGGACACAACATCTCCGAGGTAGCGATGAAGTGTGGATTTTCCCGTACGACCATTTCACGAGTGTACCGTGAATGTCAGAAAACCCGTAACACATCAATTTTCCAACATCGCTGCGGCCGGAAAAAGATCCTGCAAGAACGGGACAGACGACGATTTAAGAGAATCGTTCAACGTGGCAGAAGTGCAACCATACGGCAAACTGCTGCAGATTTCAATGCCGGGCCATCAACGAGTGTCAGTGCGCGAACCATTCAGCGAAACAAAATCGATGTGGGTTTTCGGAGCCGAAGGCCCACTCGTGTACCCCTGATGACTGCACGGCGCAAAGCTTTACGCCTCACCTGGGCCCGTCAACACCGACATTGGACTGTTGATCACTGGAAACATGTTGCCTCGTCGTACGAGTCTAATTTGAAACCGAGCGATCTATGGCGCCTTGCCACGGTTCGCGCGGTTACCCCGTCGGAGGTTCGAGTCCTCCATCGGGCATGGATGTGTGTGTTGCCCTTAGGATAAGTTAGTTTAAGTTAGATTAAATAGTGTGTAAGCCTAGGGACCGATGAGCTCAGCAGTTTGGTCCCATACGAACTTACAACAAATTTCCAAAAAATTTCTCGTTTCATAATGTATCGATCAGATGGATGTGTACGGGGATGGAGACAACCCCATGAATCCATGGACCCCGCATGTCAGCAGGGGACTGTTCAAGTTGGTGGAGGCTCTGTAAGGGTGTGGAGCTTGTGCAGTTGGAGTGATGCGGGGACCCTGACACGTCTACCTACGACTCTGACAGGTGTTACGTACGCAAGCATCCTGTCTGAACACCTGCATCCATTCATGTCCATTGTGCATTCTGGCGGAATTGGGAAATTCAAACAGAATGCTCTTTTGAGTTTAAACACTTCCGCTGGCCGCCAAACTCCCCTAACATGAACATCATTGAGCATATCTGGGATATTGAGCATATCTGGGATATTGAGCATATCTGGGATACCTTACAAGGTGCTGTTCAGAAGAGATCTCAGAAATGGTTCAAATGGCTCTAAGCAGTATGGGACAACATCTGAGGTCATGAGTACCCTAGACTTAGAACTGCTTAAACCTAACTAATTTAGGACATCACACACATCCATGCCCGAGGGAGGATACGGACCTGCGATCGTAGCAGCAGCGCGGTTACGGACTGAAGCACCTAGAACCGCTCGGTCACAGCGGCCGGCGAAGAGATCTCCACCCTCTCGTACTGTTACTAATGTATGGGCAGCCCTGGAGGATTCATAGTGTCAGTTCCCTCCAGCACTACTTCAGACATTAGTCGAGTCCATCCCTCGTTGTGTTGCGGCACTTCTACATGTTCGCGTGGGCCCTGTACGATATTAGGCATGTGTACCAGTTTCTTTCGGTCTTCAATATATAACACTTGATTTACAACTAACATGTGTACAAGTTTACACATGTTAGTAAAACACGAGGTTTTGGTATTGTGACCTTCCATGGGGAGTTTCTAAAAGTTAGACTTCTTAAAATGCTATTTCAATGATTTCCTGGTCATTTTAGAAGTGTTAATATGAGTGTTAATACATCATCTATTTTACATCGCATGAAGCGCAGATAAAGTTATTTTGTGCCAGACTCAAAATCTGCGGTACTGACTTTTTCTCATCAGAGGTACTGGTATGGCGTACCGGAGCGTAGCGTCACGGATCAATACTCTATGTATACTTACACTAGACGTCTCTCTTAAGAGACGTCAGGCGTATTTCCCCTGGTGTTTCGGCAGATGTTTGCAATTTCGTGTCTAGCTGCTGTCAGCCCAAACAGCTAGTGCTCATTGCATATTTCATGCGAAAACTAGTGTCAACAGGAAGTATCGGTTTCTTTCATGTAACAAAGAAAATGATTTTTTAAGCAGAATTTTACGTGCCCAATCGTTAGAGCGGTCCCAAATCAATCTATATTCGTTTTATCGATATGTGTTAATAGGGACATTTGAACACAATAAGGATGACCGGTACGCCTGCAGCCGACCTTGCGCAGCTCACCCTGTCTCGTGTGCAGCCCTGCCCTGCGATGTCTGCTACCGCTAAGCAACAGTGCTACTCAGGCGCTACCGGCCATTCGTCGGGTTTTAATGTCCCTGTTACTACATATCACTAAAACGAATGTCGAAATAGACTAATTTCGGACCGCTCTGTCGAATGACAGCAAAAACTTCCACTTCAGATATAAGTTTGTCTGTAACAGGAAACATGTGTACAAGTCTACATTAGGCGACCTGCGCGCCGGATGGGGATTAAATGATCATGAAGACAGGAAAACACTCAGTTCCTGAGCGGAGAAAATCCCTGACCCAGCCGGGAATCGACCCCAGGCTCGGAGGACGGGAATCCGTCACGCTGACCACTTTTTTTTTTTTTTTTTTTTTTAGTAAGATGTGCGTGTGCGTGCATGCGTGTGTGCGCGCTGGCACACATCTGCCACTCAGCTATCGGGGGCGGACATGACTTTTAGGTGAACGTGCTGTATATACCGGCTGATTATAATTAAATTGACAGTGTTCAGTGTTCCGAGTACTGCAGTACAGGCTATATAGATCACAGGATGCTGAAACGTCGAAGGTATGTTCATTAGTCAGTTTGATGGAAACAGCATGCTGGATCTCACAAAGAAATATTTTGGTTGAAATTCAGGATTTTTTTTTTGTGTCCTAAAAGTACAGAAGAAAGATAGATTAAGTATGTGATTAGATAAAGCTAGGATGTTTAGATGTAGGTAGAATGGAGATACGCTATAATAACAAAGATGTGAGAAGTTTCCTAAAGGTAGCTATAAAACTATAGCTGTAGCGTCTCTCCAAAGGGCAAGTTCAGATCTCATCTATTGCGTGCAGTGCAACTAAAATAATTCTCTCGCCGAAAGTATTTAACCTAGCCACATTAGAATTTTATTACAGATACTTACCTGTGTGCTGATAGCACAATTAAATTGAGAACCACATTGGCCTTCAGCGAATGAAGCAATTAATTATTTAGTAACTTGAAGTGGTGTTCTGCTAGTCCCAGTGGCTAGTCAGGTAGGCAAATGTTGTCGACTGTGCCTGCGGCGGTCCGCACTGCGGCTATACAAACAAGAGCGCTGATAGCTAGAGTAAGGTCCCAGTTCTTTTCTAGATTCGTATCAGCTCGGACTCCGTGTCGGAAGCCCCGTCGCGTCTGAGCAGTTGCAAGAAACAGCCTTGGATGTCATAATACATAGCTCTGTATGCACGTAACAATGAGTTCGCATTGGGGTAAAGTGTTAATTGCGGAACGACCTCAGTGATTTATTCTCAGTTTGCGTATGTTGTATTTTCACGTGTCGCCGCAGGACAGACCTCCTATCATCATTAGCATGGCGTTTGATGAGCATTAACGTCAAATTTTGGCGAGCATTCACTTTGAACATTTACATCGATAATGGTTATTGGACAGTTTCGTTATCTAGAGATAATAGGATCCGTGCAATAGACTCTGAACAGCTCTGGTAGTACAATAGCTGATAATATATCTTTGCTTGGTAAAACATTTGTCTGGAACTTTATGCTTTATCGTTTTCAGAATATAGTGAAAATTGTTACCATAAACTGCATTTTCTATGAATCCAGCATCATCCTAAAACATCAGCGTAATGAACTTCAATGATCAATAACTTTATTTCTTCATAAGAGTGGGCACAATGAGCTTTAGTTACAGGCATCACGTTTTCGCTAATCTCTTTCTAGTTGCCAACATTGTAGTTAGAGAGCCTGTGTTTAGAATGGCAACAATTGAAAGAAATTTTCCACCCGTCCCCCCACAATGCTCTTGCAGTGTGTGTTGAAAAAAAATAGTAGTTCTACTTTCTGTCACCAGGTGAAAATATGGCAGTGAAACCTTGTCAGGGGGAGAGGCGGCAGTCTTAATGTGGTTTATTAAATAATTTTTTTTAAAGGCGTTAAAAGCTTTTACCTTTAAAAAAATTTTATTTAAGAAAATGTGGCAATTAAAGCAGCAAAAATATGAAATTTTTCACGTTCTGTCGTCCGTATCTTGTTTGACCCTTGGCGTCGTGTGGTTGATTTCTTTTGTGAATGGACTGTTAGTGTAAAGGATTAAGAAGGTTGAAGTTTTCTGTGCGAAACGCAGTGGCTATCAAGAAAATAGGCCGTGCACTGATGGTAAAATTGTTTTATCAGAAAGGCAGCAATAGCAGATCTACGTTGTGTGAATATGGCCCCATGTCAAAAAATGAGCTAAACAACATGATCAAGAAATTTGAAAAAGAGGTGAATTGGGTGGTGCAACAAGGAGAGGGAGCAAGTGTAGATGAAGTTTCTGTAACTATAGCTTCAAATTCCGCCGCCAGTGTTCGAGCTGTGTCATGGGAATTGTCACTTCGCTGGTGAAAAGTTTCAAAAGACTTAGCGGATGGTCCCGGCGGAGGTTCGAGTCCTCCCTCGGGCATGGGTGTGTGTGTGTTTGTCCTTCGGATAATTTAGGTTAAGTAGTGTGTAAGCTTAGGGACTGATGATCTTAGCAGTTATGTCCCATAAGATTTGTCACACATTTGAACATTTTTTTGGAAATAATGAAGGGGATTCAAGTCAGGTGACCTCACAGGCCATGAAATAGGACATCTCCTTCCAGTTCAGCGATCAGGAAATACTGTATCGGTACTGCTCCACTGTATTGTACTCTGTCTCTGAATAACACTGAGTAATAAATGGATCTGTCGTTGGTTCATAGCATGTTTCGTCATGGGACATTGTAATACGATACAACAGAGCCACCTTATGTGCAAGTAAAGTGAACAAAACCTTCATCGTGAGTTTCTGGCAACCAGGCTCGTTCTCCTTGCATGAAATAAAGAATGTACATGCAAATGAAGAGCACAGAACGTGTAAACGTGTACACATGTTAGTTGCAAAAAAGCTGGAAAACAGTAATGTTAGACAAAGAGATAGACAAGTTTACTTCCATATCTCCTTAGGCTGGCTTCTCCGACCCCAGGCTCCCTATCTCAAATTGTTCAGTGGAACATTCTCTATGTCCTGTTACATTTTTGCACGCTCTTACGGAAGCACCCTGTATACAGGGTGTTTCACAATTCCTGTTACAGGCTACTAGAGTTTTACATAGAGATCCAAGTCCGCAAACGTCATACAATGAAGCTACAGAGCGTCAAAATTATAGGCAACTGCGCCTGTAAATGGATTTGTATAATTGGGTCATTGCGTGATAGTGAAGAATGCTGAATGTACCTGTCTGAGGTAAGGGTCCCTCACTAGAAACGAACGAATCGAACGTTATAGGGGAAAACCGTTCTAATACATCTGACAGTGGAATACATTTACCGGTACTGTTTTTGTAAGACTGCAGGGTATGCAACTTTCAGAGAATAAATGACCAGTAAACATGGGCTCTATAATGCATGCCTAAGGAGCTGTGAGCACTTGTTCATACTCACTAGTGTGATACACATTTCCTCTATTGAACAACTACTCATAGCTCTTAAGATATGAGTTTTAGAGTCCATGTTTACCAGGAATTTTTTCTTGTTTTGATCCAGAGTACCACTTCTGAAAGCTGTATATCCTACAATCTTAGCAACAACAGTACCAGTACATGTATTCGACCGCCAGAGGTATCAGAACGGTTTTCGGTTATAACCATCGACTCGTTCTTTTCGGTACAGGAACCCTTACTTCGGACTGATACATGTATCCTTCTCCATCATCCTTGAATGTTTGTCACAGCACCACGGAATCACCTTGCAGGTACATACACTTACAGGCGCCGGCGTCTATAACTTCGATGAAGCGTCGTTGGATGAAGTTTCCGGACATAGGTTCCTTTGGGAAACTTGATCTACTAAGTCCCGTCTACATCCTCTGAAGGTGTGTAACATGAATTGTGATACGCCCTGTATATCTACATCGAGGATCATTGAGTGGATGTTATGTATTATTTTGATACGAGTGGTGTGTCAGTATCAGGCACCGATCGATCTGTTGGTAGGATTGGCTGTTGTGTGATGTCCATGTCGTGACTGCCTTTGTGAGCGGTAGGCCTACTTGAATTACGTATAAGGATACGGTCAGGTCTACTGGAGGAGCACCTACCTGCAATGACTACAACTGATAGTTACTGTGCATGCACAACAAAGGTCCTGAATGGTCTTCCATCTGAAGTGTATCTTTTTGGAACTGTAACTAAAGCGTCCCACAGTAGTTCTGTCGCTCTGTGCCCCCCCCCTCCCCCCCCCCCCCAAATATCCTCCTGCGGCGTGTTGCCAAATTAGTCCTGGATCAACTGTGCAATAGTCGAAGGAGACTTTATTGCGTTTTTAAGAGACAGATTAATCTCTTCTCTTACTTCCCGCTGTTGTGTTTATAAGGTGAGCTGAGCTCGCTACTGAGGCCGTTGCTGGATTGGTGCTTCGACCGAGCCGTCGGAGGGACGGGGACAATAATGAGAACGCTGAGGACGAACGGCGGGATTTATTGCCCTGGGCAATCAAGCGGCGGGGCCTGGCTTGTTAGCGGTGTCTCCGGAGGTAATCTGGCCGGCGTGCAACCTGGCCGCAGGCGCTGCTAATCCCGTAACGACCGGCCCGGAGGAACACGCGGCGTTTGCCTACGTCGACTAAATCTCGACCGTGTCATCAGTAGCCCCTTCCCATTTTCTGCTCGTCATAACAGGCGATGCAGTAGGAGGAATTATGGCGTTTAGATATAAAAGTGCTTCAGCAGGCTCTGAGGAGCCAATACAATTTCCTTCTTAGCTTTGAATGCCACTGCCAGTAGCCTTGCACCAATGTGCTTTCTGATAAATAAATAAAGAACAAAAGTAACTTCTATGCACTAAACTTTACAACAAATATTCTGTTACCTAATGATTCAATAAGGTGTCATGCTGTCATCGTTTAATGTGTTTTGTGTGGAGGAAATGATGATCTTATGTTTAACTGAAAATACTGATAATTTAAATTTACTATACCTTTTAAACAAATAAAGTTACAGATTTGATATTTACAACATTTGTCAATTTAATGATGCGCTTCTACATGAAATGTCGATCGTTATGATCGACCAAAGCGTACAGATTTTAGCATTCAGGTTTTTTTTTACAAAACTTGTTAATTTCACTTTAACAGCGAATCCTAAACTATTATAGATATAGCTGAGGTTGAAAATATCGCTTCAGTTGCAAATTACTTTATTTTCACATGACCGGTTTCGGACAGTTATAAGCCCATCCTCAGGTGTCGTAGCTGTGCTGTGGTCCCCGAGCACCGTGTGTACCAGACGCCGTGTGCTGCCTATGAGCGCAGAACAGGGACTCACTCAGAACGGTATTTTCAACCTCTGCTGCTATATCTATAATAGTTCACTCAGAACGGTGAGTCCCTGTCTGCGCTCATAGGCAGCACACCCCGCCTGGTACACGCGGCGCTCGAGGACCACAGCACAGCTACGACACCTGAGGATGGGCTTATAACAGTCCGAAACCGTCGTGTGAAAATAAAGTAATTTACAGCTCAAGCGGTATTTTCAACCTCTGCTATATCTATAATAGTTTAGGATTCACTGTTAAAGTGAAATTAACAAGTTTAGTAAAAAAAACCTGAATGCTAAAATCTGAACGCTTTGGTCGATCATAACGATCGACATTTCATATAGAGGCACATCATTAAAATGACAAATGTTGTAAATATCAACTCTGCAACTTTATTTGTTTAAAAGGTATAGTAAATTTAAATTATCAGTATTTTCAGTTAAATGTAAGATCATCATTTCCTCCACACAAAACACTTTGAACGATGACAGCATGACACTTAATTGAATCATTACGTAATAGAATATTTGTTGTAAAGTTTAGTGCATAGAAGTTACTTTTGTTCTTTATTTATTTGTCAGAAAGCACATTGGTGCGATGCTACTGTCTACTGGCAGTGACATTCAAAGCTAAGAAGGAAATTGTATTGGTTTTGTGTAAAAGAATTTAACGTTTATTATGTAATTAATGCTATTGTTACTTTATTTATAGCCGGACGGAGTGGCCGTGCGGCTCTAGGCGCTACAGTCTGGAACCGAGCGACTGCTGCGGTCGCGGGTTCGAATCCTGCCTCGGGCATGGATGTTTGTGACGTCCTTGGGTTGGTTAGGTGTAATTTGTTCTAAGTTCTAGGCGACTGATGACCTCAGAAGTTAAGTCACATAGTGCTCAGTGCCATATGTTACTTTATTTATAACAAAAAGTGGTCAAGCTTTGGTTATTTAAATGTTTTAAAATGTAAGATAATGTAGAATAAGCTGTATCCAGAATGAGATTTTCACTCTGCAGCGGAGTGTGTGCTGATATGGAACTTCCTGGCAGATTAAAACTGTCTGGCGGACCGAGACTCGAACTCGGAACATTTCCCTTTCACGGGCAAGTGCTATACCATCTGAGCTACCCAAGCACGACTCACGCCTCCTCACAGCTTTAATTCCTCCAGTACCTCGTCTCCTACCTTCCAAACTTCACAGAAGCTCTCCTGCGAAACTTTCAGAACTAGCACTCCTGTAAGAAAGGACATAGCGAAGACATGGCTTAGCCACAGCCTAGGGGATGTTCACAGAATGAGATTTTCATTCTGCAGCGTAGTGTGCGCTGATATGAAACTACTCCCTTCGCTACCCAAAGCTTCAAAATCAGTATATTTCATGCAGATGGTACCCTACAGATGGTAAATATTTGAAGAGTCATACGTGAGATCTGTTAAAAATTACTGACGAAATATACTGAGGTGACAAAAGTCGTGTCATTCTAATGTCGTGTCGGGCCACCATTTGCCCGGCGTAGTGCAGCAGCTCGACGTGGCATAGATTCAACAAGTCGTTGGACGTGCCCTGCAGAAATATTGAGCAATGCTTCCTCTGCGGAAGTCTTACAGGTGCAGGATTTTGTGTACGAACTGCCGTCTTGATTTATGTCCCATAAGTGTTCGATGGGATTCATATCGGGCGATCTGTGTGGCCAAATCATTCTCTCGAATTGTCCAAAACGTTCTTCAAACCGATCACGAACAACTGTGGCCCGGTGCCATGGCGCATTGTCATCCATACAAATTCCATCATTGTTTGGGAACGTGACGTCCATGAATGACGGCAAATGGTCTCCAAGTAGCCGAGCATAAACATTTCGAGTGAATGATCGGTTCAGCTGGACCAAAGGACGGAGTCCATTCCATCTAAACACTGTCCACACCATTATGGAGGCACCACCAGTTTTCACAGTGGCTTGTTGAAAACTCGGTTCCATGAGTTCGTGGGGTTTGCACCACAGTCGAAATCTTCCATCATCTATTGCCAACTGGCCACGGTTTTCCAGTCTTCTAGGTCCAACTCACACAGTCATGAGCCCAGACAGGTCATGTCGTGCTGTTAGCAAAGGCACTCGCGTCAGTTGTCTGCTGCCACAGCCTATTAACGCCAAGTTTCGCCGCACTGTTCTAATGGATCCTTTCGTCATACGTCTCACTTTGATTTCTGACGCGTCTAGCTGCATCATTCCCCGTTCAAAGTTTCTTCGTTCCTGTCGTAATCATCAGATTACAGATGACCCACCAGTGCACTGCCGTTTTCCATTTTATACCTTACGTATGCGAGATTATCACCATCACACACACACACACACACACACACACACACACACACACACACACACATATATATATATATATATATATATATATATATATATATATATATATATAGTTACGGTCTTCAGTCCATAGACTGTTTTGATGCAGCTCTCCATGCCTCCAGGCTACTCTATCCTGTGCAAGCTTCGTCTCCCTCTACGATTTTTACCCTCCACACTTCCCTCCAGTACTAAATTGGTGATCCCTTTATGCCTCAAAACGTGTACTACCAACCGATCCCTTCTTTTAATCAAGTTGTGCCTTAAATTATGCTCCACAATTCTATTCAGTACCTCGTCATTAGTCATGTGATCTATCCGTATAATCTTCAGCATTCTTCTGTAGGACCACATTTCGAAAGCTTCTATTCTCGTCTTGTCTACACTATTTATCGTCCATTTTTCACTTCCATACATGGCTACACTCCGTACAAATACTTTCAGAAAAGACTTGCTGACACTTAAATCTAAACTCGATATTCAGAAAAGCCTTCCTTGCCATAGCCAGTCTACATTTTATATCCTCTCCACATCGACCATCATCAGTTATTTTGTTGCCCAAATAGCAAATCTCATCTACTACTTTAAGTGTCTCATTTCCTAATCTAATTCACTCAGCATCACCTGACTTAATTCGACTGCATTCCATTATCCTCGTTTTGCTTTTGTTGATGTTCATCTTATATCCTCCTTTCAAGACACTATCCATTCCGTTGAACTGCTCGTCCAGGCCCTTGCTGTCTCTGCCAGAATTACAATGTCATTAGCAATCATCAAAGTTTTCATTTCTTCTCCATGAATTTTAATTCATACTTCAAATTTTTCTTTTGTTTCCTTTACTGCTTACTCAATATACAGATGGAATATCATCGGGGATAGGTGTGTGTGTATGTGTGTGTGTGTGTGCATATCGCTATCCCATGACTTTCGTTACTTCAGGGTAAATCTTTAGTCACTACCACTTTCGATTAACCGATCATCATCAGATATTAGAAGAATACTATGCGTGACAAAAAGGAGTGAAGTGCCCAGAAAATATGGGCGGATGTCATTCTAAGTTTAATCGCGTACACTCTATCGGCAGGTATCAAAATTATTATATTATAGTAGCAGTTCTCTGTGACAAGTGGAATGGCCAACAGAGTGCATTAGTTTTCGTGTAAAGTTTCGTTAGCAGGCCTGATACAGTATATCAGTGGCACGAATAGCGTCAGATTTTGAGTGACACGTGAAGGACATGTAGATGACCACTGTCCGTGACTGTGGCGGCTACCTGGTAAGAGATTCCTTTTCTACAAAGTTTTGGAGAGGAGGAGGAGATTAATGTTTAACGTCCCGTCGACAGTGGGGTCATTAGAGACGGAGCACAAGCTCGGATTAGGGAAGGATGGGGAAGGATATCGGCCGTGCCCTTTCTAAGGAACCATCCCGGCATTTGCCTGAAGCGATTTAGGGAAATCACGGAAAACCTAAATCAGGATGGCCGGACGCGGGATTGAACCGTCGTCCTCCCGAATGCGAGTCCAGTGTGCTAACCATTGCGCCACCTCGCTCGGTAAAGTTTTGGAGAGGCACAACGGTGTTACCTCTGTCGCCACGGCTTCAAGTCACGGCTGGTGGTGACTGAAGGGACTTTGATGGCACAACAGTACGACACGGACATCCTGCGCCCCATGCGTTACCTATCGTGCGGCTGTACAATGGTGACAATTTTCAACAGGACAATGCTCGTCCACCCCTAGCACGTGCCTCTATGGACCGTCGGCGCCACGCTGAGGTACTCCCGTGGCCAGGAAGATTGTCAGGTCTGTCCCCAACATAACATATGTGGGACCATCTGGGACACCAACTCCATCCCAGTGCTGGTATCTTGGATACCAAGGACCAGTCACAACAGTTGTGGGCCAGATGGCCTCGGGAGATGATACAACAGGTTTATGGGATTCTTCTCGGAGTCAGTGCATGCACCCATGCCAAAATGAGTGCAACGTCTTATTGATAAGTGGGCTCATACTGCTAAGTTCTTGGCAATGACTCAAGTTCTTTTGTAATGATTGGAATACGAAGGCTATTCAATACGTAATGCAACACTTTTTTCTGAAGGTAGGTTAGTTTTATTCAAGCTTGTAATACATCATATTATTCCTCACTCTTCTGGCTACAAAACCATATTTTTTCAAGATAATTTCCATTTAATGCGATGGCATCACGGCACTTTACCGAGAGGGCCTTTATGCTCACATGGTACTAGTCTGTTAACAGATGTCGCCGACGACGTCTTGCTGCATCAATAACCTGCCCATCATCCACTTACTGCTTCTCGCGGAGTCCATCCTTCAGTGGGCCAAACAGATGGAAGTCGGAATGCACGAGATACGGGCTGTAGCGTGGATGAAGAGTCGCAGAAGATCGTCGCCGTGACTCTGCCGGCTGAGTCGGCGGCTTTGAACTTTTTGTCGGAGGAGAGGTGGTGTGGCACCATTCCATGGATCTCCGTTTTGTTTTCGGTTCGAAATGATGAACTCATGTTTCATAGCCTATGGCGATGTTCGACAAAAATTGAAAAATTTCACCATCAGCCTCGTAAAGCGCAAGCAACTCCCCCCACTGATGGTCTTTCATTGCTCTTTATGATCCTTCGTTATACGTGGAGGAACCCAGAGAGTACACACCTTTGAGTACCCCAAATGGTGGGCGAGTGTGTCAGCACCACCAGAGATATTTAGTTCTGCAGCGAGGCGTCTGATTGATGTCGGTCAATCATCTCGAATGAGAGTTGTTGTCGAGTCTTCACAATACTCACCCAGACACTAACAATTCACAGAATCTAGGTATTGATGGTTCTGGTTACGCATGCTTCGATGTCTCTGTTTCTCTGTATATAGAATTCATAGGGGCCTGAAGATGGTATTAATGAGATGACTAAACTGGTCGTGTTAATAAAATAAAAACTTCTGAAAATATATGGCAGTTTGGTGGGTTTTCTTTGGTAAATGTCTGATCGGCCGCTGTCTGACATCCACTATGGATGAACAGAGGTCAAATGAGAGTGTCCACACTTCCAACACCGCAGGAGCCACAGCTGTGTCCGTCCAGCCGGCATGCGGGATGTCATGTCCTGACATAGGTGGGAGGGGGAAAAAGGGGTTACTGGTCAGTCTGCATTCCCGAGCGGTACAGAGCAGAAGGCCGAAGGACAATTCACAGTGAAGGCATTTGATTGTTTTCTTCTATCTGAGCCAACACTGGTACAGGCATTTACTAGAAATGCAGGTGGTGAGACTTGGTAGGGAACTCGTTGTGGAGACTCTTGGACAAACAGGGTTTTGAAATAGTTGTTTATTCCAGACAGTACTAACTAATACACTGGAGACTAGTTCTAGGGTTAGAAAAAGCATGAATAACACTGTTACAACAGTGCAGAAGTCCCAGGAGTGGATGCTAACCACAGCAGCAAACACTAGCAGCATCTTAAAGCAACAACTTAGTTGCAAAACGAAACGTACTGAATTTGACACTGTTCACTGAGGCACTCCAAGTGAGAGAGCAGACATACGCAGAGCTGGACCGAGGCTGGAGTCAACGTACGCGTATTCGGTGCCTAGATCGTCTGACGGAGCACTCCGGCAAAATGCAGAATCTGGGGTTTTTAAAGAGTCGCGTGGGGGCACTATTTTTCCCACTTAAAGCCATCCAGCCAATCCCGCAGGCCTCTTGCAGGTGCCTGCCAATCTCGGTTTAGTAAGGTCCCCTCCACTGCTCCTAAGGCGAGGGTGTTAATGCAGTTGCACTAAGTCCGTATTTGGTATCAACATTGTTCAACTGAAAGCTAAACGTAACTGCTCTGTCAAGTAAGGCTTGCAACATTACTGTTATACGTCATTTAGCGCCGCCCCTCGGGCTCCCCGGAGTAGGGACTGCTAGGTCAACAGTTTTTGGCGTTTTCGCTCTCTTTCTAACCCTTGTGAGTATACTGACGTAGCTGTTCTCAGGGCTGGTATCAAGCTGACTTCATACGCTAATACGTGCCTGTTGGTTACAAAGTTCTACGGTGGCAACCTACCACAGCGTCTAGACGACATATGAAGTTACATGTTAATTCCTTGAAGTGTAACTGGCGCCCTGGGACCGCGTCTGGGAGCGTCTGCATTTTCGGAAGGCTCTGCCCTTACTGTTTACTTTATGTAACAATATCTCTCCTAGTTTCGTCTGCCCTCAGCATCGTCTTTGCTTCCGCGCCTTGGAGCACCTGTCCTCCTTTCTTTCAGCTTCAAGATAACACTACAGTAACAAGGAATAATCAATGTATTATAGGGAGACCGGACAGGTCCGTGCGACCTTATCGCGATCATGACAGACGCCTCGTACCAAACGACTCATCGTGCTTTTGTTCATCGCTAGGCTTCTGTACAAGTTTTGCAAGCGCGTGTGATATCTGCAATCCTCTGGTTTTCCACCAAACGAAACCCAATGACAGCTCTCTGCTTGGAACGCAACTCCGTTACAGATGCCATTTTGTAGGCTCGTTATAGCGCCGCCACCTGTCGGAACTTCATGAAACTAGAGGGGCTGAAGCGCGAATATTCCACGATGACTCACAACAGATTCCTCATATTTTTCAACCGAAATTGGCTGCGAAAAAATGTGTTGCATTACTTATTGAACTCACTATTTAAAGCCATACGCCATTTCAACTCGTGATGTTTCATTTCGTTTCCTCGTTCTCTTCTTGAGTGCATCTTATTTTTGATAGGTAGAGCAAAATAATTTGGTTCAAAAAGGTGGTCACTGTGTTTTCCAAAAGCATTGTGCCAAGTCTGTGTATACTAGTGTTCTGTTCTATTTCTGTTTGCGTATGTGTTACATTACACGCCACTCCGTCTTTATGTTACTAGTCGTAGCCGACGTCCAGTATTGGTACCTATAGTCCTGTACCTGAGACAAGTCATTAATCTAGTCGCCTGAAATGACGAAGTGTATTCGTATGAAGTTGCTATGCTATTTCAATCGTATGGAGAGCTCAGCTCCCAAATGTGCGCTTCACTATACCATTGCACGGAGTTCAGTTTCTAGCTAATAGATAGCTCTTAAATCTATTGCGAAACAAAGCACAGCCCACGGCCACATCTACATCTACATGGGTACTCTGCAAATCACGCTCAAGTGCCTGGCAGAGGGTTCGCCGAACCACCTTCACAACAATTCTCTATTATTCCAATCTCGAACAGCGCGCGGAAAAAACGAACACCTATATCTCTCCGCGCGAGCTCTGATTTAACTTATTTTGTTATGATAATCGGTTCTCCCTACGCGGTCGGCGTCAACAAAATATTTTCGCATTCGGACAAGAAAGTTGGTGATTGAAATTTCGAGAGAAGATCCCATCGCAACAAAACGCCCTTGCTTTAAGGACGTCTACCCCAAATCCTGTATCACGTCCGTGACACTCTCTCCCCTATTTCGGGATAATACAAAACATGTTGAATAGTGGGCTCCATGTGGTTCGCAGTCGTCCAGCAACCGTAAACCATAAAAGTACCAAATATGCAGCAACCAGTCGCAAAATCATGTTTTATTTATCCACTTTTGCAAAACTATGTCAACTGATTTGCTGTTAATCAGTTGAAATCAATTTGCAAAAGTGAATAAATAAAACATGATTTTGCTACTGGTTGCTGCATATTTGGTAACTTTTATACAAAACATGCTGCTCTTCTTTGAAGTTTCTCGATTTACTCTGTTAGTCCTGTCTGGTAAGGATCCCAGACCGCGCAGCAGTACTCCAAAAGAGGACGGACAAGCGTAGTGTAGGCAGTCTCTTTAGTAGATCTGTTATATTTTCTAAGTGTTCTGCCAACAAAACGCAGTCTTTGGTTTGCCTTCCCCACAGAATTTTCTGTGTGTTGTTTCCAGTTGTTCGTGACTAATTCCTAAGTATTTAGCTGAATTTACGGAGTTTAGATTTGCCTGATTTATCGTGCATCACTTGGTGGTAGCTGATCTCAGCAAACATCCAAGTTGGCGAAAAGAGTAGTTCGCGCTCATAACGAGGACAGTTTACAGTAACTGCCAGAGAGTGCACAGTTACTTGAATACCCTGTTCGCAGTCGATTATCAACGAGTGCCGCCACTATGAGACTTCAGGCAAAACCAAGGGCTCATTTTCCAATGCACTTAACACCAACTGAGAGGAAAAAGAATGTCACAAAAAAGTATGCTGTGTGCTACTCAAGAAAAAAAAAAGAAGTGAAAGTGTATGAAAGAGCAAAAACTGTGCTGTTTTGAGGTCTACCGCACCCATCGATCATACATGCTAATATTTAAAACCTCATGTTAGTTGATATGTATTATATCTGATTTCACAACAACCAGTAGGGTATTTAAATACTACGTCACTGAAGTAATAACACTATTTTCATAGTCGTCGCAGAGATTTTAAAGCTTTCTACAGTTTTGAACAGATCTTGAAACGTTCGCCGGCCGCTGTGGCCGAGGGGTTCTAGGCGCTTCAGTCCGGAAACGCTCTGTTGCTACGGTCTCAGGTTCTAATCCTGCCTCGGGCATGGATGTGTATGATGTCCTTAGGTTAGTTAGGTTTAAGTAGTTTTAAGTCTAGGGAACTGATAACCTCAGATGTTAAGTCCCATAGTGTTTATAGCTATTTGAACCGTTTGAAACGTTGCTGGCTTTGTAACGGTAAATTTACTGTCTCGCTGGCCATGTAAGAGTGACTGGGATGCAGGGGAATATTCATTAAGGCCAGAGCGGTAGGGTACTGTAGTTTTAGTATTACACTGGGTGGTGATAGTTAAACTACTGGTACTTACAAAGGTCAAGTGTGGTCTATAATCATCGTATGGCACCGAAACTTGGTAGTTATGCTAATGTGTTAATGCGGAAGCTATTTTTACAGCAAAAAATTAGTTCCAATTTTAGCCACCAGGTGCAAATCAGGCGCTGTACAGCGCCTCGTACTGAACACTCTGCGTCAACGCCAGTTAATGATCAAATCAACATTACGTCTTTCTCACTTGTTTGACCAATTCTGCCCACGTCGCGTTCCTGATCCATTTAGTAACCCACTACCTATCAAAATATTTCTACACGCCTTTCTTGCATTCCCGCGTCTGATCTACATCTGGTGGTCAAAATTGGAACTATTTTTTTCCAGCGTAAATCAGTTCCGCATTAACGAGTTACAATATCTACCACGTTTCGCTGCCATACGATAATTACAGCCCACATTTTAACCATTGCAAATACGTAGGTTGGAACTTAAATAGTGCAAACACTGCTGTGGAGACACTATGCAACGGAATCTACTATTGTCGCTGATAGCACACGTTGTTGACATACCTACATTCCCTCCGAGAAAATGGACTCGGCCGTCCACGTCACCGGCGTGCGCACAGTCGAGGGATCACAGTCACTTGTGAGCGAGCGGTCTAACGTATCGGTGTCACTATGTTTTCGAAACAGGAACAGCGGAGTTAGATCAAGATTGAATGTGCCAGAGGTCGTACAGCACGATAGTGTCATCAAGGTCTTCAAGAGCCGTACGGGAAATCGACATTGCCGTACAGAACAGTGGCACGTTGGGTAAAAGCCTTAAACGAAGGTCGGAAAACTGTGGCAGTGGTGGTTCATTGATAGTGACCGGGCCAAATATCTCACGAAATAAGCATCACACGAAAAACTACAAAGAACGAAACTCGTCTAGCTTGAAGGGGGAAACCAGGTGGCGCTATGGTTGGCCCGCGAGATGGCGCTGCCATATGTCAAACGGATATCAACTGCGTTTTTTTAAAAATAGGAACCCCCATTTTTTATTACATATTCGTGTAGTACGTAAAGAAATATATATATATATATATATATATATATATATATATATATATATATATATGGGTATATATATATGGGGAATCAGAAATAATTAATTAATTCATAATTTATTACTATCCTATGAGATGTGGTCTGTATGGTCTATCATAGCTTTTCATGTAAAAGGCTGTAAATATGATGAATAAATATACGGAATTACAGCCCACGCTGGACCTCTGTGAGAAGCTGCACTTTAATTCCAACCATCCAGTATATTACTGTGAGTTGTTTTCCTTTTTGAATAGAGTTATAGCGGTAGTTCCGCTGTCTTCCCATTGGTCTGCGTCGCTGTCGGCGGAGAGTTTGGACATCGAAGCAGGCCGTCGGAAATGAGACGCGGAATGACCTTCATAAACGCGGCGTTCCGACGTCCGGCACGTCGTCATGCAAATGCCGCATACCGGGGCCTCGGCAGAGTCGCGCGAGCCGGCAGCACGGAATTAGCGGCGCCGGGAGTTCTGGGGGTCTGGCGGGAGGGCAACGCGTAAAGGGGAGGAGCCGCGTGGAGCGCGCCTCGCACTGTCTTCCACCGGCAGAATACTGGACAACGGGATAAACTGATAACACAGTTGGACGTATTAAGGACCTAATGGACAGGCATTTAAAATGTACAGGGACGATAGGTAGGTGGGGCCGAACATAACACACGGAAGTGCCAAAGAAAATGGTATAGCGATGCGTATTCAAATACAGAGAGATGTAAACACGAAGAATACGGCGTTGCGGTCGGCAACGCCTATGTAAGACAACAACTGTCTGGTGCAGGTTTTAGGTCGATTGCTGCTGTTACAATGACAAGTTATCAAGATTTAAGTGAGTTTGAAAGTGGTGTAATATTCGGCGTACGAGCGATGGAACACAGCATCTCCGAGGTAGGAAGTGGGGATTTTTCCCGTACGACAATTTCACGAGTACACCGTGAACTCGTGCGGCAATACTGACCCTACGACTTATCTTGCAAGGGAACCTCCCCATCTTACCCCCCTCAGATTTAGTTATAATTTGGCACAGTGGATAGGCCTTGAAAAACTGAACACAGATCAATCGAGAAAACGGGAAGAAGTTGTATGGAACTATGAAAAAAATAAACAAAATATACAAACTGAGTAGTCCATGCGCAAGATGGGCAACATCACAGGTAGTTATTAGTACAGGAGCGCCGTGGTCTCGTGGTTAGCTTGAGCAGCTCCGGAGCGAGAGGTCCTTGGTTCAAGTTTTCCGTCGAGTGAAAAAATTTTCTTTCTTTATTTTCGCAAAGTTATGATCTGTCCGTTCGTTCATTGACGTCTCTGTTCACTGGAATAAGTTTAATGTCTGTGCTTTGCGACCGCATCGCAAAACCGTGCGATTAGTAGACGAAAGGACGTGCCTCTCCAATGGGAATCGAAAACATTTGATCGCAGGTTCGTAGGTCAACCGATTCCTCCACGGGAAAACACGTCAGATATATTCTATACGACACTGGTGACGGCATGTGCGTCACATGACAGGAATATGTTGTCGACCCACCTAACTTGTACACTTGTCGGCCGGCCGGAGTGGCCGAGCGGTTCTAGGCGCTTCAGTCTGGAACCGCGCGTCCGCTGCGGTCGCAGGTTCGAATCCTGCCTCGGGCATGGATGTGTGTGATGTCCTTAGGTTAGTTAGGTTTAAGTAGTTCTAAGTTCTAGGGGACTGATGACCTAAGATGTTAAGTCCCATAGTGCTCAGAGCCATTTGAACCATTTTGTACACTTGGCGAATGGGTAAAAATATTGTTCTACCTTGCCCGATTTAGGTTTTCTTGTGGATATGATAATTACTCCCAAGAAAGTGATGAAAACGTAAGAGTTTGTCACATAAACTGCAACAAATGAATGCAACAGTTTCACAGTCGCCCAGTTTTCCCTGTGTTCTGCCGAGACATATGTTTTTAACGTTTTCAAATTTTTCCGTGCGTAGACCGTCAAATCCTGCATATGTCCAAGCAAATCTGAACATGTCCCGGAATTTTGGAGAGCGAAGTTGATTATGTGTGAGTGCCTGGGCTTTGATAATTGTCTGAAAATAAAAAATTAAACTTTTCACGCGAGGTAAGATTTGAACTAAGGACCTCTCATTCTGCCGCTGCTCACGCTAATCTCGAGACCACGGCGCTCCTGGACTCAGAATTACCTGTGATGTTGCCCATCTTCCGTATGGACTACTCAGTATATTTTGCTTATTTTTTTCATAGTTCCACACAACTTCTTCCTGTTTTCTCGATTGATCTGTGTTCAGTTTTTAAAGGGCTATCCAGTGTGCCAACTTATAACTAAATCTAAGGGGGGTACGATGGGGAGGTTCCCTTGTTAGAAGAAAGACTACGGAAAGGCAAACTTACGTTTCTAGCATTTATAGACTTAGAGAAAGCCTTTGAAAATATTGACTGGGATACTCTCTTTCAAATTCTAAAAGGGGCAGGGGTCAAATACAGGGAGCGAAAGGCTATTTACAATTTATACAGAAATCAGATGGCATTTAGAAGGGTCGAGGGACATGAAAGGGAAGTAGTGGTTGGGAAGGGAGTGAGACAGGGTTGTAGCCTCTCCCCGATGTTATTCAATCTGTATATTGAGCAAGCAGTAAAGGAAACGAAAGAAAAATTCGGACTAGGTATTAGAATCCATGGAGAAGAAATAAAAACTTCGAGGTTCGCCGATGACATTGTAATTCTGTCAGAGACAACAAAGGACTTGGAAGAGCAGTTGAACGGAATGGACCGTGTCTTGAAAGGAGGATATAAAATGAACATCAACATAAACAAAACATGGATAATGGAATGTAGTCGACTCAAGTCGGGCGATGCTGAGGGAATTAGATTAGGAAACGAAACACTAAAAGTAGTAAAAGAGTTTTGCTATTTGGGGAGAAAAATAACTGATGATGGAAGAAGTTGAGAGGATATAAAATGTAGACTGGCAATGGCAAGGAAAGCGTTTCTGAAGAAGAGAAATATGTTAACATCGAGTATAAATTTAGGTGTCAGGAAGTCGTTTCTGAAAGTATTTGTATGGAGCGTAGCCATGTATGGAAGTGAAACGTGGACGATAAATAGTTTGGACAAGAAGAGAATAGAAGCTTTCGAAATGTGGTGCTGCAGATGAATGCTGAAGATTAGATGGGTGGGTCAGATAACTAATGAGGAGGTATTGAATAGAACTGGGGACAAGAGGAGTTTGTGGCTGAAGACCACAACAACAACAACCGTGAACATCAGGAATCCGGTAAAATATCAAATCTCCGACATCGCTGCGGCTGAAAAAAGATTCTGCAAGAACGGGATAAACGACAACTAGCGAGAATCGTTTAACGTGACAGAAGTTCAACTCTTCAGGAAATTGCTGCAAGTTTCAATGGTGGGCCATCAACAAGTGTCAGCGTACGAACCATTCAACGAAACATCATCGATATGGGCTTTCGCAGCCAAAGGCCCACTCGTATACTCTTCATGACTGTACGACGAAAAGCTTTATGCCTTGCCTGGGACCATCAACACCGACATTGGACTGTTGATGACTTGAAACATGTTGCTTGGTCGGACGCTTCTCGTTCCAAAAGGACATGTACGTGTATGGAGACAACCTCATAAATCCTTGGACTCTGCGTGTCAGCAGGGCACTGTTCAGTTTGGTGGAGGCTCGTTGAAGGTGTGGGGCGTGTGCTGTTGGAGTGATATGGGACTCCTGATATGTCTAGATACGACTCTGACTGGTACACACGTAAGCATCCTTTCTGATCACCTGGCTCCATTGATGTTAATTGTGTATTCCGACGGGCTTGGGCAATTTCAGCATGACAATCCGACACCGAACACGTCTAGAATTGCTACAGAGTGGCTCCAAGCACACTCTTCTGAGTTTAAACACTTCCGCTGGCCACCAAACTCCCCAGACATGAACATTATTGAGCATATGTGGGTTCCGTTGCAACGTGTTGTTCAGAAGAGATCACCAGCCCTCTTCCCCGACTCCCCCCCCCCCCCTCCCTCGTTCGCTTACGGATTTATGGAAAGCCGTGCAGGATTCATGGTGTCAGTTGCCTCCAGCATTACTTCGAACATTAATCGAGTATATGCCGTGTCGTGTCGCGGCACTTCTGCGTGATCGCGGGGCCATACACGACATTAGGGAGGTGTACCAGTTTCTTTGGGTCTTAAGCGTAAATCCATAGCCAGAGCAAAGTATTACTGTCATAGTCTGGTAGACAGGTTGGGCCGGAACGGCAGCAAGATAATGGCGATCACTGGTAGTAGGGGAGGCATTCGGTTTATTGAGAGAATTTTAGGGAAGTCTGCTTCACATGTAAAGGAGACCGCGTGTAGAGCAATAACGCAACTCACTCCTGAATGTTTGGGAAACACACTGGGTTGCATTTAGCTTACCTGGGTCATAATGGAAGAAGACGGGTATTACTTTTGTTCCGTACATAATATACTCAACATTAAAAAATAACCGCTGACAAAAAAGGAGCGCGAGAGAGAGAACGGGGTGGACGAATGAGAGAATAGCATAGTGTGGCGAGACTTTCTTAATTGAAAATATTCAAAATGGCTCTGAGCGCTATGGGACTTAACATCTAAAGTCATCAGTCCTCTAGAACTTAGAACTACTTAAATCTAACTAACCTAAGGACATCACACACATCCATGCCCGAGGCAGGATTCGAGCCTGCGACCGTTGCGGTCTCGCGATTCCAGACTGAAGCACCTAGAACTGCTCGGCCACACCGGTCGGCTGAAAACATTCAGTTTGTCGTCTCTTTTTATAAACGGAATTTTATGGACCCTTTCTTTTTGCCGATCATGCGGTGGATGCTCGCTTTTTTGGATGCACTGATACTTCCTTTAGATCGCATGCGGCCCACGGCCGGTTCTTGGACGTTCCTAGCTAAAAAGAAGACACGGAAGGAATTCAGACGCGGGTTGCTAGATTTGTTACCGGTAAGGTCGAGCAATATGCTAGTATTATGTAGATCCTTCGTGAAGTCAAATGGGAATCCCTGGAGCAAAGACGATGATCTTTTCACGGAACGCTATTGAGAGAATTTATGGAAACGGAATTTGAAGTTGATGATTCTACTACCGCCGACGTACATTTCGCATAAGGACACGAAGATAAGAGAAATTAAGCCTCGTATCGAGGAATATAGTCATTCTTCCCTCGCTCAGTTCTAAAGTGGTTTTCGGAATAGGTACGTATATTGCATGTATGTGTGTCTGTGTGCGGAAGGAGAAAGCTTTTGTAATGTGGTGCTACAGAAGAATATTGAAAATTAAGTGGGTGGATGGAATAACTCATGGAGAGATACTGAATCGAATTGGGGGAAAAAGAAATTCGAGGCACAACTTGAGTAAAAGAAAGGATAGCTTGACAGGACACATTGTGAGGCAACAAGGAATCGTCACTTTGGTAAAGGAAGGAGGTGCATATGTATAGAGGGTGTGGGGGGGGGGGGGGGGGAGGCGGACAATTTTAAAAGGGGACCAATGCTCGGATACAGCAGGAAGAGTCAAATATGTGTTGGCTGGAGTAGTTAACCATAGATGAAGACGCTTGCGCAGGATAGATTAATGTGGAGAGCTGCATCAAACCAGTCTTCGTACTCAAGACCCCAACACTAGCAACGGTACCACAGAACGGTGGCATCTCACGGTAAGTAGCTAACATTCTGAAGCCATTTCACATAAGAGTTTCAAGAGACGCAAAGTACATCTAGATGTGAAAAATAATTCTAATAAATGCGAGGGATCTATATGTACACCCATACTCTGCAAAGTAGTGTAATGTACATGGCAGAGGGTATTCTCGATTGTAAGTTATTATGGCTTCTTACCGTTTCATTCACGTATAGAACGCGGAAAGAAGTGCTCAGACGCATCTGGGAGCGCTGCACTTGGTGTAATATTCACGATCCGTATAGGAGAGATATACAGGGTGAGTAACTATTCCCATCAAGAATAACTACGAAAGTATGATAGGAGCTGAAACGTTTGTGGGACAAAAGTTGCATGGAACAGCGGGGGACATAATATGATGTTGGTTTCTTGTTGCTAGGTGGAGTTGCGTCAGAGATATAAAGGTCAACTTTGTTTTCTTAAATGCGATGGTACTTATTTCCTGATAGGGGCTGTCGAGATGAATCCAATGATCTGTAAAAGTAAGGTCTTTTAAGGCCAACGAAGGTCACAAAGGTGACATGAACTTCCATTTACAGAAGGTGTTCGAAGTGATGACCATTGGTATCAATGCAGTGCTGCAATCTATGGACTGAGTGGTATTCCTTATCACTTCGGCACTTATCGAAGTACATGCTCTGACAATTCTCTCTCACATATCTCCAAGTGTATTTGGAACGTCTTTATAAACAATGTCTTTTACGAATCGCCACAAGAAAAAAATCCAGAGGCGTCAAGTCTGGCGAACGATCCGGCCACTACACATTGCATGGGGGCTTAATTAAAATGCAATAATTTTTTTAGCTGACTAGTATTAGTACGCAATCTGACTGCATAAAATAACAATAAAGAATGAAAGGAAATTTCCGATAACACAATTGATTAATTAAGTCCCCTGCAACTATAACAGGTACGAAACAACAAAGCACAAGTGTAACTGTTCCGTGTGTGGTAGTGTGATTCAACGTACATGTATCTGGCACGGTTCTTCCTCAATACGACAAGATATTTTAAACACCATTTACAATGACCTAATTGAAAAACCAGAAATACTATAATTGCACGTAGAAACCAGAATTACAAGTCTAATACATGAGCACGAGCCAGATGTGACCAAGTGAAATAGTCGTACAGATAAATCCCCACTCCATCACTACCTCGGAGATGTTGTGTCCGATCGCTCGTGCTCCGACTATAACACAACGTTCAAACTCACTTAAATCTTGATAAGCTGCCATTGCAACGGTAGTAACCGATCTAACAATTTCGCCAGACGCTTCTTGTCTCATATAGGCGTTGCCGACCGCAGCGCCGTATTCCGCGTGTTTACGTATGTCTCTGTATTTGAATACGCATGCCTATAACAGTTTCTTTGGCATTCAGTGTGACTCGAAGTTAATTATTCTTTTACAATTAAATATCTACTGAATTCTAGATATCTACGTTGGCGTGCATTTGGAGAGAAGCTGGAGACATGGCGAACGAACCTGCAGTCACAAGGCGATTCTTTACAGACTCAATAACTCGCAATTAAATAACGTTAACAGCGTTTTACCAAGATTTCGACACTCAGTGTATTACGTAATCGACGAATTTAGGTAACAGTGCATCACTTGAATGCCAACAGTCCAAATAATATTCCAAAACAAAATAAAGAAAACATAAAACACCACAGCATATAAAATAACACAATGTTGTCACTACTTTTTTTTCCAACCCAGGTATTACAGTCATTTACTTCCATTCTCGGTCAGTCGGTTTTGGTCTTTTGTGTTATATAGGTTTACCTTCTCATCTTGAAGAGTCGTGTTCTTTACATGGGATATAGTGTATTAAAATATGTATGATATCAATGGTCAATCAAAGTTGTCACTACGTACATACAACTCATGAAGGTTGAAAAATTCACATAACAAACATTTCGCTTTCAACTGTACATCTCTATATGGCATGTAAATATATCAAGACTCGCAATGCACATGATAAACAGTGAAAAACGTGGGGAAGAACGATGGGTCTCGAAGTATTTTAAAACCAAATCTGTATACTTGTTCTATAGCAAAGATCGAAGCGTAACCAGGATGCGATAATGCAAATAATATTTAATCACATCTGCTGGCACTGACTAAACTAGTCACTCGTCCTGAGATGTGACTGTCCGATAAGCATATTTGTCAAATAAACGCAAGTTAAGTGTTTGTGAAATAAATTATTAATTGCTCTAAGGTTGTTTTTTGTATTGTAAGAGACAGAATTGTTTTGAATGACAGAAACGGCAGGGATGACATGTCGAGCCTGTTGGATGGATTGCTTCTTGGTCCAGCATAACAGCAGAATCCTCTAGTGGTCAACATAGGTAGTTGGTATACACGCAACTACAGGAAAAAATTGTACGTCAACGAAAGAGTTACGTTTTCGTATGAAATAATGAATTTGGTAGATAATAACGCTGAATCGATGTTCATTGCGTTTTTGTTTAATTGGTACTGCTTGAGTTACCTGGTCTGATGCGACCGTATTATGGTGAGAGGTATATCACCGAGGTGTATTACCGAACTGTGATGTCTGAAAGATAAAAATTTGGAAATTTGTGGTTAGTTACTTTGGGACCAAACTGCTAAGGTCATCGCTCCCTAGGCTTACACACCACTTAATCTAACTTAAACTAGCATACACTAAGGACAACACAAACACCCATGCCCAAGGGAGGACTCGAACCTCCGACGGGGGTAGCCGCTCGAACCGTGGCAAGGCGCCTTAAACCGCACGGCTACCGCGTGCGGCTATGAAAGACAAATTCACATCTGTCCATATAATATTTTTGGAAGATACTAAGTCTGTTTGTAGGGTCAGTTTAAGGACTTTTAGATATTGCGAAAATAAAAAATAGTCATAGGTATCGCCTAAACGGAGCGAAATACGTTATTTGCGAGGTCACAGTGATGGTACCAAATAGGAATTATTTTCGTTACTTCTTTTATCGACTTGAGTTTTTATTTGGTAAGCATAGCCCAGATAGTGGGGCATAATACGTTATACTTTCTCCTATTATGGACTGTAATTTTTCCAAAAAATTATATGTCATTTCGTAGCCGATATTAAACGCAAATTTCGGTTTCTTTGGTAGAACAAATTACTTAATATATCCCCTTTAATATTTTCTCGAAGAAACTTAGTCGAATTTTGTAACTAGATTAAGACTGAGTTTATAAGTTCTGTTAGTGCAGTTGCTATTTCTATGGTAAATGAGTTTGCTTCTGCAAGGCACGAAGTGTTGCCACTCATAACCGTAACGACCGAACTTTATGCTAGAAAGCGCTGACTTTACTCTATAGGGAAATTCCTTAATTAAAAGGGAAATAAAATTAAAGTCTTCTATGGCAGCACTATTTCACAAATGCAACAAGTAGGAAAGAAATTTGTGGGTACTGCGTCTGTATGGGACACCTTTTACATAAATTCTGGAGGCAAGTGCTACTCTGAGATGAAGAGGTTGGCACAAGAGAGGAATTCGTGGCGGGCCGAATCAAACCAGTCAGAAGACGGATGGCCCGAAACAGAAAGGGAGATAATGTCAATACATTATGTAAAAAAATGTTTTTGAGTCAACAGACTTCTGACTGGATTGATACGGACCGCCACGAACTCCTTTCTTGTTCCAGCGCTTTCTAGCATAAATTTCGGTCGTTAAGGTTACGAGTGGCAACACTTCGTCTCTTCATTCCATCATATCTTAACAGATCTCCTACCATCCTATCTCTTCTTGTTAGCGTTTTTCATATGTTCTTTCCTGCGCTGATTCTGCGAAGAATCTCCTCATTTCTTTATTAGTCCACCTATCACAGGCATCCCTGCCGATAGAGAACAATGCTGATGCACGCACAAATGTGTCGGAGGACACCTTTCATCGTACATTGTTGATTATGGAGTTCCTTAGGAAACCACCCCTACGTGTTAATATACTGACCCAACGACAACGCCAGTTACGATTGCAGCGGGCACGGGACCTCGGGATTTCGATCATCGATCAGTGGAAACATGTCACCTCTTCGGGTGAATCACATATTTGCTGCACTAGGTCGATTGTCGTCTCCAGAAGCGCCGTCATCGGGGTGAACGGCGGCTCGAAACGTGCAGCGAGCCACGGACGCATGCTGGTGGGAGCTGCATTATGCAATGGGAGACATTCTCCTGGGCTTGCATTTGACCTGTGGTAGTAATCGAAGACACGCTGGTCTTATGTAAATCTTATGGAACCAATCTGGGTTGCTATCGGGCGCCATCACAGATTACGAAAATCAGCGGCCAGTTATTACGCGAATTACATGGCCTGTGAGTAGATATCTAAAGCGGCATACCTCCACAAATCTACCAACTATTTGTCGGATCCGTGATATTCAGAGTCGACCATGTATTTCGTTCCAAAAGGCGTCAAATAAGCTACTAAGCAGGTGGTCATAATCTTTTGGCTCATCATTGTATATTTGTATGCTCCAGACGTACATTATACGAAATTTCTACATCAGATTAAGGCTTATGTTTGACACTATTGCCTTCTTTGCTTGTGTTAGTCTGTTTCTTGTGTCCTCCTTGCTTCATCCACCATGGGTTATTTTGCTTCCAAGATAGGAAAATTTCTTCAATTCTACTTCATGATCACGCATTTTCATGTTAAAATCCTCCCTAATCCCATTTTTGCAACTTCTCATTACTCTTGTCTTTCTCCTGTTTCTCTCAACCTATACACCTTGCTCATTAGCTGTTCATTCCTTTCAACAGATCATGTAATTCTTCTTCACCTTCGCGAAGGATAACAGTGCCATTAACGAATCTTATCATTGATACCGTTTTAACCAGAATTTTAAGCGCACTTTGCAAACGTTCTTTGATTTTCGTCATTGCTTCTTCGTTGTATAAATTAAACAATAGGGGCAAAAACTGCATCCTTGTTTTACACCCGTTTCAATAGATTCTACACATCAATATAAATAATTTCATGTGTTTCACTCTGATCTCTGTGCTTAATAGTGATATTCCCGTTGCACTCTTGAAGTAGGGGCCCTTGCGTTTAGTTTCACGGTAAGTTGTTTTGACTTTTCTCTCTGCCTAATTGGTTCTTTCGACAACCATTTCTTTTTCATCTTCTTCACGTTTTGATTGCAGTCGTTTCGCCTTGGCTTTCCTGCATTCCCTATTTGTTTGATTCCTGAGTGACTGGTACTCCTGTGTTCCCAGTTTCCTCGAACAATTTCGTATTTCCTTCTTCCGTCGATCAACGGAAGTTTTCCTTCTGGTACCCAAGGTTACTTCGCAATTACCTTCTTGTACCTGTGTTTGTCTGTCCACCTTCTGTCATTGCCATTTTTAAAGATGTCCATTCCTCCTAAACTATACTGCACACTGTTATGTTCATTATCTCAGTATTTATAGTCACAGAGAACTTCACACCCGTCTCATCATTCCTGAGTATTTGAGCAACCCACTTCTTTCTGCAAGTGCCAAAAGGCAACATGTTCGGTTCCGTTCCATTTGAGACTGCTTCATAGTGACGGTCGCCTATGTATTATACGTCACTTTGGTGATCGCAGTTTAGCAACAATCGTTATTGAGCGGCGCAGGAGACAGTCACCACATGTGTTAGTGTCAGGAGCCGCGAAATTCTTGTGGTACCCAGTTCTACTCACTAAGAGCAACATGCTCAGCAACCGCTACATACCTGGGATTTCAGTCCCCGTAGTCTTACCTTACACGTGCCATATGTCAGTAGGACAATGCTCGGCCACGTGTGACAAGAAATGAGCAAATCTTCTTCAAACAAAGACGGGAAGCATTTTTTACCTGGTGTGCAGAATTTTTTTTGGCATGTTGTCGCTGACAACGTCAAGACTTTAGTTGAACGGTAAATTGTTCCTCAGGGTCCTGCAAAAAGCATTACAGATGCTTCGTGAACTCCCATACAAACCTTGTAGATAGACCTTCCTCAGGTACATATCCTGACACTCTGTGATTCAATGTCACGCGCTTAGGCGTTGTCGTTGCAGTACGCTGTGGCTCCGCATCACACTGAATTTTCAGTCAGAGATCATACAATTCTTTCATCTTTTCCACTGTGATATAAAGTTTGATGCAGTTTCTTGTATCGTTGTTGGATTTTCATACATGATGGTTTGGGAATGTTGTTCTTGTTGTGGTCTTTAGTCCAAAGACTCGTCTGATGCAGCTCTCCATGTTACTCTATCCTGTGCTAGTCTCTTCATCTCCGGATAACTACTGCAGCCTACATATTTCTGAACCTGTTTACTGTATCCATCTCTTCGTCTCCCTCTACGATTTTCACCACTCAAACTTCCCTCCAGTACTAGATGGGTGATTCCTTGATGTCTCAGAATGTGTGTTAGTGTCCTATCAACCGATCTGTCTCCCTAGTTCTGTTCAGTACCTCCTCATTAGTTACGCGATCGACCTATCTAATCTTCAACATTCTTCTCTAGCACCACATTTCGAAAGCTTTTATTTTCTTTTTTTTCTAAACTGTTTATTGTCCACGTCTCACTTCCATACTTGGCTATATTCCAGAGAAGAAAAGACTTGCTAACACTTAAATCTACATTCGCTGTTAGCAAATTTCTCTCCTTCAGAAATGCTTTTCTTGCCATAACCAATCTACATTTTATATCCTCTCTACTTCGGCCATCCATTATTGTGCTGCCCAAACAGCAAAATTCAACTTCTACTTTAAATGTCTCGTTTCCTGATTTAATTCCCTTAGCATCACCAGATATAGTTCGACTAGATTCCATTATCCTTGTTTTGCTTTTGGTGATGTTCATCTTATATCCTCCCTTCAAGACACTGTCCATTCCGTTTAACCGCTCTTCCAAATCCTTTGCTGTCTCTGGCAGAATTACTATGTCATTGCAAACCTCAAAGTTTTTATTTCTTCTCCTTAAACTTTAGTTCCTATTACCAATTTTTCTTTCGTTTTATTTCCTTCTTGTTCAGCATACATATCAAATAACATCGGGAGAGGCTACAACCCTGCCTCTCATCTCAACCACTGCTTCCATGCTTCCATTTCATGCCCCTCGACTCTTATAACTGCCATCTGGTTTCTGTACAAATTGTAAATAGCCTTTCACTCCCTGTAATTTGCCCCTGCTAGCTTCAAGATTTCAAAGAGAGACGAAGTCAACATTGTCAAAAGCTTTCTCTAAGTCTGCAAATGCTACAAACTTGGGTTAGCCTTTCCTTAACAGATCTTCTAAGATAAAAGTATTGCCCTCGCGTGGTTATCCAATCTGAGAATAACGTAGCTGTTTTCATGAATATCAGTGAATAATTCATTTCTTCGTATTTAGTGTCGGGGATAGACCCATCATCACACAGCAGCGAGGATTTCTCGTACAGATTTCATATTTTTGTCCTGAGGAAAAGTTTTGCTTCATACGTTGCAACATAGAGACCTATTTCAATGATATATACCATGCTGAACAATGAGCTAGCTCATGTACAAAGTAAAACCTTTTCTGAAAATTAAAATGTGAAATTGGTACAAGGAATCCCCACTGCATCTGAATATAGTCCTAGGTGCGAAACTAGTTAAATAATTCATTCAAAAAGTGCCACTGGTTTCAGCAGTTTTCTTCAGTGTTAGTTACCTGTTGATATTGTTGCATTCATAGACGCCAGTAATTACCAGGCCAAATGAAGTGTTGAGTCAGACATGGAAGGAACAAACTTCGTCGCATGCGTAGGCAGAGGCACGCACAAGTTAACTCTTTGCAGGGCGGGCGTCCATCTAACCTACCGCATATGTGAACACTTTGAATGGTCGATGGTCACTGTGGCTAACCACATATTTTCTTAGTTTACCATTCAGGGGTGATAGTTCTCTCAACTAACTCACTAACTGTTGACTGAAGTTCACTAGATGCGACGAGAATCACAGTGTAGTAAGTTTGCCGCGTATTTACGACGCGAGCTGATATTTCGGGCATTTTTGGTGTGGTTCGTGGAAATGTCGTGCATTCCTCTCTGTAGCTCTTCTTTATACGGCTATTTTTGGTACTAATTGTTTATATTTATGTGTTGACCTTCCCTAAATCTAAATGTAATATTTCGTTTTATTCTAATAGAATTTTCTGTACTTCAAAGACGGATTTCTATCTGGTTAAAGCGCTATCATCGCCCTTCTTCTCCATTTAGTACGTCTCGCCAGAAAAGAATAACAGAGAAAGAATGTTACCGAATATAATTTGATGACATTCCTTCTAATGACAACGATATTGAAAGTGATGACAGTGACCCGACGTTCACTTTCGTCGAGAGGTGTAAAAAAGTTTGTAGGGTTCTAAACTAGTTTCAGTCGCTGCTGCTTCATCCTGTGCAAACAAAAATAATTTTTAATCTCAGATTAAGGCACACAACTCTTACGTAGAGGAAAGTATTCTCCACGAAAGTAGTATACATCAGTGTATTCGCTTATCATCTAGAAGATGTGCAGTTTGCAGTTCAAGAAAAACGCTGGTCCGAACTATGCGGATTTGTCCACTGTGCAAAAGTACTTTTCTGCGTGAGAGAAGGCAAGAACTGTTTCAAGAGATACCACGAAAAGTAAAAGAAAGTCATATCGAAGTTGAATCACCAACTATCGAACTTGTATACTGTAATGCGGTGATGGTTACCTGAGGTGACCACATTTAATGCTAATATTTTGTTGTTGTTGAGGTGAATCTTTGCAAACCTACTGTAGAGAACACATCACAATAATAAAATTAAATCGTTACAAGTGGATCAAATTTTAAATGTGTAAATTATTGTTCATGCCCCTGTAGGGCAAATCTTTATGGCCTTTACCCGCCTCTCAAAGAGTTAATAGCAGTGCAAGCATGCAAAGTGACTGCAGAAAAGGCTTCACGAGCAGCCAGGGCGATTTACTGTTATGCAATTTATTGATTATTTGATTTACTGATGATAAAAAGAAGCGAGTGAGATCAGTTAACGTATGTCTCATATGGCGCGGTAATGAGTCACTGGAGCGAGTCGTAAGAACGAATCTTGCTTGGCGATCTATAGGTATGGGAAACAGGTACATCCATGTGCAAAACTGAGAATTTTATTTATTAAATATTGATTGTTAAGATCCACTTTCGGCTTAATAAATGCTAGGGATACCTAGAGGTCATTACAGATTCAATACTCCAAGAACGCTATGGGGTAAATCAAGGAAATTGGCAAACTAATGAAAATCATTCAGCTACCGATCACATGTGAATAGCTACGAACTTGTACGAAGTTTGCTCAAGATTTCTACATTACGTGAATCTCGCCATTCGACGATAGGATGTAATGCGGGTCTGTTCTCTGTAGTAGTTGTCTTAAACATGCCCTCGAATTTTAGTAATTTTTTGTGATAATTTGCTTCGACTACTTCACTGTAAGCTGTTTTATTGTGATCGTTAATAAATGCACCACTACGGCATCCGGGGACACATTTCACATAAACTAGTGGCACTCTAGTATTATAGACACAAACGTCGGCTGCTTGTATCTCCGAATGGATCCAGTGGGTTTCCAATACTGATTTGAGGAACTACACCAACTACTTGAGGAACGAACAGGAGAAAGAAACTTCCTGGCAGATTAAAACTGTGTGCCCGACCGAGACTCGAGACCTTTGCCTTTCGCGGGCAAGTGCTCTACCATCTGAGCTACCAAAGCACGACTCACGCCCGGTCCTCACAGCTTTACTTCTGCCAGTATCTCGTCTCCTACCTTCCAAATTTTCAAGGCACACAAAGGAAACACCAGTAACCCCTCCCCTCCACCCCTTATCCCTTAACGAATCGGAATCCCTTAAATAAAACAGCTTCAACGCTTAATTACTTTACAAGTGAGTTTGAGTGTTAAATATCTGACATTAAACATGTAAGCTAGAAGATGTTTATAAAACATTTGAAATGTTTTAAAAGATTTGTGGGTAGTCGCTAAGTGCCCTCATGTTCAAACACTGGATGAGTATAGTCTGAAAAATGTGCGCTCTGTTTTAAGCAAAAGCTTGTTTTTTTTTTTTCTTCATTTCATGAATCCCAATGTTTCTGACGTCATATCTGTTGAACGATGTTTCGTACAATGATGTAATTGTGCAAGTACATTGAGAGATATACAGGGTGTCCCATTTATCTTGACCACCCTAAATATCTATTTGTCCAGATGCAAATTACAAAGTGTTTCAAGCAAATGTTCTTTAGCCCTCAGGGAAACATCAATCAGCATGATTGCCTTCGTTGTAGCTTTGTTTTTTACAAAGATATGAACAGCGGTATGACTTTTTAAAATGGCACCTTGTAATTTTTATTCGGTAATTCATTTCCTCTCCTAAAGACCTATTCAAAAATGTATCACAGTGTACCAGTCACTGAAACAAAACGTTATTAATTACATAACACAACATTGTCTTTGAGCCCGGGGTCACAAATTCGTCCACTTGCTGGAGTTGTCAGAAACCAAGTAAAAACATAACACAAAATTGACTAAGATTCTCCTGTACCTTGCCCAGGGGTAGAACATTCAAAGGTGCTCAGAGTGTTGACCCTTAACACCGATACACTGGTGCACTCATTGAATGAAAGACTTATTTACTGCTTCCAGTGTTGCGTGCTGTAGAGAATTACAAGCAAGCACGATATGTTCCTGCATGTCCTCTGGAGTTGTTGGAATATCACGATAGACAACGTTTTTAATGCATCCCCAAAGAAAAAAGTCCAGAGGTTTAAATCAGGAGACCTAGCAGGCCAAACAACAGTTCCTCCTCGACCAATCCATCTGGCAGGATACCTTTGGCTCAGAACACGACGTGCACCCAAGGCAGTATGTACTGGACATCCATCGTGTTAGATACGACATAAGCATTCTGGTTCTTAGCGGCGCTTCATCCAGAAGAGGAGGAAGAAGAATTCGTCTGTGGAAGTCGTCATACGCTGCACCGTTTGGACTACCATTGATGAAATAAGGGCTAATAATTTATTGTAGTAGCAAGCATCCCACACCAGACGTTAACTCTACACTGACGCTGATGTTCCACCTGTCTAAGCCATCGTGGGTTGTCGCTGGACCAATAATGCATGTTCCTTGTATTTATCTGTCCTTTGTTTGAGAAGTAACAATCATTAGCAAACATTGGAAAAGTAGTTCGGGTTCGCGAGGATTTGCTGCTGTGCCCACTGACAGAACTGTACACCATTCTGGAAATCATTCCCATGCAATTCTTGATGCAGATGTACATGGTAAGGATGGAACCGGTGACAGTGTAAGAATACAATGTACACTGGTTTTAGGAATGCCAATCTCGTGTTCGAGCTATCGTGTGCTCACATGTGGATTCATAGCAACGGAAGCGAGAACGGTAACTTCAGCAGCTTCGTCTGTGAGAGTGTTAGGACGATTGCGCTGTCGTGGGTTGTAACTTCCGTTTCCTGAAGCGCCGCAACAAGACGGAAAACATCCGTCGGGAAGGTGAGTTCTTGTCAGGATATCGCTCTCTGTACCGTTCCGCTGCCTGCGGAGCACTTCACCTACCTTCAACAACAACAACAACAACAACAACAACAACAATAAAAGAAACGTTATGTCGTTGCAGTTTTTAGGAAGGACAGCTTTTACTGTATGCCTACTCTACACAACAGTATTTAAAAGGACTAAACTACTGTAGTAAATGTACCCGTACATAAGAAAACAGTCCTGAAATTACTGTTCTGCAAACTTACATTCCCCATAGATGAGTAGCATTTCCACCATCACTTCTTTGGTGTACATTCTACTCACACAACTCTTCAAGTGACAGTGCTTGACGGAATGACGGGTGTGCATTCTACTTATGTTTACATTCGTCCTCTGTCAACGTCAGCACGTGGATGTGTTCCATTACCCCAAGTACCTGCATTAAGGGCTGGGAGCGTCAACGTCAATGTTGTGTTATGCAATTAATAACTTTGTGTTTCAGTGAATGGTAGACTGTGATATATATTTGAATAGGTCTTTAGAAGAGGAAATGAATAATCGAATAAAAAATACAGGGTGCCTTTTAAAAAAGTCATACCGTTGTTCACATAAAAAACAAAGTTACAACGAAGGCAATCATGCTGATTGATGTCCCCCTGACGGCTAAAGAACATTTGCTTGAAACCTTTTGTAATTTGCTTCTGGACAAAAAGATATTTAGGGTGGTCAAGATCAATGGGACACCCTGTATGTGGATGCTGTCTGCAAAACCTGTTGCGAATAGACTCAGAAGTAAAGCCCCAGTAACTTTAAACGTCTTGCCTGATGCCTTAAGTTCTGCTCCATGAACACCGAAAATCTAGTAAGCGATAAACCTTTCTCCTTTGCATCATTTAATAGGTGGTGTCACCGAGCACTAGTTTTGTAAATGTTTGAGATTATGTATAAACTGTTGGAAGTCGCTAAGTGCTCTCAATCTCAAATACTGCATGAATATATTACCGTAGGTTACCGTAGACAATAGTAAGTGTGCGTAGACTACTGTAATTTTGCTTGTAGCGTTGGTCATTTAAAGTCATAGCCGTGTTACCTGAACATTAGGTGTGTTGCGTACCTGTAAGGCGTTACCTTCTAACGACTGCTTTCCTTGCGTATCCAGTCAGTGTGTTACTAGATTCTTCTGAAAACCAGAACCGGTTAAATGTTTAGAAAATGAGTGAGGATATATAAAGGGCCACGAAACTCACGGAACATTTTTGTCCTACATAGTTATCTTCTTATCTGTTACTTAAAAATAAACAGTATTTATAGCAAAACTGCACTTTTCAACGTTCAATTCAGGTTTTGTTGGAAAATTGTTGATTTCTAAAGTGAAACAGAGTGATACTGTAGTAAAAGTAAAGAAACCTACACAGAGCTATCACTTAGCAAAGAGAACGCAATTTCATCAAAAAAATTTAGAATTAAAAAAGGAAAAATAATCCACAGAACAAAATAGTGTCAATCGTTGCTTCAGTGCTTCGTCTAACATATATAAAATGTATTTTTGTTATTCATAAACAACTTTCGCATTTACCAATAAAACAGAAAACTCTTCCCTTTCACCATGGTGAAGAACTTTCTATTGAACACAAAATTACAACGATAATTGAACATATTTTTTATGTTTGTGCATGTAAACTGCACTGGTATCAAAAGTAACTGCCTTGGTTACATAAAAGCACAGAAATTACGTGATCAACAAATTTTTATTATTTATAACATGCAGTTTGTATTCTGTAAGGATACTAAATGGACTGCCGCTGAATGACGAGCGGCTTTAATTATGTGCAAAACAAACGAGAAATCAAAGAGAAATCGTCGGTTCCCAATTTCTCTCTTACACATTCATTTATGTTTCTCTTACTACGAGTGCTACCAATACTACCGCTAATCCTACCATTTACTGAATCATTTACGTGATGTAACGAAATTACCGAACCGTAGTTTTGGTAGAGCGCAATTCTACTTCTGAGTGATCTGCGCGACTTGAGCTATGATGGCTCCAGACATTTGCATAATTTCTAACTTGTTTCACTGTGTTAAGCCTTTAACATAAGATTCATACCTCTTAATGAAGACATTATGACAACATTTTAAATTTTTAAATCCGGTCAATATCTATATGAAATATAGAGTAACGACTTTTTGTTGCTCCTGGAAGCAGTGAGATAGGCATCCTGCAACTAGGACTATGCACCGTGCAGACGTTCAGTAATACAGATATGCGAACGACACTAATTGGGCGTAAACACGATGGTGATGCCATCATGGCCAGGTCTTCAGTTCACTTTGCCGTATATTGCCTACTGGAATATGGAATACTTCCTAAGTTTTGTTATCAGTATCGGAGCGAGTGGAGGAGGTTACGTTCTGTGTAGTTTCAGCTGAAGTCCGGATTCCCGCAAATGAGATAAAGCGATTAGTGAAATGAGCTTTATGTCTGCGGAATGAAACATTAACGACTGCATTTTTATGGCTTTTCTCCTGCTAATTCTGCCGAGAGAGATAACGTATCTTTTGTCAAAGCGCACAACAAATGGGGATTTACATCGTTTCTCGCAGTTGTCGTCATTTCCTAAAGGTTTTACGGATTACGCTGGCTGAGAAGGGGATAAACTACAATTATGCGATTCATGTTGTATGCTTTAAATAAGTCATAAAATTATCAGTAGCAGACAGTATGTTTCAAAGTCAAATTGTTAAAGTGAAAAGGAATAAATATGACGCATATAATTTTCTCCATTGCGTGCTTGTCAATTTAGTTACTAATCTTTACTCGTACTAACAGAAAATATTACTGTCGAGAAGTTAGCTTAAATACTCAATTACAGTTCCTTACGCCTTACATTACACTTAGAAATATAACATGGTTCGCAGTATAAGAATCACCATAGTACTGTCACAACTGTGGTACTTCAGGTAGAAGTGTCAATGAAACGGAGCTCCTAGCAACAGGGAACTATAGAGTCACAAAGTAATTAGACAAATGCAGTTGTAGAGAATTGAACAGTTGAAAGTGTTAGTTGCAAAATTGCTAAGAGGTTTAGTCATTTGTTTGATCAGTTTTTAAGTAAACGTAACGTCTAAGGTCTTAATTACGATGTCATGCCCGTTCGAAAAAATTACTTTTTAAGAAAAATGTTCTGTGACCCGAATTATTCTTTCGGAAAGTTTACAACAGTTAGTAATAGATGAACAAACGATAAGGCAGGAGTTGTGGAGTTGCTTGAAACCTACGAGTTTTCTTTTTCTTTTTTTTTCTTCTTTTTGTAGAAAAGGAATTATTTTTCGTATCAGGGTGGCCATCACAGTTTTCTGTTCGCAACCAAAGAGAATTACCGAATGCCAAATAACTCTCAAGGTGTCAACCGTGTCATGTCTGTGTGTAAGTGGGAAGGTTCAAATCATTCGAAAGGACACGTCTCGCCACACGATGTTGGCTATCGGACCTCAAGAACCCAATGTATTTCAAGAAGAGAAATGGGCGATGGTTGTTAGTAGAAGAAAGAGGAAACAGAGAAAATAGGCGCCGCGGCTGTAACGGCCACCCGTCCGCGGTGAAGTGTATTGATCTTGGGAAGAGATGTTGGTGAAATAGATTTTTGCTTCCAGATACATTTAGATGAACATGTTTTACAAACAATTAAGGTGTGGGTAGATGCTTCTTTAAAGTAATTGTAAATTGGTAGTCCCAAAAACATAAGCTGACTTGTTCAATACAACTCACACTCTCAAGATTTAGAAAGAACGAAACTTCCGTGCTACAGACTTCTGTTGATAAAGTTTTAGTCAAGACAAAGATAAAGATTATAGTCGTAAGTGCAGACAAGGACGATATTGTGAATACTTGGAGATAGACTTGGTATGAGATGCCTCTTGCACGAATTGTTTGCGACCAACACCAGCTTGATGACAATTGACTATCACTTATTTGTAGCGTCTGTACACCTACCACGACCTGCTGTAATCGTCCACTACCCGGTAATAACGCAGTAACGAAAACCAAAAGAAGTCCGTTCACCAATGTTGAGCGTTTGTCCAAGTGCCGTGAGGATTCATCTAGGAAACTAACCCTGGTATCATAAACCGAATGGGTAATAATTTTATTCCGCATTAATTTACAACGCGAATATCTTAATTTCTAAATATATTGTGAAGTATTACATGTAGGTCTGTGATGTTCTGAAATGGGCAAGAACAAATTTTGGAGTGGCTCAAAGAAAGTGATTTATGGCATGTACAAACAATTATAACTTTACAGTCCATACCTGCAATTGACGAGTAACGTCCTTTTATATAATCAGATGCAAATACTAGACTATTCCATGTTTGCAAGTTAAGAAATAACAACCGTGCAATTATTTCCCGAGCGTGGGGATGGTTTGCTGAAATAAACAGAACATCGCAACAGCTGTTGTAGACGGAACATTAGAAAGAGCTACGCTTCTCATGCCGCAGTCATTAAACCCGAAAAATCATTCGTTCAACAAAATTTTCGCATCACACGTCAGACATTGGCGTTTCCGATAAGCACTAGTTCAATAAAGATTTCTCTTACTTTTTCGAATCAAAAGCCCAGAGCTAGTTTTTATTTTTTTATTTTACAATACTTTGCACTGTTTTTCGAATCGCCAATGCAGTCCCGGAGAAAATGATCGCCAAATCAGTGTAGTAACGATATTTGGATATATTAGAACAAATAAGCCCTCGATCACAAATATTAAGTCAAAATTGACCAGGTTTCGACGCTACTATGAGCGTCGTCTTCAGAATTAGTTTAACTGTTCTAAAAGATATTAAGTATATAATACATTAATAAAATTAAAGTTTGGCGACGTCGACTTTCCGGCTTAGATCTTTTTTAATATGTGACTTGTAAGTACTGCATCTTTTTCCAGTCAGTAAAAACTTTAATTTTATTAATGTATTATATACTTAATATGTTTTAGAACAGTTAGTCTAATTCTGAAGACGACGCTCATAGTAGCGTCGAAACCTGGTCAATTTTGACTTAATATTTGTGACCGAGGGCTTATTTGTTCTAATATAATTCTGACAAGACACGGTCACTGAACCTTAGCAGCTATGTTCAAAATGATATTTAGATAAATAAATCTGTAGTTCGTTGATTACGCCTAGGAAATGTTCCGTAGAGGACGAAGATGGTGAACTTTAGTACATTTATTGTTTGCGCTTACAACATATCTTGATTATAAAAAAATTTGTTGTAAGAAATACAATTTAATCACACTAAAATTTTATTTATTGCGTACAGTGCTTGTCAGAGATTACTACATTATCTGATACAAATTGGTGGAATAACATATTCCTTTTTCTAAGAAAGAACACGTTGACAATGCACAGTTACAGGTGATTTGATACGAAAAGTGAGTAGGTTATACACTACTCTCCGATGAGGAGCAATAAACGAAATTGTCAGTCGCTCTCGAGAGAAATGCACATTTAATATTCATGGACGTATGAAAACAAGTCAAAAAATTTATTACATACAAGGAATGGATATTAGATTATCTAATATATTCTTTGTATGTTGTAACCAGACGAAAATACATTCCTCTAGCCACAATTGTGCGTTCTTTGATTGCTCGGTGAGGCGACACACTGAACAAGAACACATGAAATATTAGTTCAATTTATTACATAAATGAATAACAGATTTACTTAACTTTCACACTGCTGTTTGTCACAGGACTGCTTGATCAGTTGCAACATTAAAGCATCACTTGGTACCCAGTTTAACAAATTGTTCTCTTGCGGCACAGTGTTGTGCATTTAAATGAACAAGTCCATCAGAAACTTTAGGTATCACATTGTTCCTCTGCTGTGATGCTGACTACTTCAAAAGCCACGGACTGGGGCAGAGTTCTTGCTAGCTCGGCACTATATTGACCTCAGCGTGAGGGCGCTGCAGTGCTGAGAGGGGTAGGCGTGCTCTGCAGGAGTGCAACGCATACATCATTGCGGATTGCAGCGAGCTGTCGCTAATGTCTATGGCCAACTTTGATGTGGCAATGCGATCACTGTTCGGTAACACATTCTGCAACACCAGTAGCTGCATTTTGTATTAACAATGAAATAAGTGATGCGATTTCAGAAGCCTCAGACAAACTGACTACATTAAGCAAATGTTTGGAGACTTTACGAAAATATTTGGATAAACTGCTAAAATTGATCTGTTTGTGGAAGTCCGCCTATTCTCTCGCCAAGCGATCTCCAAATTTTATTTTTGTAGGTATACTACCAGTTGCTCTTGCAACAAGAAGTTTGTCCCATCGTTTTCTAGGAGCAGGACAAAACTTTTTCTCTCAGTTTTGCCTATGTGAAATGAATCGCAGTCACTGCAACTGAGATTTTACTTCCACCCCGCTATGTTACAGTAGTTGTGGAAGCTGCAGCGTACGACAAGCGATGCCTGAGTTTGCAGCCTGAGGAGTAGGGAGACCATTAGACAGCTGATTAAATATGCAAAGCGGTCAGGAGAATCCCGGAAATAGTAACAAAACAATGAAAAGAATATCAAGATCCTCAGAAATAAGGAAATAATGATTTATGCTAATTTCACCAATCAAGAAAAAGTACAAAAGTTGAGAAAATGTCCAAATCTCATACTTATTTCTATTACCCTGCGGAGTGTACCATTTTAACAGCACTTCGTATATTTATTTAAAACATGCTTATTCATATGCTTACATGATGGTCATTCATAGGTTAGTGACTGAAATCTTTTATTCAAGATTTCCTGTATTATGGAAGGAATTGTCAAGTACAAACAACTTTGTTGTTCTTATAATAGGAGAACAATTTTTCTCTGGTTTGTCAGGTTATGGAAATATCATGAAGATACACTGAAGAGCCAAAGAAACTGGTACACCTGCCTCGTATTGTGTAAGGTAGGAACCCCGCGAGCACCCAGAAGTGCCGCAACACGACATGACATGGACTCGACAAAGGTCTGAAGTAGTGCTGGAGGGAACTGACACGATGAATCCTCCAGGGCTGTCCATAAATCCGTAAAACTACGAGGTGGTGGAGATCTCTTCTGAACAGCACTTTGCAAGGCATCCCACAGACGCTCAATAATGTTCATGTCTGGGGAGTTTGGTGGCCAGCGCAAGTGTTTAAACTCAGAAGAGTGTTCCTGGAGCCACTATGTAGCAATTCTGGACGTATGGGGTGTCGCATTGTCCTGCTGGAACTGCCCAAGTCCATAGGAATGCACACTGGACATGAATAGATGCAGGTTATCACACAAGATGCTTACGTACGTGTGACTTGTCAGAGTCGTATCTAGACAAATCAGGGGTTCCATATCACTCTAACTGCACACGCCCGGCACCATCACAGAGCCTCCATCTGCTTGAACAGTCACCTGCTGACATGAAGTTTCCATGGATTCATGAGGTTGTGTCCATACCCGTACACGACCATCCACTCAATACAATTTGAAACGAGACTCGTCTAACCAGGCAACATGTTTCCGGTCATCAACAGCGCACCTGCGGTGTTGACGGACTCAGCCGAGGCGTAAAGCTTTGCGTGGTGCAGTCATCAAGAGTACACGAGTGGGCCTGAAATGTCTCTTGCAGCGGTCTCTCCGCGATATTTTGAGAAATTTTATAAATTATATAACTTAGTACATATCTCGAAGTATCTCTTCTTATCTTACCGATTCCTAAACTTTAATATACGATGATTATCAATGCAAAGTAGTTTCAAGCCCTATTATTCCTTGGAGCGTCCATTTACTCCATGGAATAGCCTCTCTGCTATCTATGTTTTCTCTTATGAAAAGAATGAAAGAGGTCTTGCCGATTAGCCGTGAAAGAACGAAGATGTATATGTATGTATTGTTGAGCTAGTCGCCATCTTGATGAGATTCTGTATGAGAAGGAAGTTAATACACGAACTAAATTAAAGCAAGTGTGTTCGCGTATTATTTAACTGATTATTATTGACAGTGTCTGCTTACTACGCTGTGTTGCACGTAATCAGTGGGGAACGTCTGATTTACACTGGACGAACCTGCCGTTTTGTATGCTCAAGATATCCAGTTTATTACTTCCAATAAATAGGCTAACACGGTCTTACCAGCAGATCTCCGGTCTTCCCCATGTGATCGCCGAAATTTAATAATTATTACGTTTTCAGGAGATCGAATGACAATTTTCGTCGCACCGAGACTTCGAAATTGCTTCACTGCCTTATTGAATTTAAGTTAAGCTCAATTTAATCAGGACAGAACAGTATTGAACTGTGTGAATGTGATAAGCCTGCTTTGTGAATGAAAATTCCCTTAATATACGCATATTTTTTACTATCCTGATCAGTGAAGCTGAATCAGGCCGGTGTGAGAGAGGTTTTAAAATTTTAGATCCCACAAAAAATATTAAAGGCCTTCGGCTCCGAAAGCCCATATCGACGATATTTCATTGAATGGCTCGCACCCTGACACTTGTTGATGGCCCAGCATTGAAATCTGCATCAGTTTGCGGAAGGGTTGCACATCTGTAACGTTGAACGATTCTCTTCTGTCGTCGTTGGTCCCGTTCTTACAAGATTTTTTTCGGGCCGTAGCGATGTCGGAGATTTGATGTTTTACGGGATTCCTGATATTCGCGATACACTCGCTAAATGGTCGAACGGAAAAATCCCCACTCATCCATTGCTCGTGCGCCTACTATATCACCACGCTGAAATTCACTTAAATCTTGATAACCTCCCATTGTAACAGCAGTAAGGGATCTAACAACTGCGCCAGACCCTTGTTGTCTTATCTAGGAGTTGCCGACCACAGTGCCGTATTCTGCCTGTTTACATATCTTTGTATTTGAATACGCGTGCCTATACCAGTTTCTCTGGCGCTTCAGTGTAATTTCTTGAGTCGACTATGATAATACTTCTGAGAGCGAACAGACAGTAGTAAATTTCTTTAGGAAGTCATAGTCGCAACGCCTCGTCTTGCAAAGTAACCACCAAATATGGGCATTTGCCATCAGGGTTACCACGCACTTCAGACGGTAAACCAAAATAATATAACGATGATTCAGGGCGCTTTTCACTCTCTACATTCAGTCAACAAGGTTTAATTCAGCATTATTAAGCCTATTTTTGCACACAGCAAGTTGTTGCTTCCAGCGAAACTGAGTGCCTTGTTTTGACACTTCCGTCCAGGGTGTAACTGTGAGATCAAATTCACGCAGAATGTGGGCGTAAACAAGCATTGACGTCAAAGCGTAATAGAGGCTGCGTACAGTGTGTGTGTGTGTGTGTGAGTGTGTGTACGTATCACGCAGTTTCCAGTGGCGTAAGCCGTGTTCTAGTCTTTCTCTTGGCGGCTCCCGTACTTCACTGACGCACTACCGTTTAACTCTGACACACAGCGTGACGCGAAAGCTGTCCTCGAAAACATTGCGACAACAGAATTATGGTTCAGTCTACTCGCAAAGCACAACCACCCATCTACTTTCACACCTCTGTTGCGTGTAACAAGTACTAGTTAAATAACAAATAATTTAATGATAATGAACAGTAAACCGCTTGCGTATCTTAACGCGCACCGCGCTACCCTGCGAGTCCGGAAGTGAACTAGACGCGGATAGACTCTAGTGGACAACATGAGTGTGGTTTGCTGGTTGTTTCACAAGCTCGGTCGCTCTTGGGCAAATGCTGGGCTGGTCTCAACCCTGCGCCTTGGGAAAATACGGTACACAAACAGCTAAAAGAAGATTACATTTTCCGCATTGGCTGCGTTGTGATCACAGTCATTTATTATCACATAAGAAGCTTATTTCGAGGACGTGTCTTCTCATGTGCTTGCTCAAATGCTTGTAATTTTACAATGACACCTTGTTTGGACGTATACAACATACGTTCGTTATTTACATATGTCTCTTCAGGCGTAGTTCACCCGAAACAGAACAACGTTCCATACTCGTTAACCAATTGACTAAGAAATTTCTTCGCGTGGCCATTACTAACATTCAGAAGGCTTCACCCAGTCTCTGACATCTATTAAATCCACATTCACTATGTACACGACCTCCCTCACTAATCGCAGTCGGGCCATCCCAAAGTGTCTTAATATAAAGTTAACATCTTGAAGCATTAAACAAATACTTCCTTGCACACATATACATAAACAAACAAACGCGTACACACACACACAGACACACACACATACACACACACACACACACACACACACACACACACAAGAAAGAGAGAGAGAGAGAGAGAGAGAGAGAGAGAGAGAGAGAGAGAGAGAGGAAGATAGATAGATAGAAAGAGAGAGAGAACGGAAATGAACAATCTTTATATTTGTATCATTTAGTGTGTTAGGTCAGCAACACTTATTCGTTAACATCAACGAAAAAGCCAAAGAGTTAACACAAAAATACGACAGAATCACTCAGAGGTCTCGAAAGAAAGCTGCGCGCGATTAGCCGAGCGGTCTAAGGCGCTGCAGTCATAGACTGTGCGGCTGGTCCTGGCGGACGTTTGAGTCCTCCCTCGGTCGTGGGTGTGTGTGTTTGTCCTTAGGTTAATTTAGGTTAAGTAGTGTGTAAGCTTAGGGACTGATGACCTTAGCAGTTAAGTCCCATAAGATTTCACACACATTTGAATATTCTTTTTCTCTCGAAAGAAAAATCTGTGACAGACAACTATTGGTGTTCTGCAGCAGTTAGCTTACGAAACGTAAACATCTATCGGCGTTTTATAACTGAAGTGACAGTGCCACTTCTAACCTATGACTAGATGAGAGAATACGTAAATTTCGACCAGGAAAACTAATAACTATAAATATCCCTAATCCGTAGATATCGGATATAAAAACAACACTGTGTCGTCCGAGATGAAATACATTGAAGACATCTTAATGTAAATGGCGAAACGCGTCTGGAATATAAATATGCATGGTGTCCCAGGAGGACTGGTAAGTGTTCAGGGATATGACAGCAAAAAAGTGTAGTTAATATGGACTCTAAAACGCATACATCCAGAGCTATGAGGACTCCCATCTTCGATACTGCGAAATAGATCTCTTCTACTGCAAGTTTTTTGCTTTCTATGGGAGGAGATAGTGTGGACAGAAACAAGAATATATTGTCAAGTATACATGGGCTCTACAACGCATCTCTCAAGAGCTATGACTACTTGTTCACTAGAAGAGATACTTTCACAGTAGTGAAGATGAACAAGTGCCCATAACTCTGAGGGTATGCACCTTACAGCCTATGTTTATTGGATTTTTTTCGTGTTTTGATCCATGCTACCATACTCGAAATATGGAAAGTAAAGAGCTTGCAGTAGCAGAAATGTATCTCAAAGTGGGGAAGTTGAAGGAGTGCCCATAGCTTTTAAGGTATGCATTTTGGAACCCATATGTACTAGACTTTGGTGCTTCGAAAACTTGCCCCTGCCATATCTGAGTATTGACCATTAGTCGTGTACAAACTGTAGGGACTTATCGATGAGTCGATACGGAACAAAAAAGGTCTAATGAACACATGTCCGGAAATGCATGGTTTCCAAGCTAGAGACCATTTATTCACTCATACATTGTTACAGAGACTGCAGTCTAATACGAGCTGTACCATACAACTACAGTTACAGTATGTGTTGAAAATTTGTTTCCATGTGCCTCAACACATGTTTAGGTGCAGTAGCAGGTTCTGTCTCACACGTTCACATCGGCCAGGCTGCATCCGAACAGTGTCAAAGGCAGCATGAATACGCTACGCCAGTGTCTCCACATCTGCAATGGGCTCTGCATCCACGATTCTTTAGAGATGGGCCCATAACCAGAAATTGCGCGGGTTGAGATCCTGTGATCGAGCAGGCCATGCAACTGAACCTCCTCGTCCGATCCATCGACCATGGAAGACACGATTGAGATGCGTCCGGACGTTAACGGCGAAGTAGGCTGGAGCACCATCATGTAACAGCCACATAACCCTTCGAACCATAAGTGGCACTTCTCCCAGCAGGGGAGGCAAAATCACCCACAAGAAACCCCGATAGTTCCGGCTTGTTAGGCGATATAGATGGAAGGCTGGTCCCAAATTACGGTCGCCAGTTTCCCCCACACATTCCGGCTGCACCGATGCTGATGTTTCGCTATCACAATACGATGGGGGTCGTGCATATTATTCCACAGATGCCTATTCGTGCCTATTCGTGACCGTTGCTGCTCCCGTTTGGGGGTCCATGCCGAGCCTATATTGGATACAGCTGAGTGGGCGTGCGTCCGCTTCTGGGCGTAGTTTGTTGAATCCCACGAGGTTGCTTGGTCACATGAAATTTTATATTTTATGTCCTACATTGCAGGGTGCCTGCCATTTAAGTAACGTGGTTATGTGCCATGCTACCTGATTTGTTGTTGCCTGTACTCTGAATTACTTTTGGTAATACCAGTCACTGCAGTAACGAAAGACTACATTTCCTCGTTAAATTTTAGTAAATTGTTCTTCAGCTTGATCATAGTTTTTGAGTAAATAATTTTAAACTCATTTCACTAAATGTGTAACGCCGTGGTTTATGAATATTTAAATTTTGAAGTAACTTGCTGTCACCTAAAAGGTTATTGTAAAAATGTGTTGATGGTTTTACTTGTTATTGGTCTTGTTTAAACGTGCCAAATAAATGTTCAGTGCAGCTGTCGATGGTGATTGCCTGATGTGTCATTTGGTCCAGTCCTACCACCCCACAGCCTGTTGTGCTGAGCTCGTGTCGTTGTGTAAAAGTTGAATTCCTTGCTGTGCTGACACATCAGTAACGTCATATAACATTCAAAAAATTTATATTCTTCTCAGCAATAATCTTTAAATAATATTCAGTAATTTTTCTTTTAAAACAAGTTCATCTAGTAATCAATGTATCTAGTAAACTGAAACTTTATACTTTCATTTTATTACATCTGGAAACATTGAACAGCTTTCACACCAGTGCACTTGGAGTCTGATGAATCATCGTATGTACGGTCATTGAACAGTCCCCTGTAGTACATCTGCGTACGCAGTACAGGTGGGCTGTGAATAAAGTGCAAACACACTACTTTATTGAACGTTCGACTGTGTTATCGGTACGCATGCAACGACTTGCTTACCAATATGTTCCCAAAACACTGTGCATGAAAAGGGATTTTTCCGGGACTCATACCTCGGGATCTACTAGCGACGGAAAGACAGGGTCAAATGTTTTGGATAGCTATTGGGCTAGAACCATTTGTACACCCAGACAGATCGTCTTAGTGTCAGTATCTTACAGTATAGGATAGAAGTATGAATACTACACGCTTCCTTCAGCTTAGGCAAATGGAGCAAATCGGTTCGTTATTTTTGTTTGATGTGGTCCACTACGGGCGTCAAGGGGCTTACGAAGGCATGCTTAGTTAATAGGAGGTTCCTCATAAAATCTGAAACAAGCGTTTTTTACCATTTCTGTGTATCAAAACAGCACTGCAGATTCCAAGCAGCCTATACATAGAAAATGGCACCTGAAGTCCGGTGTGAAGTGGAAACGTAGTTTATAAAGTGACGTAGAACGTGGAAATATGTTGTAATGTGTCTTCGTTGACATCTCAAGGGTTCTGAGTACTGGTGCTGAAGCTCATGCAGATCTTTTTGCACATAAAATCCCGTCTGAGATGTAAAATTAGTTTTGCGTTATTTCAACTTCACATAAGAAAACGACCAATGCGTTTCTTTCCAAATGAGTGTCATTCTCTGTTGCAGCAGGGAAAAGGAGGAATCGAAGGTAAAATGCTCCTATCGGAGCACAAAAAAGTGGCAATTATGATCCCTTTTACTTAAAAGACTCTGACAGAAGTGGTGTACCAGGTGCCTCATTCCTCTTTCCACAACACCTTTTAAAATTTTCCCAAAAATTTTAGCATGCAAAAATATTTGCGCTTTTGTGTGATGAGAGAGAAGGAGACAGTGAAAGTGGAAAAGATGTGGAAAAGTAATAAATACTGGAAGATAGTAGACAGTAGTTGTGCTACAGCAAGAGCGAAGGAGACAATGGCAGTGTGAGAGAAACAGATGGAAACAGTGGCAGTGGAACATAGTTGACAGTGATAGAACAGTGCTAGGAAGAGAGTGAAGGTGACAATTCCAGTGGGAGAGGAATAAAGAGAAGGAAAAAGTGGATGTGGTGAGAGCCACTGATAATGAGAAACAGTCTATGGCAATGTCAACGAGGAAGAGAGAGATAGTGACAGTGAGAAAAGACAGTAGTAGTTGGAAAGAATGAATAAGATAGTAGCAGTAAGAGAGAGAGAGAGCATGGAGACTGTCAGTGAGAGAAGACACTAACAGTAGGACAGAACGAAGGAGACTGTGGCTGTGACGCAGCGACGGTTAGAAAGAGACAAAGAGATAATGACTAAAAATTGGGCTGAATGAGTGAATGAGAATGGGCATGAGCGGCTTACAGCGATGGGCTAATGAATGGTTTTGAGTGAATTACAGTTAGGCGAGCTTGTGGGAGTTAGAGGTGAGTTGCACGCTAAAAAGAGCACGAATAGGTTTGCATGCCAAAATTCTGAAAGGTGCTGAGAAAGGTAGAATGAGGCAGCTGATAGCCCACATTTCAGTCAGTCTTTTAAATAAAAAGGAACATATTCGCATTTTTGAGCTCCGTTAACAGACTCTTCCTCTGGTTTGAATATTAATTACAAAGGTCGCTGTGTCCCCACCGGGCCATGCCTAAGTTTGCCAAAAGAAGTGTAGCTTGTAGGTGCAACACTTAAACTTACTACTAAAATTATCAGCTGCCTCTGTCACAGAGCAACAGATCACCTCTCAGTCATACTTTATCGGAAACCTGCAGAAGGCATCACCAGGAAGAGGTTCACGTACCTCTCACCACTGTCCCCGTGTGGTATCGGTCGGTGGTCAGGCGGTGCTGACACTCAGTTGCCTTGCTGTTCACTTTCATCTCTTGCTAAACAGAGATCTGTGGTGACCTTTACACTACTGATGACAGTTTCTTGGAGGAAACAGAGCAGTTCATTTACGTACTATTTCGCTGGCGATTCCGCGCAGCCTCGCAGCGAAGCTTAATTTCATGTCGACATTAATTAAGTTGGTCTCCGGATCGACAGTAAACGAATCATGAACATTCCAGTTTCACTACCTATCGGTTCTCATACAGTGTTTAGACGACCGAGTGAGCTGATACTGAGGTAACAAACTGGACTAGCATTTGGGAGAACTACATTTGACATCCACAATTAAGTTTCCTTGGGTTTCCCAAAATATTCGGAATCCTTCACCAGCCCGAGGTTTTCTCCGCATCTAAGAAACTCATAGGCAACCAGATGTTTATGACCATCCTCCACTCTTCAATTTATCGATTGGTCTTCTGTAATTTCTTCTACTAGTGTTGGTGCTAACCCATACCACTTACCTATGATAAAAAAAAAAAAACGAAACGAAACAAAAAAACAAAAAAACCACTCTTTTCATTACTTTGAATCATTTGTCAAAAAATTATTTCGATATCTGGAATGGTTGTTGAGATAAGATGGATGTTATGAATAGTCCACGCTCATTTTGATCTACGCATGTGTGTGTGCACTACATCTATATGGCTACTCTGTAATTAACAATTAAGTGCTTAGTAGAGAGTTCATCGAATCACGTTCACACTAACTCTATTATTCCACTCTCTAACAGTGCGCGGGAAAAAACGAAAACATCTATCTTTCCGCGAGAGCTCTGATTTCCTTATTTTATTATGATGATCGTTTCTCACTATGTAGGTTGGCGTTGACAAAATATTTTCACATCCGCAGGAGAAATTTGGTGATTGAAATTTCGCGAGAAGATCCCACCACAACGAGAAACGCCCTTACGCTTTTGTTTTAATAATGTCCACCCCAAATCTTGTATCATGTCCATAACACTCTGTCCCCTATTTCTCGATAATACAAAACGTTCCATCCTTCTTTGAACTTTCTCGATGTACTCCGTTAGTCTTATCTAGTAAGGATTCCACACCGCGGAGCAGTACTGCAAAAGAGGACGCAAAAGTGTAGTGTAAACTGTCTCTTTAGTAGATCTGTTGCATCTTCTAAATGTTCCGCCCATAAAACGCCTTGCTTGGTTCGCCTTCCCCGCAACATTTTTTGTGTACTCTTTCCGATTCAGGGCGTTTGTAGTGGTAATTTGTAGGTATTTAGCTGAAATTACGGTCTCTAGATTTGATTGATTTGTCATGTAACCGAAGTATAACGGATTCCTTTTTGCACTTACGTGGATGACCTCACAGTTTTCGTTATGTAGGGTCAATTGCCAATTCTATCACCGTACAGATATCTTATCTAAATCTTTTGGTTTTGATCTTCTGATGACTTTACTAGACAATAAACGATAGCATCGTTTGCAAACAATCTAATCGTTTATATAGACAAGAAACAGCAGAGGACCTATAACAAAACCTTGGGGAACGCCGGAAATCACTTCTGTTTTCTCGATGACTTACCGCCATTTACTATGAACTGTGACCTCCCTGACAGGAAATCGCGTATCCAGTCACATAATTGAGACGCTATTACATAAGCACGTAATTTGATTAAAAACAGCTTCTGGGGTACTACTTAAATCCATTATCTTCAGATTGGACGTACTTATAGATCTCTATCTAAATGTAAAGACAAATTCGCTGTCTTAGCTACGTCTCATACACAGAAGTGTGTGATCTAACATACCTCCAATAAAAAGTCATAGAGACTCGAATTTTTCATTGTAGTCTATTAGAATTTCGTCATTGGGTTACTAACCTCGAAATACCACAGTATCCATCATAATTAACGATAAGGCACGCCGTTCGCCACAGAGTTTTGAAATGTTACAAGATGCATTTTTTCCAAATAGTTACTTTAAAATCGTTTGAGAAGGAGTGCAGACAAGATGGTGTGTGTGTGGAGTGTTGTTCTCGCAATGTAGCGATTTGGCCACCAGCCGTGCCAAAACGGGAAAAAGAGTGTCCTGTCCATTTTGGCTAGCCAGCCGACTCCTGACCCCTGGCGTCGATGCTGCAACCTAGCTGCGACTGTGTGCCCACCCGTTCGGTAACAAGGGGGTTTTCTTCGTGCTGCCTCAAGTGGGTCCACGCTGGCATCCAGCACACGTGTAACATGCTTCCTTTTTGTGCACATCATGACACTGCACACAGTGGTTATTTTGTACGTGATACGCCTTGCTCATAAGGTGTCTCAGAGGCGACTAATAATCCGTATGAGAGTTGTAGGTTAGCTCGCTGGCACTCACCCTTGAAGAGCGGGCAGATCCTCCAGACGCTGATGGGCCCCTGGCGGTTGTACTGGCCCAGGATGAGCTCCATGTAGAAGAGCGGAACGGCGCCGAACACCAGCATCAGCGAGTACGGCACCAGGAACGCCCCTGTGGCAAACAGCCGGCAAACTGTCACACTTGCTGTAAAGTACACTGTCCACAAAAAATAGGGGATACAGTGAGGCGAATGTCAGCCTCACATCATCGACGCCAGGATATAAGCAGTGCTTAACAATGTGAAAACCATAAAAGGATCCTGTAAACGTCTGCCTGGAATTAAGTACCTTTCGAGATACGGACTATTTCACTTGCATTGAGAATCATAAATACTCGGTCGTATATGCTTTTTTCCTGGTGAAGTTCATTTCTCGTTTCGTACTGGTTGCAGCAGAAATTTGAGCAGCACAACGAACTGTGATAAATCGGTTAGTTCCAAGACAGCTCCGAGCTAGACTACATGTAGTGTGTATTCCACTGACCCCGAACCACCACCGTTTGCAACTTAAGTGCTGTCAAGCGAGAGCTCACTGGAGGGCAGGGTGGCAGTATGTTGTGTTTTCTGATGAAAGCTGCTTCTGCTTCGGTGACAATGACGGCCGCGTGTTCGTTAAGAGGCCAGTTGAGGGCTTGAAACCGACTTGGACCTTCTAAAAATACCACCACTTGCAAATTAGGTTAGAAATCAGATTAAAAAGGCTGCTCACGCAACATATGTTCGCTTTACCGGGCAACAACAAAGTTACCGACTGTCGATGGTATCGTCAGAATGGAAATAATGAAGTCACTGTAAAAAAGTCATTAATTTTGGCACTTATCTTGAATGGATTCCCTCGCAGATTTCGTCGAAGTTGTTATGGCTCATCTTTTTGATTCTAGGGCGATTCCACTTTGACTGCTAGAAGGCCCAGCTCTGTATTTTAGCAATATTTGAAGACCTAACAAATGCGTTTTTCAGGAAATTCTTAATGATCAAACAATCCCAGATCAGAACAATGGTATGGTAGAAATAATTTTTGATCTGGTGTTCACGATCCACAGTTTTATTAAACTTCTTGTAAATACACATATACTTCTTCTTAATTGTCGCATATCAAGAAAACAGTTTTGTATCAATCTTCATATATTTAATTTCCACTTTAACAAAACACAAGACTTGACTGTTCTTTTACAAAGCAAAATAACAACTTAACTTCTGCAAAGTGAAACAAAGTCTTCTCTGTGCGCATTCGCGCCAAAACGGTTATAAGTGTCAAAATCTTTGACTTAGTCTCACAGAAATGAATACACACGAGAACCATATCACTGTAATATATCGATACATCGGTGTACCTATACATTAATAAAACCAAATGTGAATATTGTCACAAAAATACACTCCTGGAAATGGAAAAAAGAACACATTGACACCGGTGTGTCAGACCCACCATACTTGCTCCGGACACTGCGAGAGGGCTGTACAAGCAATGATCACACGCACGGCACAGCGGACACACCAGGAACCGCGGTGTTGGCCGTCGAATGGCGCTAGCTGCGCAGCATTTGTGCACCGCCGCCGTCAGTGTCAGCCAGTTTGCCGTGGCATACGGAGCTCCATCGCAGTCTTTAACACTGGTAGCATGCCGCGACAGCGTGGACGTGAACCGTATGTGCAGTTGACGGACTTTGAGCGAGGGCGTATAGTGGGCATGCGGGAGGCCGGGTGGACGTACCGCCGAATTTCTCAACACGTGGGGCGTGAGGTCTCCACAGTACATCGATGTTGTCGCCAGTGGTCGGCGGAAGGTGCACGTGCCCGTCGACCTGGGACCGGACCGCAGCGACGCACGGATGCACGCCAAGACCGTAGGATCCTACGCAGTGCCGTAGGGGACCGCACCGCTACTTCCCAGCAAATTAGGGACACTGTTGCTCCTGGTGTATCGGCGAGGACCATTCGCAACCGTCTCCATGAAGCTGGGCTACGGTCCCGCACACCATTAGGCCGTCTTCCGCTCACGCCCCAACATCGAGCAGCCCGCCTCCAGTGGTGTCGCGACAGGCGTGAATGGAGGGACGAATGGAGACGTGTCGTCTTCAGCGATGAGAGTCGCTTCTGCCTTGGTGCCAGTGATGGTCGTATGCGTGTTTGGCGCCGTGCAGGTGAGCGCCACAATCAGGACTGCATACGACCGAGGCACACAGGGCCAACACCCGGCATCATGGTGTGGGGAGCGATCTCCTACACTGGCCGTACACCACTGGTGATCGTCGAGGGGACACTGAATAGTGCACGGTACATCCAAACCGTCATCGAACCCATCGTTCTACCATTCCTAGACCGGCAAGGGAACTTGCTGTTCCAACAGGACAATGCACGTCCGCATGTATCCCGTGCCACCCAACGTGCTCTAGAAGGTGGAAGTCAACTACCCTGGCCAGCAAGATCTCCGGATCTGTCCCCCATTGAGCATGTTTGGGACTGGATGAAGCGTCGTCTCACGCGGTCTGCACGTCCAGCACGAACGCTGGTCCAACTGAGGCGCCAGGTGGAAATGGCATGGCAAGCCGTTCCACAGGACTACATCCAGCATCTCTACGATCGTCTCCATGGGAGAATAGCAGCCTGCATTGGTGCGAAAGGTGGATATACACTGTACTAGTGCCGACATTTTGCATGCTCTGTTGCCTGTGTTATGTGCCTGTGGTTCTGTCAGTGTGATCATGTGATGTATCTGACCCCAGGAATGTGTCAATAAAGTTTCCCCTTCCTGGGACAATGAATTCACGGTGTTCTTATTTCAATTTCCAGGAGTGTAGAACAGATTTTGAGAATGTAATGAGCTCTTTTAATCTGAGAACAGTTGTTGACATCCCCACAAGGGTGACTAAGAGCTGCGTACGTCTGATTGACAATATTTTTGTAGAAAATAACGGAATTGATAACATGTGTGTAACACGAACCTCGAATGGTCTTTCCGACCATAATGGTCAGTTGTTAAAATCGATGATGTAAGACCAGCTAACAAGAGTAGTTTTACCAATAGAGCTTTTACACTAATTAATATTGAGAATCTGGAAGCCTTCAGTAGACATTTGTAGCAATTGGAATGGGACACAGTATACGACGCTAAAGACGTCAATGATAAATTTAACATATTCCTGCATGAATTCGTTACCATTTTTGAAGCTGTAATTCCCAAGAGAATTTCAAAAAATACCAATCTGAGTGATTATAGGAGACAATGGCTCACTAAGGGAGTCAAAACATCCTGTAAAACAAAGAGAATGCTTTGTCTTACTCAGAAATTCTAACAAACCTCAGGATTGGGAACACTACAAATTATGCTGTAACATCCTAAAGAGTGTCTTCAAAAATTTCAGGAGCATGTTTATTAAATCTGAAATTAAAAATTCAATTAATAAAATAAAAACTGTTTGGAAGGGTTCAAAAGGGAGACAGGAAAAATTACAGAAGACACAGACAATATCGAAGTGTGTCAAAATGGAAGCATAGTAAATGAAGGTGATATAGTTGACAATATCTTCAATAACCATTTTTTGACAGTAGCAGATCAAATTGGTTGTAAACAGTCTAGAGTCGAAGCAGTGAGCCTTCTACAAAAACCAGTGTAGAACAAAATTAGTCAGATGTATGTGCCCTACATTACAAGCGAAGAGATTGAGAAGGCAATAAGGCAAATGAATAATAAAAATTTCACTGGTTGTGGTTAACATATCTATCAGAGTACTGAAGCATGACTGCAAATTTATTCATGAAGTTCTCTGTCAAATATTTAATGAGACCATAAATCAAGGTACTGTCCCTAACAGACTCAAATACGAAATTGTGGAATCACTGTTCAAAAAAGGTGATAAAGCTGATGTTTCCAACTACTCGCCAATTCTATTGTTAGGAAGTCTCTCTAAAATCCTAGAGAAATAAATGTTCAAAAGAATCATGGATCATTTTAATAAAAGTAAAACCCTTATTAAAAATCAGTTTGGATTCCAAAAGGGTACTTCAACTGAACATCCCATTTTCTCATTTGTCAACCAACTCCTGCATTCAAAGAGGCTCTATATTGGTTCATTCCAAATGGTCTGTCACTCAATGTTAGCAAGACTCAGTTCATTCAGTTTCAAACAGCAAATAATAAAAGGAAAACATTGAAATAAAATGTGACAGAGAAATGTTGAGAGTAGAGTCTTACAAATTTATGGGATTATGCATAAACAACAATCTAAACTGGTCAGTTCACATCAACGACCTATGTGAAAGACGCAGCGTTTGCCATTAGCTCAGGAAAGGTCTCATGGAGAAACGTGGTAACATCCTCGTGTCCCTATGTTTGTTGGGGAGGGGGGAGGGCACCATCTTGCTCGAAAATGACGTCAGGGGGCATGTGTGGAACAGCATAGCTTGCCAACATGTCCAGATAAGCGTGCCCTGTAACTGGCACACATGCATCGTGCAAGTCAGCGCTAATCATGAAATGGTGTCGATCACATCTTGAAGAGTTTCTCTATCGATTGTTTGTTACTAGGAAACAATTAAAGATGCATACAAAGGATATTTCCATTCGCTTATGACATGTGGCAACATATTTTGGGACAACCAGTCACAAGCAAACAAAGTCTTCATTCTACACGAAAGAATCATCAGAATTCTAGCTAGAGCTCACCCCAGATGCTTTTGCAGGAACGTATTCAAGCAAATTGCGATTCTCACCATGATATCTCAGTATATTTTTTCACTAATGTGCTGTGTGAACAATGATCATACAATTTATAAAACAAACAGTGAGTATCATGATCACGAAACAAGAATTAAACATGATCTTCAAGAAGATATAAAAAATCTCAGCGTGTACAGAAAGGAGTGGATTATTCAAGCATAAAAGTAAACAATAAACTTCCATTTCATTTTAACCAACCATTGGGAATATGACTAAACTCAGAAACAGAAAACCTGAACCTGGGTACCCAGATGGGGATTTGAAGCGACGTCCTCCTGATTGCTTCTTTCTGGTTTTGCCCAATAGTATCAGTCTTGAGAGACCCAATGTCTCTTTCTGGTGATTTCCTAGAGGAATAATGATCAGGCCTTCGCAAAAACTGTAGACTGACTTCTGCTCTGGGAAAACTGATGAATGTCCTGTAATTACTGTGTGCTTTTTAGAACTGAACAGAACTTTCCACACTGTCGCTTTTGTTGATGTTCTTGCGAAACTATCAGCCCATTTTGTGACGTACTGGTAACATATATATCTCTAACATGTAACAATGGTAAGTTTCTATATCAGGGGCTCCACAGGGGTCAGTACTAGGCCACTTGCTTTTCTCGTAATACGTCCCATTGCAAGTATCACTTAAAAGTGATGATCTTCAGATATTCCAAGACAAGTACAGTGAGCACACCCTCCTGTAATGCAAACGATGGCGTATTTACCTTCAATGAACACGGAACGTTGATCTCAGTAAAACTACAACCACATCAATTTTATCTGCTCATAAGACTTGTTACCATATAGTTCCAAGAATGTCTAAATATTCCGTACCATATCTGAGGCTGGACCTAAAAGACAGCTGCAGTTTGTAAGAGAGCATTGCGCCACCATAGTCTCCATATATATGACAGCTAATTTCCTCTACAGTTCTGAAATATGTTCGAACAATCATTGGCACTTTCAGTCCTCTGCTCTGGTAGGATTTCTGCTCGAGAGTCCATACTTGGTGATGTGCTGATGAATATTTGTGTGCCGTACGTTTATTATGTTTTCGACCATGCCACTCCATCCTACGACAAAATATCCTCGCTACGTGCGCACAATAGGAGAGATTCTTGACGTCTGTTCTATCGTCTGCTTCGCCTATGGAGTCGTTCTTATACAAGACGATTGAAACTTTGTGAAATATACCATCAAATAGAAGAAACAACTTTAAAGGGGAACGCGATATGAGTGGAACAGTGATAGGGAGAGCCAGCTTATGTAAATGCACAATAACAGGGGGAAAATTAATTTAATAGTGATGCATTACTGAACACGAAACACAAATCGTTAACTGTCCACTCCTAGTTTCGGAAGCGATGGAAGGTGGCCAGTAAAAATGGAGCTCCTCTTCATTCCTTCTGAATCTGGAATACGCGTTGTGTTTGTCGTTTGTCTGGTCAGGGTATCGACCAGTGGGTCGACTGCCAAATGCGGGAGCAGTGCCTCTTTGCTAGTTCTGGAAGGAACTGATCTCTTCTGGGATGCTAAAGATTTTTAACCCTAGTGAGCTCGCCGCACATGAGGCGTTCTACTCTAGTTCTTGGCTGGTCTTCGGTGTGAACGACGTGCTCACTCTTTGCTTGTCACCGTTTCCAGCTCGCCATGTTAACCATTTATTTGGACGTTTGTCTAGTGAACAACGTGGGAGATTTTTGAGCAGCACACTTCAGAGTAATATGGTGAGATGTATGTCGCCGTATGCTTTGCTTTTAGTTTCGTTCTCAAATGAATGTTATAGGTTTATCGGATTTGTAATTTCGTGTGCTAAATGTGTGTCGTTATTCGACTTAGCAATTGTTCTATAGCATGTGTGATCCGCAGTCCGTTTCAGTGAGAGGCATGCTAAACCTCAAGTGCATTTATCTTAGTTTAAATTATGTAGAGGGTGTAGAGGCTAGAGGCATACAAAAACGTTTATTTGTATTTCAGTACCTGCTAAGATTTATAACTTTATTTGTCCAACACTGTACACAGGAGATCAAACATTTTTGTTCATGTTGGTACAGTTCAGTGTGGGCACTGTCTGTAGCTCGACAGATATCGAAACGGTACTCCACTTCTCACCACATGTTCATAAGCATGACTGATGTTATGGCCTCTACTGCGGCGTAGACCCGTTGTCGCAAATGTAAGAGGTTCGAATCTCTGTTTTGTGAACAATGTCCTTGATAAACCCCCATGCACTGAAATCTTTCTGAGTCACACTGAAGAACAGAATGGGACCGGAAATGGGACCCCCTCACTTCGCCTTTCGATCTAGCGCTCAGGAAAGGTCTCATGGAGAAACGTGGTAACATCCTCATGTCCCCATTTTTGTTGGGGAGGGGGGAGGGCACCATCTTGCTCGAAAATGACGTCAGGGGGCATGTGTGGAACAGCATAGCTCGCCAACATGTCCAGATAGGCGTGCCCTGTAACTGGCACACATGCATCGTGCAAGTCAGCGCTAATCATGAAATGAAGTCGATCTTGAAGAGTTTCTCTATCGATTGCGCTTTTACCCAATATGAAATGTCGGGTTCCTTCGTTATAAGGATTTGCTTATGCATGCTTCTAGTCTGGGCACCTTTCATTTGTTATATGTGGAATATTAATATTATAATGCGATTTCCACATATTTTATGGGAAGTATTTAAAGCTACTTGTTTTCAATGTGTGAGCACAACCATCAGGGCTGAGTTGTGTGCTAGATTCTGTTTTCAGTTATAGCTTCACTTAATTTAATTTGCCTACAGACATTCGTTAATTTGTTTAATTTTTTTCCTGAGTCACAAACGTGCCATATGGTATGGCAACCATACTATAATTTTGAATGAAGCTAATCAACGAGGTCGTACAATCCTTAGAATCGGATGTATAGGGGGTACATTCTTCCGCTTTTAAGTTATCTGTCGTAAGTGATTTCAGATCTTAAGTATGACCGTGATGAAGAACATCAGGTGGCGGAGACCAACGACTTTAATATTAGTCATACAGCAGAAATTTGCGAGTTGTTAAACAAAAACTGATATTATGGCAAGTTTTCGGAGTCTACAGAATCTATTTAGGTGCTATGGTTTACGCTTTGAGATAGTTAAGCAAGGAGCCAACAGTTCACAATTCTTGTTTATTGTCCAACAAGGCATCGCTGTTAAATGATTTTTCCCATGGTGTTGCACTTTTGAGTAATCTTGCTCTCCCAGTCGTTTTATTCAGAACACTTACGCTAAAATTGTTTCTTCTAATTAGTGATATATTTCGTATCATAAATAATTTTTCAACTTGTGTGAATAGAATAGTCCACAAGATATAGGGAGCCTACAACCTTAACGGTCAAATTATAGACAATAAGACTGTAAACTGGGTATTTTGAAATAAGAGAAGAATGGTCGGAAACGACAAATTATTTTAGGGTTTTGAATGAGCAATACGTTTGAGGCATGTGTTTGTAAATTGCGTATGTTCAGTAACATAGAGAAGTCTGCCTCAGTGTCGTTGGTAATACCACATTAAACAACAGTACACAGTCGTCTGGATGTACGCACGGTAAAGTTGCTACTATTTACGTGACTGGTAGTCGAAGAAGGAGCATTACCCATTACAGACATGGACAAGTGGACTAATGTTTGTAAATGTCTGAGTTAAATTGGATTAAATGTCGTTGTAATTACGGTCAGTTTACATGACTGTTTACAACGCAGTGACTATAGCTGGACTGTCAGTTGAAATCAGGATCTGAGACGCAATAAAATAGACAGATGACATTAAGACCGCTGTTGACCTTCTTTCTGTTCCCATTACAAGCACTTGCAGAAGACATAGTAAGCAAGAAGTCGAACGATGCGAGATATTTAGCAACAAATTTCACTCTGGTCAGAAGGAATTAACGGCTGTGGAAAGGAACTTATGAGTAGCGGCAACTACATTCCTATTATGAACAATGTCTGCAAGAAATGGAGCAAATAATTTAGAACTCAAAGTTTAGTTTCGTTAGTGTGATGTAGTAATGCATACTCAGTCGTAGAAATCAGCGCTAAAGCTGATATCGTTTTCCTCGACTTCAGGAAGGCGTTTAATACTGTCAGTATACTGAAAAAAAAAGCGAACTTACCGAGTATCAGACCAGGTTCGTTACTGTATTCAGGATGTCCTTACAAACCGAACTCGCGAAGTCACCAATCCGTGGAGTACCCCAAGGAAGTGTGATAGGGTGGTTATCGTGTGCGTAAACAGGATGAGTTAGCTGCCCTACCCATGGGTTTTATGCAACGTGCCTTCGAATTCTATGTACAAGGTTTTCATATTCTCTCACTCGCTACGTGCGACTACTAGTCCTACAGAAAAAATGTACAAGATCTTTTTGTAGGAAATTTAATGTAACTCATTTTATGTAAATCGCTATGAACAGGAAGGTACGGCAGATAGTTTGTTACTGTGAACACTGCAGTGATAGTGTTGTTCTTATCACCATCGACAGCAAACCAACTCCGACAACGATAGTTCAGGTATACATACCGACGTCGCAAGCTGAAGATGAAGAGATGGAGAAAATATGTGAGGATATTGAAATGGTAATACAGTACGTAAAGGAAGATGAAAATGTAATAGTCGTGGGGGGCAGGAATGCAGTTGTAGGGGAAGGAGGAGAAGAAAATGTTACAGAAAGATATGGCCTTGGTACAAGTAATGAGAGGGGAGAAAGACTAATTCTGTAATAAATTTTAGCTAGTAATCTGTTCAAGAATCGAGAGAGGAGGAGGAGGAGGTATACTTGGAGAAGTGATACGGGAAGATTTTAGTTAGATTACATGATGATCAGACAGAGATTCCGAAATTAGATACTGTATTCTAAGGTGTACCCAGGAGCAGATATAGACTCAGATCACAATCTGGTAATGGTAAAGAGTAGGCTGAACTTTAAGATATAGCACAGGAAGAATCAATACGCAAAGAAGTGGGATTCGAAAGTAGTAAGCAATAACGAGATACACTTGAAATTCTCTAAGGCTGCAATAAAGAATAGCACAGTAAGCAGTGCAGTTAAAGAGGGATAGACATCTCTAAAAAGGGCGGTTACAGAAGTTGTAAAGAGAAACATAGGTACAAAGAAGGTAACTGAGAAGAATCCATGGATAACAGAAGAAATACTCCAATTGATCGATGAAAGAAGAAAGTATGAAAATGTTCAGGGAAATTCAGAAGTACAGAAATACGAGTCGCTGAGGAAAGAAACGTGTGGAAGCTAAAACGAAATGGCTGCATGAAAAATGTGAAGAAACCGGAAAAGAAATGATTGTCGGAAGAACTGACTCAATATATAGGAAAGTAAAGACAACCTTCGGTGAAATTAAAAGCAAGGGTGGCAACATTAGGAGTGCAACGGAAATTCCACTAATAAATGCAGAGGAAAGACCGGAGAGGTGAAATGAGTACGTTTAAGGCCTCCATGAGAGATAAGATTTCTCTAATACGATAGAAGAAGAAACAGGAGTCAATGTAGAAGAGAAAGGGCATCCAATATAGGATCAGAAATTTAGAGGGCTTTGGAGGACTTAAGATCAAATAAAGCAAAAGGGATAGATAACACTCCATCAGGATTTCTAAAATCATTGGCGGAAGTGGCAACAAAACATATATTCACGTTGGTGGTTCAAATGGCTCTGAGCACTATGAGACTTAACATCTGAGGTCATCAGTCCCTTTGAACTTAGAATTACTTAAACCTAACTAACCTAAGGACATTACACAAATCCATGACCGAGGCAGGATTCAAACCTTCGACCGTAGCAGTCGCGCGGTTACGGACTGAAGCGCCTAGAACCGCTCGGCCACCGCGGCCGGCTTTATTGACGTTGATGCGTGTAGAGTGTATGAGTCTGGCGACACACCATCTGACTTTCGGAAAAACGTCATCCACACAATTCTGAACAATGAAGTTGCTTACGAGAATAATATACAGAAGAATGGAAACGAAAAATGAGGATGGATGTGAAATGTGGCAAGATGTTCGAAATTCTGAAAAAAATAGGGGTAAGCTATAGAGAGAGACGGGTAATATACAATGTGTACAAGAGCCAAGAGGGAATAATAAGAGTGGACGACCAATAACGAAGTGCTGGGATTAAAAAAGGTGTAAGAGGGGACGTAGTCTTTCGCCTCTAGTGTTCGATCGGTACATCGAAGAAGCAATGATCGAAAGGAAAGAAAGGTTCAGGAGTGGAATTAAAATTTAAGGTGAAAGGATATCAATGATACGATTCGCTGATGACATTACTATCCTCAGTGAAACTGAAGAAGAGTTACATGATTTGCTGAATGGAATGAACAGCATAATGAGTACAGAATACGGACTGAAGGTAAATCGAAGAAAGACGAAAGTGATGAGAAATAAGAGAAATTAGAACAGCGAGTAACTTAACATCAGGATTGATGGGTTCAAAGAAGATGAAGGTAAGGAATTCTGCTACCTAGGCAGCAAAATAACCAATGACGGTCGGAGCTAGGAGGACAGAAACAGCAGACTAGCACTGGAAAAAAGGGTGTTCATGGCCAGGAGAAGTCTAATAGTATCAAACATAGGGCTTAATTTGAGGAAGAAATTTCTGAGAATGTACGTTTGGAGCACAGCATTGTATGGTGGTCAACCATGGACTGTGGTAAAACCGGAATTGAAGAGGATCTAAGCATTTGAAATGTGGTGCTGCAAACGAATGTTGAAAATGAGGTGCCGGCCGGAGTGGCCGTGCGGTTCGAGGCGCTACAGATTGGAACCGCGAGACCGCTACGGTCGTAGGTTCGATTCCTGCCTCGGGCATGGATGTGTGTGATGTCCTTAGGTTAGTTAGGTTTAAGTAGTTCTAAGTTGTGGGAGACTGATGACCTCAGAAGTTGAGTCCCATAGGGCTCAGAGCCATTTGAACCATTTGAAAATGAGGTGGACTGATAAGGTAAGGAATGAGGACGTTTACGCAGAATCGGAGAGGAAATGAAAATGTGGAAAACACTGACAAGAAGAATGGGCCAGATGATACGACGTCTGTTAAGACATACTTCCACGGTATTAGAGGGAGCTGTACAGGGTAAAAAATATAGAGGAAGATAGAGAAACTTCCTGGCAGATTAAAACTGTATGACGGACCGAGACTCGAACTCGGGACCTATGCCTTTCGCGGGCAAATACTCTACCGACTGAGCTACCCAAGCACGACTTACGCCCCGTCCTCACAGCTTTACTTCTGCCAGTACCTCGTCTCCTACCTTCCAAACTTTGCAGAAGCTCTCCTGCGGTCCGACACACAGTTTTAATCTGCCAGGAAGTTTCATATCAGTGCACACTATGCTGCAGAGTGAAAATTTCATTCTAGAAACATCCCCCAGCTGTGGCTATGCCATGTCTCCGCAATATCCTTTCTTTCAGGAGTCCTAGTTCTACCCGTGTCTAGGGGTAGCGTCTTTGACTCATAATCGAAACGTCTTCGGTCCCGGGTTCGATCCCCGCCACTGTCTAAATTTTGATAAATGATCAGCATTGGCGGCCGAAGACTTCCGGCATAAGAAGTCAGCCTCATTCTGCCAACGGCCTTGTCAAAGAGGGCGGAGGAGCGGATAGAGGTTCAGGGTACTCTCTTGCCCTAGGGGTGGGAAATTGCCCTTAAAGGCGGAAGAATCAGCAATGATCAACGGCATGAGGATGCAGAAGGCAATGGAAACCACTGCATTAAAAACACGTAACGTGTATCCACAGCACATGTGGCCTGTAATTGAAGAAGTGTCATGATGATCTCTCCATTGGCAAAAGATTCCGGAATAGTCCCCCATTCGGATCTGCGGAAGGGGACTGCCAAGGGGGAGGTTACCATGAGAAAAAGATTGAGTAATCAAAGAAAGGATAACGTTCTACGAGTTGGGGCGTGGAATGTCAGAAGCTTGAACGTGGTAGGGAAACTAGAAAATCTGAAAAGGGAAATGCAAAGGCTGAATCTAGATATAGTAGGGGTCAGTGAAGTGAAGTGGATGGAAGACAAGGATTTCTGGTCAGATGAGTATCGGGTAATATCAACAGCAGCAGAAAATGGTATAACAGGTATAGGATTCGTCATGAATAGGAAGGTAGGGCAGAGGGTATGTTACTGTGAACAGTTCAGTGACCGGGTTGTTCTAATCAGAATCGACAGCAGACCAACACCGACAACGATAGTTCAGGTATACATGCCGACGTCGCAAGCTGAAGATGAACAGATAGAGAAAGTGTATGAGAATATTGAAAGGGTAATGCAGTATGTAAAGGGGGACGAAAATCTAATAGTCATGGGCGACTGGAATGCAGTTGTAGGGGAAGGAGTAGAAGAAAAGGTTACAGGAGAATATGGGCTTGGCACAAGGAATGAAAGAGGAGAAAGATTAATTGAGTTCTGTAACAAGTTTCAGCTAGTAATAGCGAATACCCTGTTCAAGAATCACAAGAGGAGGAGGTATACTTGGAAAAGGCCGGGAGATACGGGAAGATTTCAATTAGATTACATCATGGTCAGACAGAGATTCCGAAGTCAGATACTGGATTGTAAGGCGTACCCAGGAGCAGATATAGACTCAGATCACAATATAGTAGTGATGAAGAGTAGGCTGAAGTTCAAGACATTAGTCAGGAAGAATCAATACGCAAAGAAGCGGGATACGGAAGTACTAAGGAATGACGAGATACGTTTGAAGTTCTCTAACGCTATAGATACAGCAATAAGGAATAGCGCAGTAGGCAGTACAGTTGAAGAGGAATGGACATCTCTAAAAATGGCCATCACAGAAGAAGGGAAGGAAAACATAGGTACAAAGAAGGTAGCTGCGAACAAACCATGGGTAACAGAAGAAATACTTCAGTTGATTGATGAAAGGAGGAAGTACAAACATGTTCCGGGAAAACCAGGAATACAGAAATACAAGTCGCTGAGGAATGAAATAAATAGGAAGTGCAGGGAAGCTAAGACGAAATGGCTGCAGGAAAAATGTGAAGACATCGAAAAAGATATGATTGTCGGAAGGACAGACTCAGCATACAGGAAAGTCAAAACAACCTTTGGTGACATTAAAAGCAACGGTGGTAACATTAAGAGTGCAAAGGGAATTCCACTGTTAAATGACGAGGAGAGAGCAGATAGGTGGAAAGAATAGATTGAAAGCCTCTATGAGGGTGAAGATTTGTCTGATCTGATAGAAGAAGAAACAGGAGTCGATTTAGAAGAGATAGGGGATCCAGTATTAGACTCGGAATTTAAAAGAGCTTTTGAGGACTTACGGTCAAATAAGGCAGAAGGGATAGATAACATTCCATCAGAATTTTTAAAATCATTGGGGGAAGTGGCAACAAAACGACTATTCACGTTGGTGTGTAGAATATATGAGTCTGGCGATATACCATCAGACTTTCGGAAAAGCATCATCCACACAATTCCGAAGACGGCAAGAGCTGACAAGTGCGAGAATTATCGCACAATCAGCTTAACAGCTCATGCATCGAAGCTGCTTACATGAATAATATACAGAAGAATGGGAAAGAAAATTGAGAATGCTCTAGGTGACGATCAGTTTGGCTTTACGAAAAGTAAAGGGACGAGAGAGGCAATTCTGACGTTACGGCTAATAACGGAAGCAAGGCTAAAGAAAAATCAAGACACTTTCATAGGATTTGTTGACCTTGAAAAAGCGTTCGACAATGTAAAATGGTGCAAGCTGTTCGAGATTCTGAAAAAAGTAAGGGTAAGCTATAGCGAGAGACGGGTCATATACAATATGTACAACAACCAAGAGGGAATAATAAGAGTGGACGATCAAGAACGAAGTGCTCGTATTAAGAGGGGTGTAAGACAAGGCTGTAGCCTTTCGCCCCTACTCTTCAATCTGTGCATCGAGGAAGCAATGATGGAAATAAAAGAAAGGTTCAGGAGTGGAATTAAAATACAAGGTGAAAGGATATCAATGATACGATTCGCTGACGACATTGCTATCCTGAGTGAAAGTGAAGAAGAATTAAATGATCTGCTGAACGGAATGAACAGTCTAATGAGTACACAGTATTGTTTGAGAGCAAATCGGGGAAAGACGAAGGTAATGAGAAGTAGTACAAATGAGAACAGCGAGAAACTTAACACCAGGATTGATGGTCACGAAGTCAATGAAGTTAAGGAATTCTGCTGCCCATGCAGTAAAATAACCAATGACGGACGGAGCAAGGAGGACATCAAAAGCAGACTCGCTATGGCAAAAAAGGCATTTCTGGCCAAGAGAAGTCTACTAATATCAAATACCGGCCTTAATTTGAGGAAGAAATTTCTGAGGATGTACGTCTGGAGTACAGCATTGTATGGTAGTGAAACATGGACTGTGGGAAAACCGGAACAGAAGAGGATCGCAGCATTTGAGATGTGGTGCTATAGACGAATGTTGAAAATTAGGTAGACTGATAAGGCAAGGAATGAGGAGGTTCTACGCAGAATCGGAGAGGAAAGGAATATGTGGAAAACACTGACAAGAAGAATGGGCAGGATGATAGGACATCTGCTAAGACATGAGGGAATGACTTCCATGGTACTAGAGAGAGCTGTAGAGGGCAAAAACTGTAGAGGAAGACAGAGATTGGAATACGTGAAGCAAATGATTGAGGACGTAGGTTGCAAGTGGTACTCTGAGATGAAGAGGTTAGCACAGGAAAGGAATTCGTGGCGGCCGCATCAAACCAGTCAGTAGACTGATGACCAAAAAAAAAAAAAAAAGTTCTGCAAGGTTCGCAGGAGAGCTTCTGTAAAGTCTGGAAGGTAGGAGACGAGATACTGGCAGAAGTAAAGCTGTGAGGACGGGGCGTGAGTCGTGCTTGGGTAGCACTGTTGGTAGAACACTTGCCTGCGAAAGGCGAAGGTCCCGAGTTGAGTCTCGGTCCGGCACACATTTTTAATCTGCCAGGAAGTTTCAGTAGTAATTTAAATTAACGTAGTGAAGTGGAAGTACGTTTAAAACTGGGTGCAAAATACGTGATGGCGGGAACACGAGCCACGCACGGCTCAAGAATCAAATGTAATTTTCTGCTCATAACAATATTTGACTGCCATCAGTTGCTTGTAATTTCTAAATTTCGGCCGTAATATTTACATTTACCTGGTCTTGAAGAGAAGTTTATTGAGAAAGACGCATATAAGCAATAAATAATGCGACATGTATAGGTTAGAATGTAGTTTTCGTTTCTTATCTGGCAAATCACTGAGGCCACAATAATTTCTAACTGTATTTTGAGATTTTAATTGCACTTCGTAATTTATGTAAGCACATTAGGCCATAGTAGCAATAGATAAATCACAATTCAAGGCAACAATGACACATATGTTTGTCGTTTCGGAACGTATATACGTTTACAAAAGTTAACTTGTACGACTAGCAGATATAATGGACTACCGCAGTGATCACTGTTATTATCTATGACAATGCTGTATACAATCTGAAAACAAATAAAATGGTATTTGCAATAAGATAATATGAAATGAGAATCTATTATTTGAATTTAATAAGTTAACCGCGTAAAATATAGATATGAAGCTGGGCATCCATGATGCCCTTTTGCCTATGGTAATTAAGTCTCTTTTATGCCAAATATTTCCACAAGTAGTAAGTTTCAGCGCAAAATCGGTAGGCAATGTCAGAAACCGGTTCAAAAAACTTTGTAACGGTAACTCATTCATCCCTGTCCGGCCCCGGTAGCTGAGTGGTCAGCGTGACGGAATGTCAATCCTAAGGTCCCGGGTTCGATTCCCGGCTGGGTCGGAGATTTTCTCCGCTCAGGAACTGGGTGTTGTGTTGTCCTAATCATCATCATTCCATCTCCATCGACGCGCAGGTCGCCGAAGTGGCGTCAAATCGAAAGACCTACACCAGGCGAACGGTCTACCAGACGGGGGGCCTTAGCCACACGACATTTCATTCATCCCTGTACTATTCGTAGCGTTGAGGAAAAGGGATGTACACTTGAGACATAATATACATGATTTCGAATATAAATATCAACCATTAGAACACAAAGGTTCACACTTACATCGCGAATGAAATGAGAATCAAAAGCGTCAGTTCTTAAATGCAACAACAAACCTGATACGTGTCGATTGGAGCACCGCCTATCATTAATGGGAAATGACGGTTTGAGTACACTGTACGTATTTTATGGAATAGAATTAGAGTATATAATAAAAATGGGTATTCCCATTTGAATGGTTTTTCATATGATTTTCCGTTTTCGAGATTTTTAGTTTTCTCTAGTTAAAACAAGCACCTCGTGTATTACTTATCAGGCAAAGTTACTAAGATAGTAACTTTGACAGATAGTAAGGCATGGTCTTTTCTTAATGAAAGTGAGTTACATTACAGCCACCTTTGTAGATGGAGGTTTGCCTTAAAAGAGTAGTAGATTAGTGTTACTTACCGACCTGGTAGCCAGAAGTCCCATCACACTCTTCTGGGCAGTCCTGACGATACTCTTAATCAGAGACAGGGGTATTGTCAGGAGTACCCTAGGGAAATTTGATAGGAGCGCTATTATTCTCTGTGTATGTAAACCAGTTTTCAGACAGGGTGTGCAGCATCTGCGGTTGTTTGCTTACGATGCTGTGGTGTACAGGAAGGTGTCGAAGTTGAGTTACTGCAGAAGGATACAAGGTAACTAAGACAAAATTTATAGCTGATGTGATCAATGGCAGCTAGTTCTCGGTGTAGATAAACGTAAGTTAATGCAGATGAGTAGGCAAACCAAACCTGTAATGTTCAGGTAAAGCATACTGTGCTCGTTTAAATAACTGGGTGTAACTTTGAAAAGCAGTGTGAAATGGAACGGGCATATGAGGATTGAGACAGGGAAGGCGACGGGCCGACTTCGGTTCATTAGGAGAGTTTTAGATAAGTGTGATTCATTTGTAAAGTAGATCGCACATAGCGCCCTCAGTGCGACCCATTCTTGAGTACTGGTCAAGTGTTTGGGATCCACATCAGATCGGATTAAAGGCAGACATCGAAGCAATTCAGAGGCGGGCTGCTAGATATGTTATCGGTAGGTTCGAGAGCACGCAAGTATTACGGAGATGCTTCGGGAATTCAAATGGGAACCTCTGGAAGGAATGCAATGTTCTTTTAGAGAAAATTTAGAGAACCTGCATTTTAAACTGACTGCAGAATCATTCATCTGCCGCCAACATACATTTCGCTTAAAGGTCACGAAGATAAGATATGAGGAATTAGGACTCGCTCTGTTTGCGGATGGAACAGGAAAGGTAATGGCCAGTAGTAATGCAGGGTGCCCTCTGTGGTGTCACCGCCAGACACCACACTTGCTAGGTGGTAGCTTTAAATCGACCGCGGTCCATTAGTACATGTCGGACCCGCGTGTCGCCACTGCCAGTGATCGCAGACCGAGCGCCACCACAAGGCAGGTCTCGAGATACGGACTAGCACTCGCCCCAGTTGTACGGACGACTTTTCTAGCGACTACACTGACGAAGACTCGCTCCTTTGCCGAGCAGATAGTTAGAATAGCCTTCAGCTAAGTCCATGGCTACGACCTAGCAAGGCGCCATTAGCCTTACATAGCAATTGATACTTATCGTATAAAGCATGTCTCATCAAGAACGATGTATACAACAAGAATGGATTAAAGTTAAGTATTCCAAAAGCTACGTACTTTTCTTTATAGCATTCATTACGTATCCTGTTTCAGACCTCACGCCATCCTTCGTGTGTTTATAGCGTGCATTGCGGTCCCCTCAAATCACACTGTGTCGGCACTTCTGTCGACACATCACCCTCCGCCCCGCAACTTACGGTGGCGTGCGGAGTATGGATGTAGATGTAGAAGACACCGTACCAGATGCACTTTCAAGCATATCACTGGGTGTAGAAACTATTGATGTAAGTAGTCGACAACGAAAAGAATTGGAGTTTTAAGTTGATAAAAGGATTACCGTACGAATCAAACATTATGAAATTACTTTAGAGTATTTGAAGAGAACGAAACGAGATTCCGACACTGGAGAATGTTAAAGTGAAGTACGGCTGTGTAGGGTAAGAAAAACAGAAGTACTATTTAATTCAAAAATACATTCCTAATGGCGTATGACTGGATCAACACAAGATTATTCACTGAGTATTCCATAGCATAAAATTGAAACACCGCTGTGGTATACACGTTTGAGTAATGACTTTAACGACTCTTTTAGCACAGATAAATTTTTAGCGAAGCTCAAAAGGGAGTATGTATCTTTTGGAAAAAGTAGAAAGATTCGTAAGACTGATACACGCGTGATGTACACCAGAAAGCCAAGACGGAAACTGTTAGGCAGTAAGAGTCTATGCACCCAGTAAAATGAAAATGTCTCATTGTGTCCATAGCTTTGCTCAGTCCTCTGCCGTTATAGCATGCACATTTTACGCAGCTCATAGGTGGTATTAGAAGTGTGTTCGACGTATGTGAATTTCTAACTGCTAAGAAGAGTAAATAGCAAGATGATGATGGCAAAACCATTACTACACATGATGTTGTTAAAAATGGAGAGCCATTACTTCACAAGCGTATGCAAGTCTAAGCAGGTTCTAACAGTCAACAGTTCACGTTTATTTTGAGAGAGTAAAAAGAAGTGCCACCAAGGAAAAACATAGAAGAGAATTACAAAGCAAGTGAACTGCATGTGTCGTTCACGTTGCTACAACAAACACAGTTGATGGAAGGAACATAGAGTAATTTGAAGGTGTGATAAACACTGCAACAAGATTCGCATTGTACGGAACTCAGCTTAATGAGGCACTTGTAAGCATATTTTCTGGGATTTAAAAATAATTCTGCAGCCACAGATCGAACATGAGAAGAAAAATAACTTAGAGGATGGAAGTTAAGTGAGAAGGCCTCCAGAGAGAGGAATGCTCTGTTAGGATAGTGCAATCATTAAATATGAAGTAGGTGACGTGTAAATTAAAATTCATACGCGTTCGAGCAAGGTAAGCGAAGAGAGTTTCACCATGAGCACAAGGGTCGATATCATATTATAGGCATCGAGTGTCTGAGTACAATGGGGCTGGAGCCAATGAAATCTGGTAAACATGAGGACAAACACCACATGCAGAACATGAAGCGTGAACGGGTGCAGTGACTACCACGTTCTTGGATTATAGCTGCTAGATAACGTTGTAGAAATCTGTAGTATATGTGACTGTGCAGTTCGCTAGTTTTTGTGCAGTACTGTTACAAATACAAAAATACGTGTTGGAGTGTTTTTGGGAACTGAACCACTAAGAGGGGAAATAGGGGATGAGATTTTTAATGAAAGTATTTTATTATGAAAGCATTTTTAAAGCTATGTCTACGAAAACAGACATTTGGCTTCTCAGAAATAAAAAAAATACAGTTCAGTGTTTTTGGAAATTCAGCGCTCATGGGGGTGAAACGCGGATGAAAGTTTTTGTGGAAATATTTCATTGTGCAAGCATTTTTGAAGTTAGATCTATGAAAATTTTTGTTTGGCTTCTCCATTAGAAATAAAACACACGCTTGTCACTTGGAAATTCAATCCCTAAGGTGGTAAAATAGGGGGTGAAACGTTTTATGAAAATATTTCATTGCAAAAGCATTTTGATAGCTAAATTTTTGGAAATTGGTGATATACTTCTCGGTTAGGGGCGAAAAAACACGTGTTTCACTGTTTTCGAAAATTAAACCTGTAAGGGGCGAAATAGGAGCAGACTGATTTACTAGCTCATAATCGCCCAGCCCACACCGCGAAGGACAGAAATTTGAAGTTTGTAGAGGCATCTTATGAAAAGAGATTGTCCGAAATTCCACTCCTAAGAGGCTGAAACGAGGGATGAAAGGCTTTTTGAAAGTATGTCGCTGTTAAGGGATCTTTGAAGCTATAAATACGAAAACCGGTATTTGGTCACTCAGAAAATAAAAAAATACGTATTTCGGCTTTTTGGAAATTCAGCCACTAAGGAGTAAAATAGTGTATGAAAGTTTGTTGAATATAAGTAATTACTAAGGAATTAGAAATGTATTCTAAAGTCTACATCTATGACAACTGGTATTTGACTTCTCGGTTAGAAACAAAAAAGCACGTCTTTCAGTGTTTCTGGAAATTCTACCCTCAAGCGAGTGCAATAGGGGATGAAAATTTTTAAGAAAATATTTCGTTACATTAAAAATTTTTTAAGGTAAATTTATGAAAATTGGTATTTCTCTTCTTGGTTAGCTAACAGCATCACTTTTTGGTGAGAAGTACGTTCGGAAAAGACTATGCTTATATGGCCTTAATTAACTTGAAAAGCTTAGAAGTTGTTGCAATTTCTGAACAACATAAAAATTCGATCAAATAAAAACAAAAAATCTCTACTGGCCATACAGCCTACGCGAGCGAAGCAGCAGTCGCTAAACTAGTACACTTATACAATGGGTGGTACTTCTCTAATGTAGAGACTAATTAATACTAAATTTTGTCTAGTTATGTAAATCTGCGATATGGACATGTTCATTTGACGACTTTCTTAGGCTATATAGTTTCGTTTGTCCCTGATAAAAATTATTTGAATCGACTGTAAGGACTACTACCGCTAAACTTTAAGCTTATTACATGATATGTACGCTGGGAATAGGCCGGTTCTGACAGCGCACTGTTAACGATTGTTTCGTGTACGTCACGGACGGCTTACCGCGGGCGGAGGTGTCGACCTGATGAGTGGGCGTTGAGACCGTCACTTGTTTTAACAGCGACCGCTTAATCTGAATCTGCGACCGCGCGGCGCCACCACAGACCAGACCCACCCCCACTTACCCATGCAAACGAGCGCCCAGTGGTGCAGTACTGTGAGAGGTAAAGATTTTACTTGTGCGGACGGCCAAGAGCTGTTGTGTGAGTGCATATTTTCTTTCTTAGGCACCAGCAGCAATGTGTAGCGTAACTGTATACTTTGTAACGTTTATGTAATTGTACTTTCTTTTCCAGGGGTTTAAATAGTATCCTATTTTGTTATACGTGGTTTATTTTCTTACTGATGTAAAAACATGTTAATATTGTAATGATGATTTACTTGTGACAGGTTGCACTGTAGGTACACTAATATATGTATGTGAACTGTTTTGAGATGGATTTTAATTTCATAATTTCTCTTTTTTTGCCTGATTTGCATGGTATACCATTGTGGCCGTTACGCAGCTGTTCACTACTTGAACTATATTTCTTATCATCTGAAATTCTCCTCTAGAATCCGAAAAAAATTCTGTGCAGTAATGGATAGGCACTGTTTACATTACTGCGTATCGTACGGTAGTTTCGATAGTCGATAGTTGTGAGTTAGCTTCCGCGGAGTGTACCACATGCAGTGCCGACATAGCGGCTCCACAACGTTAACTGTAGTATTTTTATGAAGTGATTAAAGTCTTTACAGCGGAAGTTATGTATGTTGGGTCAGTACATAAGTGTCGATGGCTCGTTATCAGCAAGTTATTTGAGAGGTGAAACTTCCGAACTCATGTGTCGTGATGGGTGATAACAATCAGCCGCATTGATACGGTTGGGGGGAGGGGGGGGGGGGGGGTCGAACAGCGTGGACTTGTTAAAATTCGACTGGACATTCAAAGTGAAAAGAGAGAGGTTTTAGTAAATTCCACAAGCAGAGGTAACTTTCGTTCAGATATCGTGCCTCAGCATGACCTATCAGCACATCGCGAGCGGTCTCGCGTAAGCTCTTGAATAAATGGGTAGTCACGATAAATTGATCTTAATTACAAGAACTGTGCCGCCTATCGAATCCAGAACACGAGACGTTTTGCTGAATCATCGGACTTCTGAATGGTTTGATACGGTCCTCCACGAATTCCTCTCCTGTGTGAACCCTTTCTCTCAGAGTATCAATTACAATTTATGTCCTCAATTATTTTCTGGGTGTCTTCCAACCTCTGTCTTCCTCTACAGTTTTTGTCCTCTACAGCTCCCTCTATATCATGGAAGTCAGTCCCTTAACAGTTGTCGTATAATCATGCTTCTTATCTTTGTCAGTGTTTCCCACATATCCTATTCCTTGCTGATTCTGCGGAGAGCCTCCTCATTCCTCACCTTTAATCAGTCGACCTAATTTTCAACATTCTCCTCTATCACCCCTTATCAAATGCTTCTATTCTCTTCTCTTCCAGTTTTACCACAGTTCATCTTTCACTACCATACGATGGTGTGCTCCAAATGCACATTCTCAGAAATTTGCTCCTCAAATTAAGGCCTATGTTTGATAGTAGTAGACTTCCCTTGTCCGGGAATGCAATGCCATTTTTCCCAGTGCTAGTCTCCTTTTTATGTCCTTCTGTTTCGTGATCATGAGTCCTGATGTTAACTTTTTATCTGTTCTCATTTCTGCTGCTTCTCATTATTTTCGTCTTTCTTCTTTTCTAAAGTCCATTTTCTGTTCATTAGACTGTTCATTCCATTCAACAATCCTGTAATTCTTCTCTATTTTCAGCGAATCTTATCACTGATATCCATTCTTCTTGAATTTTAATCCCACTCTTGAACCTTTCTTTTATTTCCGTCATTGCTCTTTCAATGTGTGGATTGAACAGTAGGGGCGAATGACTGCATCCCCGTTTTACACTTTTTTCGTTCTTGGTCCTCCTGTCGTATTGTAGCCTCTTGGTTGTTGTACATATAGCATATTACGCTTCTTTCTCCACAGCTCACCCCGATTTTCCTCAGAATTTCAAACATCTTGCACCATTTGACATTGTTGAACGCTTTTTCCTGTTCGACAAAGACAATCAACGTTTCTCGATTTTTCTTCAGTCTTGCTTCCATTATCAACGGCGATTTCAGAACTACCTCTATCTCTCTGATGCCTTTACCTTCCCTAAAACCAAACTGATAGTCATCTAACAGATTCTCAATTTTCTTTTCCATTCTTCTGTGTATTACTCTTGTCAGCAGCTTGGATGCATGAGCTGTAAGCTGATTCTGCGATAATTCTCGAACTTGGCGGCTCTTACTATCATCGCAGTTGCGTGGATGCTGTTTTTACGAAAATTGGATGGTATATCACCAGTCTTTGTTCCCACTTCCCTCAATCAGTTTAGAAATTCTGATGGAACGTTGTCTATGTCTTCCGCCTTATTTGACCGTAAGTCGTTCGAAGGTCTTTTAAATTCATATTCTAATGTTGACTCCCCTATCTCTTCTACGTCGACTCCCGTTTCTTCTTCTATCACTTCAACAGGCACGTCGCCCTCTTCATACATCTACATCTACATCTACATCTATACTCCGCGAGCCACCTTACGGTGTGTGGCGGAGGGTACTTATTGTACCACTATCTGATCCCCCCTTCCCTGTTCCATTCACGAATTGTGCGTGGGAAGAACGACTGCTTGTAAGTCTCCGTATTTGCTCTAATTTCTCGGATCTTTTCGTTGTGATCATTACGCGAGATATATGTGGGCGGTAGTAATATGTTGCCCATCTCTTCCCGGAATGTGCTCTCTCGTAATTTCGATAATAAACCTCTCCGTATTGCGTAACGCCTTTCTTGAAGTGTCCGCCACTGGAGCTTGTTCAGCATCTCCGTAACGCTCTCGCGCTGACTAAATGTCCCCATGACGAATCGCGCTGCTTTTCGCTGGATCATGTCTATCTCTTCTATTAATCCAACCTGGTAAGGGTCCCATACTGATGAGCAATACTCAAGAATCGGACGAACAAGCGTTTTGTAAGCTACTTCTTTCGTCGATGAGTCACATTTTCTTAGAATTCTTCCTATGAATCTCAACCTGGCGCCTGCTTTTCCCACTATTTGTTTTATGTGATCATTCCACTTCAGATCGCTCCGGATAGTAACTCCTAAGTATTTTACGGTCGTTACCGCTTCCAATGATTTACCACCTATGGCATAATCGTACTGGAATGGATTTCCGCCCCTATGTATGCGCATTATATTACATTTATCTACGTTTAGGGAAAGCTGCCAGCTGTCGCACCATGCATTAATCCTCTGCAAGTCCTCCTGGAGTACGTACGAGTCTTCTGATGTTGCTACTTTCTTGTAGACAACCGTGTCATCTGCAAATAGCCTCACGGAGCTACCGATGTTGTCAACTAAGTCATTTATGTATATTGTAAACAATAAAGGTCCTATCACGCTTCCCTGCGGTACTCCCGAAATTACCTCTACATCTGCAGATTTTGAACCGTTCATAGAGGCTTCACTGTATTCTTTCCACCTATCCGCTCTCTCCTCTGCATTTAATAGTGAAATTCCCATTGCACTCTTAACGTTATCGCCATTTGTTTTAATTTCATGGAAGGTTAACTTATCTGTATGGAAACTCGGTTATTCCGACAATGTTTTCTTTTTCCATTGCTTCACATTTCACATGCAGCCATTTCGCCTTAGCTTTCCTGAACTTCCTACTTATTTCATCCCTAAGTGACTCGTATTTCTGTTTTTCTGAATTTCCCTGAACATTTTTGTACTCCCTTCTTTCGTCCATTAAGTAAAGTATTTCTTCTGTTACTCATGGTGTCTCGTTTCTTCACATTATCTTCCTTGTACCTGTGGTTTTCTTTCCAGCTTCTGCAATTACCCTTTCACCTATTCCTCTCTAAATGAACTGTCTGTTAGTCTACTCATTACCACAATATCTGTAACCTCAAAGAATTTCAAGCATGTCCCTTCATTCCTTAGCACTTCCGTACCCCATTTATTTGCGTATTGATTCTTCCTGACTAGCCTCTTAAACTTCAGCCTATGCTTCATCGTTACTAAATTGTGATCTGAGTCTATAGCAGCTCCTAGGTACACGTTACAATCCAGTATCTGATTACGGAGTATCTGCTTGACCGTGATGAGGTATAACTGGAATCTCCACGAATCTCCTGGCCTTCTCCAAGTACACCTCCTCGTCTTGTGATTATTGAACTCATTATTCGCAATTAGTAACCAATATTTATTGCAGAACTCAGTTTGTCTCTCTCCTCTCTCATTCCTAGTACCAAGCCTATATTATCCCGTAACTCATTCCTCTACTTCCTCCCATACAACCGCATGCCAGTCCCCCATGACTACCACACTTTCATTTCCCATTACATACTGAATTACCCCTTCCTTATTCTCGCATACTTTCTCTAGCTCTTCATCCTCTGCTTGCGATGTCTGACTGTATACCTGAAGAACTGTTGTCGGTGTTGGTTTGCTGTTGATTCTGATAACAATTCTACCACTGAAGTGTTTACAGTAACTCACACGTGATTAGAAAGTGAATCTCTGTGGGAATGTGATGATAGTACCCTAACAGTGAGTTTTATTGCGGCGACAATAGGCTTTTTTTACTTGTAACTATGTGGCCGAAGTGGCAGCTAATATGGCTAATATAATGAAAATCCGCTGTGAACAGTGCAAAATTCAAATGGCTCTGAGCACTATGGGACTCAACATCTAAGGTCATAAGTCCCCTAGAACTTAGAACTACATAAACCTAACTAACCTAAGGACATCACACACATCTATGCCCGAGGCAGGATTCGAACCTGCGACCGTAGCAGTCACGCGGTTCCGGACTGAAGTGCCTAGAACCGCACGGCCAACGCGGCCGGCGTGAACAGTGCAGCTCAAGTACCAACATTTGTGGGTAAAGTATATTACAATACTCGCCAGTTGCTGGCGTCCATCGTACGAGTGTTCCCCTAACCTACTACCATCTAATGAGCATGGGAGGATTTTAGCCTTTGCTGGCAGTGAGAGCAGTAAGAGGACAACCGCCGTGGTGAACCAGATGTGTGTGGTTCAGGCGCACGGTCGTAAAATATCTAGTCCACGTGCCTATGTTGTACATAACGTTTTGCAGCAGTTGCATGGGATAAATCATTTTTATTGTAACTCTCGGGCCAGTTGCAATCGACAGCGAAAATTTCGTCTTTCGGCTTCGACTAACATATATTCTTTGAAATCATTAAAGCAAAGTTTTTAAATTCCAAGTTGGTGGCTTATTTTTTATTTTTGTACTGATGAAGGGGATATGTCGCAATTGGTTTTGTTGTGATGTATTTTTGAGTGATATAACTTAGAGTTAATGCCACTATGAACTAAAATTTTCCTCCACTGGCGAAAGTGGCGGCGGTTCGTCTGTGTTCTTGCAACGAGGCGGAATAGATATCTCACCAAACCATTAGTGTCTGCCGATGCCAGGGTCATTCTGAGATTTACGATGCCAGGGTCAATTTTACTCGTACTTTCAGTGGTATCTGCGACGTGCTGTAGGAGCCAGCGGCTTTTATCGCGACATCTGTTGGCTTCGCTCTTTCTCGGTATACCCAGTAAAACTTCACGAACACCGTTATTCAGCTAGGACGGTACCGAAACTGTGAGCCACGATAAGCGCGAAATGTGACGGATAGGAGTTGCTGTGAATAAAACCGAGGATAAAAGATCTGTTGCAATACATCGGCTGGTTAACTATGTGCGACAAGAGTTTATGGCCTCTAGTTTGGAAGAATTGACATGATGCCCGGGGATTCTCTTTCTTCACGACGTATCAATAACCATGACTGGCACCGAAGTATTACGGTGCAAGGATAATCTCAACCGAGCTCACATTTTATTTACGGGCCGAGGTAGCTCACTATCTCTTGCAACGTGAAAGGTATAGACTATCTGTTTGCGCCCAGGCGAGCTCACAGCTACTGACCAACCTGTTTTCATAGTCGTATCAACCACAGCAATCTAGACATAAAATATTATTCAAAACGACTTTTTAAAAATTTAATTGAATTACATTTCGGTCAGTAGAAATTAATGATTTCTTTGGAGTTTGCATTTTAAATAGAAACTGTCATTGAATGAAAAATGTAAATAATACTAAAAATGGTATTCGAAATTATCTAGCTAAAGCTCAAGATATACCTTTGAAGCAGCGATAACTTTTCTATATCCGGGTATAAAGTAACCGCAACAGGTTAGCATTTGAACAGGATTGTCAATATGCTGATGTGTTTTAAGGAAATATTTTGATGTGGAGAGAAAGATAGGGCTCTAGTGGCTCACAGCCTAAATTCGATTTCCTGTCTTCCTCTGCTCCTCTACTGAATTTTTTAGCTTTTGCGAAATGAAGACTTTCAATCTGAAAAAAATATTCGGTGCATGGGAATGTGTTATGCCTACTGTTACACCGTTTATTTCCTTAGTTATGGCATGATGTACAGTGCGGTTAGCCAGCCTGGGAATATTTTATGGCTTAGATAGAAATTTTGTTGTGAATTATTCGTTACGCTTTTGAGTTAAGCCTCCAGCTCCCTCAGAGCGTGCGTGCCTGGCAGAACTGTGGCATCAGCAACCTCTGTTGATTCCGGTACTTCCTGACAAGGCCAGCCATACGCGCCCTGTAGGCAGCCAATAGGAACGCATTGCGTGGTGCCTGCTGGCCGCTCCATGAAGGGCAGGTGCTAATCTGGTCTCCCTCTGGTACTTGAGCTCTGTTACATAGCAACTGTTTTATTCTGTCCCCTATTGTCCTCCTTGACTGGCCTTCGGCGTTTAAACTGTGAACCGTTTTCTTTCCTTTCCTATTCCTCTGTCCACTACAAGTATCTAGGCTACCAGACATCTTCACAATTCAGACCACACGAGCCTAACTTTCGGAATAGAACGAAATTCAATTTAACTATTTCGTTACTATCCCTCTGCAACGTCCACACCCTTCTGTTCCTGAGCAGCAATGTAATGTCATGCTCTGAGGTATCCGCCTCATAGATATGCAACCCACATAACGTAACGGTCTTGCAGATCCTCCGCTCACTTTTCATTACAGTCTTTTGACTTTCAGATTGATTAGTACAAGGTATCTCTAGAGAAAACTACTCTGTTCGGTTGTCAGTCCACATGAAAGTTAATTCCACAATACTCCAAATAATCAGAAAACTCATCATTAGAGATTACACAGTCTTGTAAACACAGATTTATTACAAAATGCAAGTTACAAATTGAAATTTTAGACGAAAATTTTTGTACTGGTCTGAGACCTGGGACACCAATCCAAAAACTAGTGTCCCTGTTAACTGGTCATCAAAGACCTTAAATATGATTTCAGTTACAAGTAACAAAGTATGCGCTTTTTACAACTTTAACCGACGTGGCGTAAAGTTTTGTGTTGGACTGGTAACAGAGGACCTACGCATCATTAACTAATAACAAGCAAACGTTAGATATCTCGATTTTTCACCAATACCGAGATGATTGAAATTGGAATGACGAGATAAAATGCTTTGTCTTATGGGGATTCAAACTGGGCACTTATCGTAGTAGTTTTCTACGCATGAATAGATGTTAAATATCGATTTGTTTCACCGGTAGCGAGATATGCACATCTCTGTTCAAGAAATAACGTAATGAAAAGTTTTATTCTGACCTGGAGTCGAAATCAGTACATATAACCGCTATCTATTATACACGAAAGGAAGTTGACTACCGAATTCTTCTACTCCACGAAAATTCCTGTGCCTGGCTAGCAACCGAAACAGTCACCAATCGTAAGTGTTGCCAGCGCACTGTTAGTCATAATTATTTTGGACCCGTTGTTCGGTGTGCACATGCTACAACTTGAAATGATTCGATAAAAACTTCTGCGCAAGACCAGGATTCGAACCCAAACATGCGACTTTCGTGCAGACCTGGAGCAGTTTGTAACCTTGAGGAAACAACCAAAGTATGGAACTGTATCGTCTCAGAGGGGCAAAACTACTTACAGGGGAGATCCGAGTTCCAGTCTCAGCGCAGCACCAACATTTTCAGCATCTCTTCAAAGGCAATAAATAAGCAGCCTGTCACTTTACATGAGGACTGGGACATAAAGAAATAAATTACCCGTCTAAGAAAGCTTACTGCTGGCAGAACATCAACTTGCCGCCACTTCCGCCTCTATGGTGGCCCCCCAGTAGCTAGCGAAGGATGTGCGACCCTGGTGCAACCCTACGTTACTGAACTGAAATTTCCAGAGGTGAGAAAGGTTTGTTCGTGCTTTCTAAAAACGGTTTGCTTGATGTGTGATTCAAACTTTTGCTTGAGCGTACGAAGCGCCAAAGAAACTGGAACAGGTAAGCGTATTCAAATACAGAGATATGTAAACAGATGGAATACGGCGCTGCGGTCGGAAACGTCTATATAAGGCAACAAGTGTCTGACGCAGTTGCTAGATCTGTTACTGCTGCTACAATGGCAGCAATCGGTGCACGAGCGATGGACACAGCATCTCCGAGGTAGTGATGAAACGGGGATCTGCCTGTACGACAATTTCACGAGCGCACCGTGAATATCAGGAATCCAGTAAAACATCAAATCTCCGACATCGCTGCGGCCGGAAAGAGATACTGCAAGAACGGAACCAACGACGACTGAAGAAAATCGTTCAACGTGACAGAAATGCTACCCTTCCGCAAACTGCTGCAGATTTCAGTGCTGGGCCATCAAGAAGTGTCAGCGTGCGAACCGTTCAACGAAACATCATCGATATGGGCTTTAGGAGACGAAGCCCACTCATGCATCCTTGATGACTGCACGGTACAAGGCTTTACGCCTCTCCTGGGCCCGTAAACAATGACATTGGACTGTTGATGACTGGAAACTTGTTGCCTGGTCGGACGAGTCTCGTTTCAAACTGTACCGAGCGGATGGACGCGTACGTGTGCGGAGAAAACCTAATGAATGCATGGACCCTGTATGTCAGCAGGGGGCTGTTCAAGCTGGTGGAGGCTCTGTAATGGTGTGGGGCGTGTGAAGTTGGAGTGATGTGGGACCTCTGATACGTCTAGATACCACTCTGACAGATGATACGTACGTAAGATCCCTGTCCGAACACCTGCATCCATTCATGTCCATTGTGCATTCCGTCGGACTTGGGCAAATCCAGCAGGACAATGCGACAGACCACATGTCCAGAATTGCTACAAAGTGGCTCCAGGAACACTCTTCAGAGATTCAACACTTCCGCTGGCCGCTAAACATTATTGAGCATATCCGGGGTGCCTTTCAATGTGCCGTTCTCCACCCGCTCGTACTCTTACGGATTTATGGACAGCCCTCCAGGATCCATGGTGTCAGTTCCCTCCAGCACTACTTCAGACATTACTTTAGCTGAGTCCATGCCACGTCGTATTGCGGCATTTCTGCGTTCTCGCGGGGGCTCTACACGATATTAGGCAGGTATACCACTTTCTTTGGCTCTTCAATGCAGAATCATTCCAACAGACCATTGAAATACACAAAGAGTTGACCGATGATTTCGTAGTAACGGCAGATGCTGCACCTTGGGTGAGAATTCTGATTATGTAGAGGCTGATTACAGCCTTTCAAAACAGACGTTTCCTTGTTCATCCGTATTGATATTCACTAGCATCCCTGGCTACCCAATGCGTAGTTTTGACTTGGTTTTGAAACCACTGAAATATAATCATTTACAGACAACTACAGGAAGTGGCAAAATGGTAGTGCTTTCCACTTGAGCTTCTGTGGTGGCGTATATACACTCCTGGAAATTGAAATAAGAACACCGTGAATTCATTGTCCCAGGAAGGGGAAACTTTATTGACACATTCCTGGGGTCAGATACATCACATGATCACACTGACAGAACCACAGGCACATAGACACAGGAAACAGAGCATGCACAATGTCGGCACTAGTACAGTGTATATCCACCTTTCGCAGCAATGCATGCTGCTAATCTCCCATGGAGACGATCGTAGAGATGCTGGATGTAGTCCTATGGAACGGCTTGCCATGCCATTTCCACCTGGCGCCTCAGTTGGACCAGCGTTCGTGCTGGACGTGCAGACCGCGTGAGACGGCGCTTCATCCAGTCCCAAACATGCTCAATGGGGGACAGATCCGGAGATCTTGCTGGCCAGGGTAGTTGACTTCCACCTTCTAGAGCACGTTGGGTGGCACGGGATACATGCGGACGTGCATTGTCCTGTTGGAACAGCAAGTTCCCTTGCCGGTCTAGGAATGGTAGAACGATGGGTTCGATGACTGTTTGGATGTACCGTGCACTATTCAGTGTCCCCTCGACGATCACCAGTGGTGTACGGCCAGTGTAGGAGATCGCTCCCCACACCATGATGCCGGGTGTTGGCCCTGTGTGCCTCGGTCGTATGCAGTCCTGATTGTGGCGCTCACCTGCACGGCGCCAAACACGCATACGACCATCATTGGCACCAAGGCAGAAGCGACTCTCATCGCTGAAGACGACACGTCTCCATTCGTCCCTCCATTCACGCCTGTCGCGACACCACTGGAGGCGGGCTGCACGATGTTGGGGCGTGAGCGGAAGACGGCCTAACGGTGTGCGGGACCGTAGCCCAGCTTCGTGGAGACGGTTGCGAATGGTCCTCGTCGATACCCCAGGAGCAACAGTGTGCCTAATTTGCTGGGAAGTGGCGGTGCGGTCCCCTACGGCACTGAGTAGGATCCTACGGTCTTGGCGTGCATCCGTGCGTCGCTGCGGTCCGGTCCCAGGTCGACGGGCACGTGCACCTTCCGCCGACCACTGGCGACAACATCGATGTACTGTGGAGACCTCACGCCCCACGTGTTGAGCAATTCGGCGGTACGTCCACCCGGCCTCCCGCATGCCCACTATACGCCCTCGCTCAAAGTCCGTCAACTGCACATACGGTTCACGTCAACGCTGTCGCGGCATGCTACCAGTGTTAAAGACTGCGATGGAGCTCCGTATGCCACGGCAAACTGGCTGACACTGACGGCGGCGGTGCACAAATGCTGCGCAGCTAGCGCCATTCGACGGCCAACACCGCGGTTCCTGGTGTGTCCGCTGTGCCGTGCGTGTGATCATTGCTTGTACAGCCCTCTCGCAGTGTCCGGAGCAAGTATGGTGGGTCTGACACACCGGTGTCAATGTGTTCTTTTTTCCATTTCCAGGAGTGTATTTATGGTCTGGTGATAAATCTGGTCCAGTTTAAACGCAAATGTCTGATATCGAGCACACTACCTTTTTTTACTTTTTAAATTGCATTTCGTCTCATATCTGGGCAAGGGCGTAGTGGCTTTTTGTTAAGAAGCAACTTATGTGAAGAATATTGCAGTATCTTATTCACCTGGCCAAAATTTACCTAAAAAGTAATTTGGTGCATAAGTTCGTGGAGATTTTCTCTCGCATGTTGTCACACATGTATGTATATTCGTCAACTGTCATTTGACGTAGATTTTTCATTCGGTGTCTTAGTGAACTTAAGAGTGTGAGAACTGGTGTTTAGGCGTTAGAAAACGAAGTTTGAAAAGGGGAAAAAGTCTAACATTTGTGACCTTTAGTTTTCTTTGATTTAATAGGGTGTCGCGGACAGCGGAGGCAGCTGAAAACATTTGAACCGTATCAAGCAGAAAATAGTTTTCTCTTTTCAAGCATGGTCGCTTCTTTGGTTATTGGTCGCCACATTAAAGAATACCAACGGCTTTGATGAACGACATCTTTACAGTTAACTAATGTGGTCCATCCAATTACTGGAATACGTGATGAACTGTGAGGCACTTGTATTCGACAGGCGGACCGAGTGAGGTGCCGCAGCGGTTAGCATACTGGACTCGCAATCCGGAGGACGATGGTTCAAACCCGCGTCAGGCCATCCTGATCTAGGTTTTCTGTGATTTCCATAAACTGTTTCAGGCAAATGCCGGGATGGTTTCTTTGAATGGGCACTGTCGATTCCCTTCCCAATCCTTCCGTAATCCGGTGCGACCGATGACCTCGGAGTTTCGACCGTCCCTCAAATCACCCAGCCAAGAAAGTGCATCTGGTTGCACAAAGAGGATGTTCTGTGCGAAGAAATGGGTCCATGGTGTGTGTGTGTATGTGTGTGTCCGTCCGTCCATCGGAGGTGGCATCTGAGATATTTTAGATCGTAACGAGAGGAAATTGCAAGTGTTGCCACTAAACAGGAACGACAGTGTTCACCCTGTCCCGTCGATAGATCGGTTATTAGAGATGGACCTCATGCTCGGATTACGGAATGCTGGGTAAGAAAGTTGGCCGCCCCTTTTCCAAGGGAACCATCCCATCATTTGCCTGGCTTAGAATACATTACAAACTTAAACCTATTCCTTCTAGTATATTTACGCCAAGGCACAACGGATGCCTTCTGCGGATTCAAATCTAAAGCTCCCATTTTCTTATTACATGCTATACGTCCTTTCTCCAATGCACCGTGGTCTTCAAAAATCTTCTTGTTAGCTTTATCATCAAGAGCTAGCCTTTCAATCCTAACATTAACCCTATACACATATGTTACAATTTTATTAATAACTACAGAACCATATTTGTTACCAAAAAGTTTAAATTCATCAGTGATATCATAACGCTGCAACGTTCCAAAATTCTTGGCTTTCTCATCATGCTTCTCAATAGCTGCCATTTTACCATACTCAAAGCGTACCAGGGATTTGAAGCGTCATGCTCCTGAATGCGGGTACAGGGTGATAGCCACTACACCACCTTGTTCTTTGATTTCACGAAAGGACTTATCGAGGAACTTGGCTTGAACGGAGTCCTCACTGCACTTATGGTCTTATCTAGTGATATGAAACGTTTACCTTTCTCGCTCTTTATGGAATAACCACCAAGCACATTCCTTTGGACGAAAATGCACTTTGATCTTGGATTGACCACATTCTTATCTCCGAACCAATAACTTTCTACAGGCGTGGAATTCAGAAACTACCTGAGTGTTGTATGACTATTATAGTTAACGTGAGATAACATATTGTTGATGATTAATTTTCGCTTATGTTTTTCTGTCATACTTGTGGGACATGGGATACCGGCAGTGTGACAGCAGAATAGTGAAACAACAGAGATACGATTTCTACACTATTTAGTGGTAAACACTATGTACGTAACTTGTGCAATCATTGTGAAAGTACAGAACATGTTGCTCCCACTGCCACTCGGGGCAGCGATCCTATTTTTCCTCTGGTCGGAAATGTTAAGCCGCCACTCACTTAACCGGGCGCTCCTGTATATATAGATCGCCAACCACAGATAACACCGTCTTGTACCGTTCCATTGTAATTTTCCAATTGCGGGCCCGTACCTGTTCCTTCATTATTGCTTCAGCTAACACAGTTATAAGTTGTGTCATCAAATGTCCAAGTGAGCAGCTGTAATACAAAACAAACAGGAGCTAGGTCAGGAAAACTTACGATCTGTGTCCTAGATTCCGAGTTAGCAGCAAAATGCCACAACGAACCAGTTTTCCACGAGATAATTGCTAATCGAATAAGCGTTTGGCTGGGATGTGATACAACTGCGCTGTTTAGTGTTCAGAGTGGGTGATTACTCTGGGGTAACACTTGTACACAACAACAGATTGATACAATGAACGGTTACTTTATTATTGTTTAATTAAACAATGATTTAGCTCATGTAATATAAGTTTACTTTATTGTTGTTTAATTATACTAAAATTAAACAGTGATTTAGCTCGTACACGTTTACCTTGGTAACATAACGCCAGCTGTTATTTACAAGTGTAAAAAGTACGCCGCGCGCCCGCTCGAGTTATGAAAATTGGAGCGCCCGCTCGGGGGTAAATAAACCAAGAAGCAGCGCTACAAAATATGCACTGTTCTAATACAAACGGGCTACAACCTATCACGACACGTATAAAACAAAAACAAATAATATCTGTAATACGAGCCAATAGTGGCCACTTGTTGCTTCATTAAACCCATAGTTAATCTCCGATAGGGAAGGAATTGCTCAACTGTATGTTCAGTGTATCGACAGCCCAGCATGGTTGGTAAACAAATCATTGACATGGTCTATTGTTTCTTTATCTGAATGTAAATTCGTGTTGGAACTAAGACCCTTTGGTTAAGAACTGTTGCTGTAAGTCTTAATACTGACAGAAGCTTTAGGGTTGGATAAATAAAATCCTTGGGTAACAAATGATATACTGAATTGGACAGAGCACTAAACCGCTAAAGTCTATACAAGGAATATGGAGTAGACGACATTCTCTCAAAATTATTGCTATTCTCGGGACAAAATACCATGACAAAACTATTCTAACTTGTATGCAAGATATATAACATAGGCGAAATGCCCTCAGACTTCAGGAAGAACGTAAGGTTGCAGATGCAGTTGCCTGACAGATGAGAATATTACTGAACTGTTGGTGTAATAAGTAGCAAAACGGTTTGCAAATTTCTGACACGAATTATTTACAGAAGTATCGAAAAACTAGTAGAAGCCGAGCTCAGAAAAGATAGGTTTGTAGCATAGCCTTCAGCTACATTTGCTATGACCTAGCAAGGCGCCGTATTCAATTGATATTGAGGTTCTATTAATGTATCATCAAGAGTGATGTTCTGCAAATGTGGATTAAAGTTAAGTATTCCAGAAGCTACGTACTTTTCTTTATAGCATTCATTACGTAACCGTATTTCAGACCTCACGCCAGCCTGCGTGAGTTTAAGCGCGTGCCTTTCGGCTTCCTCTCATTGTGTCTAGGCTGTCTTGCCTAGACACAACATATTTGGCGACGAGGATGGGATTTAGCGTTCGTATTGCCCTAATTTACTTGTGTCATGGCTTCGCCACAATCTCCAGATGTACTGTCCGAATTTTATCGCTTGCAGAATCAGCAGACGCAGGCCTTATTGGATGCCCTTGGACAGCTCGTCCAGGGTCAACGTGCAATGCAAAACGATGCGGCAGCCGCCGCTCCACCGCTACCGCAGCCACAACACGCAGTTGCACCACCTTTTCGTCAATTCGATGCGGCGATGGAAAGCTGGACGGAGTGGTCACGCCTATTTGGATTCCATCTCACCGCCTACAGAATTCAAGGTAATGAGCGGCAGCCTCACTTATTATCATGTGTCGGCGTCCAGACGTACCGAATGATAGTGAAATTGTTTCCCCGACGCGACGTAGCAACTCTGTCCTACGAAGAAATTTTGTCTGCATTAGATGCATATTTCAAGGAATCAGTCAATGTAGTTGCAAAAAGGTATACGTTCTTTCGTACAAAACGTACGGCCGGTCAAACTAATCGGCAGTGGGTTGCAACTTTCCAAGGCCTTACTAGGGATTGTGCTTTTGAGTGTGAATGTGGACTCCCTTATTCAGATACAATGGTACGTGATGCAATTGCACAGAACGTTTCTGATGTTCGTATATGGGAGCAAATTTTGAAACTAGTCAATCCCTCCCTTTAACAAGTGATAGACATATTGGATAGGCAAGACACACTTGACTTTGCTCAGGAATCATTTGCAACTTCGCCAGCTGTGTGTCACATTAACCGGCCCGCCGGGAGAGCTGCACGGAACTGTAAACAGCCCTCGCGCCCGTCCGTGCAGCTGCCGCCACGATCTCAACCACGTGTCCCGCGGTAGCAAACAAATGCAGTGAAATCATGCACGCGGTGTGCTACTAGACATTCGCGTGAAAATTGCCCGTCACGCCAGCTATTTGCTTTTTCTGTAATAAAAAAGGACATGTTCATAGTGTTTGCCAGAAAAAGCTCAGATCGGACACTCACGACGATTCCAGGCCCTTTGCTTCGCGCCGGAATCGAACCAAGAATGCTCAGGCTCGTGAACCTTCGCCCATGGACATTCATGTAGTTAATTCCACTCCGCCCAGTGCCACTCTCTCTAAAAGTGACTGTGTGCGTCCCACAAAAAGTGTGCGTCGACGTCGCCGGAAATCACGTCAATTAGCAAGTGATTCTGTACCAGTGTCTGTTCAAATTGCACAAGACAGTCGCTCTTGTCGTCAGCAGGACAATAAACTTTTTGTAGATTTGGACATTCATGGCAACGTAATCCCATTCCAGCTCGATACCGGAGCTGCAGTTTCATTGATCAATAAAGACACGTACAAACAACTGGGCACACCTCCGTTGCGTGCCGCAAATGTTAAGTTCAATAGTTATTCAGGTCAGAATATCCTTGTGTTAGGACAGTGCAGCCTTCTTGCAACATACAAGGGACAAACAAAACTTGTGTCATTTTACGTACTTCGTTCTTCTTCTGCAGTAAACTTGTTTGGTTTAGATTTATTTCAGTTGTTTAACTTGTCTATAGTAAATCAGGTCCTATCAGTGAACCAGACTGTGCCTTCAGCCAGTGTTTCTAGTCTATGTGAAGAATTTGCAGACATTTTTGCACCGGGCCTTGGTTGCGCTAAGAACTATAAAGCACATTTGGAACTGAAAGTAAACGCGCAACCACAATTTATCAGAGCGCGCAATGTTCCCCACGCATTGCGTGATGAGGTAGCAAGAACATTACACGATTTGGACTCACAAGGTGTGATTGAATGTGCGCCATGCCTCTTCCATTTCAGCTCCGCTTCATCGCTTACGCCGTACAGGTGTTCCATTCCTCTGGACGACGGAATGCGAATGCGTCTTTCGTCAGTTGAAATCGGCGTTGCTTTCTAGTACTTGCCTTACGCCATTCGATCCCAAGAAACCTCTTTTGTTGATGGTAGATGCATCGGTTTTCGGGATCGGTGCTGTGCTTGGCACAAAGATGGCTCGCATGATCACCCTATTGCCTTTGCGTCCAAATTGCTCTCGTCTGCGCAAAGAAATTATTCACAGATCGAGAAAGAAGCTTTGGCTCTCGTATTTGGTGTTACAATGTTTCATGATTTCTTGTATGGTCGTCACTTTACCATCATCGCAGACCACAAACCTTTGACATCGCTTTTTCATCCGAACAAGCCTGTACCTCCACGTACAGCGCAGAAATTCATTCGCTTGTCTATTTTCCTCTCGCAGTACCGCTACTATATCTTGTATCGGTCCACTGCTAAGCACGGAAACGTCGATGCGTTGTCCCGTTTGCCTGTTGCTGAGGATAGAGCATTCGATTCTTCCGAACTTGCTTGCATGTTCATTGATGTGGAAACCGATGCCGTGGTCGAATCGTTTCCGATTGATTTTCGTCGTGTAGCTACAGCCACAGCTGCTGACCCTGTCCTTGCTACCGTTCTGCGTTTTGTTGCTACGCAATGGCCCTTGTCGAAATCACGGATCGAGGATCCGTTGGTTCGCCGATTTTTTGCTCACAAGGAGAGACTTTTTGTTCGACGTGGTGTTTTGTTGTTGCGTTCTGATAATGATCAGTCCAGGGTCGTGGTCCCACGTTCGTTACAGTCCTCTGTCTTACGGCTCCTCCACCAGGGACATTGGGGTATAGTGCGAACGAAACAACTTGCTCGTCAGCACTGTACTTGTTTCGGAATCGATGCTGCGATTACGAATATGTGCTCTTCTTGCATGGCGTGTGCCGAACAACACTCCGCACTGCCGCAGAAATTCTTTGCATGGCCAAAAGCAACTTCCCCTTGGCAACGCTTACACATCGATTTTGCTGGTCCATTCTGGAATGCTCGATGGTTGGTTCTGGTCGATTCATTCAGTAATTTTCCTTTTGTTGTCCGGATGTCTTCCACGACGTCATCTGCCACCATCCAAGCGTTATCCGCTATCTTTTGCATTGAAGGTCTTCCACAGACTATTGTTTCCGACAATGGCCCACAATTCATGTCCGCAGACTTTCAGTCATTCTGCAAGGCCAATGGTATTCAACATCTGACATCCGCGCCGTTTTCGCCTCAGTCAAACGGTGCCGCTGAACGATTGGTCTGGACTTTCAAGTCCCAGATGTTGAAGTTGAAAGAGTCGCATTCTCGGGAGGACGCGTTGTTGCTCTTTTTGTCCTCGTATCGCTCTCAGCCCCGAGATGGTCGCTCGCCGGCTGAGTTGCTCCACGGTCGTCCTCATCGGACCTTGATGTCTTTGTTGCATCCGCCGCATCAGGTTCCTGCGCAGCGGCAGCCACCTGCTTTTGCTCCAGGCGACGTTGTATTCTATCGCAACTATCGAGGTTCACGGCGTTGGTTCGCAGGGCGCATTCTTCGCTGCCTCGGCCGCGCGATGTATTTGGTTTTGGGGGCCTCTGGTGAGGTGCGTCGGCATCTCAATCAGCTGCGCCTCTGTCGTCGCACGGGTTCTGCCGCTCCCCGTCTGCTTTCAGCGACGGAGCCGTCCGGTCAGCGCCCTGGGGACCCATCTACTGGCTCGCCTCATCCCCAGGTGTTACCGACGCTGCCTTCCATTTTGCCCTGTGGCGACGCACCGCCGCCGCCGCCGCCGCCTGTTCTCCCGCCGGCGACGCCCGCAGTGGACGCTTCGCTGCAGCCGCCAAGCGCCTCCCTGGGTCGCGCGCCGCCGATTGCTTCCTGTGACCAGCTGTCCTCCGACATGGAACTCTTGCCCGCTCCGGACCAGATGTCGTCTTCGCCCGTCGGGTACCCCGACGCGATGGAGGTCGACCCTTCGGCCCCTCCTGTCTCTCTACGGGCGCATGCACCGCATGTTGACGTGCACCCTGGACTAGATTTTCAGGCGATTCCTAGCTCCCCTCGGACCGAATGGCCGGGTGCGGGTGGCACAGCCTCGCCTGTTGTTAGGCTCCCCACCTCGTCGCATACATCAACATGGGGTCCTCCCCACGGCGGGCGGAAGCCTTATAACACAACCGTACGCCGATTTGCGGGGGAGGAATGTGGTATTACCGCCAGACACCACACTTGCTAGGTGGTAGCCTTTAAATCGGCCGCGGTCCATTAGTATACGCCGGACCCGCGTGTCGCCACTGTCAGTGATCGCAGACCGAGCGCCACCACACGGCAGGTCTAGAGAGACGTACTAGCACTCGCCCCAGTTGTACAGCCGACGTTCATAGCAACAGTTCACTGACACATACGCTCTCATTTGCCGAGACGATAGTTAGCATAGCCTTCAGCTACATTTGCTACGACCCAGCAAGGCGCCGTATTCAATTGATATTGAGATTCTATTAATGTATCATCAAGAGCGATGTTCTGCAAATGTGGATTAAAGTTAAGTATTCCAGAAGCTACGTACTTTTCTTTATAGCATTCATTACGTATCCTGTTTCAGACCTCACGCCAACCTGCGTCTGTTTAAGCGCGTGCCTTTCGGCTTCCTGTCATTGTGTCTAGGCTGTCTTGCCTAGACACAACAGTTTGGATTCCGAGGAAATATAGGAATATGTGAGGCGACACTGGCCCTATCTTAGAAACTATGCTGAAGAATGGCAAACTTACGTTTCTAGCATTCTTAGATTTTGAGAGAACATTTGACAATGTTGACCAGAAGAAGCCGGCCGGTGTGGCCGTGCGGTTCTAGGCGCTTCAGTCTGGCACCGCGTGACCGCTACGGTCGCAGGTTCGAATCCTGCCTCGGACATGGATGTGTGTGATGTCCTTAGGTTGGTTAGGTTTAAGTAGTTCTAAGTTCTAGGGGACTGATGACCACAGATGTTAAGTCCCATAGTGCTCAGAGTCATTTTTTTTTTGTTGACCAGAAGACACAATGAAATCCTGAAGGTAGAAGGGATAAATGGAGGAGTGTAAGGTTTTTAACAACTTCTATGAAAAATAGACGGTAGCTGAGGAACATGAAGTGCAACAATAGTTGAGAAGGGAGGGATAGAGAATGTTGTAGTCTGTTCCGGCGTTATTCAAATGGTTCAAATGGCTCTGAGCACTATGCGACTTAACTACTGAGGTCATCAGTCGCCTAGAGATTAGAACTAATTAAACCTAAGTAACCTAAGGACATCACACACATCCATGCCCGAGGCAGGATTCGAACCTGGGACCGTAGCGGTCGCTCAGCTCCAGACTGCAGCGCCTAGAACAGCACGGCCACTCCGGCCGGCTCCGACGTTATTCAATCTGTGCATTGAGCAACCAGTAGAACATACCAAGGAGAAGTTATGAAAGAAAATTAAAAGTTCAGAGAAAAGAAATAAAAGCAATGAAGTTTGCGGTTGGCAATGATAATGTAATGTAGTCGAATTGTGAAGAAAATAAATTTGTGTTCCAACGTTACTAAAAGTCGGAATCATTTAGATAGGACATGTCCTGAGGCATCAGGAAGCCGTCGATTTGGTAATGGCGGCAGACGTGTGTGTGTGTGTGTGTGTGTGTGTGTGTGTGTGTGTGTGTGTGTGTGTGTGTGTGTGTAGGGGATGTGCGTAAGTACGAAGCTTCGAATAAAGTAAACAGGTTCAAGTGGATGCGGGTTGTAGTAGTTATGTAGAGATAAGCAGAATACATATGTTAGATTAGCTGAGAGAACTGCTTGAAATTGATCTTCGGATTGAAGAACAGTAGGAAGAACATATGCATAATTCTCTAATGAAGACTTTTTTTCCTCATATATCCTGAATAATTTGATGCAGTTCGTCATGACTTCCTCTCCTGTGTCAATCACATTACAGGCGCTAAACGTTTTCAGTTATATGATTCATGTATTCTAATATCTGGTCTAGTGGTTCTAGGCGCGCAGTCCGGAACCGCGGGACTGCTACGGTCGCAGGTTCGAATCCTGCCTCGGGCATGGATGTTTGTGATGTCCTTAGGTTAGTTAGGTTTAAGTAGTTCTAAGTTCTAGGGGACTGATGACCACAGATGTTAAGTCCCATAGTGCTCAGAGCCATTTGAACCATATTCTAATATCTGTCTTCATCTACAAATTATGCCCTCTAAGGCTCTCTTTAGTACAATATATGTTTTTTCCTGTTATCTTAACAGTCTAATGAGTACAGAATATGGATTTAGAGTAAATCGAAGAAAGACGAAGGTAATGAAAAGTAACAGGAATGAGATCACCAAGAAACTTAACATCAGGATTGATTTTCACGAAGTAGATGAAGTTAAGGAATTCTACTACTTGGGCAGGAAAATAACCAATGATAGACAGAGCATGGAGGACATCAGAAGCAGATTAGCACTGGCAAAAAGGGCATTCGTGGGCAAGAGATATCTACTGGTAACAAACATAGGCCTTAATTTGAGGAAGAAATTTCTGTGAATGTGCGTTTGGAGCACGGAATTGTAGGGCAGTGAAACATGGACAGTATTAAAACCGGAAGAAAAGAGGATCAAAGCATTTGTGATGTGGTGCTGTATCAAATTGTAAGACACACAACATGTGCAGTGACCACCATGTCACTTGTGTGCCAGAAGATAAACTTTGTTATGCAAATTATCTATAGAATTAACACAACTGTAGTAACCAACGAATTTCCGTAGAAGGCGAGAAGGTGCTAAAGAACAGCTTTGCGGACGCCTGCAACCATTTCTGATTGTCAGCCGATACAAAATTGTCTCGGCGACTCTCACCAGGCAGAAAACACTTCTCACACAACGGTTTGGAACTCGTACTGCATGTCGGCAGCAATGAAATGAAATTAAAATTAGCGTCACGGAGTGAGTCATATTCAGCCACAAGTAGAGTACAACTGAACGTAGCAGTCTATTGTAATAATTACACTTTGATAATTCTCGAATGAAATATCTGATAGCCTATAAGCTTCGTTAGTATGAAATAGTCAGGACCTAATTGAAGAGCAAACATCGCCAATTGCAAAGCGCTGCGTAGCAATTCCAACCCACTTAAGGTGTGACATTGGGTTGTCAAATTTATAATTTGATTTGAGTAAGGTTGTTCTACATAGACTTTATACCCAATCTCATATTTAACACTGCGAAATATCTGTGTTATCCATCACTATGCCAATGGCAACATAGTACCGGCTCGCTAGCTAAGTGACAACGTAGTCGCTCTGTGAAAGCGAAGATGCGTTAGTTCTAGGTTCTAAACTCGCTGGAGACATAGACAACTTGTCTACTTTTTACTTGTCCTCTTACAGGGATGGCAGCTTCCAGATCGAAAACCAGCAAGGAAATCATAACTTCTACATTTTAAGTCTTGATGTAATCTCGGTTTACTATCCCCTAGCATTAAAGGTGAAAAATTTAACAAATTGTGGTTTTGCACTCATCTTAAACTTTCATTTTTCTCCTTATACCCTCATATTTTTTTAGTTTTTGTGAACACACAGTTCGACTGATTACGTGAGGCATCGAAATGTTGTTTTTTAGATCCGTTCTAACGGTCAGTCTTAAATATATTTGTGGTAATATCAGAATGTTTCTTGGGTATGACACAAGACTTCACCCAGACACAGATCACGTCAGGGTTAAAGTGCGTAATATCTTGCTAATGGGTGATGTTCCGAGCAGACCCGTTTTAAAGATACTATTTGTTATTTGTTTTATTAAGTTAGACTTTCCCTGTAAGAGTATTGTGATAAGTTGTAATTCGTTTGTATTAGATCAGTGCTTATTTTTATAACGCTTCTGATTAGTTTACTAAATATAACAGAACAATATAAAAGAGAAATTAATCATTAACGATTTATTCCCTGCATTAACTAAAACAGTCATTTGATGCTCAGGCAATTTTTTATTCTATGCCTGTAGAAAGCTACTGGTTCGGAGATAAGGTTGTCGTCAATCCAAGTTTAAAGCGCATTTTCGTCAACAAAGATATGTTCTCGGAGGTTTTCTTATAAAAAGTGAGAAAAGTTAACGTTTTTGGGCGCTAAGGAGAATAATTACTGTAGGGATTCCTTTCCAGACAAACTCCTGGATAGATTCTTTTTTAAAATAAGCAGCTTTTAGTAGCGTGTTTTCGTAAGTAACAACACTAGTTAGAGTTTCCATGGTCGCTTTTCTTATCCTACGACCACAAGACGCCTCATTTCTTTTTTTCTTTTCCTTTTTGCAACAGATGCCACCCGCGTTGGATGTGCTCCAGGTACGCAGTTCTTAACACAAACAAATAGTTTAATAATTTGTGCCACCAGCTGCACAACGCTACATTTTGGGATCTTACACTGGCTTTGGCTTCAGATATTTTTTCAGTGCCAACCATTATTTTAATTTTATGAAATTAACACGACGTGGTTTATTTACCTGTCCGAGCATACTGTTTCAGGTTTTCCGTTATTTCCTTAAAGCGACAGGCAAATGCTGAAATAATTTCTCTGAAAAGACACAGTCGATTTCCTTCCCCATCAAACTTTTTATTCACCTCTAATGATCTTGCAGTCGAGATGACGTTTAATCTTAAGCTTCCTTTCTTTCTATTTTCCCCAACATTGCCCACTGACTGCAAGTGTTTCACAAAGGTTAAATGGTCACAGTTCATCACAATGGCCAGTAATCCGTAAAAACCTCATTCATCAAAGCACCTTCGTCTTCTTGAATGTAGCTAAGATCTGGATCGAAAAGATCTGGATTGAAACGAGAAAACTATTTTCTGATGTAATTTACTTCATGTACTTATACCATACATGGCGCAAATGTTTCCAGCTTCTTACGCTGCCTACAACCTACTGTTAAATCTACAGAAAACAAAGTATCACATATGTTAGACTTCTAATGTTCCACGGTTCGTTTACTAGCTTTTTAATAACCTTAAAATGTGCAACATTCACTAAGTCACCCTAAGAACAACTAAGAACCTAAAATAAAAAATGATAATTGATAAAGACACTGATGAGGCAAAACATTGTGACGACCTACTTAATAGCTTGTTTGTCCGTCTTTGGAACGAAATACATCACTGAATCTGTGTATCAGGAATCCGACAGTTGTTGATAGGTTTGTGGAGGTATGTGGCATTACATGTCTACGTGCAGCTCATGTAATGCGAGTAAACAACGGGCCGCTGATTTGCGTACACGGTTATAGCGCCAGATAGCGACCCAGATTTGCTCCATAGGATTTATACCAGACGAATTTTGTCACAGAGACATCAAGGTGAGGTCACTGTAATGCCCCTCAAATCAGTGTAGCATGGTTCTGCCGCCGAGACACGGACAATTATACTGCTGAAAAATAACATCGCCGTCGTGCAGACTTCAAGCATGACGGAATTCAGATGGTTGGCAGCTGTCAGCGTGTCTTCGATTTCGATTACTACCATAGATTCCACGCAAGCGCAGGAAAACGTCTCCCACAGCATAATACTGCTCCTACCAGTCGGGGTCCGTGGCGCCCGGCACATTTCGAGCCGCCGTTCTCCTCAATGATGTCGTTTGGGGAGACAACACTCGACCTCGTATAGCAAAAATTCACCCAAAGAGAATACACGTCTTCATTGATCGACGTTCCAATCTCGATGGTCCCGTGCCCACTGCAATCGTAATTGACGATATCGTTGGGTCAACGTGTGAAGACGTAGCGGTGGTATTCTGCAAAGCTCCATGTTCAACAAAATACGGTGAACGGCGGGCTCCGAAAAACTTGTGCGTGAACCAGCGTTGTGCTGTGTTGGCACGGATGCCGCGAATCACCATCTATCGTACGGTACAGAGCAGACACGTTCTGCGGCGAATCGTGGACGTCCAACCATTTAGTGCCTATTGATACTTTCACTGCCCTATCTCTTTCGGAGATGCTAACGACAGTAGCATCTGAACATTCGACCAACTTCATGGTTTTCGTGATAATACTTCAAAGATTCTGCCTAATAATAATCTTCCCTTTGTTAAAATAGCTTATCTCAATGGATGGAAAGCCACCAGACGGCATCCAACGTCGCGGTGTCAATGGTCATAATGTTTTGGCTTATCAGTGTATTTCGTACTATTTAGGTACCTGTGTGACAACGTGACAGACGAAATCTCCACTAACTTATGCGACAAACTACATCGTTCAGGTAAATTTTGCTCTGGTGAATAACATACATCAAAATCGTGCGTAACAGTTACACGAGATGAAACGCTACTTTAAAAAAATTAAAAACACAATGTGCTCCATATCCGGCGTTTGCATTTAGATTGCAAAAGATTTATGAATAGACGACGAATATATACACCACCAGAGGAGCTCATGTGGATAGCAGCTCTTCGTGCAGAAAAGTCTGCTTCCTGCCGTGTTGTCTGTTCGTATAGGCAGCCGTTAAGTGATTTTATTTCAGTGATTACAAAATCAAGTCCAAAGGACGTAATGGATAGCCAAGGTGTATATATAGTGAATATCTGAATACCGATGTGAACGAACAAGCAAATAAGTTTTGAGCAGGCTGTAATGAACTTCCAGCGAATCAGAATTCTCGTCCAGTAGGGAGTATAGGTTGTTATGACAAAATCAAAAACCAAACCTCTGTGTATTTAAGTGGTCTGTCGGAATGTTTCTAGCTTAGTATACCCTACTTTATTCTGGGTGTTGGGACCATGTCCACAGCTTAGAAAATTCCTCCAAGAACTTGTTCGCCAAATTAACTTATCATTTTTTCGACGTTTAGAGTTTACTTTAAACGTAACTATTTCTTAAATTCACATTTCTGATATTCCAAATTCTGTATCTGTGGGATACTACTCTATATTCACAACGAATTATTTGGAAAAGTTTTGCTTTAGGAACGTACAATTATTTGTATACGTTTCATCCATTAATGATTCAGCACATTTGTCATCAGTGCTTGTCGTTAGTCCCTGAAAGCTCGGCAGTATTACAGTATCTGTAATTTTCATAACATTAGAGCTATAAGCTAGTTTGGTAAACTGGTTAGAATTTGTAAGTACCAACGTGTACGCAGTTTGAAATTAGGTGTCAGTAGCAAATAGAAGCAGTAAGACAGATGAACGGCAGTAAATGCAATGATATAGGAGCTGAAATAGAAACATATATAACGAATGGGAAACAGCGTTAAAAATCGTGTGAGGTAAAAACGCAAAATAAATTAACTCTTAGCTTTATAACAGACTAGCAATATGTACAGCATAAAAATAAATTTTTTAAAGTTGTGATAGGTAAAGAAGCAGACCTCCGATCATCACACGAATAACACAGCACCAGGTTGTGACCACTCGAGCGCCAACTTTAAGACAGGCACGATTTGACACGATAGTCTACATTAAATTTTCCTCTGATATCCTGATTGATAGGCCAAGCATAAATCACCGTATTAAATATTTGTGACAGAAAATGAACTCTTGTGATTAGTGATTTAAATCGGTGGTATGTTCTCAGTCAAAAATTTCTAACACTAATTAAGACTTACAGGATCCAATCATCGCATCTTTAAGACAGACAATTTCACCAAGATTCTAGCTATGAAACTGTCTCAGAGACTAAGATCAAAAACATCCACGGCGAACAGATTCATCCGACAAGGTAACTGAGGAGAGAAGAACCATGACTGAGCAAAAACAGTGATAAGAGCACGGTGAATTGCACAAGCTTCCTAACAACTAGGAAAACCCCAGAACACGAAGTACAAAACACGAAGTTCACCAACACATCAAGGATATCGTCGACCAGATGAGGAGGCACTGCAAGACGGACAACACCACAATTTCTGTGAATGTAAGCTTTCGCAACGTATAGTATTGAATACAAGCTCTCGGGTTTCCAGTCGTGTGGTCAACACTGCCGTCCGGCTGGGAACTCTAGAGCTTTTTATCAACACCACAATTCTTTACCGAGCTATCAAATCGCAGGTAACTCCCCAATCGGCATAAGCAATTCACCTCCAGGAATCAGATGGAAAACTGAAACCTAATAACCAAGATTGCAGTAAGAGACTATTCCAACAAACTCCTAAACTCAGAGGAAATTGTGAAGAACCTACGCTCTTCTCGCAGCACTACACACTAAAAAGGAAATGTAGGTTTATTTCTGAACTCAAACCCAACACAGGAGAAGTGGTAGATGGTATTATCGTGGAGCTGTGGAAATGCTGCAGCAGTGTAATGTGCTATCTAATTTTTTCACTGTATCCTGTAAATATTGTCTGATTATTTTTTCTGTAGATTTTGAAATGTCACCCATGATTGAAGACGAATATGTTTTGTAGTTAATACAAATATTGTTAAACCAATGTAGGTAACCTTTGTAATGTGATGCATATTATCATTATACCGGGTCAGTGCCAATATGAAAGGTTAGATAAATATTTTGTTGCGTGTCAAGGAGTAAAGTGAAATACTAGCACTAATTCTTTACGTAGTTGTGTGACGTCAGAGGGAATGCACACCACGCTAGTGTTAGACGTGTGGTTGTGTGGATGTGCTTGTTCTGTGCGGAGTGAAAAGTAAGGTCCATGAGAGACCAAATTACAGTACGAAGTGCGAGGCATAACGATTGCGACAAGTGTGGACAGATATGCTGGGAGGTGATAATTGAACTGTGTTCCAAATGCTGCAGTGCGGGTTGTATACATTGCAGGACGCTGAAAAATTGTAGTTTTCATTAACTAGTGCGCTCGCGGAATATGCTGAAAAAATAACAGGTGAAAAAATAAAAGTTTCACTTTCAGTCAACAGGTAAAAATATGGCGGTGTAAGAAGTCAGAATGTGGAACGTTTCCTGTTTTGATATCAGTATGTTGTTTGTCACTTGGTGACATGTGCTCATGTCTTTTGTGAAGTGACTCTGTGTAAAGTGGTAAGAGGGTTGAAGTTTTCCATATGATACGCAATGGCTGTTGAGCAGAATGGCTACTGACAAGTCGTTTTATCAGAATGGCAGAAACAGCTACGAAGAGGCTGCTTGTCAATCAATGGGCTAAAGAATACGATTAAGAAATTTGAAGAAGTGTGTGAAGTAAGAGGTGCAGCAGGCAGAGGGAAGTGGCCCATTCCCATGGAAGTTGTTGATGTGGTTGCTGTAACTATAGCCGACTCTGCAGCACACGCTTGAAATTCAGCAATCAGTGCTCGAGCTGTACCGTGGGAATTGTCTCTCCCATTGTCAACAGTTCAAAAGATTTGGCAGTGCATTTTACTCAGTTATCTACAAGATTCAGAATGTCCACAAAGTGAAGCTCCTAGATGGGCTACACGGCTTAGCATTGACTTCCGTTTTTTTTGGCACACTTGAAAATGGATGACATTTGGTCATGGAATATTATTTGGACGGATGAGGAATATTTAACCCTGTACGGTGCCGTGAATGCACAGAACTGTCTCCTGTTGAGTTCTACTCCACCACATATTGTGCAGGGACAATCACAGCACTCATCTTATGCGACTGTGTGGTGTGGATTTGCCCGCTCCTTCATTGTTGGTGCATTTGTCTTCGAGGAGGTGACACCACACGAGCATGTTAGGTGTACAGTGACATCTGTGCGCCATAAGGACCTCTTTGTGCAACACGTGATTCCGAATTTGTAAAAACACAACTGTGTCCACACCACTATTTTCATGCAATATGTGGCGAAACCACACGTCGCTTGCCAGGCAAAGAGTTGCCTCAAGAAATATTCAGTAACGACCGCATCATCTCTGGTCAATTTTAAGATGTGTAAAGTTCCAGATACCCTGGCCTAAATCCATGTGCCTTCTGGTTGTGGTGATATATGAAAATTCGCGTCTATCAGATAAGAAAAGTCGTGTCTATCAGATTATATTCGGACTCTTCCTGATCTGAAGAATAGCGTAAGACGACATATCGCTCTGATCACACCAGACATCCTGCGAGCAACTGTCAAATCATGCCGTGTTACGGATGCAGCAAGTTGCTGAGTAGGTAGACCATACTGAACACATGTTGTAACTTATGACCATATCCTAATAAACGTGTCGGAACCACCATTATCATGTGTCTGATCGCTCCTCCCCTTTCCCTGCTCCCACAACACATTCAAACCGCTTAGAGCGCCATCTGTTCACGTAGAGGTAGAAAGTGGAACTATTATTTTTTTCAGCATAGTCCACGTGCTTACCCATTAATGAACATACCTACGATGTTTCGACGTCCTGCGATGTGTACAGCCTGCAGTGCACCACTCGGAACACCATCAATTTAATTGTAAGCACCTGGCATAATGCTCCAGGACCATCAAGATCCTGCCCCATAACTGGCAATCGCTAATGTTAGGGCGTCCATAATAAATGGAGTAAAAATAACATTGTCACAGACATCGAAGCCAAAGTGTCGACGCCTCTGACAGACTGTAAGACTTAATTTTCGTTCAAATCAGAAATATTGTGAAAAAAACCCAGTGACACTGAGTGAAATTTTAAGTAATAATAGTTACTTGTTAAAATTCTAACTTCCTCATCTCATCTTTCACCTATGTCTTTGTGTCCTTGACTAGAAATGGCTCTAAGCACTATGGAACTTAACAGTTGAGGTCATCAGTCCCCTAGAGTTATAAATTACTTAAACCTAACTAAGGACATCACTCACATCTATGCCCGAGGCAGGATTCGAACCTGCTACCGTAGCAGCAGCGCGGTTTCGGACTGAAGCTCCTAGTACCACTCGGCCACAGCGGCCGGCCCCTTGACTAGAGTCCTGCATATTTCCTACTACAGAAAATCTGAGCACCATTGATTCGCAAAAGAGAATCTTGTACGCTTTCAGCCGGCCGAAGTGGCCGTGCGGTTAAAGGCGCTGCAGTCTGGAAACGCAAGACCGCTACGGTCGCAGGTTCGAATCCTGCCTCGGGCATGGATGTTTGTGATGTCCTTAGGTTAGTTAGGTTTAACTAGTTCTAAGTTCTAGGGGACTAATGACCTCAGCAGTTGAGTCCCATAGTGCTCAGAGCCATTTGAACTATTTTTTGTACGCTTTCCCCCACTAATCGGTTATTCACTTCGGAAACGAGTGCCTTAAAATTTTCTGATACGGTTAGGCTCACGCGATCGTGGTCGATATATTAGCATAGCTGATTAGTCAGGGGTGGATGCGGGGGGGGGGGGGGGGGGGGTAGTACGTTACGATATGTAGGTAAGGAGTCAATAAGGAGAGTTTATGACATCCTAGTGATCTCGGAGACAGAAAGACTTCCACATGATTGGACCTCTGTAATCATCTACCCGCTATACAAGAAGGCAGACGGATCAGGCATTAACAACTATATATAAGATATTTCCCAAAGCGTTGCTCACAAAAGTGGAGAGTATCAAGCCAGATTCAGGAGATCAGGATTATGGCATGTACAGAACAGATGCTGCACCTCAAAACAAACACTCATGAGCCTCACCTTGTCGGCTTCCAAAAGGCCTACGAAACGGTAGACATATATTCCCGCTTCCAGACATTAACCGAAATAGGCCTAGGCAACAATTCACTGAATCGTGTGGAAGTGACGCGTACTTATACGACATCCATAGCAAAATTCAGAGGAGAGTTGTCAAAGAACTTCAAGATAAGAACTGAAGACAATAAGTGGTCAACTCAAAATATCAACTGCACGATGAAAAAAAATTATTCGTGGATGGTCGAAGACATTTATGGATGACTCTGGATTGATAATTGGTTACAAAAAGAACAAGTTAGTAGTCAACTGTATAGTCTTCGCACATTGCCACACACTTTTAGCATAGTGTAGGAGAAGTTACTTAGCAAGTCTCCTATTTCACACATATAAAAGCTAAGGTTGGATTTAAGCTCACCATCAACAAGACTATATCACAAATATCAGAGGTACAGGCAACATGATTCCATAGGGTGATACAGTAACACATAAAACTCTTTCAGATATCTAGAAGAGTGGATAAGCCCGAAAATCAATGGCGACTTGACCCTGAACAACATATGTACCAAACTGGAGAGAGTCTATCATCTCTGTAAGCACTCCGCCTTCAGGCCACAAGTGACCCATCGGGACCATCCGACCGCCGTGTCATCCTCAGCTGAGGATGCGGAGAGGAGGGGCGTGTGGTCAGCACACCGCTCTCCCACTCGTTTTGATGGTTTTCTTTGACCGGAGCCGCTACTATTCGGTCGTGTAGCTCCCCATTGACATCACACCCCGAAAAATGGCAACAGCACATGGCGGCCCGGATGGTCACCCATCCAAGTGCCGGCCACGCCCAACAGCGCTTAACTTCGGTGATCTGACGGGAACCGGCGTATCCACTGTGGTAAGGCTGTTGCCCTATCATCTCTGTAAGAACATTCGCAATTCTAAATCTCTTTCTCTCAAGATAAAACTCCGACTCTACAACACCGCGTGGTGAGACCTTCGGAACTGTAGGTTCCGAAATGCCTATACATGATAAGGGACAAAGTGTCGCTATCTTTTCAAAAAATCATAACTAGGAAACTATTAGGGATAGAGAATCGTGGTTTGTTGTAAAACGTTTAGTTTCTCTGAGAAATTTTTACGTTTTTGATTTGTCGCAGCTCTGTCTTGGAGCGTATCAAAATGGTGACAGACTAGGAGAAGGCGCAATATATCATCTCGTGTGTAGAATCCAAATCTGTGACAGCGGTACAGAGGTATTATCGACGCCACTGTGGAATGGCACAACTGGCAAAAATAAGCACAACGAGTTGGTTAAAAAAACTTAAAGAGGAGGCTATTTTAAAGACCTTCCGTGACGTGGACGGGCCCCCACCCCCTTGTGTCTCAATCACGTGTTCACTGGGTACAAACCGCATTTCAACGCAGCACCCAGAAGTCAACTCGTCATGCATCAAGAGAACTGCAGGAAGCAAGATCAACTGTCCATAAAGTGACACATAAGCGGATAAAACTCCCAGAGCACTAAGTGCAAATGGTCCGAGCACTGCAGCCAAACTATCGTCCCCTGTGGTACGCATTCGCGTGTCCCATTCTGGCCTCCATAGGTGCTGACAGACACACTAAAAAGCACCTGTTCTCAAGACTAAGTAACTTCCCACGTTTCCTGACTTGTGAATCGTCACAAGATTAAGATTTAGCGCTCCGAAAACCCACACAATATACTTGAACACATCCGTGATAGCCGGAAGAGAGAATGATAACGGGAAATGTTTACCTGGACATGATGCTCGAACAGTTCCCGCTACCGCCTATCGAGTAGGTACATCCGTCTATCGTCTTCCAGCATGACAGTGCACATCCACGCTGAACTTTGAACATGTGGTATGGGCTGAATGACACATTTCCTGAAACGTGGTGATTGGAGATGGTGCCATCGCGTGGCCATCGCGTGGCCATCGCGTACCCCCCCCCCCCCCCCCCCCCCCCCCCCCCGGCGCAAAGGCGCAAAGGAAATCCTCCTCTCATATGGCAGACAGGAGTGTTCCCCACCTCGTGGAGGGAGGCAATCCTCATCCCTCTCCTCAAACCAGGAAAGGACCGCACATGTCCCAGTAGTTATCGTAGTATCGCCTTGACAAGCTGTGTCGGAAAGACCCTGGAACGGATGGTTAACTGCCGTCTGGCCGTCTGGACCAGACAGCTCCTTAGCCGCTCCAGTGTGGATTCCGAAAATTTAGGTTCACGGTCGACAACCTGACCCTCCTAGAAGCGGTTATTCAGCAGGCTTTCCTCCGTCAGCATCACTGTATCGGTATCTTCTTTGATATCAGTAAGGGATATGATACTACTTGGAGACTCTGTATTCTTGCACAACTGCATCAATGGGCTCTCGTGGCTGCCTCCCCATTTTCATTCGGTGTTTCCTGTCTCAGCGATTTTTTCGGACCCGCATTGGTAACACACTGTCTGATCGCTTTGAGCAAGAGAAAGGTGTCCCCCAGGGCAGTGTTTTAAGCGTTACCCTCTTTGCCATAGCCATCAACAGTATAACGTCTACAGTGAGGAGTCCAGAACAGTGCTCCATGTTTGTGGACGACTTAGCTGTTTTCTGTTCCTCCTCCAGTGTTGCAACCGTGAGCCGTCAGTTGCAGCTAACAGTGCGGCGGTTAGAAGAGTGGGCTGCAAATACGGGTTTTCGGTTTTCTTCCGATAAGTGTGTTTGTGTTCATTTTAATCGTTCTCGTCGTCTTTTTACGTTGCCTGCCTTGCATATGGGGGATACTGTCCTACATTTTAGAGACACAGTGCGGTTTCTGGGCCTAATTTTTGACTCCAGGTTGTCATGGCTGCCACACCTACGCGACTTGAAAGCCAGAACCCTGAAGGCACTGAATATCCTCAAGTGCCTGAGCCACAGGTCTTGGAGAGCGGACAGGGTGCGTCTCCTTCAGTTTTATCGAGCTGTTGTGCGTTCACGGCTGGACTATAGGTGCACAGTGTATGGGTCATCGAGGCCGTCTTATTTGCAAATCCTTGACGCTGTCCACCATGCTGGGATTCGACTGGCCACGGGTGCTTATCGGACCAGTCCCACACCCAGCCTCTGTGCTGAGGCTGGGGAACCGCCACTTACTATCCGGCGGCAGCTCCTGCTGGTGCGCCAGGCTTGTAAGTTTCTTGCAGCTCCCACCTCGCCTGCTCACCATCTTGTTGCTCATTCACCTCTGGACCGCCTTTTTTCCCACCGTCCCCGGGCTACGTTGCCGTTTGGGATCCGTGTGCAACGTGTGCTAGAGTCCCTCGGTGTGGAGTCTGTACAACCCAAAATCCTGGGTTTTAACCGCCTGCCACCCTGGTTACTGAACAGGTCCGGAGTGATTTTAGATTTATTGCAGTACATGAGAGATTGCACTCCTGCCACCGTTTTTAATGTAGCATTTTCTGCCATTTTATCCGAGTACCACGACTATGTAGCTGTTTTTACGGATGGGTCGAAACAAGGGGATTCCGGATCGTGTCCTCAAGGTCCGACTGCCTCAGACTTTTACTGTCTTTGATGCAGAATTGTTTGCGATCTTGCGAGCACTGGAGCAGATGAGACATTCTTCCTGTCATAAATTTCTTGTCTGTTCCGATTCACTAAGTGCCCTTCACTCTTTGCAACGTTTGTATCCAGCAGATAAAATAGTCCAGACCATCCAGGATGCCCTCCTCCACCTGAAACGTCCCCTTAGAAAAATTGTACAAGACTGTGCTTAATTTTTTTAGCGCAACGCAATCTGACTTTCAAAAATCCCTACAAGAGAATGGCCCTGACTAAATTAACCTATACGTTTCACAAATCACTTACCTCACAAAAATCTTCGTTACGCGAACTACTGCAATACAGCGAGCGCCACTACTGCCAACTAAATTAGAGATTCAAACTACTGAAGGCACTAACTACTGATAGGCATAGTTAGCAAAATGAAAGATTTTGATAGAGAACAAACAATGTATTATCTCAATAGTGTTCGAAAATGATGATATATATATACAGCAGTTCATGACATCCATTCTTACAAATGTACTGTTTCTGATGGATACACGTCCAGATCATCCGCTCTCAAAAATGCGCCATCTCACTTCCCCACATCCACCACTGCTGGCGGCTCACCTCCAACTGCGCAACGCTACGCGCTGTTAACAGCCAACTGCCCAACGCTACAATAGCCAACAACAATGCAAACCAGCCACAGACTGCACGCACCACAGCCAGTGATTTTCATACAGAGCGCTACGTGGCGTTACCAATAAAAAAACCTATACAGCCTACTTACACACCTACAGCGGTTGGGGAAGGTGGTGGCTTTGTGCTGGGTTCCGAGGCATGTTGGCATTGCTGGGAATGAAAGGGCAGATCTCGCAGCCAAGGAGGCGTGTCTCGATCCACAAGTATCTCAGTGTGCTATACCGCTGCACGCACTCACCTCGCTGTTGAGCTCACGAGTCATGCGTCGGTGGGAGGATGAGTGGCTGGAAGTGACAGACAATAAGCTCCATATAGTCAAGCCCACAACGCGTGTGTGGTGTACTTCCTTTCAGCCCCGTCGACGGGACGAGGTTCTCCTCACACGGCTTCGGATAGGCATCCCTATGACGCATGGCTTCCTGCTCCGGCGGGGGGACCCTCCAACGTGTGGTGCTTGTGGCGTCCAGGTCACTGTGCGCCACGTTTTAATGGATTGCGTTTTATTTTCTGACCAGCGGGCCGCGGCTGACTTACCAGTGGACCTGCCATTTCTTTTAGGCAACACTCTTTTAAAATTCTGTGCCATGTCAAATGTTTTTACAAAGATTTTAAGGAGAGGATCTTAATTTGCTCACTGTGTGACAAGCTCGCCCATATTTTATGTAAGTGGCTAGCCAATGACTGTGGTATTCTGGTTGCTACGTTTTCCCTTTCCTTACGTTCTACTTTCTTATGTAGCATTTTCCTTCGTTTCCTGCTTTCTTTGCATGTGTGTTTCAGTTTTATTAGGTCAGTCCAGATTCGTTCCCTTTAATGTGTGTCAGGGCGCTGATGACCTCGACGTTGAGCGCCCATAAGCCCCAAAACACACACACACACACACACACACACACACACACACACACACACACACACACACGCACACACACACCTTCCATTCTTGTTCAAATAGTATGTAGTCAGTATTGTCAGGAGCCGTGAAGAGTATTGGGAATTTCAAACAGGTATTTTCTTCCGAGTATTTTTGTGGATATTCTTAGTCTAACATTGCACTCCGTATCATGCATCGTTCATAATGTGCTTCGGTACTGAATTTTACTTATATAGTTTTCACTGAAAACACAATGAGTTTTCTTTTGCATTTAATTAGATTCATTTTCTTTATTTAAGATTTTCCATTACGGGTAGTTTAAAGTTTTATCCTACGACGCTGTTCACATGCGCAGCACAGGCCCAACCAACAGTCAGTCATTGAATACGACACGTAAAATACACGTTACGTGGAGGAGAAAGCTTTTCGATATCAATATATTCAGTTCTCTGACAAACGGGAAAAATGTTATAGAAAGTTTACACTACATGACTACTCCACAGATCACAATTAATAGCCTGGCAGAGGATTCACAGGGCAACCTCCAAGTTATATCTCTACCTTCCCATTTTCGAACAGAGCGCTGGTTAAACGAACACTTAAATCTTTCCTTGCGAACTCCGATTTCTCTCATTTTATTAAAATGATCATTTCTCCCTATGTAGGTGGGTGCTAACAAAATAGTTTCGCATTCTCGCGAAAAAAAAGATCGTATGGCATTGTTGGCCGGGAGGCCCTTTTCGAGGAAGGTCGACCACCGTGTTGCAAGTCGTATTTCAGATGACGTCACATTGGATGACTTGCGCGTCGGAGATGATGATGATGATGATGATGACAGCACAACACCCAGTCAACGGGCGGAGAAAATCTCCAGTCGGCCGCTAATCGAACTTGGGCCAATTGCACGATAGGCAAACAGGTTACTCAGCTAAGCAGTCGGACACATTCCTAAGCAAAAGTTGGCGATTGAACTTCGTGGAAAGATCCTGGCCCACCGGAAAGCGGCTTTGTTTTAATGAATGCCACTCCAACTCGTGTATCATATGCGTAACACTCTCTCCACTATTTCGTGATAATACAATGAAGGAATCAGAACTGTTGATGCTGGAATGCTGGTCCGTACATGGGAAGAACTCGAATATCGCCTCGATGTCCTACGAATGGGGCACATGCCACAAAAGAAAAAAACTTTGACAGACGCTATACTTTTTGTAACAAACGACAATGCTCCGTCTCTAACAGTTTCCATATTATGATTTTTTGAAATGATAGCGGGACATTATGGACATGACGTAGAACTGAAGAACAGAAAAATTCTGAGAAAGACGATGATTCCGATAAAAGAACACATAAAGGAGGCTAATCTTCTATGGTCATTCAGTAGGGACGGACAATAGGAGACTCACGTCAAAAATTCTCACCACTGTCTAAAGAGGAAAGATGATTTATGCCAAGTGGATAAAACAAGTCAGGAGAGACGTAGAGCCCCCTAGAAATTGACCGCAACTATATTCAGAACAGGAACCAGCAAAAAAAGTTAATAAGAACATGACGTTCTCTTCTGACACTAACAGAAGTAAAATTGCACCTAGAAATTGCAATGAAATGGACCCATGTAGAGGAAAACACCTATAGCGCCAGGATGGGAGCATACTGGACTGAGAGGAGATCTCGCCAGAATTAAAGACTTAGTGGTTCACTGCATACTTTGACTAAATGTAACAATAACAATAAAATACTCGCTTTCAACTGTAACAACATACTGTGTTTATGAATCACAAACTATAGTAGGTCTGCTACACTATCAACACAAAACGGTGCCAAATTTAAGTAAAATAATTGTCTTTACAGGTTGGACAAAGCAAAAATGGGCCAAAAAGTGTTTCGTGCGTCTTAAGGTAGTCAACCCAGCTTACATCACCTACCTTGGGACCAGATGGTATTCATATATATGAACATCACAAAAAGGGAGATCTTCAACTAATGAAGTAAAACTTAGTGGCGACAGCATGAAAGATTTGAAATATTACTCTGTGAAGGGAACATAAATAATGGTATCTTGCAAAAGATTGCATTACCTAAACCAGTTCTGTTTACCAGCATGACGATCTCGGAAGAATAGCAAATTTAACAGGTGGTTTTTTTCGGTGAAAGTTTATCAGGAGAAATAATGTAAGTAAGTGTGACTATCTTGTATACCAAATGATACAACATTCAATCAGAAGCACCATAACCAAGACCACACGGATATTCGTCAATTTGCAAACTTTTTGGGCAAATGTTTCAACGGAGCAAAGACTGGGAAATGGACAAATGGATATCAAATTGATCAGAGTAACTTCTAGTTTCGGAAAGAAATTAATTGCTTGAATGTAAACTGGGTAATTAATAAATACTTAATTAGTGATCTGAGGGAAAGATACAGAATTGATTTTTGTTCGAATCCGCATAGGCAAACGAAGAGTGGGAAGTGGACAAATGAGCTATCGGAGGGTCCATTGTGAATTATAGGTTTGTAAAAAAAAAGTAATTACTTGAAAATAATCAGGGTAATTAATGAAAGCTTAAGTAGCGTTTTGAGGGGAAAATTGAAATATTTCATGAACAGGTACTTGTAGCTGCGGATATGAAATGCGAAATATATATTTCATGCTTTCTGAATAAAACTTGAAAATAAAAACAAGTTTTGAAGAAAATGATTGGTCTAAAAGTAAAGAAACAGATCAGAGATATATTCGACGTATTTTTGAATGATGCTGCAAAACATGGACACCAAATATCCGCTAGTACTTTTTGAAATTCTAGGTTAAACATTGAACTTTAAGTTCTCAATAGGCACGTCATCTGCAGTACATGATTTTGAGCTTCATTCAAAGGTGTGTCAGATGTCTCTTTGATCTATTTTGTTTTTCACTTTCAGACAAATAATTTTACAAAAATTTGAACGTTTTATTTTCAAAAAATTTGTTTTATCTCTAGGTTCTTATTATGAATATGTGCTAATTTTATAGTCACTTTAACGAAGGTTTGAGCGTATGGAATAAGTTCACAGATATGTGAGTTGTTAGAAGACTTATTAAGTAATAGAACCCAGTATGTTGTCCTCAATGGCGAGCGTTCGTCAGAGACAAGGGTTTCGTCAGGAGTGCACTAGGCAAGTGTGATAGGACCGCTGTTGTTCTCTGTATACATAAATGATATGGTGAACGGGGTGGGCAGCAATCTGTTATTGTTTGCTGGTGATGCTATGGTGTACGGTAAGGTGTCGAAGTTGAGTGACTGTAGGAAGATACAAGATGACTTAGACAAAATTTCCAGTTGGTGAGATGAATGGTAGCTAGTCCTAAATGTGTAAAAATGTAAGTTAATGCGGATTAGCAGGAAGATCAAACCTGTAACGTTCGGGTACAGTGTTACAAGTGCCCTGCTTGACAATGTCAAGTCACTTACGTTGCAAAGCGATACTAGGCGGAACGGGCATGTGAGTACTGCGGTAGGGAAGGCGAATGATCGACTTCGGTTTATTGGGATAATTTTAGGAAAGAGTAGTTCACATGTAAAGGAGACTGCATATAGGACGCTGATGCAACCCTTCTTGAGTGCTGCTGGAGGGTTTGGGATCCGTGCCAAGTCGGATTGAAGGAAGACATCAAAGCAATTCCGAGGCGGGCTGCTGCAATTGTTACTGCTAGGTTCGAACGACAGTGTTACGGAGATGCTTCGGGAACTCAAATGGGAATCCCTGGAGGAAAGGCGACGTTATTTTCGAGAAACAGTATTGAGAAAATTTAGAGAACCGCCATTTGAAACTGACTGCCGAACGATTCTGCTGCTGCCAACACACATTGCGCCTAAGGGCCACGGAGATAAAATGCGAGAAAGGAGCGCTCATACTGAGGCATATAGGCAGATTTTTCCTTGCTCCGTTTGCAACAGGAAAGGAAATGACAAGTAGTGGTAGTAGGGACCCTACGCCACGCACCGTGCGGTGGCTTGAGGAATATATATGTAGCTGTAGATGTACATTACATTGTTTTGTCAAGCAAAGCTTTTGTTTCCCCCCTTCCTTTTCTAAACAACACGCAATATTCCGTGCTGTTGTTACGCTCTTATCGGACACACTCGTGGAGAATGGATAATTTTGCGTCGAATGAGGAGGCTAGTCGATCGCGAGATAGCTTATGAGAACGGGGAATAAGGACAGGATGGTGAGCGTGTTGTACGTATCGCTTCTAGCTAGAAATTTCCCTGAGACGAGGGAGGTTTCGCAACAGGAGAGAACGATTAGTTAGCAGGTGGTAATCACCTTAGCAAATACCGAGACGGCTGTGTCATAGGACGGAAGCGCCCCGCCGTCTTCGCTGCCGGCGACACCGGACGCCAGAAAAGAGCGGACGGAGTCCAGGGGCGTCCAAATTGTGGGCCGTTTGCATGCCGATGGGTGATGGGCGCACGTATGGGGTCGTTCCGGGGCGCCGGAATGGCCTATTACTGCCGCCTTCCGGGGGCTGACGGGGTGAAAGCGAGCCGGCCTTCATTATCGCCCGCGCCGCCTCCATTCACTGGACAAATGCGTCCGGCCCGTGATTCCGGCCTGCCTTGGCGCCGCAGCGGGCTACGAGCTCTGCAGTTACGGGCACAACCTGTACATACTAGGGGCGGGCAAGGCTGTCGTAGCGAGACACACCGGTGTGGCGAAACAAGCGGTGTATCATTTGAGAGATACAGAGGCGACCTAGTGTGCCGTGACTTATCCCCGCTCACTGCTACTAGCGCCACGTCACCATAACGCGTCTGTGCGTAGCTCACAAGTATTGCGACATAATTTATGAATCAAATTAAAAATTAGAATAGCTTTTCCAATCTTTGTCAACACATGCTTCAGTAAATTAACGTTTAAACTGTCAAATCTCAGGGTGACCAGACGAATATCTCTCCCAAAATACATAGTTTAAAATAAAAAAAAAAAAAAACAAGTGGCGCTAAATAATAAAGCAAGAATGCAAAAAATTGTTTAGAATGTACAACGGTATGCCGAAATCAATTGTTACAAGTTTCAACTTGATCGAAACAAAATTTTAGTCTGAATCCACGCTTTTACGAAAGACAAGTGGCACTAAATAATAAAGCTAGAAAGCAAAAAAAAAAAAAAAAAATGTATGAAGTCTCAGTTCGATATAAAAACTCTGTGTGACCCCATTAAACTACCTCTAATAGTTTTCGACTAATTTGCTGGAAACTAAATCTGGAACGAAGAGGTCCTTGAAACTTCCTGGCAGATTAAAACTGTGTGCCGGACCGAGACTCGAACTGGGGGCTTGGTCGAGCACTTGCCCGCGAAAGGCGAAGGTCCCCCGAGTTCAAGTCTCGGTCCGGCGCACAATCTGCCAGGAAGTTTCATATCAGCGCACACTCCGCTGCAGAGTGAAAAACTTATCCTAAAAAAAATGGTTCAAATAGCTCTGAGCACTATGGGACTCAACATCTGAGGTCATCAGTCCCCTAGAACTTAGAACTACTTAAACCTAACTAACCTAAGGACATCACACACATCCATGCCCGAGGCAGGATTCGAACCTGCGACCGTAGCGGTCGCGCGGTTCCAGACTGTAGCGCCTAAAATGGTTCAAATGGCTCTGAGCACTATGGGACTCGACTTCTGAGGTCATTAGTCCCCTAGAACTTAGAACTAGTTAAACCTAACTAACCTAAGGACATCACAAACATCCATGCCGAGGCAGGATTCGAACATGCGACCGTAGCGGTCTTGCGGTTCCAGACTACAGCGCCTTTAACCGCACGGCCACTTCGGCCGGCGCTGGTACAAATCAGGCGCCTAGAACCGCTCAGCCACACTGGCCGGCAAACTTATTCTAAAGAGGTCCTTATTTGTTACGTATTAAGTATCATTTATATTAATGATAGAAAGTTTTGATTACAGCACCTGATGAAACCTATTAAATAATACAGCTATAACAAGATTTAAGACTTTGATGTAAGTAACAATCAATACAAGGTTTCTTAAAGCTGTAGTTCAGAGGTCATATTTTACTGTCAGTTCCATTCTAAAAATTCTAGACGGCATAGTTTAAATGCAGGCGAGCTAAAACGTTTTTTGTGATTATAGCCACCTTAATTCTATTCATACAAAAATTACGAATATTCTAAATTAATACACAACAGTTCCATACAATATTATGTGTGCGAAAGCGGCCATTTAGAGGCTGCTACCGGGGCATAGAGCGGATGACGGCAGGTGCTCCCTAGGCCGTCCGCTGCGCCCTTATATAAATACAGCCTGAGATGCAATCACTTCACTTCGCACCCAGGTACCAAGGTACCATACGATCCGCGTCAGCAAATCACTGACTCACGCGCTACCTCGGGTGACGTCATAGCTAGGTTGCAACTAAACGTATGTTTTTTGGCACCAATAGGAAGTGAACTCGCGAAGACTGCACACCGTCCTAGATCACTTAGATTTCACGGAAGTAACTGTTAGTGTGTCGCCCATAATGTTAACAAAACCGCCTGGAAAGTGGTGGCTTTATTTTCCACTTTTGTGGCGGTCAACTAACTTTGATTATCAGAAGTGAGGGCGAAAGATCATTTAATGGGAGCTTACCGCAGAGGTCGCATCTGAACTGCTCTTAGTGCTGTTTATAATAGAGATATTATATTTATCATTAGTATTTTCATTAGAAATAATATTACTAAATTGTGCCTGTGAAAGTTTGTCAAATATATATCTATGAATTAGAACTCAAAATTTTCATTTATAATCATAATTCCCGATACCGCTGAGTAAACATAGAATAGAAATATTTTTTTCAGTGGGCAAGACAAGAATGTCGACTTGCAGACTGGAAACTACGGTCAGTATGTTCTCCATCGCTTTCAGGCTGACCACGGAATTTTCAGCATCTCGTAAAAGAGAGCGCCAGCGCCCCTCACTGGGTGGAGATTTGGTGGCCGGCACCCAAATGAGAATGGTAAGGAACGTGTACACCGATGAACCAAAGCACTACTGACCACCTGTTTAGTAGCGTGTTGTTCCGCTTTTCAAACGCTGCATAGCAGAGGTCCTGTTAGGCATGGATTAGACATGTCCTTAACAGGATTCGAGAAGTATTCGGCATCATTTGTCTACGCGCAGGTCAAGAAAATCCCGCAAATTAAGGGATGGTGGTTTCCGGGCACACAGCTGGCTCCCAGTATGTGTTCGAGCTGGTACAAATGGCTCTGAGCACTATGGGACTCAACTGCTGTGGTCATAAGTCCCCTAGAACTTAGAACTACTTAAGCCTAACTAACCTAAGGACATCACACACATCCATGCCCGAGGCAGGATTCGAACCTGCGACCGTAGCGGTCGTGCGGTTCCAGACTGTAGCGCCTTTAACCGCTCGTCCACTCCGGCCGGCGCTGGTACAAATCAGGCACATTTGCTGGCCACGACATCAGTGTGAGTTCACTATAATGCCCCTTAAAGCACAGTAGCACGATTCTGGCCTTGCAACATGGTCAGTTATCCGCTGGAAGATGTCATCGCCTTAGGGGTAGACTCCGGGCATGAAGAGGCGCAAACGCTCTGCAATAATGTTCACATTGTTCACTGCTGCCATGATGGTTTCGATTACTGTAACAGATGCCATGGAATTGGAAATGAGCGTTTGGCGTCATTGGCCAGGAGGCCCCTTACAGGGCAGGTCCGGCCGCGTTGGTGCAGGTCTTATTACAATCGACGCCACATTGGGCGACCTGCGCGCCGGATGGGGATGAAACGATGATGAAGACAACACAACACCCAGTCCCCGAGCGGAGAAAATCCCCGACCCAGGCGGGAATCGAACCCGGGCCCGTAGGACGGAAATCCGTCCTGCTGACCACTCAGCTTTCTGGGCGGACAACAGATCCCATGGAAGCCCAAATCAGTGTACCCCTCAGCATAATTCTGCCCGCACTGGTCTGTATCTGTGGCGCGGTGCATGTTTCGCGTAGCCATTGCCCTGGACGACGGCGTGTAAGGACCCAACCAAAACCTGGTGTAACAAGAAATCCTATTCATTCGACAGGCGACATATCCCTATCGATCCACGATGAAAACTCAGCGATGCTGTGTTCACTGCAATCATAACAGACTATCCTAGATTACACCTTGGGGGATCCTTCGGCCTCTGCGTTTTGTGGTGAGACGTGGTCGTCCAATACCGTACTGCCTAGTCGTTATTTCACCATCCTTCAGCCACATTCCATAGGTGCTCATGACAACAGCACGCCAACAGGAGACCAGCTTCGCCGTTCCAGAGATTCTCATTTCCAGCCGCTGCACCACATTAATGTGCCCTTTGTCAAAACCGCTTGGATCAGTGGATATTCACATTTGCGGCCCGTATCTTCGTCTCTCTTCGGCTTGCATTCTTTTATTACTGCGGCACGTGCAACTAGCACCACCAGGAGGCATCCAACTTCGCAGAGGGCAGTGGTCATAAATTTTTGGCTCAGAAATATAGATGCACCTCCGTACAAAAAATAAAGGTTTTTCTCTGTGTCTGTCTTATTTTTTTCGTCACTCTTCTAACTGGTTTGATGCGGCCCGCCATAATTCCTCTTCTCTCACCTCTTCATATAAGAGTATACTTCATGCTTAGGAGGAAGGATGATGGATCATTGGGACATGCAGTCTACAGGAAACGTACACCGACTTGTACTTACAGGCTAACAGTTGTCACCAGCCGGCTCAGCGTGAAGGGGTACACAGGGCACATGTCGTTTCCGACGCTGAGATTTTGACAGCTGAGCTGTCCCATCTTGAAGTTACGTTTCGTCAAAATGGTTACAGTGATAGATTGAACGTGCGCTGCGCTATCGACCAACTGCACATCTGGTAATTGATGATAATTCTGAGTCGACACCTAAGTCTACTGCCTTTTTGCCTTACGTAGGAAACACTTCCAACAAGATCGGTCGTATTTTACGGAAATACGATGTGAAACGTGTTTTCCGACCTCCATCTAAAATTAGACTGCTTTTCAGTTCTGTTAAGGATGATCTTGGTCTGCGTAAGGCGGGTGTATATCGCATCCCTTGTAGCTGCGGCATGGCATATATTGGTCAAACTATCAGGACCATGGAGGACCGATATACTGAGCATAAACGGCACACACGATTGCAGCAGCCGAGTGGATCTGCTATTGCCGAACATTGCTTGAATACTGATCACCCCATGTTGTATAATAACACTGAGATATTGTCATGTACGTCCAGCTATTGGGACAGTGTTATTAAGGAGGCAGTTGAGATTAAATTAGCGAGCAACCAAGTTAACAGGGATGGAGGTTTTTTTAAACTCTGTTTGGAATCCGGCTCTCTCCCTTGTCAAAAAACAGAGGGACAGAGTCAATGCTACCTCACCTGCGAGTTCGTAGTCTATCGATATCTCTGACTTTGGTCATCTTTGGTGGCACGAGCGTTCAGTGTGTGTGTGTTATCTTTCCTGCATCAGTCCGACAACCGAGGTTTTAAATTTTCATGTACGTCGCCTGTCCGTTGCAGTTTGCCTTGAAAATGGCGGGGTGTTCTCCCGCCGAAATATCGGCGGTCGCTGAAAGTGTTACCTCGCTGAATTCCCGGAAGTTATTTTAAGTGGGTTTATTGTACATGCATAGCCACGTGAAACGTACAGTTTGGCCGTAAACAGTAGCTTCACTATTAAGAAGACGCAGCTGCACATTACAAACAATACAGTGCAGCATTTGACATAACACTACGGATTTTTCCTCTCTTTCGTCGAAAACTGACGCGTTGAGAATCGTGGCTGTGATACTATAAGGTTTACAATTGAAACAGTGACCAGCCACAAGTATGGTTCCACGAGGTATATTTGAATAAAACCATGGCCGGTTTCGGACAATTTTACAAATCCACCTTCAGATAGTTGTTACATATTTCGCTGGGGCCTCGTTTCGTATTCGTCAACAGTTTTCTGTACAGGATAGACAGAAAAATTATCTGTCGATCTTAGCGTAGCAAACCAATAACGGATACAAAAAGAGGCCCCAGCAAGAAAACAACGAAACGTGTAACAATCATCTGAAGATGGATTTGTCAGAAATCCGAAACCGATCATAGTTTGATCCAAATATACCTTGTTACACCATACTTGTGGCAGGTTGCTGTTTCAGTTGTAAACCTCATGGATTTTTCACTGTCGCTACTTCCATACACGAAACCCATTTAGAAAATGCTCCATCCTACTTTTTTTCACTTTCGGTAGCCGTGCCTGTTTCACTTTCATTGGTGGTGTCAGTTGACTCACTGTCATCTTCACTTGCGGAATCACTACAGTTTCCCTCAGTGTGGCTATCACTATTCTAGTCTGTACCACTTCCCAGATTTGTGGTCATCTCCAGCGTTTGGCTCAGGAAAACTCCACTTGAAATAGGGCGCTCTTCGATTTTCTTTACGAGCTTGCAGCGTTTCTTCCAGTTTTCTTTCACTATGTAAGAAATTTTTTCATATATAAGTCTTAATAGCGTGCCCATTCTGAATGTCACATTACGTTCAGTAACTCTGTTCTTGTCTCTTGCCCACAGTAAGCCCTATAGGATTCATTTCTGGGTTGTATGGTGGAAGTCGTAACACTATTTTATAATTGATATGACCTGTTTTGTTCATTTTGATGAATGAATACTACTGGGATATCAGCATGTCCTTGCGGTAATAAATTCCGTTTTCTGTTAACCCGGTCATCGTTTCTCTCCATCGCGGAGTTTGATGTTGGAGCACTTGTTCAAATGGCTCAGAGCACTATGGGACTTAACATCTGAGGTCATCAGTCCCCTAGAACTGAGAACTACTTAAACCTAACTAACCTAAAGACATCACACACATCCATGCCCGAGGCAGGATTCGAACCTGCGACTGTGGCGGTCGCGCGGTTCCAGACTGTAGCGCCTAGAACCGCTCGGCCACCTCGGCCGGCATTGGAGCACTTGTCAGTTGCTTATTGTGGTAAGGGATTTTATCTATATGAGGACAGAATGAGGTAATATTTATCTTTAGCTGAACCACTTTTCATAATTTCAGAAGCCCATCTCGTTGAGATAATTCCCTGTTTTCTGGCCAGATATAAACCTTTCGATACAAAACCGTCTTCCGCGCCAGCTTGGATGATGATAATTCTGCTTCCTTTCGAAAAAGGTTTCAATAGAGCCTGTGATAAATCGCCACTTCATCCGTACGACGCTGTGTGACAAGGGTGACCATGTCTTGCTCATATACGTACTCTCGGATACTTTTTAGGTAAGCTATTCGTTATGTCCTCCATTACTTTGTCCCTAAAGAAACTTTCACCGTCTTCTTCCACCTCAATATCAGAGTGCGAAGAGTTTTTACGAAGTACGTTTATACTTCCTTAAAAGTTTATTAAATTCCGTAACTGGTTACGAATATCCTTCAAGGTGGGCCTCCTATCATCTGTCTAAAGTGGCCATACAAGATCTTATAGGATTTTCCTTGTGAGATGCTGAAAATGTCGAGGATTCAAGTAGCTGGTCTCTCTTGATTCTCCGAAATGAAGTGAACGACACAGCAGCCGCTTCGTGCACTTGTTTCGGTTAGATTTCAGTTTTAACGGAGCACCTAACACAACTGATTTCTTCATGACGCTTTAGATATTTGGAACCACTTCGCGTTTCTATGAAGAACTTTGTCCTTTGACTTACTTTGTACTGGTGGCATCTTCAGCTTCGAGTCTTTACTAGTGGTACACTCCTCCTGACTCGACGACAACACGTCCGACGCTGGCGATAAATTGAACGGGGTCTGCTTCGCATTGTGTTCACGGCATTCACCTCTGTTTGCATTAACTGTAGCACATGAACCCATTGTCAGCAATTATTAATTGGATACATTCCAATCTATGTCTTCCCTTACAGTTTTTGTCCTCTAGAGTGACACCGTGTCATGGAAGTTATTAACGCATGTAATGTTGATGAAGTAATTTTTTATGAAAGCGGTGCTGATATTCAAGACAATGAAAGCGGGTTAAAAGCTGTGAGCTATCTGGGGAAGTTACCTTGCATTACTGAGCAACCGTTTCACAAGGTATCCAGACTAGCTTACCAAATTCCCAACCAGACTAACATTAATTATGATCTTTTAGTTGTCATCTTACGATAAACGGTGATATATATATATATATATATATATATATATATATATATATATGAAAAGACAATTTAAATAAAAAGAAATAAATCAGTTTATATTTGGACATTTATTTTAACATTGATCATTGTCCCGTTAAAATTTCATCATATTAAACTTGATTCATAACTAAACTGGTGTCTTATTTAGGATTGTGAAAATGTGAGTTTGTAATCTTACGAAACACATCAAATATGGAGCCAAGATTGGGAGACTGCATACAACACTGCATTCATAAAATAACACACGAAGAACGTTGAAACATATGCAAGAGGAAATTAACCACAACCAACTGATTCAATTTTCACCCACAGAAGTTACGTTTGTAGCGCAATCCTGTCCGTCATGAAATTACCACACACTGGTATACTAAATTCATACTAGCTCTTTGTGAAATCTTCCCGAAAAGAATAGCTGAGGGCTACTTAGATGATTACACTACATGCTTCACGTGGTCAACCTGGTTTACACAAAGAGTGTAACTCCACAATAATTTTGATAATTAAAATAAATTACATCGAAACACAAATTACAAAAGAAAAACCTCCAACTGGTTACTATCGTCTTACTATTAACCTGATGGGTCAAACAATTGTATAAGCACGTGGTACTGGTCTCACAAAGTACACCCCACGTGGGTTGAACATAAAGAAAAGTTGCTATATTGAAAAATATTGTCAAGACGAGACATTATACTCTCACGCACATTCGGATTTAAGATTGATGATCTTAGTTAGATTCACGGATCATTCACACGTGGTTCCACTTTACTCACAAAGTAGTGACAAAGCAACTACTGGAAGATATTCTGAACTTCACACTCGAATTACACTGCGTTGCAATTTAAGATAACATTAGATATTTTAGATCTGAAATAAAGGTGATTAAATTTTCAGTTAGGCTGAACTTAAGAAATCCATTGTCCTACGGACTTAGCAGAGACGCGCTTAGCTGGAGATCTTACCACTGCAGATGCTCGCCGTGGACAGACTGGCCTGGGCCCCTATCGAGGGTGCTGAACAGATACAAACGGAAGTGACCAGAGAGGCAGCTTCCTATATCAACATGACAAGGGACGGACAGGACCATACTAAGAATAGAAACCTCTCTGCTTTTAGAAAGCGTAGCTACCTGTTCCGACGTTGGTCCTACTGTTCTGTAGCAGACAGGCTTGTCTGCTACCATCAAGCATGCAACTAGAAATACATTTGCTCATTCATCCTTTCACACAGAAGGGAAGGGGGATGACAGTATCTTATGATACACAGTATATAAAAGAAAGCGGATGTAGGTTCTGTATGAGACTGTGTGACATGAATTACATATAAACTGTGTTTTATAAGTGTAGTAGCGTGACAGATCGTTCTTGTTTATGTGTAAAAGTAACACATTCCACTGCTCAGTCTCCTCTCAGATAGTCAGAAAACTACAGTAAATTTAAAAGAGGAATTTATGCCGTAAATGACAACAGATTTAAGAAATTAACATGAAAGGAATCCAACAGAGACCTTTCACGCATGTCCTGTCAACCTGTTTCTTTTTCTTGTTACCGTTTTTCTCACGTTCCTCATTTCATCGAGTCTACGGAGATCCTCCTCAATTCTTACCCTATCAGTCCACCTAATTTCAACCTAATTTTCGACATCCTGTGACGCCACCACATCTCAAATGCTTTCTTTTCCGGTTTTCCCACAGTCGACTGTCTCAGAAATTAAGGCCGACGCTTGATACTACAAAACTTCTTTCGGCCACGACTTTCTGTGTCTTCCTTGCTTCGCTCGTCAATTTTTCGCTAAAGTAGCAGAAATCCTTCATTTCGTCTACCTCGTTGTTCCCAGATTTGATATTTAGTTTACCATCAATATCATTTCGGCTACTCTTCAATACTTTCGTCTTTCTGCGGTTTACTCTCCATCTGTACGCACAGGGTCAGGGCTGGCCACGGCGTGCCATGCTCGGTCCTTCTACGAATTATCCAGAACAGCGCGAAATTTCGTTGAATATTGAGGAGCGGGATTTCTCGGTCAGCGCAACTCTTCAGTTCGGTAGAATCGCGGTGTCGGAGCTGTTTGGGCTTCCTTTTTTGTTCGCAATATGAAGGACCTTCACAGGTGCAGTGGCAGAGGCAGTTTCGCGATCTATCATTACATCCATTTAAAAATGATTGGGAATGACAGAAGAGATGGATGAGAATTCTCACTATATACAGGGTGTTACAAAAAGGTACGGCCAAACTTTCAGGAAACATTCCTCACACACAAAGAAAGAAAATATGTTATGTGGCCATGTGTCCGGAAACGCTTACTTTCCATGTTAGAGCTCATTTTATTACTTCTCTTCAAATCACATTAATCATGGAATGGAAACACACAGCAACAGAACGTACCAGCGTGACTTCAAACACTTTGTTACAGGAAATGTTCAAAATGTCCTCTGTTAGCGAGGATACATGCACCCACCTTCCGTCGCATGGAATCCCTGATGCGCTGATGCAGCCCTGGAGAATGGCGTATTGTATCACAGCCGTCCACAATACGAGCACGAAGAGTCTCTACATTTGGTACCGGGGTTGCGTAGACAAGAGCTTTCAAATGCCCCCATAAATGAAATTCAAGAGGGTTGAGGTCAGGAGAGCGTGGAGGCCATGGAATTGGTCCGCCTCTACCAATCCGTCGGTCACCGAATCTGTTGTTGAGAAGCGTACGAACACTTCGACTGAAATGTGCAGGAGCTCCATCGTGCATGATCCACATGTTGTGTCGTACTTGTAAAGGCACATGTTCTAGCAACACAGGTAGTGTATCCCGTATGAAATCATGATAACGTGCTCCATTGAGCGTAGGTGGAAGAACATGGGGCCCAATCAAGACATCACCAACAATGCCTGCCCAAACGTTCACAGAAAATCTGTGTTGTTGACGTGATTGCACAATTGCGTGCGGATTCTCGTCAGCCCACACATGTTGATTGTGAAAATTTACAATTTGATCACGTTGGAATGAAGCCTCATCCGTAAAGAGAACATTTGCACTGAAATGAGGATTGACACATTGTTGGATGAACCATTCGCAGAAGTGTACCCGTGGAGGCCAATCAGCTGCTGATAGTGCCTGCACACGCTGTACATGGTACGGAAACAACTGGTTCTCCCGTAGCATTCTCCATACAGTGACGTGGTCAACGTTACCTTGTACAGCAGCATCTTCTCTGACGCTGACATTAGGGTTATCGTCAACTGCACGAAGAATTGCCTCGTCCATTGCAGGTGTCCTCGTCGTTCTAGGTCTTCCCCAGTCGCGAGTCATAGGCTGGAATGTTCCGTGCTCCCTAAGACGCCGATCAATTGCTTCGAACGTCTTCCTGTCGGGACAACTTCGTTCTGGAAATATGTCTCGATACAAACGTACCGCGCCACGGCTATTGCCCCGTGCTAATTCATACATCAAATGGGCATCTGCCAACTCCGCATTTGTAAACATTGCACTGACTGCAAAACCACGTTCGTGATGGACACTAACCTGTTGATGCTACGTACTGATGTGCTTGATGCTAGTACTGTAGAGCAATGAGTCGCATGTCAAGACAAGCACCGAAGTCAACAATACCTTCCTTCAATTGGGCCAACTGGCAGTGAATCGAGGAAGTACAGTACACACTGACGAAACTAACATCTTTTCTTTATTTGGGTGTGAGGAATGTTTCCTGAAACTTTGGCCGTACCTCTTTGTAACATCCTGTATATATCGCAGTCGCATAATCGACGGGTACAGCAAAATGTCTACGAAATGACATTATAACACCACGCAGAAGGAATTTAAACATTTGGTTGGCAGTTACAGAGCAAAAAATTGCAACGATCAACAGAGGGTATTCATTGCTTTGTAATCAAGGGGCACTTCTTGCTAAATTTGCAAGCTTGGAGAACGTGAAGCAACTGGTAGTCGAATATTAATTTTTTTGAATTCCAGCGTCAGTTGCAAAAGTTTCCGATGGAACTGAACGAACAGATGGTGACTTCGTATCATCCGGCATTGGGCCATATCTTCTACCTGGCCGTCAGAATGGCCACCTGTACCTGAGGATCTTGCCAAGGGTTCTACCAGAGTTGTTGAAGAACGTACCCTTGGCTGTTTGTGGGAGGATGTGGATACAACATGACGGTGCGCCGGGAAACATCTCAGTGCTGTATTTACTGGTCGCTGGTTTGGAAGGGGAGGGTCTATTCCATGGCCCGAGAGGTCATCTGACCTGAATCTCCTTCATTATCTCCTACGGGGACGTCTAAAGTCACTTGGGTGAGACCCCTGTATACGGAGAAGGTATTATTTGCCAGAATTGAAGCCGTGTGTGATGTGATTCCAAACACACCCGGGGATATTTGTCAGGGTGCGGCAGAATCTTGTTCGCTGATGTCATGCTTGCATTGTGGTTGATGGCCGTCAGTTTCTGTACACTTTATAAGATACCGTACAAACAGTACGTTCATTGTGTCAACGATCGTATTTGCAGTTAACTGTAACTAATACAAATAAAAAAGTAGACAGTAAAGTGATTTTATTCCTATTATCTCCTTGAGGTAGCTTCTCCCAACCCATGTTCCCTACCTCAGGTTATCCAGTGGAGCATCATGTTATTCTGTTAAAGTTTTGCATACTCTGACGGAAACATCCTGTATAGGTACTACAAAAAGAACGGCAAGAGAAACGACAATAAGAACATAAGGGCAACCGTAGAAGGAAAAAACGGATCGGCCAGTTGTTGAGGAACGCGCTTTGCAGTCAGGAGAACGTCTGATGCGATTTTGTAAGAAATTCATCCGACCACAGCATAATAATGGGGAACGTTTTAGTAAGTGCGACATCTACTGCTGTAAAGCTTGTAATTTGGACGTTACGAACATCACAGACGACGATAGATTCTAGATATACCAAGATTATATTAATCTAGAAATTTCTAGATTTCTTGATACGTTTGTACGTTTAACGATTTGTTGAAAACTGCCATTTTTTATGCGGCCCACCACCATTTCACCTCGCTCTTCATCTTAGAGTAGCAGTTACACTCTATATCCCCAATTATTGTTGTGTAGTCTAATGTCTGTCTCCTCATACAGTATTTGCTCTCTACAGGTCCCTGTGGTACCTGCAAGTTATTTCCTGATTCCTGATGGTTTTATTATCCTTTCCCTACTAGCCACAGTTTCCACGTACTCCTCTCCTCGCCAATCCCCAGAGTATCCTCATGTCGTATCTTGTCAGTCCATTTTTCCAGCATCATTCTTTAACATGACATCCCACATGTTTCAACTTTCTCGTCTTAATGCGCTGTGGCCGACCGTAGTGGCCGAGCGGTTCTAGGCGCTACAGTCTGGAACCGCGCAACCGCTGCGGTCGCAGGTTCGAATCCTGCCTCGGGCATGGATGTGTGTGATGTCCTTAGGTTAGTTAGGTTTAAGTACTTCTAAGTTCTAGGGGACTGATGACCACAGCAGTTAAGTCCCATAGTGCTCAGAGCCATTTGAACCATTAATGCGCTGTAACATAGGTTAAATATTAAACACATCTTTCCTTTGTTTTTAATTTACCGTCGAAGATCCTCGTGGTAAAGCGTTCAATGTCTGTCCAATTCCCTGCCTGGGTATCCCATACTGACAGACAGCGCCAAAGGCTCTGTTTAGTTATCTGCTGTGTTCCTAATAGTGTAGGCTTAATTTCCAAGAACCACACGGATTCTGCTTGCAGCGACTCGTAGTGGGGATTGATGGATCACGGTGACAGACATCAGAATATTTTCTATGTGTTTCGTTCGAATTTAAGATGTTTTTGACACGTTCCGCGAAGAGGACGGAATTGTCTGTTACAAAATCATCGGACCTGAGAAGACCAGAGAAGAAACTGGAAATTTTTGAAATCCAGTAACGCAGAAAAATGTTAAAGTTTTGGAGAAAGAGCGAAAGGAAGAACTTGTACGGAGAGACAAAAACAGTTTCCAAAACGGGGAAGCGACATCAACAACGCGCGCTGCAACCTTCACTTGTCTCACTTTTCAACACGCTGCCTCTGTGAATCCCACCGTCTGACAGTGCCTTGGAAGTCCGCAGGTAAAGATTGTTACGGCAGCTCACACATCCAACGCTTTACCTCCGGGAATGTCCTCAGTGCCTTCAGAATGCTGCCCACCCACATGGTTTTCAAGAGGTCCAAAAAGATGAAAGCCACTAGAGACCAAGTCGGGGCAATGCTGTAGATGATCCAAACGTTCGCTATGAAATGTTTGCTATAACACCTTTGTTTTGCTGTTTGTCGGCAGATGTTGTTATCCAGAATAATCGCACGCGCTGTCCAGAGTCCAGATGGGACATGGTAGGTGCAGTGTATGGAGAGTTAAACAACAGACCGTGGTATTAACAGTCCCATCATGAGGGTGTACTGGATGTTCTATAGGGTGACCACGACGCTTCTAGATTGTGATTCTTTTTCGTCCTTTCCTCAATTCCTGTATGCAACTGACCACAGTTTCCCTTGAAATACAATTCAAATGGTTCAAATGGCTCTGAGCACTATGGGACTCAACTGCTGAGGTCGTTAGTCCCCTAGAACTTAGAACTAGTTAAACCTAACTAACCTAAGGACATCACAAACATCCATGACCGAGGCAGGATTCGAACCTGCGACCGTAGCGGTCTTGCGGTTCCAGACTGCAGCGCCTTTAACCGCACGGCCACTTCGGCCGGCGAAATACAGTTCTCAACAAGCGTGGGACGCGTCCTTTTTGCTCATACCCTTGGCCCCAGAAATCGGACAACAGCGCGCTTTACTTGTCAACTACGCTCCTTTAGAGAATGTGGCATCTTGCTTTGGTTGCAGTGCACTACCTGTTGACCGTGGAATATTGCTTATCGATTATCTTCCAACCGAGATACGATGCCACTTTTTATAACATACAAGAGCGAATTTTGAAACAGTATGCTGTATTAATGCGTTCGCGACCTGTTTAGTGACCAACCCTCGTACTAAAGGAAATGGGTTGTCGTATATGTCTGCAGGAAACAATTGTCGGTAGGAGGGTTACGACAGCAGAAAGAGTAAGTCTGGAACTGGACGTTGCAGTAGAAGGAAGTAGAGGCAGGTAAATAAATTATGCATTAAAATAATATGTTCCTCCTCCCTCCCCTTCCTCTCCCTGCCTCACTCTCTCTCATTCTTACCTTCCTTCATTCATCTCTACCCCATGCATCTCATTTCCAACCCTTTCTCCGTTCTCCTACTTTTGCACTGACTGTATGCTTAAGTACTAGTCTCTAAGCAACATCTCCACACTCCCTCTTCATTTAATAATTAAATACTAGACAACTCCTTCATCCCACTCACATGTTGAAATAAATACATACGAACAGAAATAAAACGGCAGTACGAATATCGCTAAGCACAGAGCAGAGAACCGGCCGGAGTGGCCGAGCGGTTCTAGGAGCTTCAGACTGGAACCGCGCGACCGCTACGGTCGCAGGTTCGAATCCTGACTCGGGCGTGGATGTATGTGATGTCCTTAGATTAGTTAGGTTTAAGTAGTTCTAAGTTCTAGGGGACTGATGACCTCAGATGTTAAGTCCCATAGTGCTCAGAGCCATTTAAAACATTTTGAAAAGAGCAGAGAATGTTCCTTAAAGAATGTGAGACCCGAAGCTATCATATATTTTGGCAACATTACATACACATACTCACTTTTTGCCACGATAACGTCAATAAAAATTAGTGGTGCAATGATTTGTAGTGTTTTACTTCAAAAAGTGTGCAGTGGTGCAAGCCGAAGTAAAACTAGGTCTTAACGATCCGCACCAGATTCAGGAATATCTGCAGAATCTGCATGGAGACGACACACGCAGAAGAAAGTGAAAATGCAATTGACAGTTCGGTACACATTTAACAGCATATTACGATGTAATAAGTGTCGTACTCATCGGATTTTGCGGGACTCTCACAGTCAAAAGGCTGCACTGTGACGAAGACATGTTCTCATGTCAGATAGTCTTATACTCTGAAAGAATGTAACTTTTGCAGTGTTACTTGAAAATGGCCATAAGGCCGAAATTGCAATCGTAATAACAAATATTTTATACAGTCAACGGGGACTATGATGTCTTTTAAAAATACTACCTCAGATTATTTTGGAACGAACTATTTTTAGACCTAGGAAAAAACCAAAAGTGTGAATATATTTGATTGCAGACCACTGAGGATCCTTCAAAGCAGGGTGTAATCAATCTATTTACCTTCCGCTCTCTTTCGCGTCTTTGTTAGCAGTAAAATTTTCTAACCACCTACCAGTTCCAGAGCAAATGTGATTTATAAATCAGGGAAGTGACTGTACTGCATAAAATGTGTAAAGCAGGGTTACAAGTTAAGGGGTGTAATGATAATTACTTACCAAATAATTTACGTCAAAATTTTATGAAAACCTGATGAAAATGTTTTCAAAATCCTTTCCGCCTGCCGTCTACCATGAGAGCTGAAACTCCGACTAGCAGGCGGCAGGGAGCACGTTGACTAAAGTTGTTTTAAACGAATGAAGTGAAACGCTTTTGGTAGGATAAATAAAATTTTAGTAGTTTCAAAATCGTATTTAAAACAACTGAAAAAACAGAGGAGTAAGAACATATACAGTATAAGCAATATATTGTGGATATTTAACATGAAGGTTACACAGAAAGACTTCCTAAGCTAATATAAGAATACAGAGAAAAATTACGAAGGTACACTGGACGAGTTCGGAAAATATATAAGCAGCTCTCTGGATGGAGATGGGACTATCATTTTCTCTATACCTCAGGGAAGAAACAAGGAGATGAAGAAGAAAATTATTATAACGACTGTGATTCCTAACTACAGGGTGACAACTACAGAACTATCTGAAAAAACGTAACTACGGCGTGCACACATTTTATTCAACATATAAACGTCACAACAGATATTCGGATTTAGGCTATGACATGTTCGATATGCCTACCATCAGTGGCCGTGATGCGGCGCAGACCAACGAAATTCTTCATGACCCACTGAAGTGTCGGAACATCGATGCTGTCGATGACTTCCTGAATGGTTGTTTACAGCTCAGCAATGGTTTTGGAGTTATTGCTGTAACCTTGTCTTTAATATAGCCTCACAAAAGGAGTCGCTTGTGTTAAGATCCGGAGAATATGGCGTCCAATCGAGGTCCACGCCAGTGGCCTCTGTATACCCCAGAGCCAGAATTCGGTCCCTAAAGTGCTCCTCCAGGACATCAGACACTTCCCTGCTTTGGAAGGCTTTTGACACTGTACCATACAAGCGGATTGTAGTGAAATTGCGTGCGTGTGGAATATCGTCTCAGTTATGTCACTGGATTTGTGATTTCCTGTCAGAGTGGTCACAGTTTGTAGTAATTAACGGAAAGTAATCGAGTAAAACAGAAGTGATTTGTGGCGTTACCCACGGTAGTGTTATAGTCTCCTTGCCCGTTTCTTATCTATCTAAAAGATATGGGAGGTTGTTTGCGGATGACGCTGTCGTTTATCGACTAGTAAAGTCATCAGAAAATTGCAAAACGATTTAGAAAAGACATGTGAATGGTTCGAAAATTGGCAGTTAACACTAAATAACGAAAAGTGTGAGGTCATCCACGTTAGTGTTAAAGGAATTCGTTAATCTTCGGTTACACGACAAATCAGTCAAATCTAAAGGCCGTAAATTCAACTAAATACCTAGGAAGAACAATAACGAATAACATAAATTGGAAGGAACACATAGAAAATGTTGTGGGTATGGCTAACCAAAGATTGCGTTTTATTGGCAGGACACTTGGAAAATGTAACAGAATTACCAAGAAGACTGCCTACACTACGATCGTCCGTCCTCTTTTAGAATACTGCTGTGCGGTGTGGGATCCTTACCAGGTAGGACTGAGGGAGTACATCGGAAAAGTTCAAAGAAGGGCAGCGCGTTTTGTATTATCCTCATGCCATCCCGGCATTTGCGTGAATCGACTTACGGAAATCACGGAAAACCTAAATCAGAATGGCCGGATGCGGGTTTGAATCGTCGTCCTCCCGAAGGCGAGTCCAGTGTGTTAACCACTGCGCCACCACGCTCGGTCTGAAATTAGGGTCACTTTGAATAATGGGGATGAAATCATCTTTCAAAACCTTCACGTACCGTTCGTTAGTTACCATACCATCAAGCAATATCGCACCGATTAATCCGTAACTGGACATTGCGCACCACACTGATACCCGTTGAAGGCGAAGAGTCTTCTCAATCGCGAAATGCGGATTCTCTGCCCCCCCAAATGCACCAGCTTTGTTTATTGACGAACCCACCCAAACGAAATTGGGCTAAAACAAACCCTGCGCATGCTAATTCCCTTCACGCCCGGTTGTCAACCATGCATTTGGAACGTCCTAACCCAAACCGTTCAAGTGTTATGACGATTTTATTTCATATAGTTCAACAATTTCCACCCTGCAAGACCTAAGCCATTATAGATGTGTGACCATGTCCACAGCCTACCAAAGCCATCCAATGATGTGTTCGTCGAATTAACGTCGAACTGTTTCTAATTTTTCGGTCTATTTTTTTAAAGACATGATCACCTTTTTAATTCAAATTGCTGAGTCTCCGAGCTCCCTATCTACTTCATATTCTCGATGAACTGTGTACAAAAATTTCGCTTTTTGGTAAAAACACTTATTTGTTTTCCTCTCATCCTGAAGATGATGATGATGGTGATATTTGCTTTGTGTGGCCATCAATTGCGCAGCCGGCACGGTAGCTCAGCGTGTTCGGTCAGAAAGCCGGTTGGCCTCTGTAATAAAAAACTGAGTGGAAGGATCAACCACCGAACTTGAACGTCCGCAAGCACCAAACACAACGATCAATAAGGAACAAAATGAAAAAAAAAAAAAAAATTCGCGGTTATCAGCGCCCGTACAAAGTCCTAATCTTTTTAGAGTCCAGACTCGCCACTTTCACGAATGATGATGAAATGATACGGACAATACAAGCACCCAGTCCTCGAGCGGAGAAAATCCCCGACACGGTCGGGAATCGAACCCAGGACCCCATGATCCAGAGGCAGCAACGCTAGCCGCTAGACCACGAGGTGCGAACCATTCTCAAGAGATTCAACACAGTTGTCATCAGGGAGAGAATATCTTAGCGCATGGAATTCTGACAGAGTATTACAGTTTTTAAAATGGACATAACATCAGGTCTAAAAGCTATTTTATCAAACTAGTTAATATTATTATAGTTACTTTTCTAAAGTGTATCCAGTTGCATGTAGGCACTAATCGATGGAGATATTTGTAAAGCTTGGCACGAGGAAGAGAAAAAATAGAAGATGACAGCATGACAGTGGATGAGGTCATGTCCAAAATTGAAGACGAAGGAGCAAAGTGAACGTGAGTTATCGGTAAGCTAGAGTGTCGCCGATGCACTTACCGCCGCCGTTCCTGTAGCAGAGGTAGGGGAAGCGCCACACGTTGGCGAGGTCGACGGCGAAGCCGATGATGGAGAGCAGGAAGTCGGCGTTGGAGGACCAGGACTCGCGCGCGTCCGCTCCACTGCCTCCGGCGGCGGCATCCGTGGCGGCCACCGCTCCCGCCGCCGCGCCACCCCCGCCACCTCCGCCGCCCCCGCCGTCGCCGACGCTGGACGGGCACAACGCGACGCCCACGACGACCGGGCCCTTCTCGGCGTCCTCCAGCTGGACCTGCAGGTCTCCTGTGGACATCACCGCTGGAGTCACCACACCGACCGCGCATCCTGTGTGGCCAGCGTCAAAGAAACAGTCAGGCGCGCCCGTGCCCGTAAGCCTCTTCACTAGGTAGCAAATACAGCGCCATCCGAACAGGGCGCATAAAGAAACAATGAAATTTGCTTTATTGAAATGGTGGTTCGAGTTTGATAGTGTTGTAGCTATACTGAGAAAATAAATGCACCTCCATCGTGGTCTCAGTAGCGTGGGACAGTGGTTGGTCGATCAGATGCAGCGGCGTGGGAGCTGATATGAAACTTCCTGGCAGATTAAAACTGTGTGCCGGAACGAGACTCGAACTCGGGACCTTTGCCTTTCGCGGGCAAGTGCTCTACCATCCTTTTTTTCCTAAATTGCTCGTTGTGCATGTCCCAGGACATCCGTTCAGGTTGTTCGTTGAACAGTTCACTCAATTTTTTGTTACAGAGGGTAGCTAACCCTCTGATCGAACACGCTGAGCTACCGTGCCGGCGTCCATATGAGCTACCCAAGCACAACTCAAGCCCCGTCCTCACAGCTTTACTTCTGCCAGTACCTCGTCTCCTACCTTCCAAATTTACAGAAGCTCTCCTGCGAACCAGGATAGCTTCTGTAAAGTTACTGGGAGAAGTAGAGCTGTGAGGACGGGGCTTGAGTCGTGCTTGGGTAGCTCAGATGGTAGAGCACTTTCCCGCGAAAGGTAAAGGTCCCGAGTTCGGGACTCGGTCCGGCATACAGTTTTAATCTGCCAGGAAGTTTCAGATGTAGTAACACTGTACCAAAAGCCATTATTCTGATATATTTTTATCAGGCAACTAATTTCAACGTTCCACTGACGTCATCTTGAGGCCTCTCACATGAATGACACCAAGTATCACTCGTCCATGTTCTAAGCACGCCTCTGGTTGGTAATATGTGAATGCTATGTTTGCATTGTGTGTACACTTCCACTTAGCGGTATAATGCAGTTTGAACGCGACGTGTAAGGAAACATGCCATTACTCACCAAGGGTATAGACTTTAGAAGAATAGCTGCCATCAATGTTCCTAAAATATTCCAATGAGATGGGAAGGGACCTCTTAGAATAGGCAACAACTGCCCCCTGTAATTGTATTTATGGGTATCATTTTTGCACACCTTGGGTCATTACAATGCACAAGAGCAATCTCAAGTATCGCCTGTTTAGACAAGGGGATCCTGGCATTAAGTTTCTCAAATAAGATAAAATATAAAAGTTCAATAATATCAAAAAATTAAGCATAGTTAATTATTTTAACTGGGAGAGAGCCTCTCTGGTGGAAGACTATCGTAATGCCGAGCTGAACAATGTTAGCGGCCTTAAAAAAAATTTATTTTCCCCCCACAGATGTTAACCAAACGTAGCCATCGAGCCCACATAGGAAATACGTTAATTTCGGGAAATACCACATGTAGGACAGATCTCCCTACTTTGAGCTTCGTATCACTGGAATAAAAACTGGCTTATTACACGACATTTACGTATAATGGTGTGTTGCGTTCTTTACCTTGTGTTGCACAGCGTCTTCGCCTTGGCTGCTGCCGTGTGTCGTCGGATCTGTAAATATATCAAAATCATATACCTGCCCTACGTTTTCGTGAAGCGAAAAACGTTACGTTACTTCACCCTAGTCTACTTTTAATGGCTAAGCACACGCGCAAGGCTTGCACGCCGTGTGTTTCTCTGCACTCGCTGTTCTCGCAAGAATTTAACTGTATTGACTCCCTTCATTCTCCGCTCAGGAGACTTACGAAAAGAATTCAGTCAGCTCTTGACAGAATTTTGGAGCCAGGTGAACAAAGTGTTCACACCAGTTTATCTCCTTTCCCTGTTCTTACGTCAGAGAGAGATGCCCTCCGACCACACTCGACGAAGTCTCAATGGAAAGTGCCTGTCGCGCTGGGCAATTTCGCGTCTCCTCAGCCTAGCTTCCCTTCCCTCCCATTACACTGGATGGAACAGCCAATGGCAGTCACTCTTTGATTTATAGTAGCCATGAGCGCCCAATCAGAAAATGGTTTAATAAGTACAGTGTCGTGTAACTGGCAGGCTTTCAAGTGAACAGCCAGACCTCTTACCCCTCTTATTAACACTTCATCATCCACAAGAGTAGTAAGTTACCTCCTCACGCGCCGCTCAAGTGATATACCGTTCCGTCCCCAGTTCTCTGTCATGCCCGTCATCTGCTCTTCACCTTGACTAGACTGCAGCTCTGCAGGCCATTGTGTCACAGCGTGGCTAACTTAAACTGGCTTCCTCTCCAGTGATGTTTCCACCCTGTTTCCATCTAACTTAAACATTCAAATTTACGTAAGGGAGTTATTTTCGTCACTCTCGATACCACGTGTATTAAATTCCAAACAAGTGAAATATACACACAAAAACCAGTCCCATGTTGCAAAACCAGTGTCTTGCAACACTATAAACGACATGCAAAACTGAGGCACCCGACCTGTAAGATGTCCAAAATCCCAACGCCTTACAGTGTATAAGAATATTTGTGCCTTGTCTTATACTTAAGCGAGTAGTACTTAGTGTCATTCATGCGACAGGCTTGAAGATGACGCTATTGGAACGTCGAAATAGGTTGCCTAATAATATCTGACCACTCATGGAATGTTCTCAACACGTTGCAAGTGTCCATCGTGATTATAACAGAGTTTCGTGTAGCTGTGAGTGCATTACGCCGGAGCTAAGTGAACTGGAACTTGGGAAATTGATTGGTGGTCATATGGTGGATACTTCCATAGCTAAGGTAGCCGATGTGTCTGGTGTATAAAGAGGCACTGTATCGAATATTTATACCTCATACAGGGAAAGTGGAAAAGCATCATCCGTTAATCATAACCCAGACGAAAGTACGGGGCATATTCCGATCGGTCGCGAAATGGAAACCACAGCGATAAAGCTTTGCATAGGTGTGTTGGACAGTGTCTCTAGTATGCCCATTGACCGCTTCACGTCTGTGTTTTCAGTTCTGAGCGCATAGTGAGCACGTAAAGACGCCGAGAAAACAGTGTCTCCCACAAAGTACGAGTGCCCGTGAAAGATTTCGCCTGGTTTGATGCAACCCACTCAACATAACTGTCTTGCATTTCCCTCTTCAAGACAGTTCTCCGCCGCACTCTGCAGGAGCAATGAGGACACCTCTGCAGCGTTTCAGAAGGGGAGTGTTTGATCGCCCTCAATACAGCTCGGGCTTTTGCTCCCTTTGATTTTCATCTCTGCTGACATGAACCTCTGGCGCTGAAGTCATTGTTTTGGCGCAGACAACGAACAACAGATCAGCGTAGAGAATTGGCGAAAAGTGTAGGCGGCTGCCTTCTAGGACAAGGGTATTGGAAAGTTGGTACAACAACGCTTCGAAAAAGCTCTCAGACGGAGCGCTGACTATGTAGAGAGTTGCTGGAAGGTGTGGGTAATTTGCAAATAAAACACTTTTGATTTTCGCTATGCGTTCCATTCGGCGACCGATCGGACCTTATTTTCGGTATACCCCTCGTATGTGTTGTCGTGGTTGATCAGTGATGATAACAGACTGTCATTGATGAAAAATAAGCGGAAGACAGGTGTAATATTCACTGCAGAGCTGAATCTCGCACTCGCGAACTGTCTCAGCGCCGAAACATCACGAAGGGAGCTCCGTAAGCAGGAAACTGCAAGGCGAGCTGGATGTCAAAATCCACTTATCAGTGATGAAAATACACGTATCAAGAAAACATGATGCCAAAGACATAAAACCTGGAGTGGGGAGCAGTGGAGAAAGCAATTTGGTCGGATGAGTCTTCTTTCAGGCTGTTTCCAACGGTGATTATTTGGACAGACGTATTAAGGTATTCCAAGAGCCTCATGGTTACTTTGAAATTTCGCACGACTGCCAAAGATTATGTGACAATTTTGGCTGATAGTGTCTACCCAGGTGAAACGTTTGTTCTCCAATAATGATGCTGTATTTCAGGACGACACGGTCCATGTTCACAAAGCTCGCATTGTTCAGGATGGTTTTCGGTATATGATTGTTATCCGCCTCCACTACTTTGCAGGGAGAATGGAATAAGATTCCCCTGAAAGTCATACAGTGCTTGCTGTCGTCCATTCCAAGACATCTGTGTGCCACCGTGATAGGCATAGAAATGTGTTATCATTTTGGTGTATCCTTATTTCTGTCTCCCCCCCCCCCCCCCCCCCCCTCTGTATGTTGTGGCGGAATGATGGAACATTGGGTAACTGCACTTGGAATATTATTGAAGATGTAAATTATATATTCTTTTACCGATAAATCAGCCGTGACATGATTACTGGAGAACTACAGCCTCAGATTTGACGGCACTATTTGTTTGCTTAATAGTAACTTTTTGTTGTACATTGCTTAGGCCGATATTACACTATCAAATTTCTTTGTCGTGTCCAATATCTTTGCCAAAGAAATTTGATGGTGTAATAGGGAACTTGGTCAAATGTCGTCCAATATTTGATCAAATCTAGGGCCTCGCTGTAGATTTGATCAAAGAAGTCGCTTGTCTTCTGTTCACTGCAATGTGACATGTTACCACATGGAGCGCTAGCGTCGCTGCATTCTGTCGTCTGTAGTGTTTTAATAAACGTTGCGGGTTAACACAATTGGTGTATGCCGACAATTACAAAATTAATAGAGATGTATGAAGCTGGTGAGGCGCTTTACAACGTGAGGCACGCTGAATACAAAAATAGATTACGAAGATTGGAGACCTGACCTAACCTAACCTAACCCAACCCTCTCCTGTAACAAGGAATCGTAGTGTCACAGTGAGCCTGTCTTCTGCAGATGTAGCAGTTCTTAAGTGAATATTGTGCTTTATGATATGAGGATACACTTCATTGAGCACAAGCAGAAATGAATGCTCATCCATTCTTAAGTAATTGATGTACGACTTGACGTCCTTCACTATAAGCTCACGTAACAAGTTTTGTTGAATGCTTTTATCGTGTCGTCGTAAAACCCATGGCTTCACCCAGGTATGTTTCCTTTTTTTCCCCCCAGCTTCTCCTCCGCATATGCACACAGTGCAATTGTGGTACATGCAACTGCTGCGGTTAATAACAAGTTGTTGTTGTCAGCCATCTTGAACGTTGACGAAAACTATGATGACAGTGTAATACCCCTTCTAGCACTACGTCAAAGATCTTTGTCAAATATATTTGACGGAATATTTGATCACATCTTTGATCAAATCTTTGACAAAGAAATTTAAGAGTGTAATACCGGCCTTACAAAAGTAAAACGAGCTGTTATGTGTGTGCATAAACTTGTAGATGACACCAGTCCAGTCTCCTGACAGCTGCTGATCTGGTTGCTGTGTTCCAATGGGGGGAGGATTGGAGGCAAATCTGAAATAATGCTGCGACCTCTGTGTCACTTCTGAAGTGTCAGTTTGGAACAATATTCTTATTGGTTTTAGTTATCTGAAATGTTGAAAGTATTGCATGATATCTATAAAATTATACCATATTCATTGTAGACGGGAAACAAGATAATATATTTATCGGAGTCATCATCCCTTAATAGTTTTAACTTATTTGCATTTGAATGTGTATTACAGTGTTTTGATGTCAGTTACATTGTTTACAGACATCACAGTTACGCAAAATATCAATGAAGATACTACTGTATATTTGACATTTACTTATTAAAATGTGCATGAGGAACAATTTTAAGTAGTGAGTGGGTTACATGCTGGTGGTGAACATACACTGCAATAAATAATTGTGGAAAGAAGAATGTATGCATAGATTAATAATTAGAAAACAATCTAAAAAGTAGCAAACAGTGATGGTGTTGAGGGATAAGCAAACGATATAATTTTTAGGTTAGACTACTGTTTATTCAAGCAAAAAATATGTTTTGCTAATGTTCTAAAACTTAGTGGAGACTTGTTAGTTTATTTTCAACTGTGCATGCGCTATGACGTTGACGAAAGGCTAAATAACTACAGGATGAGTATAAACACATCAATATATTAATGTTTTTAGCTGCTATCAACATAAAAGAACGACTTGAAAGTTAGAGAAGGAATGGAACTTTGTGAACGAACTGTCATCCGATCTTTGGCAATATTTGAACGTTAAAGTTGCACGCTTGCGCTTGTAGTTTGATTTGAGGCATTGTTGACCGAGCTGGTCATTGTCGCCAACACGGGCACAGAGTAATCAGTGGGTGTCGGGACTCACCCATGCGACTAGACAGTGGTACTGTTTGTACTAATGCTTCTTTTTTGTATTGTGACATGATTATTGTGAAGAATCGGACGAAAGTGATTTGATAAAAGTGGACTGTATTCACCAACAAAGGCAAAATATTGCTGTTCACAGTGTTTCTGTACATCCGAACATGAAATATTGCCAAGATATTTGTAACTGTATCACTGATGAACTTCAGTAACTTCACGAATCTAAACTGCACATCTTGTGTACGAAAGTGTTTACCTATAGTACGGCGTAAGTACTTACAAACTTTACTGGAGTTCTAATAGAGCTCTAGATAGGAAAAAAAATACTGAACTTGTTTATTTTCTTCGAAGGTTCTCCACAACATAAAAAAATATACTGAACTTATTCGTACAATAATGAACAATTGCGACTTACGGTTTCAGCCCATGTACCGCGTTGGAGGACATTATTGAATAATTTATTTCGTAATGCATAGGTACAGGCAATATATCATACACCGACATAGTGCGAGAGGCACTTTTCACTGAAAAGAAACCTAACTGTACTGCTTAAACAGAAAGTAAAAAAATAAGAATCGCCTGTTTAACACCATTTTGCAAAATACGCATTGTAGTAAGTATGTGCATGCCACATGTCATTGTTCACACAGAACGTGGGATAGTTATTCAGATGATATCATTTACATAGACAGAATATATCACGTAATGAAATTATTCTAATTTCATGTACTGTTCGTAGCGTATAAGGATTGTTCAGCTGCAGAGTGTGGGGAAGTTTCCACAGCTTGTTTAGGTGCAGCAAGGGACGCTGTTGAATCCAGCAAGGAAATATTTGAGATTCCTTTTTTACCTATTCCTTTGGTCATTCGCAGTTATAAGTTTGTATTCTTGTCATACGCCATTAATTTTAAAGGCAGTTTTATAAATTACAATCAGTTAAGTTTTCGGATAAGACAACACAAAGTACAAGCCTCTATATGTTTAATATGTTTACATGGTAGCAATGGAATATATGAAGATCAGTTGATGGATGGGGCAAAGGCCGGATAAAATCATTGTTCAAACTTTGCAGTCAGAGTTAAGCTTGAGTTACTGTAATTTCCCGGCATTCGTTTTAAACTGTAGGAAACTCAGTTTAAGAATGCAGATTTTAAGAACACATTCTTCGTAGATTTACTGGCAATTCGGAAAAAGACAATGAAGTGTAACTGCTAGCTATAGGAAGTTCCGTTGTAAGTTGGACTATTATTTTATTATTTGGTGTGAATTATGTGAAAGGATATAAGAGGCGTTGTGTTGACTAATTGACCTGTGCGTTAATCCTCGCTCTTCCGCCCAACTGAACGTCATGGGTTTCACAGCTCAGATCTAGCAACAGCTTTATGTTATCCTGCCGTCCATGGACAGCGATTGTAAGCCGAGCACCAATGTTTTACAGAGCTGCGAATCCGAAACAGAACCAATCAGCGAAAATACACACCATTCTCGCTGCAGTGGGTCGTTCGGCACGTGTTAACATATCGGTTATTCAGCCATCTGGAATCGCTGAATAGGCCGCCAGAACTGAAAACGCCGCCGTTAGGAATTCTGGAAATGCAAGCCATTGACATATCAATGTGTCAGGCTCATTTCGGTACGATATACCGCACACTCTGAAATTTGGCGAATAAAGAGCTAATGAAACAGATGTTTCGATGTGAAAACAGTAAATCTGGGAAACGCATACTACAGTCTTTATATCAGGTACATGATGTTGCTTCAGTCATCACTTGATCTAGCACGCGACATATCTGTCACTATGTTATGAAGTCTTGTCGACAGTGAAGTCGATACAGGTCTACGCTAAAATCTACATAGAAATGAGCATCGCCCAGTCAGTTAGCTACAAGTGGATTCATTCCATAGGTTCAGACGGCCAAAAACACTAACAATTTTGGGTCTAATATTCAGTTGAATGCCTACGGCACTAAAAAAGTCATACAAAAATTATATAAACGAAACCCAAAAGTGATGAAAAATCAGCTATTTACGTAAAACAAGAACGTAAACTAACCATGCTACATGTTGCACTACATGTCGATAGGCGAAGCACTGGACTTGCCGTAATTTGAATTAACAAGTTAGCGTTATTGCGGTATTGTGACGCATGTTGTAAACTCTAGCTTCTTAAATGAAACGTTTATTGCAAATATAACAGTTATTGCGGGAGAAGGGAACAGTTTAATGTAATAATGTTGTAAAATGAACTGGGATCCACTGTTCTCAGTAAAATCAGTGGGAACATTTCGGATCTGTTTTAGTACCTACTGATTATGCTTTAGAACTGGTTTCCCCTGTCTTGTTCTATTCCGGATTCTGTATTCTTCAACAGAAGAAATTCTTAAATTCAGCGAATGTTCCTTGTGTAAGAGAGCTTAATGTGCATTGTCGCTGAAGCAACTGATGCTTGATATTCCACTTATAATTGTGAAAATGTAGGACTAACGCTGTATTTATCACAGTAAAAAAAAGATAACTACACGCAGCTGAAGGTATAGCTTCGCTTCAAGATTCAATATACAGGGTGGTCAGAAAATGTTGAAATTCTTGTAGGGATGTTACAGGGCAGGCTGTACTGAGACATAAACGTTAAGAAAGAAATTCGATACGTTGCTCCGTTTCCGAGTTATTTAGCATAGAATTTAGCCAATCGGGGCATCGCGCGCTCGCGTTCAAACGGCCTGCCAGGGGCGGTGTTGCCCAACGAGTGCTTTGGCTCGTTAGCTGGAACTTGAATTTACGCGCGCGACGATCTGATTGGATAACTTCAATGCTAAATAACTCGGAAACGGGTCAACGTATTGAATTACTTTCTTAACATTTATGTCTTAGTACAACCTGCTCTGTAACATCCCTACAAGCATTTCACACATTTTCTTACCACTCTGTATACGCCGAAAAAGAGACTGAAGAAGTTAACATAGTTGCGCAAGGGAAACTCTTACCATAACAATATCTCCCCCGATCCACTTATTTCAGAGCCTTCATCTGATGAATCTTTGCTCTTTATCGACTTGATGCTTTGTTTCATATCACAATGTCTATTTTTGTTCAAGTGCCTTATTTATCTGTCGCTCACGTAACATTTATTTATTTATTTATTTATTTGTTAGTTTGGCCTACTAAGGACAACATGAAATAACTTATGTATTGGTTCTTCCCTCCTTTCTTTCTTTCAGTAATATTTCATTCTCTCTCTACGTTTTTTCTTCTTTCTTCTATCCATATTGCACCTGTCTTTTTGTTTTCTCCTGGAAGCCCTTGAAATCCTTAACTTTTGCTCTAAGTGTTTCTCCTTCTCCTATTTCTTCCTCTATTATTTCCATTTCCCTCACATCTTCTGTCAAAGAAGTTAAAATTCTTTTTGTTATCCTGTTTTCATCCAGTTTTTTTAGGTGTCCATAGAAAGCAAATCTTCTCTTCCTCATCTTGTCTGATATTTGCTTTATTTTTTTTCATAAACTTGTTTATTCCTTCTTAATTTCCATTTCCCATTCTCATATTTGCTCCCAACATTTTCTTGACTATTTTCCTTTCCTTCTTTTCTATTTCACCTGATTGTTTGGCTGTATTTAACGAAAGGCATTCTAATGCATGAAAGCATCCTGGTTTAATGACAGTATTGTAGTGCCGAAGTTTTGCATTTATGGAAATAGATTTCTTGGTATACAGGTTCTTTTTTAGTTGAAAAGCCACCTCCATTTTCCTTGCCCTTGCTAGGTTAGCTTCTTTATCTAAAGCATTTAGTTGTGTTATTTCACCTAGATATTTAATCTTGAAGCCTTCTTTATTCTGCCATAATCAGTTTCCATATTTTTTGTTTTTATCGAGTCGGTCTAACGTGTAACTGAGTCATGATTTAAAATACTGCAGCGTTTGGGTCAATCTTGAAAGTAACCTTGTCACAAAGAAGATATCCGTCAGTGTAGTTCTCACAGTAGTTTTTGTAGACCTATAGCGACATTGGATTCGTAGAATACATTACCTGCGATCACATCCCTAAGCCACGAAATATTTTAGAGCGTTAAAGGACAATTATACCTTCCATCCGGGGTATCTTAAGATCATTTAGACAGCGACTTCGAAAAGTAAGCTACACGCGTCGTCCTACGCTAGGACCATTGCGTTACAAGAATAGCACATTGTCAGAAGAAAGTTCATGTCCCACCCTTGTTGCAGGCAAATTACTGCTGTGGTACGGATAACAAAACAATCGCAGTGTGTAGGTGATATGGCACGTCAACTGGAAACGTAATCCAAAGCTGAACTGCCCGGCAACACTACGATTCTTGTGGGCAAAACGTCTAAACTGTGCACAGATTTACCGTGAAATTCTGGTGTTATATGGACCAAAACCAATGGCGCTTGCAGCCGTAGTGAAACGGAGCGAAGAATTTCACCAGGGCCTTAGAGACGTGAGTGATGCTAATCGCGAAAGAACGCTTTCGACGTCGACCACAGAGTAAGAACTTCTGAAGAGAAGGAGATTTTTACAACTACAAGACCTTCATACTAATGTTCTCGAATGGCTCCGTAACCGAGGAACGGGTTTCTATCGTCCGTGAATTGAGAGACTGGCAGAAAGTTTCCACTGTTGATTACATTGACTTGGTGACTGTGTTAAAAACACTGTCACGTATCTTTGACAGTTTGAAGTATAGCGTTTCTTTCAATAGAAATTATTTGGCCTGCCATAATAATGTGTAACTTATTCTTTTTAAGTTCTCTCGTATTTCACACGATCAGCTGATTTCGGTGCCAACGGCCATGCCGCAGTGGTAACACAGGTTCCCATCAGCTCACCAAAGATAAGCGCTGTCTGGATGGACTAGGCCTTGGGTGTCGAGTACTATTGGTAATCAGGGTGCACTCAGCCCTTTTGAGGCCAATTGAGGAGCTACTTGATAGAAAAGTAGCGGCTCCGGTCATAAAAACTGACAACGGCCGGGAGATCGGTATGCTGACCACATGCCGCTCCGTATCCGCATCCGGTGACGCCTGTGCGTTGAGGATGACACGGCAGCCGGTCGGTACCGTTGGGCCTTCATGGCCTGTTCGGGTAGAGTTTAGTTCAGTTACCTGATATTAGTGATACGCCATTTTGGACTGCTTACTGATTTGCTCATGATTTTACACAGTCACCTTGCGCGGGTGCACACAAGGTATGTCTTTTATTTACACAGGGTGACAGTGTAAAAATTACGACGGTATCAGCAAGCAGTCAAAAATGGGACACCTCGGAAATCAGTTGAACGTGTGAAATAAATGACTATGATAACAGTACAGCCACTGTGAGAAATGTTGTGCCTTTGGACTATACACTATCTGGTCAAAAGTGTACTGACAGCACTATGTAATGCGAAATTGACTAGTAGATATCAGAGAGGTGAACCAACTAGTATAAAAGGAGGTGGGAAATATTGGTTGTCAGTAGAGCAGCAAAACAACAGAATGAGTTGATCAGGAGAGTTGAGTGATTTCGAACGTGGATGTAACCTGAGTAATAAAACCGTCACTGACAATGAACCCGTTCAAGTCGCCCATTAGTGATGAGATTCTGAAATGAAAACGCGAAGGAAAAGCCATAGCTAAACCGAGATCGGGCATACATCATGTACTGACGGACAGGCAAAGTCAAGTATCGCGGAAGGTAAAAAAAAATCGCATGAAATCAACGAAAGGAAGCACGCGTGAGTTCCAAAGTGCTACCAGCAATGCAGGAAGCACAATAGCTGCGTTCGGAATGGAAAATTGTTGGATAGAACGGTGAGCAGTTCCTCATAGGGTGCATATTTCTGTTGACAGTGGAAAGCTCTTGAATTGGTGTAAAATGAGACGCCACTGGGCAGTGGATGACTGGGAAAGAGTGATTTGGAGTGATGACTCACGTCATACCCTGTGGTAATTAGACGGAAGGGATTGGCTTTAGGGAACACCTTGAGAATGTTAGTCGGCATCATTAGCAGTGAAAGTACGGAGGAGGTAATGTTACGCTGTGGGATGTTTTTTTTTTTGTTGTTGTTAGGATGTGGTTCACTTATTACACTTAAGAAGACGCTAAATGTGGAAAGTTATGAGGACATCTTACGGTAGTGTGTACACTAGAGGAACATTCCGGAGACAATATTGTTCATATCAGCATGATAATGCACCCTCTCGTCAAGCAGCGTCTGTGAGGTAGTGGTTTGTAGACAGTTAACATTCTTAAAATGGACTGTCGTGCATACATTCCTGGCTGGATCACAAAGGAACACAGCTGGGTGAGTTAAGACTGCCCATTTCGCTCCAGTCTCCAGCGTCCGTATCACCACCTTCCCTGATTCTCTTTTTTTTTACCACCCATCTTTTGTTTATTCCACAAAAACAGTAACAAAAATGGCTAGCTTACAATGAAATGACATAAAAAAAGGTGACAGATAATTGCTGGTTTCGGCTCTTGAGAAGGAATGTTCTGCCATTCCTCCACAGACATTCGAACACCGCATTAAAAGTGCCCACAGTAGAATTTATTTATTTAACACAGTTGTGGCCGCGTGTAAATTGTTACATTCAATCTGTGGACGACCGATTTCGATTTGCTACAGAGATCGTCATCAGACCTACATTGCTTTGTGATAGCAGGAATCTCTGGCTAGGAGCAGGCCCATCCGTGCTCGCTTTGAGAACACTACTTTCCCCAAGGAATGTAGATCTGATGATGATCTCTGTAGTATATCGAAACCAGTAATCCGCAAATAAAAAGTAACAACTTATAGGCGACTACGACTGTTTTTCTAAATAAATTATAATACAGGATGTTTCAAAAAGGACTTTACAACTTTAAAAATTCATATAAATTTATTGAAAGAAGATATAGAGCTGCGTTTAGTGTTTTTTGTGGAGAAACACATCAAGATTTTTTACCTTAAACTAAAGATGTTGTATGTGGCTTCCGTTGGTTATCCTGCACACATCCCATCGGAAGTCAGTTTCTTCCCAACTCGCTGTAGCACTGCTTGTACGATCGCCAATCTGTACGGTTTCAAATACAAACTGTTTCTCAACACACTTCAAATAGTCGTATCTGGAATTTTCACTTCGCCAGATGTACTCTGGGTCGTTTCATAGGGCTCTTGATAGAACGTTGTCTCATTCTTTCAACGACACCGTCAGATGTGGTTGAACCACCTGATGATTTCCCATGTCTCACCGAGCACGCTGTTTCTGCTAAGCATTTATGCCACTCATAAACTGTAGGCCTACTAGGAGGATCTTCAGCTTACTTGGGACGGAAATTACGCTGAACTGTTGACTCTAATTTCGATTCTTCAAACCAAAACACGCAGCTAGCACGCTCGGGTCCAGTGAAGGCAGCCATTTTAACGCAACTGCCGCTAGCGCTCCTGACAGTGCGATTCGGTACTAGTGAACTAAGCGAGGAAAAAACTGATGTATTTCCCTACAAATTGACACTACTATCACCTCTGTAGGTACTACGAATTAATTTTTATAAATTTTCGAAGTTGTAAAGTCCTTTTTGAAACACCCTGTATTATTAGATCGGTGTTTCCTGGAACAACGTTCAAAAAAATTTTAAGTCCACAGTAGAGTTCAAGTCGTTATAAAGGCGAAGTGTCGACTCACCCCGAATTAATGTCCACTAATAGGTGTCCCTATATTATTGATCGGTGTATGTCCTAATGAGTGTGAGAAACTATCCAGCAACTAATATTACGGCTGGCTGATATACCAGACCAACATTTATTTAATCGCGCACACGAATTCGATCAGAGTCTGTACTATCAGTTTTGCGTGTCGTAGGCTGCGCTACAGTGTCCAGTGCTTCGCTGTGCAGGTAAGCGGTAGTGCTGGTCTAGAAGCAGCGGCAGGTTGTCGGGGTGTGGTGCGGGTGGCGGGTGCAGAGTGCAGGGGCCACTAGGACTTACTCTTGCGCGTCAGGACACAGGCGGTGGTGTTGTGACCGCAGCTCGCTCGAGACTGGCGCGGCCCTGTGCAGAATGCAGCGGTCAGAAACAGCAGCGGCGGCAACAGCGGCGGCAGCAGCAGCAGCAGCAGCAGCAGTAGCGCCCTCACACTCTGTACGAAGTGAATCACAACAGGAGACGTCGCCCCCTCACAGCAGAGTGCTGCCAGCCGAGGATCACTTCCAAACACTTGTATCCAGCGACTCTCAGCTGACACAAGTGCTTAATTATTTTTCTTCGTATATCCATAATTGAAACGGACGACTTGGAACGTCAGCTAGTATAATATATGTTAAAAAAAATGACGAAATTCCTCCAGCTGAATTAAGGTGTTGGTTTTATTGGCAACTAGTTTCGATGTTGCTACAACATCATCTTCAGGCCCTAAATACAACATACCGTACATAAACAACCAATGCAACAACAGTAATTTATGAGTTATTATACAAAACAGTTCTATTATAAGCATATTATATAATGGATAACTTTAATGAAACTAATTATATTTTTGGTCATTTCCGTTAAAATGCCATCACTCTGAACATTAGCCATTTACGTGGTATCATTAAACACAAATGAAGCTGTATATGAACAATCGTTTTATTATAGGTTAATATCAGGTATTAAAAAATGGGAGTACATAAAAGCTTAAGCGACAACCCGTTATTCTAATGGATAATAATATAGGCGTGGAACATTGAATTTTTTAAAAAAATAATGAACTATAAAAAGGAGAACATACGCATTGCCATTCAGACATATGTTAGGTAAACTTCATTGTTTACTAGTAGTGAGCGGTGGGCAAGGTATACTAGAGTTACGCTTGCAAATTTTTGTATTGTCGTCATACTAAAGTAACAGTGGCGTAATTTACGTAGACAACTTCGTTCCTAACACCACGAAAGAAGTGGTAAGGGTCTGAAAAAAATGGTGTGAAACCCAGTTGATACAAGGTAGTCAATAACGTAAAATACATGCTAATAAATTTAAAAAACTATTCATTCTCATAAAAGTGTAAGTTAAAACGTTGCTGAAATAATTTCTATGTCGGAGTCTCATCGAAGGCTATGACCAGGGTCTAAAATAATCAATTCCAGTCAGTTTACATGGTCAAAAGTACGATCAGGTACATGGCAGTGCTCTAAATAGTAGCAATCTAGGTAATGTCAGTTGAAATAAACGGTCATATATGTAACCTATTTGTTGTTCCTCTAATAGATACACACGAACACACTCAATAAAAAACACGATGTCTAACTCTGGTATTAAGTATGTGATCTCGTCGAGTGTCAATTCTACATAATTACGATCAATGATGTGCTTAATCCCTATTTACTATGGGCAAATAGTCTACTGGATGAATCACTACTGCAGCGTGGGGACTCATTCATTTTACGTATCCTTATAATTCAGTTGTTGTATAGAATTGGTAGTTAAAGCATATCGGTTACCCACTGATTTACGAGAAACGAACATGAAAGTTGGAAGTATAATTATTTTGACTATAAGACCAACTTACTGATTAAGATAACCTTAAAATTAGATGTTGTAACAACATCGAAACTGAAACTTCCTGGCAGATTAAAACTGTGTACCAGACCGAGACTCGAGCTCGGGACCTTTGCCTTTCGCGGGCAAGTGCTCTACCGACTTAGCTACCCAAGCACGACTCAAGCCCCGTCCTCACAGCTTTACTTCTGCCAGTACCTCGTCTCCTACCTTCCAAACTTTACAGCACCTGAGAGCTTCTGTAAAGTTTGGAAGGTAGGAGACGAGGTACGAGGTACTGGCAGAAGTAAAGCTGTGAGGACGGGGCGTGACTCGTGCTTTGGTAGCTCAGTTGGTAGAGCACTTGCCCGTGAAAGGCAAAGGTCCCGAGTTCGAGTCTCTGTCCAGCACACAGTTTTAATCTGCCAGGAAGTTTCATATCAGCGCACACTCCGCTGCAGAGTGAAAATCTCATTTTGGAAACATCGAAACTAATTGCCAATAAAAGGAACACCTTAATACATCTGGAGGAATTCCGTCATTTTTTAACATAAATTATTTTTCAGTCTGTGAAGCAACGCGCAGCATGAGGCATGGTGCTAGCAAAGATTCTTAAATATAGGCGAATAGCAAAAGATTAGTTGAGAATGGGGAAGGAAGTCGGCCGTGCCCTTTCAAAGGATCCATCCCGGCATTTGCCTGGAGCGATTTAGGGAAAACATAGGAAACGTAAATCAGGATGGCCGGACACGGGATTGAACCGTCGTCCTCCCGAATGCGACTCCAGCGTTCACATAAAAAACTTTTACTGCCTAGATCACAATTTACATTGGACAATTTTGAGTTTTTATGTGTCTTGTTAGGGTGCTTGGGCTTGTGACATGTCACTTTCAATCTTCACCTTGCACACACTTCGTAAGGCTGACTATTTTATATACCGTGATGGATCATTCCGTTGCAGTCCTGACCATGGAACACCTGCCAATTCTTGTTACCGTTGCAGATATTTTTCTGACTATAATATCTGTTGTACAATTACATACAACGGGAGTTTTATGTAGTTTTTACTTATGAAACTGGCGATTTTCCTTCTTATTACCTGCATATTGCGACATTATACCTGCTTATTGCGACATTATGGTTTACAACCTGGATCGTTCTATATGACGCTTTTAACAGCGTACTGTCCTAGTCTTGTTGTGCCATAATACGAATGCATGTCATTTGCATGACTGTTGCTAATGATGATGTATTTCAAAGCACTTTCTGCTCGTTTTTACAGTTTGAGCGATCTGAAGGTGATTGTTGAAAGCAACCGAAACCAAGTATCATGTTCTAATTGTGTAATGTAAATTGAGGTTGTAACGGGACATCCTCCTCTAGAACTACTTTTCCTCAACAGTAGTTGTCGATGCCAGTATTATTTTTCGATTTTTGGACAGTTCAGTATTATCTCAGTTGCTTTTCTGAAAACTTTCGTATAATTTTATACACAATGCATAACATTTCAAGCTAAAATTTATGAAAAGGAATTACTTTATAACACATTTTCGATTTGATGTCATAATCGATAAGTACTAGTTCTGAATGTACAGTTAAAATTATTTTTTTAGAAACATTTGAAATTACGAATTATTGGCACAATTAAAATTTACATTATTAATTTCGCAATCCTGCACTGTTTACTATGTTTTTTTCTGGATTCGTTTATAGAATAATAATCGATATTAATATAGTGAAACACAAACTAGTAGAAATCCATTTATGAAGAAAATTTGTAAACCATATGGAATACTGTCATTTTCACAGAGTCTGTTAGTGAAAAATCAAAGGCTGTATGATATACTAAAATGTGAGAAACTATATTTACAACAACAGTCTTCAGATTTATTCAGTTCAAACCAACCGTGAGGACTGATGTGACATTTAAATATTCAAGACTCAGACCACTAGACAAGAAGAACTGGAACCAACTGATATGAGAGGCTAAGTAAAGATTATTGTAATCTTCGATCTTCTCAATCTTCAAAAAACACAATAGATGGAAAAAGGAAGAGGAGACAGATAACAAGGTCTAGACAGTAACATTTTGTTAACTTAAAAATTTTTGTTCAATAAGTTACGTTAAACCACTGTCTCCTTCCTGATCGTGTCAGGTTTCGGGATAAATTACAGAGTACACTCGATGTGTTGTCTTTTGCCTCAGGCATCTGGAAATATTGCTACCGTAGTAAACTGGAATTTGCTATTTTATTTGCAACGTTCATAATTCAATTATTTCGCGTAGTAGTTAACACACATTTTCTGCAAAGATACAATTCTGCACCTAGTTATCGGTTGCTACCAACGTATTTGGGAACAGCTTACAACACTTTTAGTAAGATCTCTTCGGTTTCCAGTTTAGCAGAGCAGTCAGGTGACAGTCCAGCTTGCGGCGAACTCTGGGAAGTTGTTTTGGCGTGCTTAGCGTGAGGTCTTGTTGGCAGTCTGATATAGCGGTTGTCCGTCTGCAGCTCTACAGTGTGGTAAAATACAGTCTGGCTGTCTGCAATATGACATTCATGATCAATCACAGAGGTCGCGTAGTTCACGCACTATTATGTTCTTGGTTCGTACCGCAAAGTTTAAGGTGGAGGATATCACTGAAAACGACCAGTGAAGACGTGTATGGAGATGCCCCGGACTGCGGTGGGTTTCCAACCCGACTGTCGGCCCCCATGCGGCTCGACAACGAGGACTGATGGTCTGGGTTGGCATTTCATTTCAAAGCAGGACCCCTTTGGTTGTCCTCTGCGGCACCCGTACAACGCAGCGGTGCGTCGATGATATTCTGCACAAAGTTTTGTTTCCTTTCGTGGCAAGCCACCCTGCGCTTACATTTCAGCAAGATAACACCCGCCCGTATACGGTGAGAGTTCCTGCTACTTGTCTGCGTGCGTGCCAAGCTCTGTTTGGCCAGAAAGGTTGCCGGATGGCTCCTCAGTTGTGAATGATTATAGGAAGGGCACCCCAACCAGATCGGAACTTTGACGATCTAACGCGCCAGTAGGACAGAATTATATCCCTTAGCAGGACATCAATGCCAAGCCCAATAACTGCTTGCATATGGGCCAGGGGTGGATCAACGCGTTATCAACTTTCTCAGTTTGTGGAGATCTTTCTCTTGAATAAGTCATCCACTATTTCAGAAATTGTAATCCTCTTTGTCTGCGTGGTATCGATACCTACGATGCCACGGCGTAAATACAAGTTCTAAAGTTAGCACTACGGCAGACACCGATGACAGCGCACTCTAGCCGGAGCGGGAGAGCTCTACGAGCTCCGCTTCAGATTCTACCCATTTGATCAAGAGCAGACTGCCGGGACACTTCGCTTCAGCTTCGCTTCATATACTTTGCTCTACTTACGACGGGTTTAAGGCTTGCTCATCATTACAAAGTTATGTATGCCCTGTATATATTCATGCACCAGTAAACCACTTTTACTTTCTTGCAGTACCGACGTGTATTACCTTTTCCTGCTCCTACTCACTTCCTTCATTCGGCCAACCTTTCAGTTTTCAGGAGCAGACCCACGCGTCGCCTTCCAGGCGGGATACAAAAGTCTGTACATGTACATCTCATCTTCAGATTTCCGTCCCATTCTGAAAATTCGTTCGTAGTGCAATTTTTTTATCTTAGAGTGTATATGCAAGTCCGGCATATCCGGATTTGTTAAGATTTTTAGCGGTGTAGAAGATAACGCACAGTCGAGTCCTGTTCCTAAAACAGGAGATACACCAAAAGTACCAACCAGTATCATTCTTTATGTCCGTGTCCTATGTTTATTTTTCTGTTGCATAAAGATCTTTTATTTTGACATAAGACTGTCTTAGGATGAAGACTCATATTTAACAGGAATAAGCACTTAGTTTCCATCATACCTGCCAAATTATACTGAAGCGCCAAGGAAACTAGTGTAGGCACGCGTATTCAAATACAGAGATATGTAAACAGGCAGAATACGGCGCTGCGGTCGGCAATGCCTATATAAGACAAGTGTCTGGCGCAGTTCGTAGATCTGTTACCGCTGCTACAATGGCAGGTTATGAAGATCTAAGTGAATTTCAACGTAGTCTTATAGTCGGCGCACAAGCGATGGGACACAGCATCTGCGAGGTAGTAATGATTTTCTCGTACGGCCATGTCACAAGTGTACCATGAATATCAGGAATTCGGTAAAACATCAATTCTCCGACATCGCTGGGGCCTGAAAAAGATACTGCAAGGACGGGACCGACGACGACTGAAGGGAATCGTTCAAAATGACATAAGTGCAACTCTCCCGCAAATTGCTGCAGATTTGAGTGCTGGGCCATCAACAAGTGTCAGTTTGCTAACCATTCAATGAAACATCATCGATATGCGCTTTCGGAGCCCGTGACCCCACACGTGTACCTTTGATGGGTGCACGACACAAAGCTTTACGATTCGCCTCGGCCCGTCAACAATGACGTTGGAGTGTTGGTGACTGGAAACAGGTTGTCTGGTCGGATGAGTTTCGTTTCATATTGGATCGACCGGATGGATGTGCACGGGTATGGAGACCATCTCATGAATCCATCGACCCTGCATGTCAGCAAGTAACTGTTGAAGCTGTCGGAGGCTCTGTAATTGTGTGAGGCGCGTGCAGTTGGGGTGATATGGAACTCCTGATAGGTCTAGATACGACACGTGCATGTCTGATCACCTGCATCCATTCATGTCCATTGTGCATTCCCAAGGATAAGGCAATTCCAGCGGGAGAGTGCGACACCCCACACGGCCACAATTGCTACGGAGTGCCCCCAGGAACCCTCTTCTGAGACTGAACCCTTCTGCTCACCACCAGACTCTCCTGGCATGGACATTATTGAGCACATCTGGGATGCCTTGCAACGTGCTATTCGTACTCTTACGGATTCATGGACAGCGCTGCAGGCTTCATGGTTTCTGTTCCCTCTAGGACTACTTCAGAGGTTAGTCAAGTCCATGCCACGTCGTGTTGCGGCACTTCTGCGTGCTCGCGTGCGCCCTACACGATATTAGGCGCGTGTACCAGTTTCTTTTGTATCTTCAGTGTATAAGGTTTTTTACTGTCTTTTTTTGCTTAAGCACGTTTACTGTTGATCGCGCCAAAAACTTTGTGCAACTGATCACTAATAGCTGCTGAAAATACACAGATTGGTAGTCCGAATTTTTGGGAAAATTATAACTCCGAGTTTTGGATCTGGCAACCGCACTCGTGACTATGTATGAGCCGTAGTGAACATTGCAAGTGCTGAAATAAGCAGTATCGGTAGCAGCAGTAGTTGGACGTGCCGAGCTGAAATTAGTTTCGAGGCTTGCAGCGGATGTTTAGCACTACCCTAGTTGCCGAGGGTTATCTCCAGGCCGGCGTCTCCCGATGTATCCGGTCCGCATCGCCGGCCCGAACCCAACTTGTCACGTCGGAAACTGCCGCTACAACTCTTTCCGACGCTCGGCCGGAGGTCGTTAGCAAGCGTCTATCTGACGCCCTGATCTACAGACCTTAATTAGGGTAATAAACACTTCGTATCTCAGAGCCCACACCACAACATGGGATCGTGATTTACCACACACTTTTTATTACCGTCACTCTTTCCAATTTTTTTTTTCGCAGCTACTTCTGCGTGCAGCGCTCGGGTGCGTAGGGGTGAGTCGAGAGGGAAGAAAAACAAGCTTGAATTAATTATGGGGTGGAAAAATGCTCGCACTTTGCACCGGACAACCCCCGACTGCACTAGTCGCCTTCTTGTTTAATCGCTTGTTACTGTGGCGGTGCGGATAAAAGAAAAAGGGGCGGTGAAAAAAGAAGAGAAACGCTCTAGGGGCGGGTTAATTGCTGGTCCGAGCTGGTAGGTTGATTCATTAGGACGACGGAACGGGCTCTGCGTTTTTCCGGAACACAAGTGCTGCCCGCCCCCGTTTGCGCAGTTCGCTGTGAAATTAAAATGTCCAGGGTGGGCCCTCGTGGTCAAGGGCTCACTTGACGTCCAGGTTGCTGGATTACGTCCGTAAATACTGCACATCTCGTCACCCTGATTGAAGGATTCATTTGTTAGCGTCATGGGCGCATTAAAATGCCCACGAACTATGCTGTCGTTACATTCTTTCTTCATTTTCATCAGAGATATTTCTCGGATGGAATTACATTTGGTTAAAAAAGCAAGTTTTGAACACTTCGTTTTTTCAATTTTTTTTCATTTTTTCCTGTCACGATTTAAAAAATACTGGACAAGAAGTACTATAAACCAATAATCATTTCGTCTCTAAAGGATGCATTTTGAGGTCTGCGACTGATAACTAAACACAAATAAAATTTGTACTCATCTGGGCTCGCTGCGTCATATAGAGGGTGAAGCGAAATTCGCGCACTAGGGCTTCGCAGTGTAACTGCTCACATGCTAGCGAAAAAAAAAGTCTCTCACAAAATTTCGTCCGGTGAGTACATCCGGCAGAAAAAGGAAGTTAAAGAGTGGCAATCTGGTAACAATGTAACCACGTGTATGGTAACTACCTGTGTCAGCACACAATCCTTGTGCTGTGCAGTTGGTGCAGTGTAGAGAGTTTGGGTTAGCATACAGCAAGGCCGATCGTTTGATCCTGGGTTGAAGCCTATGTTTTCTATTTGATAAATGTAGTGCAGGTGGTACAGTATCTGGTATCTTAATCGCCAACAGCGATTGCTGCGGGTCTTCTAGAAAAGACTTGCACTTACATACTACAATCGTAGAAATAGAAGATTGGTCAGCTTTGAAAGAAGCCCTTTTCATGTCATGGAATTTCACAATTACCTCATCCACTAGATGCGAAATCTGTTTTCTTTGTATCCTCCTCCAATGGTCCCAGAGATCAGTAACAATCATTATTCTTGCATCGTTCAGGTCCATACATTTCGTTAGGACCGTACGTTACCAATAGGACTACCAATGTGCTTTGCGAATAATGACCAAACTCAGTTACTATTTGTATGTGTTATCACCACGATCCCATGCCTTTCAATACTGAGTCTGGTAACCGCATGTTGTTTAGTATTTCAATTATTATTATTCTTTCTTTCTTTTCTCAGACGTTATGTCTGGTCAAGAATGAAAAGTGATGCGGACCTTGATCAAGCGTGACTTCCTTTTAACTGTACGGTATATGTTATATTGCATTTAGGAACTTTTGGGTAATTGAACGTGTATCGATAATTACGGATTTCTGTAGTTGTATGTATAAGTTTGGATGTAGCTGTATTGCATTGATGTACTGGTGGATATTGTGTGGTATGACTCCTGCAGTTGATAGTATAATTGGTATAATGTCAACTTTATCCTGATACCACATGTCCTTGACTTCCTCAGCCAGTTGGATGATATTTTTCAATTTTTTCTCCTGCTTTCTTTTGTATATTTGTTGTACTGGGTATGGATATTTCGATTAGTTGTGTTAATTTCTTCTTTTTATTGGTGAGCATGATGTCAGGTTTGTTATGTGGTGTTGTTTTATCTGTTATAATGGTTTTGTTCCAGTATAATTTGTATTCATCATTCTCCAGTACATTTTGTGGTGCATACTTGTATGTGAGATCTTGTTGTTTTGCAAGTTTATGTTGTAAGGCAAGCTGTTGATGTATTATTTTTGCTACATTGTCATGTCTTCTGGGATATTCTGTATTTGCTAGTATTGTACATCCACTTGTGATGTGATCTACTGTTTCTATTTGTTGTTTGCAAAGTCTGCATTTATCTGTTGTGGTATTGGGATCTTTAATAATATGCTTACTGTAATATCTGGTGTTTATTGTTTGATCCTGTATTGCAATCATGAATCCTTCCGTCTCACTGTATATATTGCCTTTTCTTAGCCATGTGTTGGATGCGCCTTGATCGATGTGTGGCTGTGTTAGATGATACGGGTGCTTGCAATGTAGTGTTTTCTTTTTCCAATTTACTTTCTTCGTATCTGTTGATGTTATGTGATCTGAAGGGTTGTGGAAGTGGTTATGAAATTGCAGTGGTGTAGCCGATGTATTTATATGAGTGATTGCTTTGTGTATTTTGGTAGCGTCTGCTCGTTCTAGAAAGAATTTTCTTAAATTGTCTACCTGTCCATAATGTAGGTTTTTATGTCGATAAATCCCCTTCCTCCTTCCTTGCTGCTTAATGTGAATCTTTCAGTTGCTGAATGTATGTGATATATTCTATATTTGTGGCATTGTGATCGTGTAAGCGTATTGAGTGCTTCTAGGTCTGTGTTACTCCATTTCACTACTCCAAATGTGTAGGTCAATATTGGTATACCAGAGGTATTTATAGCTTTTGTCTTGTTTCTAGCTGTCAATTCTGTTTTCAGTATTTTTGTTAGTCTTTGTCTATATTTTTCTTTTAGTTCTTCTTTAATATTTGTATTATCTATTCCTATTTTTTGTCTGTATCCTAGATATTTATAGGCATATGTTTTTTCAATCGCTTCTCTGCAGTCACTGTGGTTATCCAATATGTAATCTTCCTGTTTAGGGTATTTTCCCTTGACTATGCTATTTTTCTTACATTTGTCTGTTCCAAAAGCCATATTTATATCACTGCTGAATACTTCTGTTATCTTTAGTAATTGGTTGAGTTGTTGATTTGTTGCTGCCAATAGTTTTAGATCATCCATATATAGCAAATGTGTGACTTTGTGTGGGTATGTTCCAGTAATATTGTATCCATAATTTGTATTATTTAGCATATCAGATAGTGGGTTCAGAGCTAGGCAGAACCAAAAAGGACTTAATGAGTCTCCTTGGTATATTCCACGCTTAATCTGTATTGGCTGTGATGTGATATTATTTTTTTTCATTTGGACATTAACTGTGGTTTTCCAATTTTTCATTACTATGTTTAGGAACTGTATCAATTTAGGATCTACTTTGTATATTTCCAATATTTGTAGTAACCATGAGTGGGGTACACTATCAAGAGCTTTTTGGTGATCAATGTGTGCGTAGTGTAGCGACCTTTGTTTAGTTTTAGCTTGATGTATCACCTCTGCATCTATTATCAGTTGCTCTTTACATCCTCGTGCTCCTTTGCAACAGCCTTTTTGTTCTTCATTTATAATTTTGTTCTGTGTTGTATGTGTCATTAATTTCTGTGTAATGACTGAAGTTAATATTTTGTATATTGTTGGTAGGCATGTTATGGGGCGATATTTAGCTGGTTTTGCTGTGTCTGCTTGATCTTTAGGTTTCAGATAAGTTATTCCATGTGTAAGTGTATCAGGGAACGTGTATGGGTCTGCAATGTAACTGTTAAATAATTTAGTTAGATGTGAATGTGTTGAGGTGAACTTGTTTAGCCAGAAATTTGCTATTTTATCTTTTCCAGGGGCTTTCCAATTGTGAGTAGAATTAATTGCTTGGGTGACTTCATGTTGCAAAATTATCACTTCATGCATTTGTGGTATCATCTTCTATGTATCTGTTTGTGCTTGTATCCACCGTGCATGCCTGTTATGTTGTACTGGGTTTGACCATATGTTGCTCCAGAAGTGTTCCATGTCTGTTATGTTTGGTGGATTACCTATTTTAATGTGTGTGTTATCTATTGTCTAGTAAAATTTCTTTTGGTGTGTGTTGAATGTTTGGTTTTGTTTCCTTCTATTTTCACTTTTTTTTTCTTCTAAGTCATTTGGCCAATGCTTGTAATTTCTGCTTCTTTTCATCTAATTGCTCTATCGCTTCTTGTTGTGAGATTTTAGCTAACCTTTTTCGTTTTTTTTCTGACATTTCATTTCCTATAAATTGTGTTAGCTGTCTGATGTCTTTTCTCAGTTTTTCTATTCTGATCTGTAGCCTGTGTTGCCATGCTGGTTTTGTGGGTTTCTTCTGTGTGTTGGTTGGTTCTGATCTCTGCCTAGTGTGTATATTTAGTGTAGTGAGTGCTCCTATATAAACCAGTAGTTGTATCTCTTCCATAGTTGTGTTTTCATTTATTTTGTTGTGTATGATTGTGTTGATAGTTTTTACTGTTGTTTCGACTTGTGGGTTATTTGGCGGTCTATGCAAGAATGGTCTAATGTCTGTATTTGTGTATTTGTATTCTATATATGTTATGTATTATTATTATTATTATTATTATTATTATTATTTTATTAGTATTATTGTTCTATTGATGGGATTGTGGAAACATCACGTCTATTACCGTTAGAGACACAGTGTATTTCAAAACAGAACATTTCACAATTAGCGATGTCGGTATGAATCATGCAGAACAATGTTTGTCAAAAGGGGTAATGCGCAGTTCATAGAACAGGAGGATCTTTAGCATCTCAAAACTGATATTGTTTTTGTAGTAATTCTGTTATACGACAAGTCATTTGCTTTAACTGGCAATTTAGGTTATAGGTGACGTGAAAAACGGCGTATATTACAGTATGAAATGTCAGAATGAAATTAGGAATTAAAAAAAAAAAAGCGCTCCAACCGAGGATCGAACCCATGACCTCCTGCATGCTAACCCAAAACTCTAGCCTGTGCACCAACTGCTTAGCACGACTACCATCTGCTGACAAAGATAATTACGTGTGGTTACAGTGTTGCAAGATTGCCATTTTTTAACGTCCTTTTTCTGCCAGATGCACTTGCCGGACGAAGTTTTGCGACAGACATTTTTTTATCGTTGGCATGTGAGGAGTCGCGCTGCGAAGCCCCAGTGTGCGAATTTCGCTCCACCCTGTATGTCATATAAGGACGTTATTATATTGCGATAGAAAAACGCTGCTGTGTTTGATGATAGTGTTTATTACTATAGCCCTATTTCGGAGTGATTGCCGTCTTCAGATGACATATTTTGGTATAATATTACAAACTTTCTAAGTAGATAATGTAACCGATTATAGAATTATGGTTTGCTGTGCACATCAGGTGTTATTGATATCCATATGGCATCGATGTCTCAGTTTCTGTCATGTTGCAACAAAATTAAAAGTAACCACTGGAAAGCCTGCATTTCCGTAAACAAGACTGGGAAATTGTCAGAATCCTCGAGGACCACAACACCATCTGGCATAACAAATTTAATAAAAACAATAAGATTAAATTACATATGGTCGGAGGACGGCATAAATGAAACATACCAATTACATAATATAGCTGATAAGAAGAACGATATGACAGAGAGTACGAAACAAGCAAATAGCCTGTAACCATGTATCATCGTTGAATCAACTGTCACTACAGCTGTCACGGAGCGTCATTACAAAATAAACTTTCGTAGTTCAACAACTATATAAATAATTGCTCCAGCAGAAGATTTAGTATCTACTATACATTGATCGGCCGGAACACGAAGACCTCCTACCTAATAGCCAGTATGCCACCTTGGCACGGATGACGGCGGCGAAGCGTCATTGCACGGAAGTAGAGAGGCCTTGGTAGGTCGCTGGAGGGAGATGGTACCATACATGCACCACACAAGTCACCTAATTCCCGTAAATTCCGAGGAGCGGGGCAAGGAACTCTGACGCCGCGTTCAATCGCATTCCAGATGTGTTCGATCGGGTTCAGATCTAGCGAGTTGGGTGGACAGCATATCAATTGGAACTCGACACGGTTTTATTCGAACCACTCTATCACACTCCTGGCCTTGTGATATGGTGCATTACCTTCTTGAAAAATGCCACTGCCAGCAGCGAACGTGACGTCATGAGGGGGTGCACATGGTGAGAAACCAGTGTACGACACTCCTTGGACGTCATGGTACCTTGCACGAGCTCCACGGAACCCACTGATGTCAACGTGAATGTTCCCCAGAGCATAATGGAGCCGCCGCCAGCTTCTCTCCGTCCCACACTACAGATGTCAAGGAGTTGTTCCCCTGGAAGTAGACGGATTCGCATCCTCCCGTCGACATAGCAAGCGCCCCTTTGCCACTGGGCCTACGTCCAGTGGCGATGATCACGTGCTCATTTCAGTCGCAGTTGCCGATGTTGTGGCGCTAACATTCGGACTGCGTAGGTCGTCGGTTGCGGAGGCCCATCGTCAGGTGTGCTTCGTGCACTGTGTGTTCAGACACACTTGTACTCTGTCCGGAATTAAGGTCTGATGTTAGTTCCGCCACAGTTCACCGCCTATCCTTTTTTACCAGCCTGTCCAGCCGACGACATCTGACGTCTGTAATGAAGACACTCATCACAGCAGTTCTCGAACACCTAATAAGTCGTACAGATTCCAAAATTTTTGTGTCGAACCTCCGGGCCATCACAATCTGTCCTCGGCCAAACTCATATACACTCATGCTCATAAATTAAGGATAATTGCAGAATGTGGTGCCACACAACGTGGCACTACACAAAATTGCCGCTAATAGCATAGGCACATAGGGAACACACACGACACAGATCTGTAAGTCCACGGTGTTGGTGATAAGTTGAGAAAACCGTTCCGAAACACATGTGGTACAAAACGCCACTGTTTCCTGCGCATGTACCCCGACATCAATATGGGATATGATCACTGTGCACACGTGAACAGGCCGCACAACGGGTTGGCATTCTCTGGATCAGGTGGTCGAGCAGATGCTGGGGTATAGTCTCCCATTCTTGTACCAGTGCCTGTCGGAGCTCCTGAAGTATCCTAGGGGTTTGAAGGCGTGCAGCGATACGTCGACCGAGAGCACCCCAGACGTGTTCGATGGGTTTAGGTCTGGAGAACAGGCAGGCCACTCCATTCAGATGATATCTTCTGTTTCAAGGTACTCCTCCATGATGGGAGCTCGGTGGGGCCGTACGTTATCATCGATCAGGAGGAAGGTGGGACCCACTGCACCCTGAAAAGGCGGACATACTGGTGCAAAATGACGTCCCAATACACCCGACCTGTTACAGTTCCTCTGTCAAAGACATGCAGGAATGTACGTGCACCAATCATAATCCCACCCCATACCATCAAACCACGACCTCCATACAGTTCCCTTTATAGGACATTAAGGGGTTGGTATCTGGTTCCTCGCTCAAACCAGATGAAAACCAGGAGAGAATCACTGTTCAGACTCGTCCGTGAACATAACCTGTGACCACTGTTCCAATGAGCATGTACTTTGTTCTTGATACCAGGGTTTACGGGTTCTCCTGTGACCAGGGGTCAGTGGAATGCACCTTGCAGGTATCTGGGCGAATAAACCATGTGAGTTCAGTCGTATGTAGACTGTGCGTCTAGAGACAACTGTTCCAGTGGCTGCAGTAAGGTCCCGAGCAAGGCTACCTGCAGTACTCCGTGGCCGTCTGCGGGCACTGATGGTGCGATATCGGTCTTCTTGTGGTGTTGTACACTGTGGACCTCCCGTACTGTAGCGCCTGGATACGTTTCCTGTCTGCTGAAATCGTTGCCATAATCTTGAGATCACACTTTGTGGCACACAGAGGCCCCATGCTACGACCTGCTGTGTTTGACCAGCCTCCACTCACCTTAGTATTCTACCCCTCACAACGTCATCAATATGTGTTCTTTGAGCCATTTTCAACGCACACTCACCAGCAGCACGTCTGGGAAAGTCTGCACACTTACTCGCTGCACCGTGCTCTGACATGCACCAACACACTTCTGCGTATGTCGACTGCTGCCAGCGCCACCGTGCGACGACCGCAGGTGAAATGCACCGCATGGTCATACCCCGAGGTGATTTAAACCAGCAAACCACCCACCAGAGAGTTGTTTCACGATGTATCAGCATTATACTTAATTTAAGAGCATGAGTGTACATCAAGCGCCTTTCCCATCCTACACACGGACAGAACGCTAACTGATACTACAAGATCTGTGAGTGTGTCTGACTAGCAGTCATTCCCCGCAAGATGACGTTACTATCGCCTGCATGGCTTGCTATCGATAGTAGCTCGGAGTTCATAATGTTCTGGCTGACCGGTACAGCTACATCAGCAGCAATGGAGCAAACTTATACAATAGTGGGGCAGCAACTGAGACACCGATGTCGTATTGAGATCAAGACCACCTGATGTACGTAGCAAAGCACAGTTCTGTAACAGGTTGAATTACCTACTTAAAATTTTGAACTATGATCTTTTCACAGATGACATGGAAATGGCAATCACGCTGAAATCCGCCTATAGTGATGAACAATATCATCGAAAACGGCAGCGCCTTTGGTCTCATAATATAACAAATAATACTTTGATGCGTTACTTACTTGTTTATTGTGCCAGAACACGTTTCAGTGATTCACTCTGTAACACTACAACACAGTATGTCACACTATGCTGCAATATTTCTTTTGTATTTTTCAATGCTGTCCTATGTTTTGAACTTTATTCATTTGCATATAATAAACTGCTATATTGTGAAATTATTACGTATAACTACTGAAAATTATTTTACATACATGGTGTTTCGAAAAGAATGACTCGATTTCGAAGCTCCACATTCATTGATAAAAACATACTACTAACATCACGAGCTAGTTTGTAAAATACTCACAAAATCTTGAAGTTTTAGTTATGCTGTTGCAAATGCTCTGTGTGTCCACCAGCAGCAGAACGAACAACATCTAGACGATAGCTGGATAGCTAGATTCCTCATAAACTTTATATAATGTATCTGCTTTTACAGAAGTTATGGCGTATGCTTTCTGTTTTTCACTTCTTCTATGCCAAGAGGTAAAGGGGAGATGACCACACTTTTCTTCACATCTCCCCAGAGCAAAAAATCGCATGGGGTCATGTTTGGGGACCTTGGAGGCCAAGATTCAGGGTAATCTCTCGCGGTCCCTGCACCGTATCCAGCGTTGAGGCAGTGTGTCATTGAGAAACTGGCGTACGTTGTTGAGTCAGCGTCGTAAATGAAGTCATCGGAGTCCTCCTGAAGTTGTGGGAAAAGCGAGTTCTGTAGCATTTGAAGATACATCACTCCAGTCATTATGTTTCCTCAAATGAGAAGGAACCGTACACTTTTTCACGACAAATGGCACAAAAAACTTTGACTTTAGGTAAGTCTCTTTCGTGCTCACAGAGTCATGAGGACTGTGGAGTCCCCACAAGGGCAAGTTATGTCGGTTTACTCTACAGCTGATATGACATGTTGCTTCGTCACTGAAAATTAACAGTGGTAAAACTGTATCATCTTTCATGTCCTCTAGCAAAGCATTGGTGGAGTCAGCCTGTTTCCGTTTATCATCAACCCGATGAGCTTGCACTAATTGCATGGTTTACAGACCAAATGGCGCCTTGATACCTGCCAGACAATCGTATGACGCACTGGCAGTTCTCTGATTGCGCGGAGCGTAGACTTTCGTGGACTCCCCTCAAACGTTTTTCGAATTCTTTCGTTCAATCCCGTCTCCGGCCATCCTGATTTAGGTTTTCCGTGACTTCCCTAAATCGTTTCAGGCAAATGCCGGGATGGTTCCTTTGAAAGGGTACGGCCGATTTCCTTCCCAATCCTTCCCTAACCCGAGCTTGCGCTCCGTCTCTAATGACCTCGTTGTCGACGGGACGTTAAACACTAACGACCACCACCATCGAATTCTTTCTACTATGTCATCAAAAGTGGGAGCTCGACTTGGACTCTCACATTCGCACGAGTGTCCTGTACCTTCAAATTGGCGGTATCGACGATGAATGTTTTTGTGTGCGGGCGGATCAATGACAAAACGCCGGCGAAAAGCGCATTGCACCGAAATCACTGACATACTATTTGGAAACTGCAGTACACAAAACATCTTCCTTAGAGCGGATGCCATCTTACTTCTGACTGACTGCAAACTGAGAAGACGCATTGACTGACATCTAATACTGATTTTCTGAAACTGTAGCCCAAGCCCATTCAAGAAACACGCATTTCCTTGCCGGCACGTCCCATGTTTTGTAGTTATTACCCATCATATTTGAAACTATTTTGTAAAGTAGACATACTGGTAATGTCAGGGACGTTGCATTGTACAAAATATAAGACAGAGACCGAACGTTAATACAGTCTGTGGAGTACGAGATAGCAGAGAGAGATAGCAGAAAGGGAATCAGGAGTTGGCTGCGAAAGGGTTCCGTCGTTGTGTAGCTGCGAGAAAAAGTCCACGCTAATGAATGTGGATGTCGACGGCCTAATGCAATGTATGTAGCAAGGCTCTGTGGCTGTGACTGGCGCGCAGTTTTATGGGTCACGATACAGTGTTAATTAACGAAGAACCTTCAAGAGAGTTATTGAAGGGACAGTACGTTGCGGCTGATGAAGTAGAAATTTGCGCCAACCTGAAAAAAAATGATGAAAAGATGCTCAATGAGTAATGCACACAAAGAAACACTAATTTTTTGTATATCTGCCGCTCTGTTATTGACAATCCCCTTAATAGGTACTCCGCAAGATGGTAACTGTATATGTAGGGTGACCATTATTGAACTATATGAAATAAATATAAAAATAAATATAAATATAAAAATAAATATAAAAATAAATATAAAATGTAGACTGGCAATGGCAAGGAAAGCGTTTCTGAAGAAGAGAAATTTGTTAACATCGAGTATAGATTTAAGTGCCAGGAAGTCGCTTCTGAAAGTATTTGTATGGAGTGTAGCCATGTATGGAAGTGAAACATGGACGATAAATAGTTTGGACAAGAAGAAAATAGAAGCTTTTAAAATGTGGTGCTACAGAAGAATGCTGAAGATTAGATGGGTAGATCACATAACTAATGAGGAAGTACTGAATAGGATTGGGGAGAAGAGAAGTTTGTGGCACAACTTGACTAGAAGAAGGGATCGGTTCGTAGGACATGTTCTGAGGCATCAAGGGATCACCAATTTAGTATTGGAGGGCAGCGTGGAGGGTAAAAATCGTAGAGGGAGACTAAGAGATGAATACATTAAGCAAATTCAGAGGGATGTAGGTTGCGGCAGGCACTGGGAGATGAAGCAGCTTGCACATGATAGAGTAACATGGAGGGATGCATCAAACCAGTCTCAGGACTGAAGACCACAACAACAATGAAATAAAATCGTCGTAACTTCTGAACGTTTTGGTTTAGGACGTGCAAACTGCACGGTTGGCCACGGGACATGATGGGATGTACACTCCTGGAAATGGAAAAAAGAACACATTGACACCGGTGTGTCAGACATACCATACTTGCTCCGGACACAGCGAGAGGGCTGTACAAGCAATGATCACACGCACGGCACAGCGGACACACCAGGAACCGCGGTGTTGGCCGTCGAATGGCGCTAGCTGCGCAGCATTTGTGCACCGCCGCCGTCAGTGTCAGCCAGTTTGCCGTGGCATACGGAGCTCCATCGCAGTCTTTAACACTGGTAGCATGCCGCGACAGCGTGGACGTGAACCGTATGTGCAGTTGACGGACTTTGAGCGAGGGTGTATAGTGGGCATGCGGGAGGCCGGGTGGACGTACCGCCGAATTGCTCAACACGTGGGGCGTGAGGTCTCCACAGTACATCGATGTTGTCGCCAGTGGTCGGCGGAAGGTGCACGTGCCCGTCGACCTGGGACCGGACCGCAGCGACGCACGGATGCACGCCAAGACCGTAGGATCCTGCGCAGTGCCGTAGGGGACCGCACCGCCACTTCCCAGCAAATTAGGGACACTGTTGCTCCTGGGGTATCGGCGAGGACCATTCGCAACCGTCTCCATGAAGCTGGGCTACGGTCCCGCACACCGTTAGGCCGTCTTCCGCTCACGCCCCAACATCGTGCAGCCCGCCTCCAGTGGTGTCGCGACAGGCGTGAATGGAGGGACGAATGGAGACGTGTCGTCTTCAGCGATGAGAGTCGCTTCTGCCTTGGTGCCAATGATGGTCGTATGCGTGTTTGGCGCCGTGCAGGTGAGCGCCACAATCAGGACTGCATACGACCGAGGCACACAGGGCCAACACCCGGGATCATGGTGTGGGGAGCGATCTCCTACACTGGCCGTACACCACTGGTGATCGTCGAGGGGACACTGAATAGTGCACGGTACATCCAAACCGTCATCGAACCCATCGTTCTACCATTCCTAGACCGGCACGGAAACTTGCTGTTCCAACAGGACAATGCACGTCCGCATGTATCCCGTGCCACCCAACGTGCTCTAGAAGGTGTAAGTCAACTACCCTGGCCAGCAAGATCTCCGGATCTGTCCCCCATTGAGCATGTTTGGGACTGGATGAAGCGTCGTCTCACGCGGTCTGCACGTCCAGCACGAACGCTGGTCCAACTGAGGCGCCAGGTGGAAATGGCATGGCAAGCCGTTCCACAGGACTACATCCAGCATCTCTACGATCGTCTCCATGGGAGAATAGCAGCCTGCATTGCTGCGAAAGGTGGATATAGACTGTACTAGTGCTGACATTGTGCATGCTCTGTTGCCTGTGTCTATGTGCCTGTGGTTCTGTCAGTGTGATCATGTGATGTATCTGACCCCAGGAATGTGTCAATAAAGTTTCCCCTTCCTGGGACAATGAATTCACGGTGTTCTTATTTAAATTTCCAGGAGTGTAGTATGCGCTGTATGGTTTGGTCTAGCAACGAAGCCCACTTTCATTTGGATGGGTTCGTCAATAAGCAAAATTGGCGCATTTGGGGGGGGGGGGGGGGGGGCTGGCAATCCGCATTTTGCGATCGAGAAGTGTCTTAACCCTCAACGGGCGACTGTGTGGTATACAATGACCAGCTACGGGACAATCGGTGCGATATTCTTTGATGACACGGTGACTATCAAATGTTACGTGAAGGTTTTGGAAGATGATTTCATCCCCATTATCCAAAGTGCCCCCCATGAATCATGGATATTGCCGTTGGTGGGGAGGCTTACATGCCTCAGCGATACAGATAGGTGCAACCACAACGGAGGAGTATCTGTTGAGAGGCCAGACAAACGTGTGGTTGCTCAAGAGGGGCAGCAGCCTTTTCTGTAGTTGCAGGGGCAACAGTCTGGATGATTGACTGATCTGGCCTTGTAACACTAACCAAAACGGCCTTGCTGTGCTGGTACTGCGAACGGCTGAAAGCAAGGGGAAACTGCAGCCGTAATTTTTCCCGGGGGCATGCAGCTTAACTGTATGGATGAATGATGATGGCGTCCTCTTGGGTAAAACATTCCAGAGGTAAAATGGTCCCCAATTCGGATCTCCGGGCGGTAACTACTCAGAAGGACGTCATTATCAGGAGAAAGAAAACTGACGTTCTACGGGTCGGGCAGCTAGGTTAGAACATTTAAAAAGGGAAATGTATAGGTTAAAGTTAGATATAGTGGGAATTAGTGATGTTCGGTGGCAGGAGGAACAAGACTTCTGGTCAGGTGAAGACAGGGTTTTAAATACAAAATCAAATAGGGGTAATGCAGGAGAAGGTTTAATAATGAATAAAAAGATAGGATGCGGGAAAGCTACTAGAAACAGCATAGTGAACGCATTATTGTGGCCAAGATAGATACGAAGCCCACGCCTTCCACAGTAGTACAAGTTTATATGCCGACTGGCTCCGCAGATGACGAAGAGTTGATGAAATGTATGATAAGATTAAAGAAATTATTCAGATAGTGAAGGGAGACGAAAATTTAATTGCCATGGGTGACTGGAATTCGATAGTAGGAAAAGGAAGAGAAGGAAATGTAGTAGGCGAATAAGGAATGGGGGTAAGGAATGGGAGCCGCCTGGTAGAATTTTGCACAGAGTAAACTTAATCATAGCTAACACTTGGTTCAAGAATCATAAAAGAAGGTTGTATACATGGAAGAAGCCTGGAGTTACTGGAAGGTTTCAGATAGATTATATAATGGTAAGACAGAGACATAGGAACCAGGTTTTAAACTGTAAGAAATTTACAGGGGCAGATGTGGACTCTGACCACAATCTATTGGTTATGAACTGTAGATTAAAACTGAAGAAACTGCAAAAAGGTGGGAATTTAAGGAAATGGGACCTGGATATACTGACTACACCAGAGGTTGAACAGGGTTTCAGGGAGAGCATAAGGGAACAATTGACAAGAATGTGGGAAAGAAATACAGTAGAAGAAGAATGGGTAGCTTTGAGGGATGAAATACTGAAGGCAACAGAGGATCAAGTAGGTAAAAAGACGAGAGCTAGTAGAAATCCTTGGGCGACAGAAGAGGTACTGAATTTAACTGATGAAAGGAGAAAATACAAAAATGCAGTAAATGAAGCCGGCAAACAGGAATACAAACGTCTCAAAAATGAGATCGACAGGAAGTGCAAAATGGCTAAGCAGGGATGGCTAGAGGACAAATGTAAGGATGTAGAGGTGGATATCACTAGGGGTAAGATAGTTACCGCCTACAGGAAAATTAAAATAGACCTTTGGAGAAAAGAGAACCACTTGCATGAATATCAAGAACTCAGATGGAAACCTAGTTCTAAGCAAAGGAGGGAAAGCAGGATGGTGGAAGGAGTGTATAGAGGGTCTACACAAGGCCGATGTTCTTGAGGACAATATTATGGAAATGAAAGAGGATGTAGATGAAGATGAAATGGGAGATATGATACTGCGTGGTTTGACAGAGAACTGAAAGACCTAAGTCGAAACAAGGTTCAAATGGCTCTGAGCACTATGGGACTCAACTGCTGAGGTCATTAGTCCCCTAGAACTTAGAACTAGTTAAACCTAACTAACCTAAGGACATCACAAACATCAATGCCCGAGGCAGGATTCGAACCTGCGTCCGTAGCGGTCTTGCGGTTCTAGACTGCAGCGCCTTTAACCGCACGGCCACTTCGGCCGGCTCGAAACAAGGCCCTGGGAGTAGACAACATTCCATTAGAACTACAGATAGCCTTGGGAGCCTGACAAAACTCTACCATCCGGTGAGCAAGATGTATGAGACAGGCAAAATACTCTCAGACTTCAAGAAGAATATAATAATTCCAATCCCAAATAAATTTTTTTAAATGCACTTGATTTACTTTTTAACAACTGACATTGTTTCTGTTGTCACAATATAAGTTATATATTCTTTCTTATTCCACGTTACAGAGAAATACATCCGGCGCCAACAAGGCGGCAAACAGTTCTCTTGCTAGGAAATGTATTCCATGGTATAAAATGGTTATTTTCGAATAATTAAAAAATGTAATGTAACCTTATCCAGCCACAAAGGCTTGAAGAAAACCCTTGTGCATACATACAATAAATGGTGTCAATGATCTATTTTCTAATTCAGGTGTTTACAAAATGATTTGTAACAATTACCCCTGTTACTCTATAGGTCAAACTGGCAGCACGATCAACATAAGTTATATAGAATATTTACTGGGAAAGAAGGGCGTTAATGTGCACCATTCTACATTTGCTGAATATTTATTCAGTACTAATCATTCCCTTAAAGATGTGGGTGAAAACGTTATTTTGTGTAAGGAGGATCATGGGTGGAAATTGTCATTCATTCACATAAAATTTATATTTTTCTTGTAAAATTTTATTGCTCTTCCTTTTTATCCTCCATTTTATTGTTGTAATTAATTTTAAATTAATTGTAATTAATTAAATTAAACTTTATCAGTCGCCGCATGGCACCGGTCACATGGGGGCCTTTCACTGCCTTTTAATTCCGTGTACATGTTAATGTGAAGACTTTTACGATTAGCCCAGCTCAAATGAGAATGTAGTTTAATGGGCTATATTTGGTTTTGCTAATGAAAATGGCGTGACAGTCTAAACGTATTCATCACTGATATTCGAATGTGATACTATCGGATTCTTTCATTTTTTTGTGGGAATTGTCTTGCATTTATTCACATTTATAGAGATCTGTTGTTCATTACATCAACTGGAATTGTTATTCAACTCTTTTTCCACTGCCGTTTGGTGTAGCCGCGCGGTTCGAGGTGCCTTGTCATGGTTCGCGCGGCTCCCCCTGTCAGAGGTTCAAGTTCTCCCTCGGGCATGGGTGTATGTGTTGTCCTTAGCATAAGTTAGTTTAAGTTAGATTAAGTAGTGTGTAAGCCTAGGTACCGATGACCGCATCAGTTTGGTCCCACAGGAACTTATCACAAATTTTAAAAACATTATTTCTCCATTTCCTTATGATTGACCAACGATAACAGGGTCCTGTAGGCAATGGCAACGTCAGTGAACGATATTGGGTCATTCCATGAAAAGTAAAGATTACGCCTGTAAGAATTTCTGTTTCTCTGGTTAGTGACAGATCGGAGAACCTCACATCGTCAAACCTACGCTGTATATTGTTCATAAACAGTTCTATCTGTTTTTTTTTTATATATATTTTCGTATTAATACTTCAGTGTAAACTGTACAAATGCTACGCTGTAACCATGTAATGATCCTCTCATAGTGATGTTGATACTATCTGATCAATCGTTTTCGTATATTGTGGTAATTAGATCTCCATCTACATACACACCTCAAAAGCCACCGTATGGTACATTGCGCACGATACATTGTACCTATTACACTCCGTTGAGGAACACGATGCTACTTCATAGGTGGAACCTGTTCCCTGGAAGTTTTTCAAAAATATCTGTATTTTTGACCGAAAAAGCAATCTGTCTCTGTCACGACAATAAACAGCTTATTTGAAATACCGGGTGATCAAAAAGTCAGTATAAATTTGAAAACTGAATAAATCACGGTATAATGTAGATAGAGAGGTACAAACTGACACACATGCTTGAAATAACATGGGGTTTTATTAGAACCAAAAAAATACAAAAGTTCAAAAAATGTCAGACAGATTATGCTTCATCTGATCAGAATAGCAATAATTAGCATAACAAAGTAAGACAAAGCAAAGATGATGTTCTTTACAGGAAATGCTCAATATGTCCATCATCACTCCTCAACAACAGCTCTAGTCGAGGAATAATGTTGTGAACAGCACTGTAAAGCATGTCCGGAGTTATGGTGAGGCTTTGGCGTCGGGTGTTGTCTTTCAGCATCCCTAGAGATGTCGGTCGATCACGATACACTTGCGACTTCAGGTAACCCCAAAGCCAATAATCGCACGGGCTGAGGTCTGGGGACCTGGGAGGCCAAGCATGACGAAAGTGGCGGCTGAGCACACGATCATCACGAAACGACGCTAGCAAGAGATCTTTCACGCTTCTAGCAATATGGGATGGAGCGCCATCCTGCATACACAACGTACGTTCCAGCAGGTGTTTATCAGCCAGGCTGGGGATGATGCGATTCTGCAACATATCGGCGTACCTCTCACCCGTCACGGTAGCAGTTTTGTTGTCCAGCGCCATCTGTCGGACATTTTGTGAACTTTGTTTTTTTGGTTCTAATAAAACCCCTTGTCATTCCGAGCATGTGTGTCAATTTTTACCTCTGTATCTACATTATTCCGTGGTTTATTAAGTTTTCAAATTTATACTGACTTTTTGATCACTCGGTAGTATTTCACTCTTTCATCGTCTGGTTGTCATCTCCGAAAATTACGCACTTTGCAGCAAAGTGTGGAGAGATTAAAGGGGGATTCTGCCGTTCGGTGAAGAGCCGGGGGTGGCAACCTATTGCCTCGGCGCACCCCCTGTTTCGGCCGCTGCCGCTGCCGGCACCCCCACACCGCAGCTGTCCCCGCTGCCGAATCCATTATCGGAAGCCGATCGTCGCTGAATGTTTAAATGGTGCTTATTGACACAGAATCCGCTTGTCGGGCGTCCTCTTCATTACTGCCGAGGACAAATACACCTGCGCAAACAGCGCGGAGCGCCGGGCACCGGCAGGCGCATTGTTCTCCACTGTCGCGTCCTCTCTCCTCCGCTACTCATGCGGGCTACGAAACGCGGAATTCCTCCAGGACCGCAGAGCTAACAGCAGGCAGAGAGCGGGCCTCTTCCTTTTAATTGCTATACCGTCGAGTATCTTGGTCCTTTCCCCGTATTCCATAGAAGTTCTTTGTTTCTTAAGGGAAGAGGTTGATGAAATTGACCAAAAATGTCAATTTTGATTTATTTTTTATTTGTTAGTACAGCTCATGGACAGTAAGTTCCCAAAGCTTCAATACTGAAATCGCATCCGAAGTGCCCGAAAATTAATTAAGAGTGGACGCGGCCTCCCTTCCACGCCCACGTTTTGAAGCAGCACTTCAATACCAGCTCAGTGAACAACGATTCTGTGTATTACTTTGAACCTAACGCGTGCGGTATACATCTAGAAGGCCGAGATACATATTCTTTGGTTTTATAGATCATCTTTGGCCGATCCTGCGCTTCTCATACAGTGTGTTCATGGCAAAACCCAAAATCCAAATGAGTATCTAAATTCTCTCATATGGAAACGATGCCCTCAAAACACATTTGCATCTGCTACAGTTGTCAGAATTTGAGCATATGAGGCAGTTATTGTATTTAGAATGAAATTTTCACTCTACAGTGGAGTGTGCACTGATATGAAACTTCCTGGCAGATTAAAACTGTGTGCCGGACCGAGACTCGCACTCGGGACCTTTGCCTTTCGCGGGCAAGTGCTCTACCAACTGAGCTACCAAAGCACGAGTCACGCCCCGTCCTCACAGCTTTACTTCTGCCAGTACCTCGTCTCCTACCTTCCAAACTTTACAGAAGCTCTCAGGTGCTGTAAAGTTTGGAAGGTAGGAGACGAGGTACTGGCAGAAGTAAAGCTGTGAGGACGGGGCCTGAGTCGTGCTTTGGTAGCTCAGTTGGTAGAGCACTTGCCCGCGAAAGGTAAAGGTCCCGAGTGCGAGTCTCGGTCCGGCACACAGTTTTAATCTGCCAGGAAGTTTCAGTTATTGTATTTAAAGGTGGGAACGTCGGGAGGATGAAGGTATTAGAAAGAATGGGCTGCAAGATAGGAAATTTTACTCAAGACATCCTGAGAAAAATAGATTTACACCGCATCTCTGCTACTGAAGTCAGTTGAAATCCTGGTAAAGGAAAGGACAACAAGAAACCAGAAGAGAAGCCCTGAAGGGAAAGACGACCCAGAGTCCAAATGTGATGGCTTCTGAAGAAGTGACATAAGGAAAAAAGTTAGGTTGAACTTTAAATTGCGTTTCCTGAAAAGTTTGTTTTTTAAATTTTATGTACCTTTTCTTGAGATTCTATGCATGCTAGAATTATTATTAAATTTTGTGCACAAATTTCTGTAAACATAATAAAATTGTCTCAAGAGCCCATTTTGAAATTCTGATTGCAAGTTGATATATAGGGCAAAGTGCTTGGAATTTTGCATGAATTTAAAATTGTACCTGTTAAATTATAATTAAAAAATTACGAAAATTCGCCTATTTTATATTCCAAAAACCTCATGAGAGAAGCTTACAACATATAAAGAGATGAAACAGAGAAATTTTTGTAGAAATCTCTGAATACTTCCTGAGAAAAAGGAATATACTTTATCTTTTGAAAATAAAACTTCAAATTCCATTAAAAAAAGTGGAATATATATAATCAAAGGCTTTTATATGTAAATGTGTTACTTTTATGTAAAGCGTGGTACAAAATTTTATTGCCGTATCTCCAAAACTGTGGATTTAGTGCATTTTTGAAATAGTCTGTGTTTTTCATCAACGTCCGCCCTGAAAGACAGAATACAGGGATAGCCATTGTCTAGTAATTTCTTACTGAAGAACATAGGCATCCACAAGGAAGAGGAAAAGGGGGCACATTATGAACAACATTTAATAATAATTAAATGCTCATGAATGATTCCGTTTTGTATATAGAGAAAAGGAGGGTTGATCCTACAATTACTCTCAACAATTACGGCAATTAAAATGTCCGTGATTTTTATAGTTCGTCATTCCAAAATATTATAGCAAGTACTATGGTCCGTTACTATACTTCGATACAGTCATTCAGACTTCGTACTCCTTTACTTTCACAAAGCTAAGTGTCAGTGCCGTTCTAATATTCAATTTAAAGTTCCTTCGTATAGTCCACAGATCCTATTATCGGTTATTCGGCATGTAATAGTGTTTAACACTGAGCGCTACTTTTTCTCGCGCACACAATTCCTCAGATATTCCTAGTCTGTGATCTTACGGCAAAAGTCTGCCCCATATAAATTAACTATAGCCACTTTTCTTGCAGTTTAACAGAAGTGCCCTGATCCCTTCCATAGCATGCCGCAGCTGCATAGACTTATTCACAACGCAGAAAAGAAGACAAGAGAACTAAAAACACCCGCATATGGTTTATACAACAGAATTTAGAAACAAAAATAGCCGCGTTGTTCCCTCTTTGATTTTTAGGGGTGGGCAATTGTTATAACTCGGGAGCCCGCTTTGTGAAAGGAGAGATTATTTATTTATTAATTAAATTTGTATTTCAGAATGTGTCGATTCATTATTATACACACGACACCGATCACTGATTTTACGTTTTTTCGGAGGTTCATGGTTTCAATAAAGTTGGAAATTTATGTAATTATTGTTGCACAGCTAACATGGAAATATACCAGACCAACGATGGAAACCGCTGCACATCGTACTATACACGCAAGTTTTGTTGATACTCTTGATAGAGTGGTGACTGATGGGAGCGAGCGTAGATTGGAAATGCCTTTACGGTTGCTCCCATCAGCTGCCCCGCTGAGTTCCAACTCGGTTTGTGCGAAAAGTGTCTACACTGCTCATAACGATTGACGTGACTGTCCTATCGGAGGTCTTCAGTCACGCACGGGAAGGAAACTTCGGTTCATGGCAGATTTTTCTGACTATTTTGCCGGCACACAAAAACCCTTTGCAGGCCGCACGTGGCCCACGGACGGCTATTTGCCCACTCCTGACGTAATGCTAACAAGGGAAACTCCCCATTGCACTCCACTCAGATTTAGTGGTAAGATGGCCCAGTTGTATTCCGTCAAAACCTGAACACAGATCAAGCAAGGTAGAAACAGTGCGAGGTCCAAGAACAAGAAGTGCAACATAGTACAACCGGGAAGAAATCTGTCGTGGTTACGCCACCGGCACTGTACCTCAGTGTGTTCGGTCAGAGAGATAGCTGGTCTCTGTAATAAAAAAAAAACTGAGAGAAAGGATCAAGAACGAACCTCAACGGGTGTCATGTGACGTCTGCTACGCCCAAATATAGCGAACAATAGGAAAAAAAAAACGTGGTAACGGTGCTGAACTATAAAGCGCGCGAGAGTTCAAAACTGACGAGGAACCTGTTTTCTTTGTTATTCTTCACCACCTTGTTAACTGTCCATCCGGTCATTGAAATGTTTGTTCTCGTTCTGTACTCTTGGCAGTTGTCATACAATACATTGGTTATAGAATACGATTCATGTGGTAAGAATACGTTACCATCGCAAGTAAATGTGATGAATAGTGAGAGCAGGCGAGGTACCATATACGTCTCACATCAATGAAAAAAAAACAACAAATAAACAGGTTTAAACTATATTACAACAAATGAATTAAGAGTCAAGCCTTCCAAAATGGAATGCAACTTCAAAAAAATTAGAAACGTTTGACAGAGCACAGAGAAATTGTGTGATAGTGAAACTTTTGCATTCATTTGTCGTAGCCTGTGTGGCAAACTATTATGTTTTTAGCATTTTCTTGGGAGTGATCACATTCACATTCATACGAATACCTATATCGGACAAGGAGGCATATCCCAATCAGTCGCACAAATCAGGTCAGTCGATAAGAGATTCCTATCATATGTCAGTAATGCCGTTTATGACAGACGAGACCTGTTTTGCCGGCCGTTGTGACCGAGCGATTCTAGGCGCTTCAGTCTGGAACCGCGCGACCGCTACGGTCGCTGGTTTGAATCCTGCCTCGGGCATGGATATGTGTAATGTCCTTAGGATAGTTATGTTTGAGTAGTTCTAAGTTCTAGGGGACTGATAACCTCAGATGTTAACTCCCATAGTGTTCAGAGCCATTTGAACCATTTTTGAGACCTATTTTTCCGGTGGAGGACTCAGTTGACTTTTCGCTTTGTCATCAAAAGTTTGCGGTTCCCATTCGAAAACACTTCCTTTCGGCTGTTAATAGAGTAATTGTGCAGAATCAAATGTCATTATAGGTCCCTACCTTACACCTCGCTGTTGCAAACGGACATTACACTACGATACAGACGCAAATTCGAATAAAGCGGAAAAAAAAGATAATTGGCACGAGGGAGATTTGTACGCGGCTCGTCTGTTTGGTAGTCCAACACCGTACCCACTTAACCACGACGCCATATCGCTATCTGGTTGGCCTATATTTTGTTTCTGGTTCTTGGACCGTTCACTGTTTCTATTTTGCTCTTTTTCCACAGTTCAGTACACTGCTTTAATGCTTGATGTGTGTTCAGTTTTTAATGGACTGTCTACTGAGCCCTCTTACCACTAAACCTGGTGGCGGGGGGAGAGGGGGAGGGGGGGTGCGTTGTGGAGTTTCCCTTGTTAGTGCCGTAGCGCCCTAGACATCAGGCGCCGACGGCAACACGCATACCTTATTCGTCGTGCAGGATGCAGACAGCTCAGCCTCTACAGTTCGCACTATGCAAAACCGCAACCCCGGAACTCAGAGGTGACGCCAGCAGGGCCCACGAACAGCGCTCCGGCCAGACCTACACGGCGAAGATAGAGGTCGTCGACCAACCGCACGTCTTCGTGCATCCACTGCGTCACGTGCTGAAAATAGACTAGTATCTACATCTACATCTACTCCGCCTCGTGCGCCGCGAACGCCGCTGAATCCGCCACTCCCCTTGGGGAAAGGGTGGCCCAACCGCGCCCGGTACCCGCGAAGATGTCTCGACAGCGGGGACAGTGGGTGAAGTATGTAACACCTGGGGTGTACCATGCGACGCACCAGACTCCCCACTGCCGCTACACTCCGAGGCAGCAGCCTGAAAACGGCTGACCGCGGCCATAAACACGTGGATGACAGATGAAATTATTTCACATTTCGGATCTCCGTCAATTTCCTTCGATACTATTGCACTTCTTATCGCTATAAACACGCCTGCCCCTTCACTGTAGATGTAGATCTACATCCATACTCCGCAAGCCACCTGACGGTGTGTTGCGGATGGTACCTCGAGTACCTCTATTGGTTCTCCCTTCTATTCCAGTCTCACATTGTTCGTGGAAGGAAAGATTGTCGCTATGCCTCTGTGTGGGCTCTAATCTCTCTGATTTTATCCTCATGGTCTCTTCGCGAGATATACGTAGGAGGGAGCAATATACTGCTTGACTCCTCGGTGGAGGTATGTTCTCGAAACTTTAACAAAAGCCCGTACCGAGCTACTGAGCGTCTCTCTTGCAGAGTCTTCCATTGGAGTTTATCTGTCATCTCCGCAACGCTTTCGCGATTACTAAATGATCCTGTATCGAAGCGCGCTGCTCTCCGTTGGATCTTCTCTATCTCTTCTATCAACCCTATCTGGTACGGATCCCACACCGGTGAGCAGTATTCAAGCAGTACGTGAAGAAGTGTACTGTGACCCACTTCCTTTGTTTTCGAACTGCATTTCGTTAGGATTCTTCCAATGAATCTCGGTGTGGCATCTGCTCTACCGATGATTAATTTTATATGGTCTTTCCATTTTAAATCACTCCTAATGGCTACTGCCAGATAATTTATGGAATTAAATGCTTCCAGTTGCTGACCTGCTATATTGTAGCTGAATGATAAAGGATCTTTCTTTCTATGTACTCGCAGCACATTACACTTGTCTAAATTGAGATTCAATTGCCATTCCCTGCACCGTGCGTCAATTCGTTGCAGATCCTCCTCCATTTCAGTACAATTTTCCATTGTTACAACCTCTCTATATACTACAGCATCATCCGCAAAAAGCCTCAGTGAACTTCCGATGTTATCCACAAGGTCATTTATGTACGAGTATATATTGTGAATAGCAATGGTCCTAAGATACTCCCCTGCGGCACACCTGAAATCACTCTTACTTCGGAAGACTTCTCTCCATTGAGAATGACATGCTGCGTTCTGTTATCTAGGAACTCTTCAGTCCAATCACACAATTGGTCTGATAGTCCATATGCTCTTACTTTGTTCATTAAACGTCTGTGGGGAACTGTATCGAACGCCTTGCGGAAGTCAAGAAACACGGCATCTACCTGGGATCCCGTGTCTATGGCCCTCAGAGTCTCGTGGACGAATAGCGCGTTTCATTCGTGAGGCGAGTGAGTTCAGGGCAGCAGTTCTGTCGCAGCCAGCAACCTGAAAGTTCTGCACTACGCCGCTCCAAGGAGTGGGCCATCAACTTCTGGAAGCACACCGGCTCCTTAGCCGGGTTTCTAAGGTATCAGCGACGTGCTCGTTGAAGCTTGGTATAACTGTGCTGTAGCTCTTCTAGCTGACGAGATAGTGTCAGACTGGAAGTGTCGGACTCAGAAATTCCATTACTGTTGGCTCTCAATACTTCTTCAATGAAGTACACCATAAGCCTTGTTAGGCGTTTATTCTTCTCGACTGAAGCTTGAATTGGGACTTTGGTTTTAAACCTGAAAAGAGAAACTTATTTTTTTCCGTCTTAACCTGAAGTTATTAGGACTTAGGAAATCTGCTCTTTAAAGTGCGCGTGACTACAGAAACATGATTCACTGATTTTAACGTAAAGTTCTTAAGACTTTCACGTTGTGTTCACTGATGCGCGCGTAGTTTTTTCAAGTATCATAGAACTTATTTATTTACATTTTGATTCTGGAAGTGTAAGTGACTCCATTATTTACGAACAATCATTTATTTTGTTTCACTTACTGAAGGACTAGCATCAATTTTCATTCAGTTGTTGAAGAACCTACCTATCTTTTGTTTCTTATGGAGAATATTGTTGCGGAAATTATGTTCAATAAACTTTTCTTTGTTTGCTATACATGGGCTGTTTACTTTTGCCCACCAGCGGTGGACACATCATCTACGAGCACGTCATAAGTAGTTTAGTGGATTTCGAGCTGGGAATTTCGCCCTAACAGACATACCTTGATCTGGACGGCCACAGGTTACGAACAACGAACGGCTTTTTTTGACACGATAGTCAACAATTCAAGAATGACAACGTGAGCATTGGAGCTCAATGCCACTCGCGCCACTGCAGTCCACGAACTTGATGAACCTGGGTTACGTAAGCGATGTATGAGTTCCTCATGAACTGAGTGAAGCGACTTGGATTCAGCGCGTGTCCATTTGTGGCTCCTTACTGAGACGCAATCAGAATGGTCCTTTTCTGGAACTCGGCTGGTAACTCGAAATGAAAAATGGATCGTGTACAACTACTCCGTGAAGAGTACATCGTGGCACAGCAACCACTGTCGGTTCCTAAACCAGATATGCATCCAGGAAAAGTTCTGCTATGCATCTGGTGGCATTTCAAAGGCGTCTTGTATTACGAATTTCTTCCGACTGAGACTACCATTCCGAGAAGTCCTGTTCCCAGTTCGATCTTCTCAAGGCAGCCGTTGATGAGAAACGACCGGATTTATGACACGATGTCGTGTTTCACCACGACAACACCAGACCACACACCTCTGTGGTAACCCATCAAAAGCTGCGTTCTTTACAGTGGAATGTGTTATTCTTACAGCCGTATTCGCCAGACATTGCCACTTCCGACTTTCGTCTCTTCCGTTCCCTGCAGAATTTCCAGAATGACAAACACCTCACCTCCTTGGAGGACTGCAGATTGAATCACGAAGTGCTCATCAACTTGTAAGGCCCCACATTTTAGAAGAATGGCAGAAACTTCCAGATTAATGGCAATATACTGTCGACAATAATAGTGTGTACTGCAGGAAATAAATAGTTTGTTTACACTGCCGATCTGTCTCATTTGGTTACACTGAAGCCCCAAAGGAACTGGTATAGGCATGCGTACTCGAATACAGAGATATGTAAACAGACAGAATACTGCGCTGCGGTCGGTAAGGCATATACTCCTATAAGACGGCAAGTGTCTGGCGTAGTTTGTTACATCGCTTACTGCTGCTACAATGGCAGGTTATCAAGATTTAAGTGAGTTTGAAAGTGATGACATAGTAGGCGCACGAGCGATGGGACACAGCATCCCCGAGGTAGCGATAGGGTGAGGATTTTCCCGTATGAACATTTCACGAGTGTACCGTGAATATCAGGAATCCGATAAAATATCAAATTGCCGACATTGCTGCGGCCGGAAGAAGATCCTGCAAGAACGAGACCAAAGACAGAAGTGTAACCCTTCCGTAGATCGATGCAGATTTCAATTTGGGCCATCAACAAGAGTATGCGTGCGAACCATTCAACGAAACATCATCGATATGGGCTTTCGGAACCAAAGGCTCAAACGTGTACCCTTGATGACTGCACGACACAAGGCAGTACGCCTGGCCTTGGCCCGTCAACATTGACATTGGACTGTTGATGACTGTAAACATGTTGTCGGGTCGGACGAGTCTCGTGTAAAATTGTATCAATAAGATGGACGTGTACGGGTATGGAGATAACCTCATGAATCCATGGACCCTGCATGTCAGCACGGGGCTGTTAAGCTTGTGAAGGCTCTGTAATGGTGTGGGGCGTGTGCAGTTGGAGTGATATGGGACCTCTGATATGTCTAGGTACGACTCTGACGGGTGACACACACGTAAACATCCTGTCTGATCACATCCACCCATTCATGTCCACTCTGCATTCCGACTGACTTGGACAATTCCAGCAGGGCAATGCGACACTACACACGTCCAGAATTGCTAGAGAGTGGCTCCAGAAACACTCTTGTGAGTTTAAACACTTACACTGGCCAGAAAACTTCCCAGACATGAACATTATGGAGCATGTCTGGGATGCCTTGTAACATGCTGTTCAGAAGAGATCTTCGTACCCTCCTACTCTTACTGATTTATGGACAGCCCTGCAGGATTCATGGAGTCAGACATTAGTCGAGTCCATGCCACGTCTTGTTGCGGCACTTTTGGGTACGTGCGGGGGCCCTGTACGATATTAGGCAGACGTACCAGTTTCTTTGGCTTTTCGGGTTATGTTGTGCGCGACCTAGTATATTAGCGTGTAAGCAGACATGTCGGCAACCACTCTGTCGTAGCTGTGCTGCAGGGAGGTGTGATTGCACTATAACGAATATCGAACGAACTTATGCAATACTTTTCTTAAGCTTCAAATGGTTCAAATGGCTCTGAGCACTATGCGACTTAACTTCTGAGGTCATCAGTCGCCTAGAACTTAGAACTAATTAAACCTAACTAATCTAAGGACATCACACACATCCATGCCCGAGGCAGGATTCGAACCTGCGACCGTAGCGGTCGCTCGGCTCCAGACTGTAGCGCCTAGAACCACACGGCCACTCCGGCCGGCTCTTAAGCTTCACGTGTATGCAACACCAGCAGGTAGAGTTCATAATGTTGTGGTGCTTCAACCTATATGAATATTGTAGAGCTGTGATATGCACCGAGGAGGGGTGATTGATCTCCGACACTCTCCAGTGGCCTCTGGGTTCGCCGATCAGTGGAATGTGTCCCGCAGGGCAGGCCGTCAGGTGGAGAGCGGGGAGCAGCGCCCTGTTCCGCGCCCCCCTGGCCGCAATTCCCCCGACGACTGGGTCCATTCGGGCGACCAAGAGGCGGTCCGGCCCACATCCATATATCCATCACGGTGCGAACAGCCGCTCGATCCGCGTCCAGCCGCCATCACGCCGGCGGCCGACAGCAATTAATTTTTTGACGTGACCCCGCAATCGATTCCTCCACACTCCGTGCCCGATTCTGGGCCGCAAATGGTTCTGCTGTCTCCGTTGTCCCACGTCCTTATTATCGTAGCTGTGAAGTTATTTCTGCAGTATATCGTAGGTATGGTCGCAGAAAACGTCGAACCAGAGCTGTCAACAGCCGAGAAGTTAGTTTATTCATCTCGGTATCAAAATTGCGTAAGGCAGGTATGCATTCTTCCCCCTCCCCACCCCCAACTCCCTCTTAAGTACTACTAAATGTTTTGGATCTGTACGAAGAAAAGCAATGCGCAAATAAACGATCAGAAGTGCTTTTAAAATGTAAGATGACAGAATATCAATGACAAGACAGGCAGTATTACAGGACATATTGAATGAAATGAACAGCATACTGACAAGGGGGAAGCCTCAGATATGGTTAACAGATCGGGTCATATTTGGCAGGTGGCTTGTCTGCAACCTAAAATGAAACTATACTGCAAGTCAAATAATAATAATAATCATAAAGGATGTACTACAAATGAATTATCCGAATAGGACGGAAATCGTTACATGTGGTGTATGTGTACAGACTAACAAGTGATCACAGTCGCGGAAAAACTGGATGATTTTCCAAGAGAAAGTGCTTCACAAAATGAGCAAGTTAGTAACGCTTTGGTTCACCTTTACCCCTTATGCAAGCAGTTATTCGGCCTGGTATTGATTGATAGAGTTGTTGGGTGTCCCCCTGAGGGACATCGTGCCAAATTCTGTCCAAGTGACCGTTAGATCGTCAAAATCAAGAACTGGTTGGAGGGCCCTGCCCATAATGCTCCAAACGTTCTGAATTGGGATGAGATGTTGAGACCTACTGGCCAAAGTAGTGTTTGACAAACATGAAGACAAGCGATAGGAGCTCTCGCCGTGTGAGGGCGGGCACTACCTTGCTGAAATGTAAGCCCAGGATGGTTGCCATGAAGGGCAACAAAACGGGGCGTAGAATGTCGTCGACGTACTGTCGTGCTGTAAGCGTCACGCAAATGACAACCAAACGGGAAAATGAAGTGGCACCCCTAGGCGATCACACCTGGTTTTCGGACCGTATGGCGGAGACAGGTTGGTATTCCGTCGCTGTCCGGGACGTCTCCATATACGTCTTCACTCGTCATCGGGAATCAGTTCTAATCCGGAGTCATCACTGATTACAGTCTACTCCTGTCAGTAAGATTCCGGGCCTAATCTGCCCGACACCACTGCAAACGGACTTGTTGATGTACAGGGGCAACGGTAGTCGGCGCCCCTTGTGAGCTGAGCATCCTTTCTGTGAGCATATTATGACTTCTGGTTATCGAAGCACCAATTGCACGTCGGATCGATGAATCCGGGCTCTGAGTGCCTCTCTGACGATTGCTCAGTCCTCGTGTTCTGCCATCTCTTCAGGTAGACCGCTTCCTTCTCGACACTGTGTTCTGCGAACCATTCCTGCCAACATCGTCGAATAATGGCATCACTCCTGTTCAAACTTAAGGCCATTCGCAGATTGTTCCAGATGGCTTATTTGAGCTCAACTGACGTCCCTTTCCAAATGCTGTCATCTGCGTGTATTGTTCACACACTCGTCGGCGAGGGATAGTTACTGTCCAACTGAGTACACGGAATGAAATTCGCCAAAATGTTGTGTCCTGGTATCGACATGTCCCCTGTTTACTATCGTTGCCAGCTGCGCGGTGTAATTGCATTGGGGCCGCACGCATTCTTCTGTCGGCCGTCAAAGTTTACAATTGTGCTTTTTCCGTTGATAGCTTTATGAGTATAAATTTATGACCAACTTACATAACCCCTTCGTGGTGCGATTCTTTTTTTTTCTGTCTTGGAATGTATTTTGGCTCGTCACTTCTGAAGTTCATGACGAGCAATCGACACAAAATTGACACAATCAATAGATAATTGAAAATTGACCATTTTTCATCATATATGGGGCCCCGAACGCATTATTTGCTAGAAATCAAGAAAGAAAACTGTTCTTATGGACCCATAATGTAAATGGTTTGCACCGAAAGTGCCGCGCGTGTAACTACCAAGGGATTTGGCTGGGAACAGAGAACCTATCCAAGATTGGCAAATGCATTCTGATTTTCTTTATTTGAATTTTTTTCCGTATAGAAATTAGTAGGAGCAGGAGGGTCAATAAGGTAATCAAGAAAGAATAACAACAAATACATTTCTCAGACGTTCTGGATTAGTAAAGAAAATTTTAACCATCGCTGTACGAAAACAATCCCTAATAGTACCGCTGTGGATTCGTCATGAGGGACCAAACAACGCCGACTGGGCGATGCTTGTTGACAGCGAGACGTGCAACAGAAGTTTGTTTAAAACCGCAGTATGATTCTGGAAAAACAGCGAGAATTGCACAACCGCACAACCATTGATAACATAATTCATGACCAACTTTCAGCACCGATTTTTCAGGCGATGTGATTGTATGTATGGTATGCATTAAAATTAATCCCCAAAGTAGACATGTTTTTATATGTAAGTCAAATCTCTTTCTCGGCAAATCTTCGGAAGGTACGATAGTTGCGCGAAGAATGCATTCATTAGATTTTCTTGGGGCCGCGAGTGCATTTGCTTCGAATGATTATATGACAAGTACCGTCCTTGTACTGATTATACGGAAAGTGAGGACGTGTAAACGAGGAAGTGAAAAAACCATCTTAAGGCAAATAGGATTCAAATTTTACACTGAAGCACCAAAAAACTGGTATAGGCTTACATATTCAAATAAAGAGATACGTTAACAGGCAGAATACGGCGTTGCGGTCGGCAACTCCTATATAAGACAAGTGTCTGGCGCAGTTGTTAGATCGCTTACTGCTGCTACAATGGTAGGTTATCAAGAGTTAAGTAAGTTTCAACGGGTGTTATGGTCGACGCACGACCGATGGGGCACAGCAACTCCGAGGTAGCGATGAAGTGAGGATTTTGCCGTAGGACCATTTCACGAGTGTACCGTAAATATCAGGAATCCGGTAAAACATCAAAGCTACGCCATCGTTGCAGCCGGAAAAAGATCCTGCAAAGACGGGACCGACGGCGACTGATGAGAATCGTTCAGTGTGAGAGAAGTGCAACCGTTCCCCTTTTTTGTGCAGATTTCAACTCTGGGCCATCAACAAGTGTCAGCGTGCCAAACATTCAACGAGACATCGTCGATATGGGCTTTCGGAGCCGAAGGCCCAATCGTGTACCCTAGATGGCTGCAGGACACAAAGATTCACGCCTCGTCTGGGCCCGTCAACACCGACATTGGACTGTTGATGACTGGAAACATGTTACCATGTCGGACGAGTCTCGTTTCAAATTGTATCGAGAGGATAGAGGTATACGGGTATGGGGAGAACCTCTTGAATCCATGGACATTGCATGTCAGTAGCAGACTGTTCAAGCTGATAGAGGCTCCGTAAGGGTGTGGAGCGTGTGCAGCTAGAGTGATATGGGACCCCTGATACATCTAGATACAACTCTGACAGATGACACGTACGTGAGCATCCTGTGTGATCACCTGCATCCATTCATGTCCATTGTACATTCCGATGGACTTGGGCAATTCCAAAAGCAGGATGTGACAGCCCAGACGTCCAGAATTGCTACAGAATGGTTCCAGGAACAGTCTTCTGTGTCTAAACACTTCGGCTGGCCACCAGACTCCCCAGACATGAAGTTATTGAGGATACCTGGGATGTCCTGTAACGCGCTGTTTCGAAGAGATCTCCGTCGCCTGGTACTCTTACGGATTTATGGACAGCCCTGCAGGATTTGAGGGGGCTGCACGATATTAGGCAGATGTACCAGTTTCTTTTGCTCTTCAGTGTAGTTATTTACTAATTCAAGTTCATTCAGAACTTTATTTGTCTAACTTGTTATTATTCCTTCTTGATTGCCTTATTAACCCCCCTATTCCTGCCAAATTCGATACGGAAAAAATACAAATGAAAAATCTGCAGAATGCATTAGGGAAACGTAGACAAGTTATCTTCTCCTCAGCCAGATGCGTCAGCAGCACTTTCGTTCACCAGTGTGCACCTCATGGATACGTAAAAGGCAGTTGTAACTATTTTTCTCGGTCTCTAGGAAGGTATGCGTTTGCAAACCCCCATATATAATAATGGAAAATGCTATATTTTCAATTATCTGTTGATGGTGTCAGTTTTGAAGTTTAGGGATGGTTTTCTCGGAAAGGGAGGGGTATTGAGCCAAAATATGTTACTGTCTTTCATTTTAGGTTGTACACAAGCAACCTGCAAAATATAAGCCGAAGCGCTTTGCAGCATCTGAGGTCTTCCGTTTGTACGGAATATGGAGTCAAACTAAATCGAAGAAAGACGAAAGTAATGAAACGTAGCACAAAAGAAGAATAGTGCTAAATTCAACATTAAAACTGGTGACCACGATGTAGACACAGTGAAGGAATTCCACTTCCTCGGAAGCAGAATGACGTATGATGGCCGATGCAAGGTGGACGTAAAAAGGAGACTAACAAGGGGAATAGGCCAACACTTGAAGAAAGAAGGCTAGTAGTGTTAATCTTTGGCCTTAGTTTGGGAGAAATTTCTGAGGATGTAGGTTTGGAACATTGCACTGAATGTAAGAGAATCGTGAATTAAAAGAAAACCGGAAAGAGTAGGATCGAAGCGTTTGAAATGTGGTATTACAGAAAAATGTTGGGCTCGTAGGAAACGAGGAGGTCCTCCGTAGAATCAGAGAGGAAAGAAATACGTGGAAAACACTGACAGGAATTAGGGACAGGACTTGACATGTGTCAAGACATCAGGGAATAACTTCCATGGTGCTAGGGGGAACTGTAGATGGTATAAAACTGTAGAGGGATACACAGATGGCAAATAAAAACCGAGGACGTAGGGTACAGGTGGTACTCTGAGATGAAGAGGTCGGCACGGAGAGGAAGTCGTGCTGCGTCGCATCAAACCAGTCAAAAGGCTGAGCGCACGCACACGTATTTACTTTCGGTTCAGAATCTTTTTTCTGGTTCTTCTTTAAGTTCACATATCTATTATTCCCAATACTCTACCTTTTATAACCGTTGCTCGAAATAAATGTCCTGATAAATTTCTTCTTGACGTCTACATTAAAGTGTTTGTCGTATGAAGCGTTTTTCGTTCATTGCGATTCATCTCTCAATATCTAACAATACCAAAGAACTAAATTGGCTGCTTGGCTTAGAGCTGTAGTTCGTATCTCAATATTTATTCTCTTTCTATTTTCCAGTTCAGCTGGTTTAGTTTTATTTGTGCTTGTCCTTAGCTTACGGTGTCCAAGTCATTAGTCATATATTATAATATATAATTTATCTCCTTTTCTAAATCTTTATCTCCTTTATGTGAGGTTCTCTATTTTGAAAATGCTAGCTTAAACTACTGCTGTAGTAACCCTGCTGACAGTAGACTGATCACACACTTTAAATTTTTGTAAAGTAAGGAACAGAATCGGCAAATTAAATAAACTGGCACAGAAGGGACAATGAATGTCAATGCACTTCGTGTTTATAGAAATAGATATTTACGATTTCTCGTGAGAGGCTATGTAAAGATATTAGGGCTCAAAGGAAAAAAAAAGGAAGAATCTGTTGCCCCACTCCCTATGTGGTTAACTGGTTAACCTGCATACAGAAAGTGCAATTTAATTTGTAACACAGACATTGAAAAGTGAATCGTCATGAACATCTGTATACGAACCACCTTATTTTCGCATCTGAACCTTCATAAATGACTGTCATGGATCATGAATGGAAGACGAGCACAAGATGACATCCAGTACATTTGTTCCTTTGATCATGTTGTGCCCCACAGGTGAATCACGTTAGCGTTAATAAGGACCACGTGAACAGTATTAAGATACATCATTATGTCAAGACTGGATTCGTTCAGTGAACATCACCGGCTGACACTGGAACAGCCTTTGTATGAAACTCTAACAGAAGTGTGCCTCTGTATATATCACGACTCAGAAATGTAACATCTGAAGTAACATTGAAGCCACATTCTGCAATATGACGCCTGTCGGATGCACAGTGACCAGTGAGTGCTGGGAACGTGACAATCTGTGCACACTAGACTTGTTCGCTGTATGATGCACTCAGAAACGCTTGAGTGTACACCTTATTACACCCCGTCGTCAGGTCTTCCACAGATCGCCTGGTCTGCCTTACAGAGTGGATATGCTTCCAAACTCCACGTTCTACGACGAGACCTGGAGATCGAACACGTTGTCGTCTGCTAGTGGTTTCCAAGTCCTTAAACCCTTTTCCATAGATGCTCACAACAGTAGATCGTGGATAGCCAACCGCTTTAACCGTTTCTGAGACGATCCCTTCCCACTCACTGGGCTGTATCAATCTGCTCTTTGTCAAAGTCGCCTGTGTAAATCGATTCCCCCATTTGCTGCCCGTATCGTCTTTAGAATGATCCCCAATCGTTTCTGGATCGCTTATACAGGGCGAAAATTAATTAAAACGACAAACTGCAACAAGGGATTCCTGACTGGAAATGGAGGAAAAAAAGGTCGTGCAAACATGTGTCCGGAAATGCTTCGTTGCCAAGGTACAGCGCTCTGACGAATGACAGTTCCTCTGACCACATGCCGTACGTTCCTTATGTGTTGCAGGCTGTGTGATTGACGCATCGTTCAGTAAGCAGTAGAATGGCACGGTATTCACGTCGTGAACAAGCTAAGATGGTGTTCGCGTACGGCCAAGCAGATGGAAATGGCCAAGAGGCATCACGATACATCAAAGAACCTGCCCTCACAGTTTGCCAGGTTTGGGCGTTGGTGTGATCATGGGTCCTTTCAGACAGACGAAAGTGCAGGGAGGCGGTGCGTACACCAGAGATGGAGGACAGCGTTCTACACGATGTTGAGGCGAACTCTAGTAGAAGCTCCAGGCAAGTGGTCCTCCAACATGGTGTAATTCAGAGTACGATTATGTGTATCCTACATGACAACAACTACTATACCTATCACCTGCAACGAGTGAAACGATTATCAGCAGCTGATTTCCTTCTACAGGAAGGATTTTTTCGATGGTTTTTGCCACAATACATCACAATTATGGAATTTCTGTAATCAGTCCTCTTTACTGACGAAGCAACCTTCGCCAGAATTGCCATCATCAATCTGTATACTTGTTAACTTTGGCCTATAGACAATCCTCGGGGATGGCAGAGGCATTTCATGAGCATTGGTTCAGCATCAATCTGTGTGGGCAGGGATTATTTGCGACCACATACGAGTCCATAACGCCTCGAAGGAGGAACGTACCTGGACTTCCTGTGGAATAATCTGTCTGGACTGCTTGAGAATGTAACTTTGGCAATATTACAGGTCATGTGGTTTCTGCATGACGGAGTACCACCCCGCTTCCGCAGTACAGTTCGACACCTCAACAACATCGTCCCCGGATACGGCGCAGAGGCTCTGTAGCATGGCCTGCTAGATCACTGGACTTAAAACCCCTGGACTTCTACCTGTGGGAGCATCACAAAAGCGTTGTGTATGTTGAACCAGTTCCTGATGTGTAGACCCTTCAACAACCTGTTCACGATGCCTGTGACGCTTGTCGGAGAGAGGTCGGAACGTGCGAAAGAGTGCGGTATTCCATGTGAGCCATAACATCAGTGCAGCAGTATAGCTAAAATACACTACTGGAAATTGAAATAAGAACACCGTGAATTCATTGTCCCAGGAAGGGGAAACTTTATTGACACATTCCTGGGGTCAGATACATCACATGATCACACTGACAGAACCACAGGCATATAGACACAGGCAACAGAGCATGCACAATGTCGGCACTAGTACAGTGTATATCCACCTTTCGCAGCAATGCAGGCTGCTATTCTCCCATGAAGACGATCGTAGAGATGCTGGATGTAGTCCTGTGGAACGGCTTGCCATGCCATTTCCACCTGGCGCCTCAGTTGGACCAGCGTTCGTGCTGGACGTGCAGACCGCGTGAGACGACGCTTCATCCAATCCCAAACATGCTCAATGGGGGACAGATCCGGAGATCTTGCTGGACAGGGTAGTTGACTTACACCTTCTAGAGCACGTTGGGTGGCACGGGATACATGCGGACGTGCATTGTCCTGTTGGAACAGCAAGTTCCCTTGCCGGTCTAGGAATGGTAGAACGATGGGTTCGATGACGGTTTGGATGTACCGTGCACTATTCAGTGTCCCCTCGACGATCACCAGTGGTGTACAGCCAGTGTAGGAGATCGCTCCCCACACCATGATGCCGGGTGTTGGCCCTGTGTGCCTCGGTCGTATGCAGTCCTGATTGTGGCGCTCACCTGCACGGCCCCAAACACGCATACGACCATCATTGGCACCAAGGCAGAAGCGACTCTCATCGCTGAAGACGACACGTCTCCATTCGTCCCTCCATTCACGCCTGTCGCGACACCACTGGAGGCGGGCTGCACGATGTTGGGGCGTGAGCGGAAGACGGCTGGCAAGTGGCGGTGCAGTCCCCTACGGCACTGCGTAGGATCCTACGGTCTTGGCGTGCATCCGTGCGTCGCTGCGGTCCGGTCCCAGGTCGACGGGCACGTGCACCTTCCGCCGACCACTGGCGACAACATCGATGTACTGTGGAGACCTCACGCCCCACGTGTTGAGCAATTCGGCGGTACGTCCACCCGGCCTCCCGCATGCCCACTATACGCCCTCGCTCAAAGTCCGTCAACTGCACATACTGTTCACGTCCACGCTGTCGCGGCATGCTACCAGTGTTAAAGACTGCGATGGAGCTCCGTATGCCACGGCAAACTGGCTGACACTGACGGCGGCGGCGCACAAATGCTGCGCAGCTAGCGCCATTCGACGGCCAACACCGCGGTTCCTGGTGTGTCCGCTGTGTCGTGCGTGTGATCATTGCTTGTACAGCCCTTTCGCAGTGTCCGGAGCAAGTATGGTGGGTCTGACACACCGGTGTCAATGTGTTCTTTTTCCATTTCCAGGAGTGTAGTTGTGCAGAGTATTCTAGCCCAATGCCCTCCCTACCACAAACTTCAATCCACGCCTTCAGCTTACTTTATCCTTCTTAGATCGTCACTATTGCTGAGGCTCTCTGGTACTGGAACAGCATAACAGCTGCCATCTTTATCGTAGTTAAATTTGGGACTCAAATGTACCGAGGAAACTTTAATTATATCAGATCCATAGATCACCTACGCCTGAGGTACAGGTAGGATTTCCCCCTTACGTCCAACGCTGAGGTGCTGTTCCAGTACCGGAGAGCGTCGGAAATAGTGGAGATCTAAGAAGAGGAAAAGAAGCTGAAGATGCAGATTGAAGTTTTTGGTAGCGAGGGCATTGGACTAGGGTAGTCCGTGCAGCGCTTTTAGCTATAATACTGCCGTGGTGTAATGGCCAGCATAACTGACTAGCAAGGAGACTTGGGTCGCGGCCACGGTAAAAATTTTAATTCATTTCTTCGGCTTCCGTCATTACCGCAGACTGACAGGAAGTTCCGACCATTATTTACAGAGATTTGGTGACATGTTGGAAAATTGTGTCGTGTATCTGTGTTACATTGAAGTAGTGCAGCATTCAGGTTGGGGGGGGGTTGGGTTTGTTTGGGGGAGGAGACGAAACAGCGAGGTCATAGGTCTCATCGGATTACGGAAGGATGGGAAGGGAAGTCGACAGTGCCCTTTGAAAGGAACCATCCCGGCATTTACCTGAAGCGATGTAGTGAAATCACGGAAAACCTAAATCAAGATGACGCGGGATTGAACCGTCGTCCTCCCGAATTCAGCATTCAACAAAAGTTGCTTGGACTGCTACCATAATATGTAACTTACATTTTGTAGTCTACGGCTTCATTCAAAAGGAATTTTATAAATTCCGGGAACAGTGAAACGAAAATCTTACCCCATCTGTCTGACTATTGGAGTTCTATCATCAAAGAAGCCGTTGAGATCAGAGTGGGTAGCAACAGCTTTAGCCGGGGCAGCTGTTGTACCCTTAGTGACGCATGGAAACGGGCACTTGATGCTGAAAGGCTACGGAAAAATAAGCTAGATTATCCACAAACAAACGGAATCTGCACTGCTACCAACGTTCCTTCTGCATCATGATCGACATACTCTCAGGTAGTATACGTATTCTGGATTCTTTGAGCAGACTCATTGACTACTGCGTTCAGGAGCTTATTTTAATTGAAATGTACATTATAATTCACTACAAATTTATAGAAATCTTGCCCCGTCCGCTATTTGAAAAATAAAGTTCAAGTATAAAAGATAATTAAAAATAAAAAAATGGACCAAAACACTCACAAACCAACAATTTCACAAAGTTACAAATTATTTGTCACAAAAGTAATGGCAATATTTGTCAGTATTATGTTGGATATCCTTTTGATTTAATCACTACCTCAACTCAGCGCGGCATGGAGTCCGCCAAGTTCGAATATCACTCTGAACCACGAACTGACAATGGTCACTAGGAGCTCCCGCTTGCTACTGGGATTCCGTCGTGAAACCGTAATTTTAAGCCTTGACAACAAGTTCTCAAATGCGTTAAAGCTCGGGAATGTTGCCAGCCGAAGTCAGCACACTAATCAGATGGTCACGGAACTATTTGTCAATGACCGTCACCGTACGACATGGTGCACTGTCTTGCTGAAAGTTGCACTCATGGTTATTACCTCCAAATAAATTTCAGATAGAGGGCAGCAGTCTCAACACTCAAAAGACTTGGTCTTGGTACTTTTTCGCGGTTATGTTGCCCAGTAAGACTGGCAGACATCCAATGCCCTGGCTTGCCCGCACCATGACATGACACTGAAGGGATGCTTCATAGCGGCCCTGCTTCACTGAGGCAACAACTCTTCGCCTGGTCGATGATGAACGGAGTTAGCTCCATCACTTCCAAAGATGCTGATCTTAGTCTCGTCACTCCAAAAGGCTCTAGCCCAGTCTGATTGTGTCCATTCTCTGTGTGCTAATGTCCATTACACACTTCTCCGCCTCTGCATTTTGTTCAGGTAAGACCGCCTCCGTGAAGACCTTGTTCACAAGTAATTTTAGTAAAGTCGTGGTCCATGAAACACTTCAGCTCCTAACGTTTCGTCCAGAGCTGCGCTGGACATCTTCAGAGGGGTGTTTCTCCTCCGGTGAGTCTTGCCGACTGCAGCTCTGGACGAAACGTTAGGAGCTGAAGTGTTTCATGGACCACGACCTTACATCCCGGAAGGTTTACCAGAAGATATGTCATCCGGTCGTGAAAGCTTTCATACTACGAATTTTCGTAAAGTTTCTGCCTGATGGTTCGATCAGTGACTTCAACCCTTGAAGTCTCCATGATGGCACGTCTTTTGCAGTACTATGACGATCTTGCAGAGGAAGAAGACAGATTCTACGACAGTCTTGATCAGCCAGTATTGGGTTTCTGTCGGTTCTGGAAGAGTTTTGATTGACACACTTTCTTCATACGTGCTGCAAATTTTCCTCACACGCGACTCTGTAGTGCCTCCAACCAACAGTTTTGCTATATCTGCATAGGTATAGTCTTCTTTATGGAGGGTTATTGCCTTACTCCGTTTACTGGGTGACCAATAAACACGTTTTGGTACAGGAGAAGTCGTTTTAAATCCGTCATCAGTCTCAAATCAGCTCACACTAAAGAAACCTCACACTTCAACCACGATAATGTACTGCTACTACTGGATTTAACATCAATGATCAGAACGCTCTTTCACGCTGGATAAAGCAATAACAATACGCTTCCACTGACTGATTTGTGAGAACAGAACAAATTATAAACAGCTGAGCTGCACAAGCAGCTAAGACAGTGAAGTTTTTTAATAATTGACAGTTAAGTCTATTTATTCATTTATAATAATAATACATAACACCACATTATCTAAAAATGATAAGTATGCAGTAGGATACATACAAACAAAAAATAACAGCATAATTTATTAACTTCGTATATCAAAACTTACTTACATCTCGTGATGTTAAAATGAATGAGCATTTTAACGAAGTGTCCAGAATTAATGGCACTTCTGTAAGTTACATGATTTCGTGACGCCTCCATAACATAATTATGTCAGCTAAAAGAAGTACGCCCCACGCTCCTGACCTACAGATAACGCCTAACGATGAGATTAGTTAAAAATCTGACACGGTAAGAAATCCGTGAAACATTTATCCAAGAATGTTGCCACGAAAAATTACATTCTGATAATGGCTGAATTTTTGAAGGATTCGTGAGGATATATTTGCGGATACCCTCCGGAAAGTAGGGCTCACACAACAAGGTACCCATCGCAATACCTACATTTGGAACGAAACACTGTACCTTGTAAAAACACACATACGCTTTTTGAATACAAGCTGGAACACCAAAATTAGGACTGCATTTAATTCTCGTAATAAAGAGTATGTGCTTGTAAGGATTGATGCGGGGGAGTGAATCTCTCATCCTCGCTGTCACGAAAACGAGAGTATGTGGAATGTCATGCTACGCCATTACCGTGGGCGGTGCCACATTTCTCCTCACAGGTTTTGTCAGACGTTGCGCACTAGCGTGCTAGAAAGCAAGCCTTGGCGCTAGCCACCGTTACGTGCCAAATCACTTACGGCGGCCGCTACTGTGGGCGCCCTGCCCAACGATTCTCGAGAACTTTGCTTACTCAGAGGAACGCGAATCTGTATCACTCCTCTCAGAACTGTGATTCGCGCCGTAAGACAGGAATGTCCATGCTCAACAGAAAACATGAGAACCACTGGACATGTTAAAGTTAGAAGACAGATTTCAGCAATTAGGAAACTTTATCCCAGGATGAAATGTAAATCAGATATTTGAAAAGTCTTAACGTTGTTCTGCTTCAGAGATAGGATCGAAATTTGCTCATGTAATCCTTTTGATTACTTTTGAATACATTGTGGAAGTGAACAGTGATCAATGTTGTTACAAACATTTATTATCCTTCTGGTGATAGTGATTTACCACAAGAAGGAGGTTCTTACTCATTGGTCAGAAGATGACCACAGTTGTGCTCGAAACGGGTCACCGGAATAAATAAGTTGTGATCAAGACTGTTTTTGATAGTAAATAATGCTTGTCAGATAGTCAATGCAGTTTTAACAACTGTTGGAATAGCGTGGGTAAGGTATCGAGCATTACTTGCTTGAAGTAGGCAGCCTACTATTCAGGTTTAGGGAAAACTTCTTCTTCTTCTTCTTCTTCTTCTTCTTCTTGCGTTACGGTCTCTGTAGGACCACGGGTAGCCCCTTCGTGGACTGCATTTTCCTCTTCTTCTCCCAGAACCTCTTCATTCTCTCTCTTCTCCTCTCCCGCTCTTCTTCCGAGATCTTCAGTTTCCGTTTCTAATGGTGGCTCCATTGGTGACATTCTAATCTTTTCCTGTATTCTTCTCTGTCATTGATCTCCGGCATATTTGTCGGCTTATATTTGTTCCTCCAATTTTCCTTTCCTTCGACCTTGATCCCCAATTCCAACCAGTCCTTCCGAAGTTCAACAATCCACTTGGTTCCTGTCTTTCCCCTTGTCCTCCCTGTTGTTTCCCACTCTCTCTTCGTCATTCTGTCCATGCTCATCCTAACTACACGCCCAGAAACCTTGCCCTTTTGAGTCTGATTTACCTAGGTATTGTTCTCATGTTCCGGTACAGTTCTTCCCTAGGTCTTCGCATCCACCTCTCTCCACCTCTTTTGGGACCTAGTATTTTTCTCAGTATTTTCCTCTCTTCTTTCTCAAGTTGCTCTGCCCTATTTCTTCCTAGTGTCATCGTCTCAGCAGCATATAATACTGCATTCCTCACTGTTGCCTTGTAGTGGCTTATCTTTGCCTCTGTGGATATATTCTTTTTATTGTATACCTCACTCGTCATGCAGAAGGCTGACCTCATGATCTTTATCCTCTCTGTTATTCCGTTCTTGCTCCTGTTCCTTCCTGTTATAAATTCTCCCAGGTATTTAAATTTGTCCACCATTTGCACAGTGATTTCCGGTGTTTCCCAGTCTGCAGTGGTGTTTAATGTCTTTGTCTTGTTATAGGCGATCCTCAGTCCCACCTTTCTGGCTACCTTACTTAAGTTGTCGAGTTGTGTCTTTGCGTCTTCTTCCGTTTCACTTACTATTGCTATGTCATCTGCAAAGGTAGGCAATCCACTTGAGCCCTGTTGTCCTTCTTGTCCCCCACATGGGTCTTTGGTATTCCCATTTCCTCGTTTATTGCTCTCCACTGCCTGATCACTTCGTCCAGTGCTATATTGAACAACAATGGTGACAATCCATCTCCCTGTTTAACACCAGCCTTGATCTCAAATCCTTCTGACGGTGCTGCTCTGAATCTCACCCGTCCTTTTGTGTCTGTCAGAATTTCTTTTATGAGTTCTTGTGTAGTTCCATCAAGTCCTCTGTTCTTCAGGATCCTAACAAGAGTCTGTCTGTCGATGGAGTCATATGCCTTTGTGAAGTCCACGAAGGTTATTACTGACTTTTTGTTTTTTAAGGCCCTATGTTCAATCAGTTGCTTCAGGATAAATATCTGTTCTACACAACCTCTTCCCTTCCTGAATCCCGCTTGGTAGTCGCCAACTGTACTTTCTACCTGTTCTTCTACTCTCTTGAGCAATAGTTTTGACAGCACCTTGTATCCGACCTCTAGTAGCGATATTCCTCTGTAGTTGTTTGCATCTCTCTTGTCCCCCTTCTTGTGTATTGGTACTACAATTGCATTCTTCCATCCTTCTGGCAACTTCTTTGATCTCCAGATCTGGTGAATAATGTTGGTCATGTTGTCTATTGATTTGTTGCGTCCCCACTTGCAAGAACGTCCTAATTTCGCGCAGCGAATCCAAATCTGGAAGTTTCATTTTCTTACTACTAAACTACAATGTTCAGAGCAATGTCCATTTTAGATGTTTGCAAATACAGCAGCTAATATTCTCATATCAAAACATCTTTAAAAAGTCTCTAAATTTCCGTCACGCACTTTACGTTGAGCGCTATCAGGTGTCACTTTGGTCAGGTACCAAGGTCCGAGAACTGACGATACCCCTGCTGAAGTAGCAGTAGTAAAATAATTATCTATGAATAGACTCTGCCCCGTATAATGGCTGAACGATTACTACCGAGTAATTCTCTACGTGTTTACTACATCTTGAACCATATAACTAATGTACTAAAAATGACAAATGTTAAATCATTGTCTTATTAACAGAACAAGATGCAGACCATCAACAGACGAAGAGGCTTTAGGCTTTCGACGAATCTTACGTGTGTTGGTTTGAACTTTAATATTGATTATAGCGACAATATTAATTTTTTAGCTAAAATGTTATAACTAGCGGGGTCATATCTTTCATAGATCCAGAAAACCGCTGAGTTGGCTACCATTATTTTACGTATTTGTTACGGTATCCGAGAAAATCTATTTAAAACGATATCTACTCGATTACCAATAAAAGAGCTCAAATCATGTCGTGGGGGCTTATAAACACCGTGTATTTAGGTGTGCCAAACAAAATATTCTTCCAATTAAATTTATAACAATAGATTGTGCTTCCAGAAAACAGAAGTACTTTAAATTTTTCACCGTTGTGGGCTTCAGTGAAATTCCGCATTTGTAGTCGACAGTTTAAAAACTGCCTTGTGTTTAGAAGTTCAATATTTTTTTTAAGTTTACCGAGAATGCAGGTTTACCTTGCCAAAGATGACTTAATAGTTTGTCACGAATCATAGACCTGCTGAGATGGGACTGCTCACTTGCAGCTGTATAGGTAGACACAAAACACGTTAGGAGTAACTACATGAAAGGGCCTGATTCACATATGGTTCCTGAAGAGGAGCAGCAAGTTTTTCAGTAGTTGCTGGGGAAACACCCTGGATAACTGGATGACTGGCTGTATATTAGCCTTCCTATAAGGCCCACTCCACCGCCTATGTTCGACGGTTTGGGGGGGGGGGGAGGAAGGGAGGACGGGCGGGGGGGGGGGGGGGGATGGGGTTGGAAGCACAAAACCGAGCAGTCGTTGCCATAAGGCGGAAACGGAGCGACATCTGAAGGCCAAAAGGGCACGATCATTGGCTTTCAGGCCGAGGGTGAAAACGTTTAAGAAACGGCTAAGTTTGTAAACTGTTGGCGTGATGTCGTGGTTAAAGTATCCAAAATCGGCGCTGACGCAACTGTGGTGCCATAGATGACAGTGGTGAACGACGCCTGCACAGATGGTTATACGGCCCGTTAGGCGTTCAACTGTTGAGCAACTGACTGCCCAGATGAACCGAAAGCCTCCCAACAGTGTCTCCTCAACGGCTGTTCAGTGAAGCTTGCTATGTGTGGGCCTCTACAGCAGGTGCCTGGTTCATGCACCCTTGCTGACTGCTGTCCATCAACGTCGAAGGCTGGAATTTTTACTCCAGTACTGCAACTGGACGTACACTTTTCAGATGAGTCACGCTTTATGCTCCATTGGACAGATGGCCATTGCTGTGTACTGCTTGAAACGTCTGAAAGCGAAAACCCCGCAGGGGTGGGAAATGTTTTCGTGGCATTTCCTGGGCCGTCTTGTCATTCTGGAAGTCACAGTCCATCAACACAAGTATGTGTCTATCCAGGGGGACCATGTCCACTCCCACACGCAGTTCGTTTATCCTCTGCGCGATGGCATCTACCAGCAGTACAATTCAACGTGTCACACAGCTCGCAGTGTACGTGTGTTGCATGAAGTCCACGAGGATGAGCTTACTGTACTCCCGTCACCAAACTCCCCGTAATTAAACCCAACGGAGAATCTGTGGGACAACCTCGATCGGAATGTTCGCGCCATGTACCCTCAACCAAGAAACTTAGCGCATCTGCGCCCAGCACCTTCCAGAACCTGATCGATCCTGTTCCTCCACGTCCCCAACTGCAAAAGGTGATTATTTGGGATTTTAACTGGTGGTCACTGAACAGTGCATGTTGATACTGCTAACGGCTTAAAGGAACGGGAAACTCAAGCCAATTCCCGAGTGCATGCACCTGTATTGTTTTAATGATGATGACGTCCTCTTGTGTGTAGAATAATGCGGTGGAAAAATAGTACCTCGTTAGGATTTTCGAGTGTGGGGGGGGGGGGGGGGGGCACTCAGGAAGATGTTATCTTGAAATACAAAATTTCAGATGTACGGATCGAAACTTAAAATATTAATGTGGCTAATCGGGTAGGTAGGTCATAGAACTTAAAAAGCGAACTGGATAGATTAAAGTTATATTGGGATTGTGTGGTATTGTCTGAAGGAGCAGGAAGGACAGGAACTCTGGTTAGGTGAGTACAGGATTTTTAACACAAAATCAAATAGGACTGGGGCAGGGGTAGATCTAATTATGAATAACAAAAATGGTTCAGATGGTTCTGAGCACTATGAGACTTAACATCTGAGGTCATCAGTCCCCTAGAACTTAGAACTTCTTAAACCTAACTAACCTAAAGACATGACACACGTTCATGCCCGAGGCAGGATTCGAACCTGCGACCGTAGCGGTCGCGCGGTTCCAGACTGAAGCGCCTAGAACCGCTCGGCCACTCCGGCCGGCTTATGAATAACAATATATCAATGTTGATAAGCTACTTCGAATATCATAGTACACGCTTTACCGTAGTCGAGGCAGACACGAGATCACTACTTACACCCGCACCAATAGTACAAGTTAATACACCTACAGGCTCCGCAAATGAAGAAATTCAAAGAGTGTATTATAAAACAAAAGAATTTATTCAGCTAGTTGAGGAAGACGAAAATTTAATTGTGATGTAGCACTGGAGTTCGACAGTAGGAAATGGAAGAGAAGGAAAAGTTGTAGGAGAACAATGAGTGGGAGAACGGAATGAAAGGGGAAGCCGCCTGAAAGAATTTTGCATAGGCTAGATCATAATTTAAGAATCGTGAAAGAAAGTTGTATAAATGGCAGACACCTGGAGACACTGGGAGGGAATGGTAAGACAGATTTCGAAACATTTGCAGGAAAAGATGTGGACTCTGACAACAGTTTGTTGAAAATGTGCTGAAGATTAGAGATGAAGGATTTGGAGAAAGGCAGAAAAATAATGATACGGGACCTTGATAAATAGAATGAGGGTTTGAGAGGGGGCATTTGGCAATGATTGACAGAAAAGAGAAAATATATACCGCAGAACCGAGTGAGAAACGATCGTAGTCCCAGACATCTATGATGTGTATATGGAGATCGTGCCAGCGTGTCATAGTGGTTCGCCCTTTTGCCTAGTAAGCACGAGGCCTGGGTTCGAATTCTGGCCTTAGTACAAATATTCATTCATCGCTTCAGAGTGCATATATACTGTACATCAAACCTGCATACTCAGTCGTGTGTTTGCTTATTTAATTTTGCCAGACGATTTTTCTGACAGTTGATACGCTGTTCCCGACATTTTTTAATTGCGTTCCGTCAAATCAACAAGTTGTTCCTGTAACAAAACGGATAACTGAGCGTATAACACACGCATGTTATTCCAGTCCATTTAGTTATATGATGCTCCAGAAACTGGCTTCATTTCTTGGTGCAAATATCACAGCTGAAGCAAAGTGCTCCGTGTCTGATTGCCACACGTAGAATCACGGTTTGACTGTCGATGCTAGCAAAGAATTTTCCTGAGGAATATGAAACTGGGTCCCCACAACCACTGGCAACGTATTCATCCTTTTTGGCTTGTGGATCCATAGTTTGATGGAAAGGGAGAAGCTCAGTGTATTACTTGGCACCTTTTTCTGTGATTTGCTTGTCTCTACACCTCGGTTCTTTGAAAATTTATTAATTTATGTGAAATCGATTTCAGTATAGCTGTGTTCCAGAGGCCGCCAATGGTAGAACGTTCAAGTGCAGTACGAATCAAAACCAAAAGCCTTCACGGGTCACAAGATCGTAGCAACCACCTAATTGCTTATTCAATTTTACAATCAATTACTAGTCGGTTAGGAGATGTTATCGCATTATTTTTATCAATTATGATCTTAACAATTCTACCACTTTATAATAAAGCACCATTTCGAGGTATTTAACTTTGCTCTATTAATAAAATCGTATTTTAAATTATAATATTTTTTGCATGCTTATTAATATGAATTGGTAAGCAACCAGTTGAAGAACCTTATATTATAACAGGGCAAATCTTAACAATCATATACTTCACCTACTTCCTAATTAATGTTCATGTAGCAAATACGTGAGACAAATTAATTAAGGAATAAACACCAAATAAGTTAACTACGTCAGGAAAAGCATATGTTTTGAAAACATAAAATTAGAAGTTTAACTCTTCTGTTAATTTTTCCTTAAAAATTTCACTAAATAAGTGAAATGAAGAAAATTTTTAGACCAATAAAGAAAGTAAAAAAAGTTAAACATAAAGGCAAAACACTCTCCAAGCCAAATATATTAATTTTTCAGAACAGAACCGTGGTAACGTTCCTCGAATTCAAATACATTCAAAAGATGTACTGTAGCAATCCGACCAGCAAGTAAGTTCGGCATAATTGTCGAATTTCAGTGATGGCATGGTCTTTTAAACTTTGTAGGCGTTTGGTCTGGACTGGCACTGCAAATTGCGCTTTCGATTATTGATGACCGATATCGATTCCATGTGATATACTGCAGTTTGCGTAGGTGATGTTCCAAAAATTCGAAGTATTTAAAAAAGAAAGGTGTGGCCGCCAACAAGCTGTGAGCCATCTTCATTACGCGCCATAATGTTTTATAATTAATGGCACATTTGTTTTCACCTCATTTGCCCACTAGTAACATTTATGTTGTTCTTGATGTTTTCACATATACTCACAGGAGTCTCAGAATTATGCACGTTCGTTGAGCAACAAAACAAATTATGTAGATGCAGCACGGGGTTTTTGCTCATAAGAGATGGAAACAAATGCAGTGTCGGTACAAGGTATATGAGTGCACTACAAAATTTGCTATGTATTTAGCGCCGCAGCAAATTTGTAAAGCAGTGTTGACGGTACTGTTCCAATAGCGTATGAGAGTTTTTATTTCTACGCTTTGTTGTAAAGTAATGGTTCAAATGGCTCTGAGCACTATGCGACTTAACTTCTGAGGTCATCAGTCGCCTAGAACTTAGAACTAATTAAACCTAACTAACCTAAGGACATCACACACATCCATGCCCGAGGCAGGATTCGAACCTGCGACCGGATCGGTCGCTCGGCTCCAGACTGTAGCGCCTAGAACCGCACGGCCACTCTGGCCGGCTGTAAAGTAAATTACTAATGTTGAAAATCGGTAAATGCCTTTTTATGTCCGTCTTTCTCAAATTATCTGAATGGAACGCAGCAGTAATAAACACCTCCTTTTCTTTAAGTGACTTATCTTTGTGCTGTATCTCTGTATCGCAACATCTCTCACGCTCATACTCTCTCTTCGATTTCATCCCATCAAAGGTAGTCAAAAATCCATCATCTGTCTAGATAATTTGTATTGTTGCCCAGCGAACGTGAATAACAAGGAAGACCAGTGCGAGAACACGAAGAACTACATTAATGTTCTTAGTCTCGAGAAAGAACATATATTCCAAGTGGTCATTCCAAGTAAGATACGCTCCAATACGAGTGTGTAGCGCAACCAACATCGCCACACTTTTGAAACAGTAAACTTCTGTTTATCATGTGGCAACGTATCCGTAAACAAATGTACCATGTTTTTCAATAAAAGCAAGCAAGACGTCTGACAATGAATGTATAAGTTTGAACATGATAACTGTGACTTTCCAACAAACCAAACCAAAACCAAATTGTGGCGGTATACTGCTGTACGCTATATGGTTTCTGTATCACGTAACAGGTGTGGTTCTACTGCAATGTTGCCTGATTTTGTTGAACTTTGCCTCAACGTATGAACAAAATTTAAATGCGCAAACAATTTGTGCAGTAATACGCCACAAATAGTAGTTTCGTTGTACCCTAAAGCCTCGTTGCTGTTCTCCGCGGTATGTAAATCAAGCGGCGAGTCCCGGAAAGACTAAGGTGTGCGACGGAGCTATGCTATGTCTGCTGCTAGCAGCGCCAAAATTCCGAGAGCTCGCTGCTTTTTCGCAATCCGCCAGGCCCCTCTTTTGGTCACGCTGGCGCCGTAAAACGGTGTGAACACTTCACGTAACATGGAGGGGGGAAAGTATGAGTGGCTGACAAAAGGGACCTGCCCGACGTGGTGTTACGTCCCCTGTCGCCGGCGCACAGGCCGCCATAAAAGCGGAGTGTGTGTTCTGCGGTTTCCTTACAGGGCCCGCGGGGCGGAAGTAACGTCTGTAAGAGGGCGTCATCCGGGCGGCGAGAAGCGCTACGAAACAGTTTTCCCGATACGACCATCCAACTCGGAACGGGCAGACGAACGTGTCTCATGGCGGACTTCACACAAGGTTACTGACTCTAAAGGTGAGCAGGCAACAGACCGACTGGAGCTGTGGCGCGTAATGTGAAAAAAACCTAAACACAAAATAAATGAATACTTCGGTCAACCCATTATTTTATTTTTTATTTATGAAGATAGTAACTGTTCTCGAAAGAACAGATGCCACTGATGACCGTGCAGCTTCTCTAGAATAAATGATAATTAATTGAAACCCTCAGCTGCCGACAGGTGTTGTTGACATAGCTTGATGGGAACAGCTGAAAATGTTTGCCCCGACAGGGACTCCAACCCGAGATCTCCTGCTTACATGGTAGACGCTCTATCCATCTGAGCCACCGAGGGCACAGATGAATAAAGCGACTGCAGGGACTTATCCCTTGCACGCTTGCCGTGAGACCCACATTCCCAACTGTCCACAATCTACATACGTAATGTTCCTAATAGATACTTTGCCCATCTACTCGTTACTCGCGCCAACTTAAGTTGACTATTTGTGTAGGAGTTCGGGCAACCTGTGCGCACTCGCGCAGACGAAGGTCAATTGCCGGGTAGCAATTTAACTTAATATGAAGACAGTGGGCACCTGAGGGTTTCAATTAATTATCATTTATTCCAGAGAAGCTGCACTGTCATCAATGGTATTTGTTCTTTCGAGAACAGTTACTATCTTCATATATAGGTAAATGGCTATCCCGCCGTTAACCTTCGTCTGTGTGAGTCCGCGCAGGTTGCCCGAACTCTTACGGGAATCGTCAACTTAAGTGGGCGCGAGTAACGAGTGGATGGGCAAAGTTTCTATTAGGAACATTACGTATGTAGATTGTGGACAGTTGGAAATGAGGGTCTCACGGGAAGCGTGCAAGGGAAAAGTCCCTGCAGTCGCGCTATTCATCTGTGTCCTCGGTGGCTCAGATGGATAGAGCGTCTACCATGTAAGCAGGAGATCCCGGATTCGAGTCCCGGTCGGGGCACACATTTTCAGTTCTCCCCATCAAGGTATGTCAACAACACCTGTCGGCAGCTGATACTTTCAATTAATTATCATTTATTTTTTGTTTATTGAGATTTTCCTCTATACAAAGGTTTTTTCCAACATAACAGATGCCTGGAAATTGTTACATCTGTTACGTAAGATCTTAATTTATTTCCTCAGGATAACTCGCCAGTTTTTTCGATCTTGTATATCTTCTTCGGGCCGCGCGGGATTAGCCGAGCGGTCTAGGGCACTGCAGTCATGGACTGTGCGGCAGGTCCCGGCGGAGGTTCAAGTCCTCCCTCGGGCATGGGTGTGTGTGTTTGTCCTTAGGATAATTTAGGTTATGTAGTGTGTAAGCTTAGGGACTGATAACCTTAGCAGTTAACTCCCAGCTGGCCGGGGTGGCCGAGCGGTTCTGGGCGCTACAGTCTGGAACCGCGCGACCGCTACGGTAGCAGGTTCGAATCCTGCCTCGGGCATGGATGTGTGCGAAGTCCTTAGGTTAGTGAGGTTTAAGTAGTTCTAAGTTCTAGGGGACTGATGACCTCAGCAGTTAAGTCCCATAGTGCTCAGAGCCATTTGAACCATTTAAGAAGTTAAGTCCCATAAGTTTCCACATACATTTCAACATTTTTTTATATGTTCTTCTTCTGCGCCAAGTCTTCTCATTGTTAATCACACATCTTGGAGCCAGGTGGTCATAATGCGTCCTCTTTTCTTCCTTCCCTCCGGTTCCCGTTCCAGGATCATTTGCGGTATTATGACTTCCTTCATTTACTTTACATGCCCGTACCATTGTAACTACCTTGTATCCACCACGTCATGTATTCTTTGTCTTACTTCCATTTTCTTTATTATATCGTCGTTTCTTATTTTCTCTTTTCTAGAAGTTCTTGCCGATCATCGTGACAAGTCCATTACTACTGCTTGCAGTTTTTTAAGTTTGTCGGATTAGTATTACATCTCTAAAAAGGGTAGTCACAGAAGCTGCAAAGAAAAACCTAGATACAAAGAAGTTAACTGCGAAGATAGCACGAGTAACAGAAGAAATACTTCAGTTGATCGGTGAAAGAAGAAAGTACAAGACTGTTCAGGGAAATTAAGGTAAGGAATACAGAAATACAAGTCACTGAGGATTGAAATAAACAGGAAGTGCAGGGAAGCTGACACGAAATGGCCGTATGAAAAACGTGAAGAAATCAAAAAAGAAATGATTGTCGGAAGGACTGACTCAGCATATAGGAAAGTCACAACAACCTTCAGTGAAATTAAAAGCAAGGGTGGTAACATTAAGAGTGCAGTGGGAATTCCACTGTTAAATGCAGAGGAGAGAGTGGATAGGTGGAAAGAGAACATTGAAGGCATCAATGAAAAATTTGTCTGATGTGATAGGAGAGGAAACAGGAGTCGATTTAAAAGATAGAGAGGATCCAGTATTAGAATCAGAAATTAAGAGAGCCTTGCAGGACTTAATATCAAATAAGACGTAAGGGATTGATAACATTCCACCGGAATTTCTAAAATCATTGGGGAAAGGGGGAACAAAACGACTACCGGAAAAATATCATGCACGCTTTCCGGAGACTGCAAGAGCTGACAAGTGCCACAATTATCGCACGTTCCGCTGAACAGCTCATGCATCCAAGTTGCTTGCAAGAATAATACACAGAAGAGTGGAAAAGAAAATTGAGATTGTATTAGATGACGATCAGTTTGGCTTTAGTAGGGGTAAATGTACCAGAGAGGCTAATCCGACGTTGCAATTGATAATGTGATCAAGAGTACAGAAAAATCAAGAAACTTTCATAGGCTTTGTCAGCATGGAAGAAGCATCGACAGTGTAAAGTGTTGCAAGGTATTCGAAATTCTTAGAAACGTAGGGGTAGACTATAGGGACAGGCGGTAATAATATGTACAAGAGCCAAGAGGGATTAATAAGAGTGGATGACCAAGAACGGAGTGCTCGGATTAAAAAAAAGTAAAACAGGGATGTAGTCTTTCGCCCCTTCTGTTCAATCTGTACTTCGAAGAAACAAAGATGGAAATAAAAGAAAAGTTCAAGAGTGGAAACAAAATTCAATGTGAAAGGATATCAGTGATACGATTCGTTGATAACAATGCTGTCCTGAGTGAAAATGAAGAAGAGTTACATGATCTGCTGAATGGAATGAACATTCTAATGAGTACAGAATATGGATTTAGAGTAAATCGAAGAAAAACGAAAGTAATAAAAAATAGCAGAAATGAGAACAACGAGAAACTTAACATCAGGATTGATGGTCACGAAGTAGATGAAGTAAAGGAATACTACCTAGGCAGCAAAATAACCAAAGGAGAATGTCAAAAGCAGGCTAGTACTGCAAAAAGTGCATACCTGTTCAGGAGAATTGTACTAGTATAAAAAATAGGCACTAATTTGAGGAAGAAATTTCTGAGAATGTACATTTGGAGCACAGCATTGTATGGTGGCAAAACATGAACTCTGGGAAAAAAAATAAAATGTCCAAATGTGTGTGAAATCTTTTGGGACTTAACTGCTAAGGTCATCAGTCCCTAAGCTTACACAATACCTAACCTAAATTATCCTAAGGAGAAACACACACACCCATGCCCGAGGGAGGACTCGAGCCTCCGCCGGGACCAGCCGCACAGTCCATGACTGCAGCGGCCAGACCGCTCGGCTGATCCCGCGCGGCAACTGTGGGAAAACCGCAACAGAACAGAATCGAAGCATTTGAGATTATGTGCTGTAAACGAATGATAACTGATAAATTAAGTAATGAGGAGGGTGGTCTGCGCAGAGTCGGAGAGGAAAGGAATATGTGGGAAACACTGACAAGAATAAGGGACAGGATGATAGGTCATCTGTTATGACATTAGCGAATGACTTCCATGGTACTAGAGGGAGCTGTAGAAGGCCAAAATTGTAGAGGCAGACAGAGGTTGGAATACATAAAGCAAATAATTAAGGGCGTAGGTTGCAAGGTCTACTCTGGGATGAAGTGGTTGTCGTAGAAGTGGACATTGCTGCGGGCCGCATCAAACCAGTAGGAAGGCTGGGGACTCAAGCCAAATTTTATGTATTGTGAGCTGAGCCTGCAAGCTGGGGCGGGAGATTAGAGCGACAGTTTTCAGCGCAGAGCACGTGCCTGGTGGTTGTTACGGGGCCGTGGCGAGCAGCTAGCGTTTACGCGGTTTTGGAAAAACCCGAGCTCTTGGCAGGGGCGCGTATGGCTGTGTTTTCGCGCGTGGAGGAATTTATATTCCAGAGAAAAATTTATAAAACAAAGCTGAGTGGCACGGAGGTGCGTGTTGGCACTCATGGACAGGAAAATATGTGAAGCTAAATTATCTAGACGTGCCACAAATATTTATAATAATTTAAAAGTTATTTTTCTCTTAAAAACTGTAGATTTATGAAAGTTCAAGAGCTAATATTTCGACAATGGTTTGGCCGATTAATATAAACGAAGTGACTATTGATGCGGCTAACAGAGCCCGCATCGAGCAATCATAGCCAATTTAGCAAAACATGAACTATTTTTGAATGAGAGGTGGGAATATGGGATTCGTCTGAGAGAAATTGTGTTTTTGGTTGTAAATTTAAAAAGACCAAACTAGCAGCAGCACTCTAGTTTAAAGAGGTAGATGAGCAATGAAGTACATATTTTATTTGTTTATTTATGTTTAGTATCAAAAAATCCGGGAAAAGCAATATCATGTCACAAGAACATTATTTGTGAAGAAACAGTGGGAGATACAAAACAGTGGACTTTAAATTATTATTACCCAGAAAATTTGCATTTTTTCAATACATCATACGTGTTTTGTGTTTAGTTTTAGAATATTCATAATTTTTGTCAAACATTGTTTTGGGTTAGGCAGTCGTTTCAAGGATGGATAGGGCTGCCATCTTTGAGCACAGTGGGTTCTGAGCGACGCTAAGAGCCGGACGTGCCGCGCATTTGGAGATTGTAGTGGGTTGGTAGCCACGTTCGGGGACAAGTATGTATGTAGCTACGTTCGAAAACGATCAAGCTGAGTGCAATATAGTGGATTAGGACAGCAGACAAGAGTTTATTTTGTGAGCTGTGAACAGACTGTCGAGTGTCATGATCGCAACATATAAATTTCGTAGTGACCTGTTGTAGCATCAGTTGTTAAAGGCCACCCTTACGTAAGAGCCCCTCAGACTGCATTTAAGTGTTTAGTGAATATATTGAAAAATAGAAATAAACTACTTGTTCAAATTATAAACCAACGTGACTCAATATTTTAAATATCACCGCAATACCTGCCTGCATTGTTTCTTTGTATTTTATTTCAGTTTAAAAATTGTGTTTACGACAGGTGTTAGTTGGCACCCTATGACGAAAAACGTAACCAAACATTGAGACCAGCCCACATCCCTGGGACGCTCAATTAAGCCGAGTCTGACAAACATTAGCACGTGGGGGCTCGAGCCAAACTATTCAAACTTCAATGTGTAGTGCCCAGTACCTTAGTAGTATGTAATAGACTGTGGATGCAATATATGCAAAGAAACAACGAAGAATGTCACCAAAGTTCCTACTTATTCCAAGCAATCTACTGGTCGTAAAACAATGTTGCAAACATTAGTAACATCCACCGTCAATATGTATCCACAGGGTTAAAAGCAGCATACATGATACACGCCGACGAACTACTGCCAGAGAACTCTCGTATGGCAAATCCGCTATTTACATGTAACAATAGGCTATAAAGAGTAACCTAGTAAATGTTAATCAGTGAAACCAGTAGCCACATACATGAAACTACACATACAGCACCATGAAATTAGAAATGCCCATAAGGAAATCGAACAGAGTAAAACCAAGAACAAATTCTTAATAATACACAAGAAGAAGACACTTATCCCGAAGATTCCAGAAGAATGGGAATCCAGATAATAACATACGCAAACATGACAAACGTAGAGTGCATCCATATACGTCCTAGACCAAACGCGTAATTCACATCTTAAAACTTTGCACACCTAAAAACAGAATAAGAGTGGTACACCAGTGTAAAACGAAACTGTGCGCCAACAAGGTGCTCAGTGCAAATAAAATGAACACTGTACCCATTCCCAGTTATTAATGAACCGATACATCCATACATTAAAAACAAAAATAAAGATGAAAGTGGCAGTTGAAGTCATTCATTATACAGCATTACATCAACCGCAACAAAGCCCCAAGCGAACGCTGCACAAACAAACACGAAGTAGCGAAACGGAAAACGAACGACATGCTCACACACCTTAAAAACAGGAAGTATTCGTGTTAATATTCAGACCAAACGGTCCGCACAACCATTCCAATACCACTCACTGGAAAGTTTCCAAGTAGCAACCCCGGTAACAATAAATCACAACTGACCTCAGCAGCCACTTGAAAATAACCATAAACACTATACATATGTTGGCCACCAAAAGGAACCTAGACAGGCACCACAGAAACCCTAAAAACAAAAAATTCAGAAAACTTTAAAAAACTAACGAAATATTCGCACCCGGAACGGCAAATCATAGAAAACATATATACGTACGAAAAACACGGAACGACGAAATTTTTGGATACCTGCACAGCAACGAGTGCCATACATACAAACACCCGAAGCAACAACACAACCGTACACGCGGAAGGTATAGTGACACCACTTGGTACGAGGAACTATTCACTACACGATACTTCGTAATAATGCCGTGTGGCTAGGGCCTCCCGGCGGGCAGACCGTTCGCCTGGTGCAAATCTTTCGAGTTGACGCCACTTCGGCGACTTGCATGTCGATGAGGATGAAATGATGATAAGGACAACACAACACCCAGTCCCTGAGCGGAGAAAATCTCCGACCCAGCCGGGAATCAAAATTGGTTCGAATGGCTCTGAGCACTATGGGACTTAATTTCTGAGGTCATCAGTCCACTAGAACTTAGAACTACTTAAACCTAACTAACCTAAGGACATCACACACATCAATGCCCGAGGCAGGATTCGAACCTGCGACCGTAGCGGTCGCGCGGTTCCAGACTGTAGCGCCTAGAACCGCTCGGCCACTCCGGCCGGCAGCCGGGAATCGAACCCGGGCCATTAGGTATGACATTCTGTCACGCTGACCACTCAGCTGCCAGGGGCGGACACGCTACTTCGTGACAGAGAGACAGTGCTGTCATCAACCCAGAAGTGATTCAGGAAACATCCAACTGCCGCAAGGAAAAACACAGTAATCACCGCTATTGGGAAAACTATAAAGTACAATAGAAGAGACAGTCTTAGATGTACGGGCAAATAGTGAAAAGCAGTACTATTTGTTAGTGTACTCGCCGAAAAGAACTATTTTATACATTTCTTGGATTATTTTAATTAAAGAACCTCTTATACGAAATGTGCTCATTTTGGGGAGTTACTTCTACTGTATTTTATAATTGCTCCAATAGCGGTGATTACTATGTATTTGCTTGTTACAGCTGGGTGTTTGTTTTGAGCGTTTGGACAAGGAAGAGAAGCAAACATCGTGGGTCAACATGGATTAGGAAGAAGAAAGGACAGAAGAGGGATGTTAGTGTAGTTCTGCCAGAGAAACAACTTGGTGGTGATGAACACTTGGTTCCATAAAAGTAAGAGTAAATTGTACACTTGGAAGAGACAAGGAGACCACAGACTTGTCAAACACAGGTTTAGGGGTGGTGTGAAGCCAGCTGCTGACCGGAAGCTAATTCTCACCTGGGACTGAACTATGCTGCTGAACTATGGAGAAACAAGCAGCGTGGAGATAGGAAGAGGCGGCAGACAAAGCTGTTGCCTATCGCTGAGTCTCTTCAACCTGTATGGGGGATAGCTAGCGAGAGAAGCTTTGAAAGGGTACGGAAACTTTAGGATAGGAGGACGCCTCATCAATACCACCAAGTATGCAGATGACCTGGTAGTGCTTGCTAAAAATCGAAGACAACTGCAACACATGATGAACCACTTAGTGAAAACTGGAACGAAATACGGCATGGAAACCTACATCGAAAAATCAAAAGTGACGCGGATATCAAAAAGGGAGAAAACTTTGAGGATAAATCGTCGACAATCGATAACTGGAGGATGCGAGACAGTTTAAGTACTTGGGAAATTTGATGAAGAAGGATGCTCAATGCAGCAGTGAAATTCGAGCAAGAATCTCTATGGCCAAAACTGCATTCCATAAAAAGAGGAATCGGTTGACCAGCAAGTTATGCTACATCTGCAGCATTGCACTTTATGGAGCAGAGATGTGGACCATGAGAAATAAGGGAAAAAGAACCTTGAAAGTTTTGAAACGTGGTTCTGGAGAAGAATGGAGAAGATGAAGTGGACCAATCGGGTGACGAATAACGATGTACTGAGAAGAGTAGGAGAGAAGAGAGCATTCTGAATACAATTCTTCAGAGGAAGGCCAACTGGATCGGACACATGCTTATACACGAAGTCATTGAAGGGAAAATTAAAGGAACGGTAAGAAAAGGAAGAAGAAGGACTGAACTTTTGGATGACATGATGGATGGAAAGAGATACAGCAGACTGAAGGAAGAAGCTGAAGACAGGGGACATTGGCATCGCAAATTCTCCACACAAAGACACAGACCTGTCACTAGGCAGAATATTAGGGGAAGGCGGGGCAAGACGGGGAGGTGGGGTAAGACGGAGAAGGGCTATAAGCTACAGTTAGAGTATTGCCATCTGTGGATAGCTACGTCAACATCATCAATATACAGGTCCCAGTGTGTCGACATTGCTGAACCTTAGTTTCGCGGCGGTTTCTGTGAGCTTTGCAAGGTACGTACAATTGTTATATTGATTTGCAATGTTTTACACCTTTCGAGGTCCTAAAACATGTGTTTCGTGAACATTTGTCCAGACTGTATATATAGCACTGAATAGTGCGTCTTATTAACAGTAAAGTGCTGTGTCAGTAGACAATGTTCACTACATAGTGTTCATGTAGGCCTAATATAACCTGACAGAATGGTAGGGGCAAGACGGGGTGGGGCCATGGGGCCATACTATTTGCCCAACCATTATGTTCTTATCGTCTCATGTGTTTACCTCGCTGCGTGTTTTGAACACGTACATTATACGTTGAATACAATTGTAAATATAATGGTATTCGTTATTCCAACGTTTCCTAATTAATTACAAAGTATGCCTTAGGCTATATGGTGAATAAAAATACATAAAACGTGCAAAGTCAGTATTCTTGCCATGCTTTAACGACTGACTATTGAAAAAATGGTATTTACTGTATAATATAGATTACCAGGAATGATCTGACTCAATAGTACGTTCCACGTGTTTTATTTCAGATGGTTCGCAAGTATCGGCGACAAACATCTAGGCAAGATTGGTCATTGGAGTCAATGGAAGGTGCTGTAAATGCTGTTATGGAAAGTCATATGGGTTCTTTCAGGGCTGCGCGACAGTTCAACGTGCCACAGAAATATGTGTTTCAGCGTCGGGGTGCCCACGACACTTGTGCAGGGACAGAAAGTGATGATGACGAGGCTGTCCACACGTGTGTACTATGTGAAAGTAAGAGGCCTAGATAAAACGTAATACCTGATTCTACAATTCGCAGAACCATGTTTGGAAACCTTATCGTCACATGATTTCGTTATTCCAGTCCTTATTTAACCTTTAGAGATGAATTCATGCTAGTTCCCCATCTTACCCCGCATATGGGGCAAGACGGGGAATTGGTAGTTTATGATTGAAATCGAGATGTTTCTAACTAAATGTAACACGTTTGCAGGTTTCTTTGCATGCTATTGTAATTCAATGATTAAATAAACAAATGATAATCAAACCTACTTGAATTTGTTTATTTTTGTCCCTTTTGTAAGGGTTTAAAGTTAGCTTCCCCATCTTGCTCCGCCTTCCCCTACATAATAATAATAATAATAATATGCCACCCTGCAGAGTACCCAGCAAAATTCGTTAGTGGTCTAAGATCACTGAACTCGATAACTGCGTGAAGGCCGAAATCTGAATTGTAAGCAGGAAATACACAGAAGTATTCAGAAAAATACTGTATGACTGTGGCTCAGACCCACTGGAAGCCCTTTAGTTCCTCAGAGAGATCGGGCCTTGAGCAGCCAGTGTGGGTCTGTGCCCCACAGTAGCACGTGGCGAGGCGGGTCGTCGACTTAATTACGGGCGCTTCCCAGCTCGGCGCAGTCTCGGTACGGCTGACGGGAAGTCCTGATGCCGGGAGCAGGGAGGCGGCTCGCGCATAGCGTAGGTCACGGTCGATCCTCGTCTTCATTGTCGCCATTAGGACGGCGTCACAGCGAGGAATCCGCCGGCTTACGCAAACAGCTGCGGGAAGTGGGCCGTCATAGCGCGCTGCAGCAGTGGATACACGCTCGATGACATGAAGTAATCGTCACCTCGTCGTCGGCTTACCTTGTAATGGTACATGAATTACGCAACCATTACGGCACCTCACCTGAACCTCTCGATACCAGTAATATTCTACTGTGTTTCTGTTAACTACTCAACATATTTCTGAGACAACATTCAGATTTGATTTCATTTGTGATACATCGATACGTTTATATTGCAATCATATTATTCTTACGTGTATTCTTTCTTTCGTCACTATGATCTTTGACGTACTTGTAACTCTGATTTTTGGACGCGTAAGCGATCCTTAGTTAGTTGCTGAGTTGTTAGAGAGTCGGAACTTGAGAAGGTCATGTGTTGGACGTCATGTTGGAAAGACGCATAACGTAGTCAGCTTATAAAATGTGAACTTTAACAGTGACTGTGAGAGAGATGTTTTCAAGTATATTTTGTATTGTGAAGTGATGTTTTGTGTTTACGTGATATTGCAATAAAAGCAATTAAAAGGAAGTGTAACTTAATTTCGGAGTGCTGATTATTTTTTTTACATCACCATTGTCCAGCAAAAGTGTAATCTTCAAGGATGGTTTGTGAAGCGCATCTTCATAACTTTTGAATGTAGTAGAATAAAATCTAGGCCTCTTTGCATCCGAGCTTGGAATCATAACCACCTAGATTTTCAACGATTGAGCCATGATTTTACGACGAGGCCAGCGTGGGAAACGCGAAAAGATGAGTGCCTAGTTTTTTTATTATTGAAATGACTTTATTAACTGTGCTCTAATGACACCTGCCACATAATATGACTGTTGTTGCCCGAAAATGCAGTATTTAGCAGCGTGAGCAACACCACAATCATTAAATTTTGACCTTTGTTGTGGTAGGGTTGTTAGAACCTCCACTCATACTTAATATGTGATGTGGCCCATCTACATCTACATGAATACTCTGCAAATCACATTTAATTGCCTGGCAAAGGGTTCATCGAAGCACCTTCACAATTCTCTATTATTGCAATATCGTATAGAGCGCGGAAAGAATGAACACCTGTATCTTTCCGTACGACCCCTGATTTCCCTTATTTTATCGTGTTGATCGTTCCTCCCTATGTAGTTCGGTGTCAAAAACATATTTTCGCATTTGGAGGAGAAAGTTATTGATTGGAATTTCGTGAGAGATTCCGTCGCAACGAAAAACGCCAGTGATTCAAATACGTGACTAGCTATCCTGATTTACGTTACTCTTGGTTTTCTCAGAACACTGCAAACGGTTTCTTGATACAGTACATGGAAGATTCCTCTCCGCAGTCATTCTCCCACTGACAAGGGAAGCGCGTCGTCCCGAACGCTTAGAACAGCACAAAAACATATTTAGAATACAAATCGCTCAACTCATAAACAGTGGTTTCAGTCATTCGCATGCAAAACTACGACAGCCGCTGAATGAACATCTACTCAAGGTCTAAGAGAGGAACACCGACGACGCGAAGAATGAAAATATCGATTTTTTTTGACAGGTTTGATGTGGCCCACCATGAATTCGTCTCGTGTGCAAGCCTCTTTATTTCAGAACAGCACTTGCGACCTAAGTCCTCAGTTACTTGCTGGATGTATTCCAATTTCCGTGATGTCTTAACAGATTCCTAGCATCCTGTCTGTACTTCTTGTCAGTGTTTTCCATGTATTACTTTCCACGCCGATGCTCTGGAGAACATTCGCAGACCTTATCTTATACGTCCACGTAAATTTCAAGATTTTGTGTAACACCCCATCTCAATGGCTTCGATTTTCTTCTGTTCTTGTTTTTCCACAGTCCGTGTTTCACTATCACACAATTCTGTGCTCCAAACGTACACTGCCGCGCGGGATTCGCCGAGCGGTCTGAGGCGCTGCGGTCTGTGCGGCTGGTCCCGGCGGAGGTTCTAGTCCTCCCTCGGGCATTGGTGTGTGTGTTTGTCCTTAGGGTAATTTAGGTTAAGTAGTGTGTAAGCTTAGGGACTGATGACCTTAGCAGTTAAGTCCCATAAGATTTCACACACATTAGAGCATTAGAAACGTATATTCTCAGAAATTTCTTCCTCAAATAAAGGAGTTTGTTTGATACTAGTAGACTTCCATTGGCCAGGAATGCCCTTTTTGCTAGTGCTAGCCTGCTTTTGATGTCCTCCTTGTTCCGTCCGTCATTGGTTATTTTGCTACCTACGTAGTAGAACTCCTTAACTTCATCTAATTCGTGCCCATCATTCGTGATGTTAAGTGTTTCGCTGTTCTCATTTCTGCTACTTCTCATTACTTTCGTCTTTCTTCGATTTACTTTCAATCCATATTCTGTACTCATTAGGCAGTTGATTCGTTTCAGCAGATCATGAAATTCTTCTTCACATTCACTGAGCATAAAAATGTCATCAGCGAATCTTATCACTGCTATTACTTCACCTCGAATTTTAATTCCACTCTTCAAGATCTCTTTTATTTCCGTGATTGATTCTTCGATATACAGACTGAAAAATAGGGGCGAAGGACTATCTTACATCCTTTTTTAGTCCTAGCACTTCGTTCTTGGTCTACCGCTCTTATTGTTCCCTCTTGCTTCTTGTACGTATTGTATATTACCTGGCTTTCCCCCTATAGTATACCGCTATTTTTCTCAGGGTTTCGAACATCTTGCACAATTTGACATTGTCGAAAGCTTTTTCCAGGTCGACAAATCCTATGAACGTGTCTTCATTTACTTCAGCCTTGCTTGATTTATAAGCCGGAAAGTAAAAACTGCCTCCATGGTGCCTTAAAGTTTCCTAAAGCCAAACTGATAGCCCTCTAACACATCCTCATTTTTTTTTCGATTCTTCTGTGTATTATTCTTGTCAGCTCTTAAGCTAATTGTGTGATAATTCTCGCACTTGTCACCTCTTCCGTTCTTCGGAATTGGGTGCATGATATTTTTCCGAAAGTCAGAGATATGTCGCCAGACCCATACATTGTACACACCAAACTGGATAGTCGTTTTGTTGTCACTTACCCCATAGTCTTTAGAAATCCTGATGGAACGTTAATGGTCTCTTCTGTCTTATTTGATCTCAAGTTTTCCACAGCTCTTTTAAATTCTGATTCAAATACTGGACCCCCTGTCTCTTCCTCTATCACGTCGCAGAAGTCTCCCTCCTCATAGAGGCCTTCAATATACTCTTTCAATGTATCCGCTCTCTCCTCTGCATTTATCAGTGGGATACCCGTTGTGCTCTCAATGTTACCATTCTTGCTTTTAAGTTCGCTGAATGTTGTTTTTACACTTCCGTATTCCTTGTCAGTCCTTCCGACCATCATTTCTTTTTCAATTTCTTCACATTTTTCATGCAGCCATCTCGCCTTAGCTTCCCTGCACTTCCTATTTATCTCATTACTATTTGACTTTTGTTTATAGAAATAATCGGACAAAATGGCACGACTTACTGCTGAATTTCTTTCAGCTTAAAATAATTACACTATTTCAACAACAAAATTTTTCTACTGGCTTGATAGTGTTGCACATCTACTCAGTCTTCAAAGTGCAGGTATAGGATTTCAATGAAGTGGTCAAAGTAGAGCAAAGATTCACATCTGACTAAACCCACTTTTTCAGATTAAACATCACTTCTGCATCCAAGCAGTCCAAAATCAAATGACATTCTTACTTTTTCAGACTATGTTATAGGGGCGTCTGAAGTCTACCTGGTTTCGCGAGTAGTTGCCTCCTGCAGCGTCAGTAATAATACGATATATACAATAGTTCGCTCGACAAAGGATCCGTTCCCAAATACTGCAAAGTTGCACAGGTCACACCAATATTCAAGAAAGGCAATAGGAGTAAACCACCAAATTAAAAGTCTATAGAATTACTTAAAAAAGAACGGTCTATTGACACACAGTCAACACAGATTTAGGAAACATCGTTATTTTGAAACATAACTAGCACTTTATACACAGGAAATGTTGAGTGCTGTCGACAAAAAGTTTCAAATTAATTCCATAATTCTAGGTTTCCAGGATGCTTTTGACACCGTACCTCACAAGCAGTTTGAAATAAAATTGCGCGCATATGGTATATCGTCTTAATTATGCGAGTGGATTCGTGATTTCCTGACAAAGTGTTAGTAGTAACTGACACCCAAAGTTATCGAGTAAAATAAAAACGATTTTTGGCGTTCCCCAAGAGAGTGTTGTAGTCCTTCTGTTTGTCCTTATCTATATAAACGATTTAGAAATAAACAGAGCAGCCGTCTTAGGTTGTTGGAAGATGATGCTGTCGTTTACTGTCAAGTAAAGTCATCAGAAGATCAAAACCAATTGCAAAGCGATTTAGATACGATATCTCTATGGTGCGAAAATTGGCAATAAACGGAATCCGTTAACCTTCGGTTACACTATAAATCAATCACACCTAAAGGCCGTAAATTAACTAAACACCTAGAAGTTACAATTACGAACAACTTAAATTTGAAAGAACATATAGTAAACGTCGATGGGAAGGCGAAGCAAAGACTGCGATAATATTTTCTGAAAACCTAGTAGATGCAACAAATCTACTAAAGATACTACCTTCACTACCTTGTCGGTCCTCTTTTGGCGTAATGCTGGGCGGCGTGGGATCCTTGCCAGATAGGATTAACGGATTACATCGAGAAAGTTGAAAGAAGGACAGCCCGTTTTGTATTATCAAGAAATAGGGGAGAGAGGGCCACGGACATGATACAGGAATTGAGGGCGGACATCATAAAACAAAGGCGATTCTCGTTGCGGTTGGATCTTCTCACGAAATTTCAATCACCGACTTTCTCCTCTGAATGCGAAAATACTTTGTATGTTGTTGACACCGATCTACGTAGGGAGAAATGATCATCATAACAAAATAAGGAAAATCAGAGCTCGCACGGAAAGATATATGTGTTTCTTTTTACCGCGCACTGTTCGAAAGTGGAATTATTGTGAACGTGGTTCGATGAACCCCCTGCCCGGCGCTTAAGTGTGATTGGCAGAATAGCCACGTAGATGCAGATGTAGATGTATAAAATACTGCGTATTACATCCGTCGCAAATCACGTAAGTACGATCCCACTGAAATGAAAACAAGAGTTATTAAAAGGTATTGACATGTCCATGATAGATTAGATTAGGTCTGGTACTGCTTAATTAATGTTTTGTTTATTTTAAAGTACAGGTATGTGTGTGCAATCCTGATACAAATTCAAATCTCGCTCCACAGCACCGTATCGCGGCACTAGAGAAGCTAAGACAAAATAGGGTAGCACACTGAAGAATATCGTGCAGTACTCGGTTTCCCGTGGCTGGAGGGGAACAACACTGCAGGAATCAATGATGACCTTCAACACTAAGAAAAGGACAGCAGTCTGTAGCAAAATCTGTCGTGTCTTGGAGCAGATCTATTTTTCGTCTATTACATAGTCATCATCGGTGCTGAAAGATACAAGGATGGGTGGAATCAACAATAGAAAAATATGTGTAAAAATACTAAAGGTGCGGGAATCGACAGCCAGTTACCAACGGGTGACATTGGTCCCAGTGTGTCGGAGTATAAACACTAAAGCGGAAAGTAAGGAATGATCGGTCACGAAACGGAAACCAGAGGGAGAATCCGATAAAGCATGGCACAGATTTGTTGGGCAGTGTGTCTAGTATGCTCGTAGACAGCGTCACGTCGCTCTTCTCAGTTGCGAATGCACACTGAATGCCTGAAGATGCCCAGAAAATAGTTTCCTCGCCAAGTATGGGTGCCTGCCGAGAGATTTTCAGCCAACTCCATACAACGTAACTGTCTTACAATTCCTTCTTCATGGTAGTTCTCAGCCACACACTGCAGGGACAATGAGGACGAACCTTCAGCGATTTCGATGGTAAGTGATCACCCACTATACAGCCCGAACCTACCAGGTGTAGAGCATGAAACCGTGATTTCCCTACAGATGGTCCTAGCCGTCAGTGTAGGGACTGTGAGACTTAGAGAGCGCTCATTTTTCTGTCAAACTGCGGGCGGGACTTTTGAATGGCCAGTAGTGGAGTAGTGGAGTACACACTCACCGAATCAAAAGCACAAAAAATATGGCGAAATCATTCGTTAAATGCCTTTGTTTATAAGAATAATGTGTTATAATAACAGCCAATCTACAGGTCTGTTTTCAAATTTAACTATGTATATTGCAAGTTGTTTTATATGTAGTAAAAAGCAAAAACGACTTACTTCCCATAGATAAGAGTACTAGGCTGGTTTCCACAAGGCTCCTGTTTGATTTATGTCAGCCCTGTTGACTGCGACTGCCCACTGCTTTCCTCTTTCTTCATTGCGTGGAAATGCTAACATGCGAAATCCACCTTCGCTTCTATTGTAACAACCAAATGCAGCACAACCTGGCATCGTTTACGAACGTCTGCAGAACGAGTTACAGATGTCAAAAACAGTACTGTACAATTACTAACTTGTTTACTTGAAAGATGTAGGCCTACCGACTTCATCACAAAACGCTTCATTATTTCAACTCGCAAACGCTAATTACGTACTAAAAACGATATACAACTAAATCGAACATGCATGCACAACGCATAACAAGTCTCTCAATAATTCAAATACCTTTTAATCGTTTCCAAATGTCCTCTGAACTTCAATTCAACTCAGAAGCACGGCGAACATAGGAAGCGCGAGAGATGTTCAGCGCCATTTTTCTGCCAAAGCTAATCAACCAATCACGGTCAACTTCACCTATGGCCAGTCTCTCCCTCTACAGGCTCTCTAGTGAGACCGCGTCTGCAGCGCCATCTGCTTCCTGTAACGGCTGACGACGAATGCCAACGCATAGTAAACCAAGTTCCATGGTTCGGTACCTGTTTCAAACCCATAAACATGTCGAGCTTCGTGCCTACGAACTACGATTTGCGGACGGCATTGTCTTTCTGTTATCATTTGAGAAGAACTGCTGCAGAATCGCATCGAATGCTTGCTGAAGATTTCGGCGAACGAGCTCTTGGACAAACATGGTGTTTCGGGTGGTTCAAAACTTTCTGAAGTGGTGACTTTCCCCTGTCCCCCCCCCCTTTTCTTCTTCCTTCCTCCCCCCATCGCCCCCTCCCCTCTTTTTTCCCGTTCTCCGACCTCCAGTCCTTCGGCAGGTCCCTACCAGCGATTTTTATTCTTTGTGAGTGCTCCGTCATTTCCAGTGGTTTTGTTTTTAATTGTCTCGCTCTGTGTGATTATTATATTGTGGCCGACTTTTAACTTGTGCTTGACTCCAGTGATTTTAAGTTGGCAACGAATTGCCAGCTGTGTTCCTTTAACTTTATGTCGACTTTTTAATTGTCCCCCAATGTCCCCGTATTAGCGTATATTTTAACTCCCATCATCACCATATACTGTATTTTTATTTTTGCCGCCGTTTTTTATGTAAGAGTTCCCCTTGTATTCAAGTTAAAGCCATTTGGCTGAAGAGCGGGGGACTGTGCCGCTGCCAGCCATCCCCCACCCATATGGCGCAGGGGAATGAAATTACAATAGAGGAAAAAAAGTGGTGACTTTGACGTGAGAAACGACGCACACTGGAAACCCCCAAAAAAGTTTAAAGACAACGAATTCCAGGCCTTACTGGCTGAAGATGATACTCAGACTCAACAGGAAATCACGGAACAATTGAATGTGACGCAGGAAGCTGTTTTTCTTCGGTTGAAAGCCCAGGGAAATGTGGAGAAAGTGGGAAAATGAGGTCCGCATAACCTTCATGGAAGACAGCAAGCAAATGGAAAGACCACTTGTGAAATGCTGCTCGTCAGATACAGAAGAAAGTTCTTTCTCCATCGAATAGTGACAGGTGATGAAAAATGGATATATTTTGAGAATCATAAGCGTCGTAAGTCATGGGTGAATCCAGGCAAACCATCGACAACCACTGCAAGACCAAATTGTTTTGGAAAGAAGACACTGCTCTGTGTTTGGTGGGATCAGAAGAATGTCATCTACTATGAACTGCTAAAATCTGGTGAAACCGCTAACACTGATCACTACCAACAGCAAATGATCGATTTAAAAAGAGCATTACGTGAGAAACTACCGGCATATGGAAAAAGGCAACACAATGTGATATTGTTCCATGATAACGCTCCATCAAATACAGAAAAACGGGTCATGGAAACGATAGAGGTGTTCAGTTGGAGACGGTCGCTGTGGTCGAGCGGTTCTAGGCACTTCAGTACGGAACCGCGTTGCTGCTACGGTCGAAGTTTCGAATCCTGCCTCTGGCATGGATGTGTGTGATGTCCTTAGGTTAGTTAGGTTTAAGTAATTCTAAGTCTAGGGGACTGATGACCTCAGATGTTAAGTCCCATAGTGTTTAGAGCCATTTTTTAACGTTTAGTTGGGAAATACTAGAGCAAGCGGCTTATTCACCAGACTTGGCTCCGTCCTATTATCATCTATTTGCATCACTAGGACACGCTCTCCCTGAATAACGGTTCCATTCGCAAAAAAATGTACGAAAATGTCTCTCTGACTGGTTCGCTTCAAAAGCAGAACTGGTTTCTTCGTGTGGCATTCATAGTCTGCCGGCGAGGTGGGAGAAATATATGAATAGCGACGGAGATTATTTTGAATAAAATATTGTTTATCAGTTTCAAACAACAGACGTATAATTATTGCAACCAAATTCCGGTTTCATACTTCTACACCTGCTAGCTGCCTTTGCTTTTCGTCTCTGCTCAAAGGAACCGTTGTCTATGAAGACAACAGTTTGGCACGGACAATGCGTTGCAGCCCAGCGTAGAAAATTGTGGAAAACCACAGAAGTCTGCCTTCTATGACGAGAGTATTGAACAACTGGTACAACGCTACGACAGATGTCAAAGTCGTAGCGGCGACTATGTAGAGAAGTAGCTCGAAGGTGTTGCTAACTGTTAAAAATTTTGATTTTCACTCTGTTTTTCATTTCGTGACCGATCGTTCCTTACTTTCTGTGTGTTCTACAGAACTAAGACCTTTGCTTAAATAATCGTAATCGGTATAGACACACACCGTCGAGGACCTGTCTTGCTCTCTATTGGAGCACACAACTTAAAAAAAAGTTATATTCCTTTTAAAAAACATTTTCTTAATAAAACCATAAAGTGTGTGCATAGGGTTCAATAATTCGAAGAAATTTTGATCTATAAAAATTTACAGTCATATTTTACATTTAAGTTGAGACTTAAGGACATACTGCATCCTCTGTAGGAATCAGTGTACGAGGAACGCGTGATGTGTAAGATCCACTTATCAATTATGGTTCAGAGATCTAAAATGGAATGAACACATGAGGTCGGTAGCAGGGAAGGCGAATGGTTGACTTCAGTTTTATTGGTAGAGATCTAGGGAAGTGTAGCTCATCTACTCATCTATAAAGGAGGTCATGTATAGAAAACCGGCGCGACCTATTCTTGGGTACTGCTCGAGTGTTTGGGATTCCTGCCAGGCTGCATTAAAGGAAGAAGTTGTGGAAGGAATTCAGAGGTGAGGCGCTAGATTTGATACTGGTAGGTTGGATCCACATGCAAGTATTACAGAAATGCTTCGTGAACTTAATTACGAAGCCATGGAGAGAATATAATGTTCTTTTCGCGAAACGCTGTGGAGGGAATTTAGAGAACATTTGACATTGACTTCAGAACGATTTTACTGCCAACGTACATTTCGCACAAGATCTATGAACACAATGTAACAGAATAAAGTAAATGACTAATAGCGGTACAGGGTTCCCACCGCCATGCGTCTTACGGTGATATGGGGAGTATGTGTGTAGATGTAGATTTAGATTTAGATGATGCAGCTGAACATAGTGTTATCAAACAAGTAGTTGTGGCAGAGTATCTCTTCGTGAAGAACCAGCAATGGCAATAGAAGTGCACATCCTGATTCTCTAAGACTAGTGATTCGCAATCGTGATGGCAGTGGAAAAACTGAATATCTACCATGGATCAGTTAACAACATATTGCAGATTCTGAACATATTAAAGGTCGCCGCCCGTTAGCTTCCACAATTGTTCACGCACTAGTTAATTCCGCATAGGATGCAGCCAAAAATATTGTGTTTTTGGGTTAATGTGTTCTTTCTGACCGAATATTTCCTTGCATGGCTCTCTGTGACTTTGTTCTCTTTCCTCGGATGAAGAAACCATTGCACATCAGGCTTTCCTGATGGAATATGATTCGATTTTCCTGAGCGCTCAAGGTGCAGACTTCGACAACTAAGGTTTCCGCTTTTCGCTGAAGAGCGCAATAAACTCGATAGAGGCTACTCATGCAGCGGTAACGTACTGTACATGCATGTGCCTTCGCGTCATTTTACCACGTTTTTATTGTCTGTCTATCTGTCATTCGGTACAAATTTGGCAAAGGATTTTATACTGACTTTCCAATGAGCTAGAGAACAGAAATTTTAAACACAGCTCTGAACTGCAAGACGATGCAATAGTGTGGGGGTAAGAAGCACCAACCTGTAGAATGGAAGGAGATGGGGCTGAAAACGGGGTGACTGAGGACCATAACGCCTGTCCAATTGGAGTTCCTGCATGACATCGGTGCTTAGCAGATTGCGGCATAACCCCTGCAGTTGCAGTGTGTGTAAATTACCTGGTGGAGCAAGAGTCAGTGACAACTTATTCGATTTATAGGTGTACCTCTGTAAGACATGAAGCAAATTCATCGACACTGTGCACAAGCATCATTTGCAACCAGGAAAAAAATTACTGTTACAGTAATACCTCCTCCACCCGTAGCAACCCTAGGGATGAGGCTGAGGGTGAAAATGGAGTGATAGAAAAGCACAACTTGGGGACGCCTGGAGAAATTTCACCTATATTTGGTACATACATGACTGTTTTTACTACTTCTACGTTTTTATTAACTTACTCTCTTGTCTATCTGTTCAATACAAATTGCACAATTGATTTTAAACTAACTTCCTGATGAGTTAGACACTTTAAACTTTCAATATGGCTCAGAAATGGATGACAACATTAACTCGCTTTCTTAGCTGGTGTGTTGCGGAGGGTACTTTATGTAGCACTGTAATTTCCCCCTTTCCCTGTTCCAGTTAATTATAAGCCTCTGTGTGAGCATGAATATCTCTAATTTTTACCGTCATATTCTTTTCGTGAGCTAGACCTAGGGAAGGAACACACTGGTAGACTCAGGTGAACAAAGACTGAAATCTGAAACTTATCAAATGTACCTATTGTAATTTGATCAAATGTTAGAAACAGATTGAAAACTTTCACAAGCATAAGACCAAAAAGCAGATAAATAATTACTTACAGCAAGATAAATTTTTATTAACAAGTTTTTATATTGAACTAAAAACTATAAAATAGTATCTCCTAGCCCCATACAGATAGTTCTGAAAATATGAGTGTGAATTTTTAATAGCTACGAATATACTTGTAAGATTTATAACGAAAAACGTGGGGTACACGCAATACATAATTGATGTATGACTAATTTACTTCATGTTATCTATAGTATGCGCCCCAAGTTTTTCGTTACTAAAATCTCATAGTTAAAAATTTTCAGAACTATCTGTATGGAGCTAGGAGAAATTATTTTATACATTTTGGTCCGATATAAAAACGTGTTATGCAAAAAATTTATTTTTATCTAAACGATTATTTCTTATAAATTTAGCAGCGTGAACCAGCAATCTTCAGTGTAAAACACTCACGTTAGGATGGCTGAATAGCTGTCAGCTGGAATATCGTGACACAATATCGAAATTATCCGGCTGCAATTCTGAAAGGTCATGGAATATCTTCCGTTGTTGGGTAGAATGTGTCAAAGGATTAATGTATAGGAAAGGTCTAACACCTCTACCAAATTTCATGGGCGCAGCTTGAGTTTTTCGAGTTTGTAATTGAAACATTATAACTGTTTCTCATATTTTAACTATTACCTATAACTCCAATCTTTCGTGGACGTTTCCACTGGAGATACAGGGAATAGACAAAATAATGTGAACATTGGTAGAAATGGGACGGTTGTGTCTGACGGTCAATAATGCAGGTAAGGCACCTGTCACGCTGGACTGTTCGTGTTCAGTACGGACTAGGGTTAAGTGCAGGTTGTTTACGAGCAGAGCACACTTCGTATTTGCATCCAGAGGCCGAGGTCGACGTGCAGTGAAAAACGTAACAGAGTTCCAAAGAGGGCAGATTGTGGGGGCCCGATTAGTGGAGCATCACTAACCAAGAGAGCCAACTTACTGAATGTTTCAAGAACAACTGTTTCAACAGTCATGACAGCCTACACAAGACATGGAAAGATAACATCGTGTAATCGTAATGGCGGGCGTAAATCAAAGCTAAATGACATAGACCGTCTTACGCTAACAGGAATTGTGTCAAAACAACACAAAACTACGCCGGCCAAAGTGACTGCAGAGCTCAATAGCCATCTTCGAGACCCCGTATCTATCGACACTGTCCGCCGAGAACTCCTTAAGGCGAATATTCATGGATGAGCTGCTATAACGAACCCATTAATGACGACAACCAACTCAAAGAAGCGTAAAACATGGTGTGAGGTGCATAAATCCCAGACGATCAGTGGAAACACGTCGTATGGTCCGACGAGTCAAGGTTTTGTTATTTCCAACATCGGGCAGGGTTTACGCCTGGAGAACGCCATAAGAAGCCTATAGTCCTGATTGCTTGATTCCAGCGGTTAAGCATGAAGGTGGAAGTGTGATGGTGTGGGCAGCCATATCATCGTTTTCTGCTGGTCCCCTCCTTTCTCTCAAAGGCCATGTTAAAGCCAACGATTGCGTGAATATTTTAGGTGATCAGGTGCACCCCATGATTCAAAAGTTGTTCCCCAACAATAATGCCTTCCTTTAGGATGATAATGCACCAGTCCACACTGCCAGGAAAGTACAATCGTGATATGAGGAGCATACAACTCAACTGCAGCGTCTTCTCTGGCTAGCACAGTCTCCAGACTTGAACGTTATAGAACCCTTGTGGGCCGTATTGGAGCACAGACACCGTAGCAGATTTCCACCCTCCTCGTCACTACAGGAGTTATAAGAGCTTCTCATCGAAGAGTGGCATAACATTCGATTGAAGACTATATATACAATCATTATAAGCCAGCATTGTAAGAAGAATCGCAGGTGTATTACGGGCAAATGGGAATCCAACACCTTATTAATAAACTCCAGACTTGAACGTTATAGAACCCTTGTGGGCCGTATTGGAGCACAGACACCGTAGCAGATTTCCACCCTCCTCGTCACTACAGGAGTTATAAGAGCTTCTCATCGAAGAGTGGCATAACATTCGATTGAAGACTATATATACAATCATTATAAGCCAGCATTGTAAGAAGAATCGCAGCTGTATTACGGGCAAATGGGAATCCAACACCTTATTAATAAACTATTCTCAAGTAAGTACAAGTGTTCACATTATTTTGTCTATCCCTTGTAAAGTCATGTGGGTGATCAGCCCACATCATAGTCTCCTGCAATCCTGACGTTTCGGACCCTTTCTTGGAATCTGCACAGGAATCATCTGGTTCTCCACGTGACAAACAACACAGGCTTTCGATAGTGTCCAGCCACCGGCAAGAATGGTTCAAATGGCTCTGAGAACTATGGGACTGAACATCTGAGGTCATCAGTCCCCTAGAACCTAGAACTACTTAAACCTAACTAACCTAAGGACATCACACACATCCAAGCCCGAGCAGGATTCGAACCTGGGACCGTAGCGGTCGCGCGGTTCCAGACTGAAGCACCTAGAACCGCTCGGCCACAACGGCCGGCCAGCCACCTGCACAAACCAGGAGAGACTAGAGTGAAGTTCTACCAGAGGCGCTGAAACAATGAGTTGGGGGAAGAGGAATATGACGCTGCTTGATAATCTAGAATTTTTTTTTCAACACTAGGGTTTAGTCTCCAAGCATGAAATCACTTCACTAACTACACTGAGGGTAAAATATGGAAGCTGGTTCACGTGACAGTTGAATGCCTATTACCATAAAAAATATTGTAGTATCCCGTATCGATACCATCCTATCGGTGTCATAAAGTTGGCAACGAAATTGCAAGTTTCAGTCAGATGCCGATAGCGCTCACACGGGTCCTGACGGACCCAATAGTGCGCACCCACTGAGCCACGCCTCCAGCGACTCCGGACTACGAACGCCTCCTGCCGCCACGATATAGAACGGCCAGTGGTCGCCACACAGCCCACTCGCACTCGCAGCCACTTCGCCCCGTGACTCTACACAGACGCCGTTTAGTCGCTGCTCCGACATTGTCATTGATTTTTTAGTTCAGAGAGCCTCATCCTTGTTGCTGGTGTAATAGCTGGACTCTATTTCTTGCTGCATTACTAGTAATGAGTCTTGGAGGAATGCAGTTTTCTGTGTTAACTTGTTCGCTAATCATTTCTGCTCCTGTGTAGCTCTCCTGAGATGAGAGTTTACACACCAATTTGTACACGGCCCGCAATGAATTTCTCTCCTGTGCCAACCTCTTCATCCCAGAGTAGCACTTGCAGCCTATGTCCTCAATTATTTGTTGGGTGTATTTCAACTTCTGTGTATCTCTACAGTTTTTACCCTCTACTGCTCTATCTGGTACCATGCAAGTCGCTCCCTGGTGTGCTAACTGATGTCCTACCATCCAATTCCTTCTTCCTGTCAGTATTTTCCGTACATCCGTTTCCTCGCCAATTCTCCAGAGGATTTCCTCATTCCTTATCTTATCAGTTCACCTAATTTTTAACACACGTCTGTAACACCACATCTAAAGTAGTTTGGTACTCTTCAGTTCCGAATTTCCTACAGTCCATTTTACTCTACCACACATTACTGTGCGCCAAACGCACATTCTCAGAAATTTCATCCTCAGGTTTGATACTAGTAGACTTTTGGTCAGGAATGTTCTTTTTGCCAGTGCTAGTCTGCTTTTTATGTCCTCCCTCCTTCATCCGTCATGAGCTATTTTTTATCAATTATGATTTCAAGTTTCTCGCTGTTCTCATTTCTGCTATTTCTCATTACTTTCGTTGTTCTCCGATTTAGTCTCAGTGAATCTTAACATTGATATTCTTCGACCTTGGATTTTAATTCCTATGTTTGATACTAGTAGACTTTTGGTCAGGAATGTTCTTTTCGTCAGTGCTAGTCTGCTTTTTATGTCCTCCCTCCTTCATCCGTCATGAGCTATTTTTTATCAATTATGATTTCAAGTTTCTCGCTGTTCTCATTTCTGCTATTTCTCATTACTTTCGTCGTTCTCCGATTTAGTCTCAGTGAATCTTAACATTGATATTCATCGACCTTGGATTTTAATTCCTCTCTTGAACATTTCTTTTATTTCTGTCGTTACTTCTTCGACGTAGAGATTGAATAGCATAGGCGAAAGACTCCATCCCTGTCTTACACCCCTTTTATTCCGAGCACTTTGTTCTTGGTCTTCCACTATTATGGTTCCCTTTGGTTCTTGTGAATGTTATATATCACCCTATGGCTTACGCCAGTTTTTCTCAGAATTCGAACATCATGCACCATTTAACATTGTCGAGCGCTTTTTCCAGGTTGACAAATGCAATGTCTTGATTTTTCTTTAGTCTTGCTTCCATTATTAACCATGTCAGAACTGCCTCTCTCGTGCCTTTACTTTACGATTCTTCTATTATTCTTGTCAGCAACCTGGATACATGAGCTGCTAAGCTGATTTTGGGATGATTCTCGCACTTGTCAGCTCTTGCAGTCTTCTGAATTGTGTGGATGGTATTTTTCCGAAAGTCAGATGTCGTCAGACTCATACACTCCACACATCAACGTGAATAGTCAATTTGTTGCCACTTCCCCCAATGATTTTAGAAATTCTGATGGAACGTTATCTATCCTTTCTGCGTTATCCGATCTGAAGGTTTCCAGATTCTGATACTGGATCCCCTCCTGTCTCTTCTCCACTGAAGAGCCAAAGAAACTGGTACACCTGCCCAACATCGTGTAGGGCCGCCGCGAGCAAGCAGAAGTGCCGCAAGACGACGTAGCATGGGCTCGACTAATGTCTAAAATAGTGCTGGTGGGAACCGACACATGAACCCTGCACGGGTGTCCATAAATCCATAATAGTACATGGTGGTGGAGATCTCTTCTGAACAGTTCGTTGCAAGGCACCCCAGATATGTTCAATAATGTTCATGTCTGGGGGGTTTGCTGGCCAGCGTAAGTGTTTAAACTCAGTGTTCCTGGAGCAACTCCGTCCCAGTTCTGGACGTGTGATGTTTCGCATTGTCCTGCTGGAATTGCTCAAGCCCTTCAGAATGAACAATCGACATGAGTGGATGCAGGTGATCAGACAGGATGCTTACGTACCTGTCACATGTCAGAGTCGTTTCTAGACGTGTTTGGACATATCACTCCACCTGCACACGCGCATCATTATAGAGCCTCCACCAGCTCGAACAGTCCCCTGTTGACATGCAAGGTCCATGGAGTCATGAGGTTATCTCCACACACGTACACGTCCATCTTCTCGATACAATTTGAAACGAGACTCGTCCGATCAGGCAACATGTTTCCAGCCGTCAGAAGTTCAATGTCGGTGTTGATGGGCCCAGGCGAGGGGTGAAGTTTTGCAGTCGTCAAGGATACACGAGTGGCCCTTCAGCTCTGAAAGCCCGTATTGACGATGTTTCGTTGAACGGTTCGCACGCTGAAACTTGTTGATGGCGCACAATTGAAATCTCCGGCAATTTGCGGAAGAGTTGCACTTCTGTCATGTTGAACGATTCTCTTCAGTTGTCGTTGGTCCAGTTCTTGCAAGATTTCTTCCGGTGTCACGGTGTCGGAGACTTTGTTTTACCAGATTCCTGATATTCACGGTACAGTCGTGAGATGGCCGTACGGGAAAATCCTCACTTTATCGCTACCTCGGAGAAGCTGTGTCCCATCGCTCATCCGCCGACTATAACACCACTTTCAAAATCACTTAAATCATGATAACTTGCCATTGTAGCAGTAATAACCGATCTAACAACTTCGTGAGATACTCGTTGTTTTATATAGGCGTATAAATCTCTGTATTTGAATGCGCATGCCTATACCAGTTACTTTGGCGCTTCAGTGTATGTCGAGTCCTATTTCTTTTTCTGTGACATCAGACGAGCCTTCCCCCACATAGAGGCCTTCGATATACTCTTTCCACTTATCCGCTCTCCCTTCTTCAGTTAACACTGGAACTCACATTGCACTCTTGATGTTACCTCCCTTTTATTTCACCGAAGATTATTTTGATATCTGTATATCCTTTGTCAGTTTTACAGTCCTAAGTCGTTTTCTTTCTCACTAGCCATACCGGACTAGAGAGTCCATTACCGCAGCAACGTATTTTCGCCATCTGTTCCTGTTTTGGGCTATTTCCTTCCATTCACCTTCAATACCTAGGCTCCTCAAATCAGCCTTCATATTGTCCTTCCATCTACGCCTCGGTCTCCCCACAGGACGTTTTCCCTCTAAGTGCCCTACCAGTACTCTGCGCGCTGCCCTGCCCTCATCCATTCGAGCTACGTGACCTGCCCATCGCAGCCTACATGATTTATTAATACTGATTATGTCAGGGCTTGAATAGAGTTCGTGAACATCTTCGTTATGCAATTTTCGCCACTCTCCGCTAATGTCATCCCTTTTTGCTCCGAAAATTTTCCTCAAAATTTTGTTTTCAAATACCTGAAACGGCTTTTCATTTTGCACAATGAGAGACCAAGTCTCACAACCATACAGCATAACTGGTAGAATAATAGTTTTGTATATTCTAATCTTTAAATTCCTAGACAATATCCGTGATAAAAGTAACCTATTCAATGAGAAGTAGCACACATTTCCCGCCCATAATCTCTTCTTCAGTTCGGATTCAACCTCATTTCTCGAAGTGATGTTCACGCCTAGATACTTAAATGTGTTCACTTTTTCAAATTGCATGTCTCCAACTCTTAACATTTCCTGATGTACTGCTGTTGGCATTCTAGTAGCAACCAGGTATTTAGTTTTGTCTTCACTTATCCTGACCTACATCTTTACTAGCCTTGATTAACGCATTCGTATTTGCTGTTACAGATCCTTTCCTATTGCTAATGATGTTTAGATCATCTGCATACCCTAATATTTTATTATTTCCATTTAACTCCACACCTTCTGAATTATCTGCTGCCATTCATACAATATATTCTAGGACTAAATTAAAAAGTAGCTGAGACAGGGCATATCCCTGCTTAAGTCTGTTCTTTATTACAAATTCTTCTGACTCCAATTTCCCCACACGTACTCTACCTTTTGTGTTTTTCAAATTCGCTTCTATAAGCCTAACATGCTTCTTTGGTGTTCCAAGTTACAAAAGAATTCTGTACAATTTTGATTGCAATACTGAATCATATGCTTTTGTAAAATCTATGAAAAGATTATGAACTGGTTTATTGTATTCCCATTTCTTTTACAAAATTTGACGCAGGGTGAATATTTGGTCTATAATTGATCTGATCCTCCAAAAGCCGGCTTGGTAATCACCCACAATTTCATCTGCATATGGTGTAAGCCTGCTTAGCAGAATATTCGAGAAAATTTTGGAACATACTGGTAATAGCGATATCCCTCTATAATTACTACAATCCATTTTGTCACAAAAAATTGGGATCAGAATCGACTCCTGACACTCTTCAGGTATCATCTCTGAGTTCCATACTTTAGTTATCGCTTTGTGAACTACTTCCACCAATTTCTGTCCCTCACTTTTAACTAATTCTGCAGTTATGCAATCGGATCCTGGTGCTTTATGGTTTTTCAATTTTTTGATTGCATCTCTTACTTCATTTAGTGCTGGATCAGGTATCTGGGGTTCTGCTGTATGTATTTCGTACGCCTGCTCATTTCCTGCTTCCCAGTGTACATTTAATAGATGCTCAAAATATGCCCTCCATTTACTTAATATAGCACTGAGGTCTGTCAGTATTCCCCCAGCATCCCCTCGAATTTCATTTGTCCTAGCCTTTAAGCCCTTCCTATACCCATTTATGTCTAGGTAAAGTTCCTAATGTTTTTTGTTTTACTGTTTGTTTCCATTTTTGTAATTTGATTGTTCAAATAATCCCTCATCTTTGCCCGTCGCCTACGTCCAACTTCCCTTCTCAAGTTCAAGAACTCCTCTCGTTTTCTGTCTCCCATTCTATCCCAATTTAATCGCGCTTTTCTCCTTTCCTCTACCAATTTCTTGCATTTCTCATCAAACCACGGTTTCCTCCTGTTCTTCTTAATTGTACCTATTGTGACCTTCGCTGCCTCTTTGATATTATTCCTCGCAGTGATCCACTGTTTATTTACATCCTCATCTTGATCTTCCTGTGTCCTGAGAGCATCAAAATATTGGAAATTTCTATCATGTACCTTCTTCTAAAGTGTTCATCATTTAGCTTGTCAGTGTCGAACCTAACAAGTACGACAGTCCTAAGTAGTACACATTCAAATATGGGTAAGTGTATCACTACAGCAGTTGTGAAGCCCGCTTTACCAGTGGGTCACGCCAGCAGACAGCCACGGAGACGGCTGTTAAGTGTGAGCGGCTGGCAGTGAACAGTGGGCGCCCGTATAGCAGCAGCTGTGAGCGTAGTAGAGTGCGGCTGCAAAGCCGCTTAACTGCGCAAGGAGAGAGTAGTCACTGCAGCAGAGTGGGGCGGCGCGGCTTGCGCTGCTCTGGTGTGGTGGTGGTGGGGTGTGGGAGCGCGCGCCGGCCGCGTGCTGTGGTCGCGCCGCTGTGCCGTGTGGGGGCGAGCGGCAGGGGCACAGGTGCGGCAACCCGCCACTCGCCGTGCTGAGCGCCAGCTCACAGCCGGCTAAACGCCAGTACACTGTACCTGCCACTGTGTGTAATGACGATACTATGTAAAATCTCTAAAAGGGTTCGAGGCTTTTATTCAGTCACAAAGTATTTTACATTCCGGGCAACCGAAGCTATTGAAAGTCATGATGTTAGGAAGAACTGCACATACAGGTGTTGTTTATTAAAAGAAGACCGGTTTTGCGGCTGTAAGCCGCATCATCAAATGGTTCAAATGCCTCTGAGCACAATGGGATTTAACATCTGAGGTCATCTGTCCCCTAGAACGTAGAACTACTTAAACCTAACTAACCTAAGGACATCACACGCATCCATGTCTAGGCAGGATTCGAACCTGTGACTGTAGCAGTCGCGCAGTTCCAGACTGAAGCGCCTGGAACTGCTCCACCACACCAGTCGGACTAAGCCGCATCATCAAGTAAAACTACGTAGCAAAACACAAAGTACAGTGTACCACTTTTTACAGATATTAAAAGCCGGCCGAAGTGGCCGTGCGGTTCTAGGTGCTGCAGTCTGGAACCGCGAGACCGCTACGGTCGCAGGTTTGAATCCTGACTTGGACATGGGTGTGTGTGATGTCCTTAGGTTAGTTAGGTTTAACTAATTCTACACTCCTGGAAATGGAAAAAGGAACACATTGACACCGGTGTGTCAGACCCACCATACTTGCTCCGGACACTGCGAGAGGGCTGTACAAGCAATGATCACACGCACGGCACAGCGGACACACCAGGAACCGCGGTGTTGGCCGTCGAATGGCACTAGCTGCGCCGCATTTGTGCACCGCCGCCGTCAGTGTCAGCCAGTTTGCCGTGGCATACGGAGCTCCATCGCAGTCTTTAACACTGGTAGCATGCCGCGACAGCGTGGACGTGAACCGTATGTGCAGTTGATGGACTTTGAGCGAGGGCGTATAGTGGACATGCGGGAGGCTGGGTGGACGTACCGCCGAATTGCTCAACACGTGGGGCGTGAGGTCTCCACAGTACATCGATGTTGTCGCCAGTGGTCGGCGGAAGGTGCACGTGCCCGTCGACCTGGGACCGGACCGCAGCGACGCACGGATGCACGCCAAGACCGTAGGATCCTACGCAGTGCCGTAGGGGACCGCACCGCCACTTCCCAGCAAATTAGGGACGCTGTTGCTACATCTACATCTACATCTACATCTACATTGATACTCCGCAAGCCACCCAACGGTGTGTGGCGGAGGGCAGTTTACGTGCCACTGTCATTACCTCCCTTTCCTGTTCCAGTCGCGTATGGTTCGCGGGAAGAACGACTGTCTGAAAGCCTCCGTGCGCGCTCTACTCTCTCTAATTTTACATTCGTGATCTCCTCGGGATGTATAAGTAGGGGGAAGCAATATATTCGATACCTCATCCAGAAACGCACCCTCTCGAAACCTGGCGAGCAAGCTACACCGCGATGCAGAGCGCCTCTCTTGCACAGTCTGCCACTTGAGTTTATTAAACATCTCCGTAACGCTATCACGGTTACCAAATAACCCGGTGACGAAACGCGCCGCTCTTCTTTGGATCTTCTCTATCTCCTCCGTCAACCCGACCTGGTACGGATCCCACACTGATGAGCAATACTCAAGTATAGGTCGAACGAGTGTTTTGTAAGCCACCTCCTTTGTTGATGGACTACATTTTCTAAGCACTCTCCCAATGAATCTCAACCTGGTACCCGCCTTACCAACAATTAATTTTATATGATCATTCCACTTCAAATCGTTCCGTACGCATACTCCCAGATATTTTACAGAAGTAACTGCTACCAGTGTTTGTTCCGCTATCATATAATCATACAATAAAGGATCCTGGGGTATCGGCGAGGACCATTCGCAACCTTCTCCATGAAGCTGGGCTGCGGTCCCGCACACCGTTAGGCCGTCTTCCGCTCACGCCCCAACATCGTGCAGCCCGCCTCCAGTGGTGTCGCGACAGGCGTGAATGGAGGGACGAATGGAGACGTGTCGTCTTCAGCGATGAGAGTCGCTTCTGCCTTGGTGCCAATGATGGTCGTATGCGTGTTTGGCGCCGTGCAGGTGAGCGCCACAATCAGGACTGCATACGACCAAGGCACACAGGGCCAACACCCGGCATCATGGTGAGGGGAGCGATCTCCTACACTGGCCGTACACCACTGGTGATCGTCGAGGGGACACTGAATAGTGCACGGTACATCCAAACCGTCATCGAACCCATCGTTCTACCATTCCTAGACCGGCAAGGGAACTTGCTGTTCCAACAGGACAATGCACGTCCGCATGTATCCCGTGCCACCCAACGTGCTCTAGAAGGTGTAAGTCAACTACCCTGGCCAGCAAGATCTCCGGATCTGTCCCCCATTGAGCATGTTTGGGACTGGATGAAGCGTCGTCTCACGCGGTCTGCACGTCCAGCACGAACGCTGGTCCAACTGAGGCGCCAGGTGGAAATGGCATGGCAAGCCGTTCCACAGGACTACATCCAGCATCTCTACGATCGTCTCCATGGGAGAATAGCAGCCTGCATTGCTGCGAAAGGTGGATATACACTGTACTAGTGCCGACATTGTGCATGCTCTGTTGCCTGTGTCTATGTGCCTGTGGTTCTGTCAGTGTGATCATGTGATGTATCTGACCCCAGGAATGTGTCAATGAAGTGTCCCCTTCCTGGGACAATGAATTCACGGTGTTCTTATTTCAATTTCCAGGAGTGTAAGTTCTAGAGGACTAATGACCTTAGAAGTTGAGTCCCATAGTACTCAGAGCCATTTGACCCTTTTTGAACAGATATTAAAATTAGTGATTTGTGGAATTGAAGGGACCAGGCTGCTACAGTCATCGGTCTTAAAAGTAGTAAAGGAATGTCTAAAATATACTGGCAGTGTTAAAAGATCATAGGCATACCCATCGCTCCTAGCCAAAAGTTACTATTCAGAGGATATCGTCAATATTATGGTGAGAGAAAGGTAAAAAACGAGTGTCCCATTCTTAAAAATTTGCTTGCATTTAAAAAGAGAAAAGAAAATATTTTATAGTGAGCGGACGATAAATTTTTTTAGGAAAAGACGCCGGATTGGCGGCAAAGAATTGTCAATCCTAACATGATTGGTCGCGGCACATGCAAATTAAAAAATGTTTCAAATGGTTCTGAGCACTATGGGACTTAACATCTGTGGTCATCAGTCCCCTAGAACTTAGAACTACTTAAACCCAACTAACCTAAGGACATCACACACATCCATACCCGAGGCAGGATTCGAACCTGCGACCGTAGCAGTCGCGCGGTTCCGGACTGAGCGCCTTAACCGTGAGACCACCGCGGCCGGCACGCAAATTACAATGTGGAAATAATCAGATGGCAGTGTCTCACCAGTATGACAGCTTGGCAGCTCGGTGCTGGGCAAGGCAAAAGCGGTCGGCCTGGACTACAAAGAGAGACTAGCTGGCTGGCGGAAAGGAAGCTATGCATGTGGACAGCCTGGTGTCATATACTTATCACTAGGAGCGCTGTGTCGCTACCTTTACAAGCGAGAATAGTACAGAATTTTATTACCTACTAGCACCTAATCATACAAGCAATCAAAATTAGCCAGAATGCTATGGTGCTTTAATTCCAACTGGTTATTCAACGTGAATTGTGCGTTTTCTTTTTTATCTCTAAAAATTTCCACTTCCTCTAATATATTGAAAATATGGCTTTCTTCAATCTAAAATATCTTTCTGTTTTTAGATGCAGGAAAATTTTAAAGAATGGGGCACTTCTTCTTTGCCTTTCGCTTTGACATTCTCTGAATGATAACTTTTGACTAGGGGCGATGAGTATGCCTATAATCTTTTAACATTTAACATTGTGAGTATATTTTAGACATTCCTGTACTAATTTTAATATCCGTAAAAAGTTGTGACACTGTGCTTTGCTTTTTACTACGTAGGTTCACCTGATGGTGCGGCTAAGAGCCACGAACCGCTCGTGTTTTAACAAACAACAATTTTACCAGCTGTGGGTTGAGTTCTTACTAACATCATTTTATCCAGTCACTGGGGGATCGCAAAATTAGCGCTTAAGGTTTCAATTTTCCGTTTGAAGTCATTCAAGCAGGATGATCGTATAGACATACCATCGCTTGAGCATCGTACAAATTCCAGAATGGGGGAGGACATAGAAACAGACATTCCTGACTTTGAGGATCAAATGTAAGAGCTGACAACAAATATAATTATCAGACAGGAAATTACGACCACCGACTTAATATCCAGTCCAATAGCATCGTCACCTGGCGAGGAATGGCTGTTTTTTGTCAGACACACACACGTTGGATGTAATATTAGTGAGCGTGCTGTCTGTGTTTAGAATGGGAAAGGCGCCCAATCTATCCGAATCTAGATAAAAAAACCGTAGCTGGACGTCCATTGAGTGGCGAGAGGTGACCTTTCAGATGAATCATGTTTTGTGCTCCATCGGGCAGGTAGCCATTGAGGTATATGGCGTGAAACACCATAAAGCATATCCCCTGCATGCGTTAAGGTCTCCAGAAGGATTTGCTGGCATTCCCTTGGTGCTCTTGTCGTTCTGGAAGGTACATTGGGTCAACACAAGTGTGCATGTACCCTTGGGTACCATTCTCACACCTGCACGCAGTTTGTTTTTCCTCGACACTATGGTATCTACCAGTAGGACAATGCAACATGCCACACAACTAGTAGTGGACGTGCGCGTTTTGAAGAGCACCAGGATGAGTTTAGCGTACTCCTCTGTCAGACTGTGAAGGCCCGGAGGCTCCGCACGAGCATTTAGGAAAGTGCACGACGTGTCGAGTGTTCGAGGAGTTCTGTCGTAAGTGTCTTCAGCACGTGGTGAAACTGAGATGAAACCACTTCCAGGTGGGGTTCGGCGGCCATCCCTCATTACAGATGTTGGATATTGTAGACTGGACAGACAGCTAAAAGAGGAAAGGCAGCGAACTGTGGCGGTAGTGACATCGGACTTTAATGCTGGACAGGGTACAAGTGTGTATGAACACACAGTGGACCGAATACTCTCAACGATTGCTTTCCGCAGCCGGTGATCGACACATGTGCTAATCTTAACACTACGACATCGGAAACTACGACTGAAATGGCCACGTGAGTATCAGTACTGGTCGTCGACGCAGTGGCAGAGCGTTGTATGGTCTTACGAATCCCGATAGCTTCTTCATCATACCGACGGGAGGGCGCGAATCAGTCGTCTTCCAGGGGACAACTGCTTGACACCTGCGCTGCGGGACGATGACAAGCTGACGACGGTTCCATTATGATCTGGGGAACATTCCAGTGGAGCTTGTGCAAGGCACCATGACGGCCAAGGAGAATCGTACACTGATTGCAGACCATGTGCACTTCCTCATGAGGATCATATTTCCCGACGGCAGTGGCTTTTTTCAACAAGATAATGCACCATGTCACAAGGCCAGGAGTGTGACTGAGTGGTTCGAGGAACACAGTGGCGAGTTCCAGTTGCTGTTCTGGCCTCCCAACTCGCCAGACCTGAATCCGATCGAACACATCTGGGATGTGATTGAACGTGGCGTCAGAGCTCATCGTCCCCTTACCACGGACTTTATGGGAATTGGGTGACTTGTGTGTGCAGATGTGGTGCCAAGTCCCTCCAGCGAATTACCAAGGCCTCACTGCTTCCAAGCCACGACGTATCGCCGCTATTATCCGTGCCAAAGATGGGAATACGGACTATTAGGTAGGAGGTCAAAATGTTCTGGCTGATCAGTGTGTGGCGCCAGGTCCGTATGGAACCCCAATTCGGTCGTACAGACAGTACTCTTTGGTGTTGGCTCTTTACTTAACTGGTCTAGAATCTCTTACCCAATGGAAAGTCCCAAGCGACGGAAAAAAGGGTAGATGACTACTGCTTATATAAAAATTAGATTAAAAATTTAGAAAAACTCCGACTCAAGAAACCACAAAAAATATATGGTCCCTTTAAGTTTAGTATAAGTAATACTTTGACCCAAGCTGTCGTATCGGGGGAACATTAATAGACAATAAATAAATAAATAGTAGCTGCCCTTTCTATAACAGTATGCTTTCATCATTGCTGGCCTCTTCTGTTTGGCGCCATCTATTCCAGTCCTGCCCGTCCCGTATCCACACCTCGAAATAGCCAGTTAAGTTATAATATCTCATTATGTAAAATACGAAAACCTGTTGTTGTCGTGGTCTTCAGTCCAGAGAATGGCTTGATGCAGCTCTCCATGCTACTCTATCCTGTGCAAGCTTCTTCATCTCCCAGTACCTACTGCAACCTTCATCCTTCTGAATCTGCTTAGTGTATTCATCTCTTGGTCTCCGTCTACGATTTTTACCCTCCACGCTGCCCTCCAATACTAAATTTGTGATCCCTTGATGCCTCAGAATATGCCCCATCAACCGATCCCTTCTTCTAGTCAAGTTGTGCCACAAATTTCTCTTCTCTCCTATTCAATACTTCCTCATTAGTGATGTGATCTACCCATAAAATCTTCAGCATTCTTCTGTAGCACCACATTTCGAAAGCTTCTATTCTATTCTTGTCTACACTATTTATTGTCCACGTTTCACTTCCATACATGGCTACACTCCATACAAATACTTTCAGAAACGACTTCCTGACACTTAAATCTATACTCGATGTTAACAAATTTCTCTTCTTCAGAAACGCTTTCCTTGCCATTGCCAGTCTACATTTTGTATCCTCTCTACTTCGACATCATCAGTTATTTTGCTCCCCAAATAGCAAATCTTATTTAATAGTTTAAGCGTCTCATTTCCTAATCTAATTTCCGCAGCATCACCTGATTTAATTCGACTACGTTCCATTATCCTTATTTTGCTTCTGTTGATGTTCATCTTATATCCTACTTTCAAGACACTGTCCATTCCGTTCAGCTACACTTCCAGGTCTTTTGCTGTCTCTGACAGAATTACAATGTCATCGGCAAACCTCAAAGTTTTTATTTCTTCTCCATGGATTTTAATTCCTACTCCGAATTTTTCTTTTGTTTCCTTTACAGCTTGCTCAATATACAGATTGAATAACATCGGGGATAGGCTACAACCCTGTCTCACTCCCTTCCCCACCACTGCTTCCCTTTCATTCCCCTCGACTCTTCTAACTGCCATCTGGTTTCTGTACAAATTGTAAAGAGCCTTTCGCTCCCTGTATTTTACCCCTGCCACCTTCACAATTTGAAAGAGAGTATTCCATCAACATTTTCAAATATAACATATTAAATAATAGCGTTACCTATTTATTTAATATCATATTATTATATAATTACATACGAACTTAGTTTCATCCGTAAATCTGTCTTATGAAGCCGATGTCTTGCAGTGTTTTGATGATAGCGTAATAACTGACTCTTCATTAAACCACGGATGCGAGTCGCGCGGGGAGAGACCGAATGCGGCGACCCGAACGGGCAGTAGTGTGAGAGCAGGCGTCATCGACGGTTGTATCTGTGTTGCAAATTTTTCAGAGTGAATTAATTATGATGTAGACTGAACGACTTGATACTGTTGTTTTGACGTTTACCTACGTTGTCAAGGTAACTTAATCATTTTTAGATGTATTCTGTTTTTATTTTATTTAGTAAGCGGTCCTCCGATGCGACGACGCTTAGATCAAAATATTACTATTTATATTAAACTTTAGCCGGCAATACGTATTTTTTACTTTGTATAGGTTTTTGTGTCGGGTTTTTTAAAAAGCTTTTAGTTTCAGCTTCATTTCATGTTTTTTAAACTTTATATTTTACTAGTACACATGATACGATCGACACTTTTTCCCAACATTCACGCACATACTTTACGGGACGAAACACGAAATTGCTATGCGAGATCTTTTTCACTTATGTGATTTACGTATTACTTTCTTAATTGACACATGTATTCATTGACTAAGTATTGGTATATATTCAGCTAATTTAGGTAGCATAAGCAATAAGAAGTGATAATTCTAAATCAAGTCGAAGGAAAATGGGGTGCCATTGTGCTCTCTTGCAGTAGACTGCCCAAACTATGACAACAAAATCATTTGATTTACTACTGAACTGTAGTGCTCAAAAAGCAGTACAATAAAGTCTACGAGAGCGTATGTTCATCTTTTCCATTTGAGTCACAATTTACCTTTTTCTGCTCTGAAGATGCTGAAACGGGAGATTTCAAAAGGCAAAACTCTTCACTGTTGGTCATTCGTAAAAGATAAACATATGTTTTCAGGAACTTTTATTTAGGTCGTTTGGAGCTCTACTATGTGGTACGACGTAATCTGATGTATCTCTCATGCATTACGTAGTGTATACCAAGAGAGAGTGGTGGCGGAAAACATTACTTTATTTACCAGACGAAATTTTAGTGGCTGAATAGTCTTTCATGGAAAATAGCTGAGAAACATCCTCATTAAACCAGTTTTTAAACAAAAACTGCATTAAAATCAGACCTTTCGTTTGGGAGCTACGATTCCACAGACAGATATTTTGATACACAAATTGAAAGTTTGTAACTCCTCTGTTTGCGTAGCGGATTGAAAAAGGGTAAAAAACTGGACCCACAGAATTTCAGACCAATGCCCTTAACAGCGGTTTGCTCAATAATTATAGAGAATACTCTACATTCGGATTAATAAATTTTTGTCCCCACGTCATCACAGATTTAGCAAGCATTGCTTCTGCGAAACAAACACCGCACTTTTCTCGAACGTATCCTGTGGATCACGGATGAAGGGCAGACAGGCAGATTGCATGTTCCTGGATTCCCGGAAAGTATGTAAAACATTGCCCACTGCAATCTTAATGAAGATCCGAGCAAGTAGGAAAGATTCCCAGATGTGTGACGGACTCGACTTCTTAAGTAATAAAACACAGTACGTTGTCCTGGCCGGCGAGTGTTCATCAGAGATGAGGGTGTCATTAGGGGTGCGCTATGGGAGTTGATAGTACCAGTCTTGTTTTTCATGCAGACTGACGATCTGACCGGAAGGATCTGTGGCTGTTTGCTGATGACGTTGTGCTATACGGGAAATGGTCGTGGTTAAGTGATTACCGGAAGATACTTAGACAAAATGTCAGGTAGGTGTGACGAATGACAGCTTGTTCAAAGCGTAGAAAAATGCAAGTTAATGCCAACGAGTAGGGAAACAATCCTGTAATGTTTGATTACGGCATTAGTGGTGTGCTGTTAGAAACAGTCACAGCGATTAAATGTCTAGCTGCAACGTTTCAAAGCGATATTAAATTAAACGAGCGCCTAAAATCAGTAGTGCGGAAAGCAAACGGTCGACCTCGCTTTGTTGATAGAATTCTAGAAAACCGTTATCAATATTTTAGCACACAACCAATAATATTAGGACCATAATCAACAGCAGCCTGTTTCGGGACGTTAGCTACCTCCACCTGGTTACCTATGTTAATCCTACAAAGATGAACTTCAGAAGCACTCAAGATCAAAATACGCAGACACATATATACAGGGTGGTCCATTGATCGTGACCGGGCCAAATATCTCACGAAATAAGCGTCAAACGAAAAAACTACAAAGAACGAAACTTGTCTAGCTTAAAGGGGGAAACCAGATGGCGCTATGGTTGGCCCCCTAGATGACGCTGCCATAGGACCAACGGATATCAACAGCGTTTTTTTTTAAATAGGAACCCCCATTTTGTATTACATATTCGTGTAGTACGTAAATAAATGTGAATGTTTTAGTTGGACCACATTTTTCGCTTTGTGATTGATGGCGCTGTAATAGTCACAAACATATGGCTCACCATTTTAGACGAACAGTTGGTAACAGGTAGGTTTTTTAAATTACAATACAGAACGTAGATATGTTTGAACATTTTATTTCGGTTGTTCCAATGTGATACATGTACCTTTGTGAACTTATCATTTCTGAGAAAGCATGCTGTTACAGCATGATTCCCTGTAAATACCACATTAATGCAAGAAATGCTCAAAATAATGTCCATCAACCTCATTTGGCAAAACATGTAACGACATTCCTCTCAACAGCGAATAGTTCGCCTTCCGTAATGTTCGCACATGCCTTGTCAATGTGCTGACGCATGTTGTCAGGCGTTGTCGGTGGATCACGATAGCAAAATCCTTCAACTTTCCCCACACAAAGAAATCCGGGGACGTCAGATCCGGTGAACGTACGGGCAATGTTATGGTGCTTCGATGACCAGTCCACCTGTCATGAAATATGCTCTTCAATACTGCTTCAACCGCACGCGAGCTATGTGCAGGACATCCGTCATGTTGGAAGTACATCGCCGTTCTGTCATGCAGTGAAACATATGGTAGTAACATCGGTAGAACATTACATAGGAAATCAGCATACATTGCACCATTTAGATTTCCATCGATAAAATGGGGGCCAATTATCGTTCCTCCAATAATGCTGCACCATAAATTAACCCACCAAGGTCGCTTATGTTCCACTTGTCGCAGCCATCGTGGAATTTCCGTAGCCCAATAGTGCATATTATGCCGATTTACGTTACCACTGTTGGTGAATGATGCTTTGTCGCTAAATAGAACGCGTGCAAAAAATCTGTCATCGTCCCGTAATTTCTCCTGTGCCCAGTGGCAGAGCTGTACACGATGTCGTCGCCATGCAATTCCTGGTGCATTGAAATATGGTGCGGATGCAATCGATGTTGATGTAGCATTCTCAACACCAACGTTTTTGAGATTCCCGATTTTCGCACAATTTGTCTGCTAAAACACCTACTTGTGCATCATCATTTGTTGAAGTTCGCGGTTGACGTTTCACATGTGGTTGAACACTTCCTGTTTCCTTAAATAACGTAGCTATCCGGCGAACGGTCCGGACACTTGGATGATGTCGTCCAGGATACCGAGCAGCATAGATAGCACACTCCCGTTAGTAATTTTGGTCACAATAGCCATACATCAACACGATATCGACCTTTCTCGCAATTGGTAAACGGTCCATTTTAACACGGGTAATGTATCACGAAGCAAATACCGTCCGCACTGGCGAAATGTTACGTAATACCACGTACTTATACGTTTGTGATTATTACAGCGCCATCTATAACAAAGCGAAAAACAACTACAACATTCATATTTCTTTAAGTACTACACGAATATGAAATAAAAAATGCGTGCTCCTATTTAAAAAAAAACGCAGTTGATATCCGTTTGACCTATGGCAGCGCCATCTAGCGGGCCAACTATAGCGCCATCTGGTTTCCCCCTTCAAGCTAGACAAGTTTCGTTCATTGTAGTTTTTTTTCGTTTGACGCTTATTTCGTGAGATATTTGGCCTGGTCACGATCAATGGACAACCCTGTATACACACACACACACACACACACACACACATTTTATATATATATATATATATATATATATATATATATATATATATATATATATATATAAGGTGTTACATAAAGGTACGGCCAAGCTTTCAGGAAACATTCCTCACACACAAAGAAAGAAGATATGTTATGTGGACATGTGTCCGGAAACGCTCACTTTCCATGTTAGAGCTCATTTTATTATTTCTCTTCAAATCACATTAATCATGGAATGGAAACACACAGCAACAGAACGTACCAGCGTGAATTCAAACACTTTGTTACAGGAAATGTTTAAAATGTCCTCCGTTAGCGAGGATACACGCATCCACCCTCCGTCGCATGGAATCCCTGATGCGCTGATGCAGCCCTGGAGAATGGCGAATTGTATTACAGCCGTCGACAATACGAGCACGAAGAGTCTCTACGTTTGGTACCGGGGTTGCGTAGACAAGAGCTTTCGAATGCCCCCATAAATGAAAGTCGAGAGGGTTGAGGTCAGGAGAGCGTGGAGGCCATGGAATTGGTCCGCCTCTACCAATCCATCGGTCACCGAATCTGTTGTTGAGAAGCGTACGAACACTTCGACTGAAATGTGCAGGAGCTCCATCGTGCATGATCCACATGTTGCGTCTTACTTGTAAAGGCACATGTTCTAGCAGCACAGGTAGAGTATCCCGTATGAAATCATGATAACGTGCTCCATTGAGCGTAGGTGGAAGAACATGGGGCGCAATCAAGATATCACCGACAATGCCTGCCCAAACCTTCACAGAAAATCTGTGTTGATGACGTGATTGCATAATTGCGTGCGGATTCTCGTCAGCCCACACATGTTGATTGTGAAAATTTACAATTTGATCACGTTGGAATGAAGCCTCATCCGTAAAGCGAACATTTGCACTGAAATGAGGATTGACACATTGTTGGATGAACCATTCGCAGAAGTGTACCCGTGGAGGCCAATCAGCTGCTGATAGTGCCTGCACACGCTGTACGTGGTACGGAAACAACTGGTTCTCCCGTAGCACTCTCCTTACAGTGACGTGGTCAACGTTACCTTGTACAGCAGCAACTTCTCTGACGCTGACATTAGGGTTATCGTCAACTGCACGAAGAATTGCCTCGTCCATTGCAGGTGTCCTCGTCGTTCTAGGTCTTCCCCAGTCGCGAGTCATAGGCTGGAATGTTCCGTGCTCCCTAAGACGCCGATCAATTGCTTCGAACGTCTTCCTGTCGGGACACCTTCGTTCTGGAAATCTGTCTCGATACAAACGTACCGCGCCACGGCTATTGCCCCGTGCTAATCCATACATCAAATGGGCATCTGCCAACGCCGCATTTGTAAACATTGCACTGACTGCAAAACCACGTTTGTGATGAACACTAACCTGTTGATGCTACGTACTGATGTGATTGATGCTAGTACTGTAGAGCACCGAAGTCAACATTACCTTCCTTCAATTGGGCCAACTGGCGGTGAATCGAGGAAGTACAGCACATACTGACGAAACTAAAATGAGCTCTAACATGGAAATTAAGCGTTTCCGGACACATGTCCACATAACATATTTTCTTTATTTGTGTGTGAGGAATGTTTTCTGAACGTTTGACCGTACCTTTTTGTAACACCCTGTGTGTGTGTGTGTGTGTGTGTGTGTGTGTGTGTGTGTGTGTGTGTGTGTGTGTGTGTGCATATATTTTTATCTTGTTATTCGAACGTCAAGTTCCAGTCCAGTAGGACGAGAATTTCGTATCCGAATTAGTGAATTTGTTTTTATATTGTGACTTTTTATGTTTTGACTTTGAGTGCTTTTGTGTAGGGAGGTGCCTATCTGACCAAACTGCTGGGGTCATCTGTCCCTAGGCTCACAGACTATTTAATCTAACTAACTTACGCCAAGGTCGGTACACACAGCTACGCCGGAGGTGGGACTCGAACTTCCGACGGGGGAAGCCGCGCGAACCGTGGCAAGGCGCCCAAGACCACGCGGCTACTGCGCGCGACTTTTATGTAGGATTAACTTAGACAGTCAAATGATGGGAGCTTGACCCCTGAAACACGATCCTGATGATTACGTTCCTAATATTACTGGCTGTGTGCTAAAATACTTAAAACGATCCTCTTAATAACCGTTACCTCCGTTCCTTGGGACCCCACCAGATTGGATTAAAGGAAGACGTAATAATTCAAAGGCGTGCTTCTAGATTTGTAATCGGTAGATTCGAACAACACGATGGTGTTAGGAAGATGCTTCGTGAACTCAAATGGGAATCCCTGGAGGGAAGACGACGTTCTTTACTCGGAACAGTATAGAGTAAATTTAGGAGCCGTCTTTTGCGGATGACTGCAGAATGACTCTACTAGCGCCAACGTGTGAGATTCGTTCAGTAAGTAATACCCACTTTTTCTTCTAAGAATATGGTGACAATATACATCAACATGTCTTGCCCATCTCCTATTTTTCTACGCAGTCTCCATCACGTTCTATGGCCGGGCGCCGACGTTGTGGCAGAGCATGTATTCCCTGTAAGTAAAAACTCTTGTCCTGTAGACGTAGCCATGTTTTCACTGCATGACTCACACTTTCGTCATCTTCAAAGTGCGTTCCACGTGGAGAATCAAGTTGTGGAGCGCGGGTCGGCACGAATAATGCCATCCGCACGATTCAGCATGTCTGGAGCAGTGGCTGTGACAGGACGTCCCGGAGCGTGGCTGATCATGGAGCTCTGCTTCTGCATTTTCTGAGGCTGTAACTTTCTTTACCCATCGCCCAACTGTACTCCTATCAACTGCAGCATCGCCATAGACTGGACACGAACGTTTGTGGATGTCCAGCATACAGTCTTTTGCTGCACACAAGAATTCAATAACATCACGCTGGTTGTGAGTCGTATGTAGACGTCAAATGGTTCAAATGGCTCTGAGCACTATGGAACTCAACTGCTGAGGTCATTAGTCCCCTAGAACTTAGAACTAGTGAAACCTAACTAACCTAAGGACACCACAAACATCCACGCCCGAGGCAAGATTCGAACCTGCGACCGTAGCGGTCTTGCGGTTCCAGACTGCAGCGTCTTTAACCGCACGGCCACTTCGGCCGGCTGTAGACGTCATGTTGACGCAGTACTACGGCTCTGGTGTCTGGCAGAACGGTGCGAAACTTCATCGGCGCACAGAACAAACATCAAATGTGAAGCACCAACAAGGACGTTTGCCTATGTATATTTAAAAAAGTGGGGCATTACTTATTGGACGTCCTTCTTACATTTCGCGTAAAGGCTGCGAAAATAAGTTAAATACATCAGGGTGCGTATGGAGGCGTATAGACAGTCGTTTTCTCCCTAGCTACATATGGAAGTGGGACAGGAGAGGGAATATCTAGAAGTGGTACAAAATACTCTCCGCCACTCACCGTATGCTGCCTTGCGGAGCATGTATGGAGATATAAATAACGTGTGGCACTGTGCATCCACGAGGCACAGAAGCTGACAGGCACCGTCGGCCAAGTCGATGGCGTGTTCCTTGACTCAAGCCACGCGAGGTAGCCGTGCGGTCTGGGGCGTATTGTCACGGTTCGCGCGGCTCATCCGTCGGAGGTTCGAGTACTCCCTCAGGCATATGTGTGTGTGTGTGTGTGTGTGTGTGTGTGTGTGTGTGTGTGTGTGTGTGTGTGTGTGTTGAATTTAGCATAAGTCAGTTTTAAGTAGATTAAGAAGTGCGTAAGCCTGGGGACCGATGACCTCAGCAGTTTGGACCAATAGTCCTTACCACAAATTTCCAAATTTCCTCGACTCAAAAAACGTGAACTAAATAAGAGCGTACGGAGTAGCAGACCAGCTGCCTGATGGAATTAAACAGTTCGTAACAGACAAAACACATCGCGTGATTCTTAAGGAAGAGATACTTTTACATGTAGAAGTAACTGCAGGTGTACCCCAAAGAATTGTTATAGAAACTCTACAGTTCACAATATACAGGTTGGTCGGAAACAATCTGAAAACCTCGTACGAGTGTTGCACGGTAGGCTGTGCCGAGAAATAATTGTTAAGAAAAAAATTCTATAGCTGCGCCGTTTCCGAGTTAATTAGCACTGAAGTTAGACAATAAGGCCGTTGTGAGCGCGGATTCAAGATGCCCGCTGGAGACGGTGTCGCCAAATATGATCTTCGTTGGGTTTGCTAAAGCCGAACAACAGAGCGATACAAAACTTGGACACGGAGCGGTAATAAGGATCGAATCGGAGGCAAAAGCTGAACAGTCTCGTGCGCTATCATCTACAATGTGAGAACAACTGACACTAATTGTATCTGGCGAGCCACATGAATTGAATGATTGGCTAACTTCGGTACTAATCAACACGGAAACGGGGCAACGGATCAAAGTATTTTCTTAACAATTGATTTTCAGCATCATGTCTCCTGCAACACATTTACAAGCTTTTCAGACTGTTTCTGATCACTCTGTGTGTAATTGATGTACTGGATAACATCGGAAGCTCCACGAAGCTGTTCGTGGATGACGCTGTTGTGCAAATGTGTGTGTGCCGTCACGAAACCCTTACCAGCGGTGTATCTGGCAGCATGCGTTAGTCGGTGAGCCTTAACTTCCAGTATTTTCTAGATTTTCTGGGGGACGGGGTCTTTTCTGTCTTGCCGACGATGCTGGAAGTAACGAGGGTCGTTTTGCATCGGCTGAATGAACATCTGTGGAAGGAGTCGCGGAAAATGGGCACTTGAATTTAAAGTGGGTGGTATTTAGCCGTTATAGCGAGGAGTATATTTAGTTCATATATGATGTTTAGGCATAATGAGAAGACATACAGCCGGCCACTGAGGCCGAGAGGTTCTAGGCGCTTCAGTCTGGAATCGTGCGACCGCTACGGTCGCAGGTTCGAATCCTGCCTCAGGCATGGATGTGTGTGATGTCCTTAGGTTAGTTAGGTTTAAGTAGTTCTAAGTTCTAGGGGACTGATGACCTTCGATGTTAAGTCCCATAATGCTCACGGCCATTTGAACCACACTGAAGACATACATTAGGGAGTGTTTCTTACTGAGCAGAATGTAATGTCCCCACAGCAAATACCCTCTACCACGCACCAATTAATCATTTTCAATCAAACCATCCACATTCATTCACTTTGGAAAAGTTATCTGATCTGATTTTCTCGTAATATATGCGGCGACAGCTCGTCGACGCCAAAGTATTTTCTAGTGCGTTTACTCTTTGAAATAACAGAGATGCGTATATGCATTCTCCATGGTTGTTAGAGGGTAACTAGGACAGCTTCTGGAGTATCTGTTGAGGGATTGACGTGTTTCTAAAGCGAGCCAATTAACATTTGTGCCGCTAGCGGTTTGTTTTGAAGAGAAAGAGATTGTAAAAGGAAAATAATTAAGTCGTGGAATCACCGGAGATCTGGACATGTAATGGAGATGGATTTAATACACGATTTCCTCCATAAATAAGGTTTGCGACTTTTTTGTTCTGGAGTGAATGAACGAATGAGTTTTTTTCTGAATCATTTGTTGATCCCGTTGGCCCCGTAATTAGTGGGGAAGTTTCAGCTGTGTCGAAGAGAGCCTGCAATCACTGAGTCTGCGTTAAATCGTCCAAAAAGGCTTCGTACACATCTGGAATTCGCAATCTTTCGTAAAAGGAACAAATTGTCCAAACGATTGATTCTCCCGACTGACTGCAGTGTTTAACAGTAATAATAAATGTAAAGATCTCTTACAGCAAGCCAGCCGCGGATTACCAAGACGAAGGACTCCACCAAAGATTCTATTTGGCTGATTCCTTTTATCCACGTACCACGTAATGAAATCTTATATTAAAAACTATACATAGATAAAGAAGAGAAAGAGAGAGAGCGAATGAAAATAGAGATAATACTAATAATCCTCCATTAGTCTAATTTTTCGCCTGTCTTATCACGGATCAGCCGAGAACTGGGAGGGCCTTACTTTACTGCATAGATTTATGTGTGAAGGTGAAGGGATCTTAAAGGCAACAGATACACGTGTATACAGACAAGACATTACACACAGATAGCGGCTAGCTGCATTCATCATCTATTCTTAGATAAAGAGACGGGAACTTATTATCCGAACATTTAAAAATGTTAAAAGAAGTATATTTACAGCAGACGATGTGAACTTACGCGATTCATATGAATACCTATTGTAACGATTACCACCGGCTCACAGAACAGCTTCGTATGGAACTTAAACGAAAATGATGCGGTTTCTTCGGAATTTGTGAATTATATTAGTGTGAAAGAGGCATGTTTTGTTGTTTCAAGACCAATAAAATAAGAAAACCGCCTTTTATTGAGAGTATTCTTGTCATCATTCCTGGTTTAGTTTATATGGTACATAATTACAGGCACGTCACTAACTTTTAGTTATATGGTTCATTTCTCATATCGGACGCAGTCTGTTGTGAGTCGTCTAACTTAACTGTCTGATCGCAAAACATTAGAACACGATAATTAACGTAGAATTTCTGAGAGAAAAGTTAAATATACGGGGTGATTCGGTGATAATATTGCAAACTTTCAGGGAGATGGGCAACGATAAATGTATCAATTTGATGCAAGGGACCCTGGTCGAGAAACAAGTGAATCAGAAGTTATAAGCGAAAATCGTCTGTTACCTCTGGCATTACCGGTACTGTAGATTGTACGGTAAGCAGCTTACATTACACATCAGCGCAAGGAAACAATGCTCATTACAATTCTCTTGCGACATCCAGTGGCGACAAAAAAGTCGACCTGCTTCTCGCAAAAAACAATTTTTTTGAAGGTTATACAGGGTGAATATTAGTAAAACTGACGAAGTGCAGGGAATGATTCTTGGATGGAAACGGAAGAAAAAAGTTCCCATGAACATGTGTCAAGAAATGCAACGACAACAAATCGTCCCGGTGGTGGTGGTTAGTGTTTAACGTCCCGTCGACAACGAGATCATTAGAGACGGAGCGCAAGCTCGGGTTAGGGAAGGATGGGGAAGGAAATCGGCCGTGCCCTTTCAAAGGAACCATCCCGGCATGTGCCTGAAACGATTTAGGGAAATCACGGAAAACCTAAATCAGGATGGCCGGAGACGGGATTGAACCGTCGTCCTCCCGAATGCGAGTCCAGTGTGCTAACTACTGCGCCATCTCGCTCGGTAAATCGTCCCGGTACACAGTACAGAGTTGCATTGCATCAGCGTCACAACACATGTTCAAAATGGCCTCAATGGTAGCGATTGTCATGCAGAATACACATAATCGTACTTTGGTTTACACCATGTTGACGGGCCATTTGCCTGGAGTCTATACTAGGGTTCATCTCAGTATCCTGTAGAATCCGGTCCCCCAGATCTGGTGCACGCACCGAGCGAGGTGGTGCAGTGGTTAGAAGACTGGACTCCCATTCGGGAGGACGACGGTTCAAACCCGCGTCCGGCCATACAGATTTAGGTTTTCCGTGGTTTCCCTAAATCACTCCAGGTAAAGGCGGGGATGGTTCCTGTGCAAGAGCACGGCTGACTTCTTCCCCCATCCTTGACACTATCCGAGCTTGTGCTCAGTCTCGAATGACCTCGATGTCGACGGGACGTTAAACCACATCTTACTACCTTTTTCCTTTTGGTTTATGCACAGTCCGCCGCCTCCCTGCATGCTCATCTGTCTGAAAGGACCCATGATCACATAAACGTCCAAAAGGGGTCTGAAATATTGTGTGACGTGGTTGGTGGCTGTGAGTGTACTTGTTTTGGTATAGCCGTGCTGCCTCTCGACCCTTTTCACGTCCTTGGCAAACACCGTCTCGACTGGTTTCCGACATGAATACAAGGCCATTTTGATACTTACAGTACGCTGCGTCATTCACACAGCATGCAACACACAAGGAACACACGGAACGTGGTCAGAAAACGTTCATTCGTCAGCGCCATCTATCGAGGCAACGATGAATTTCGCCACACTTGTTCAGAGGACATTTTTTCTCTATTTCCAGTCAGGAATAAATCCCTGCAGTTTCTCTGTTTCATTAATGTTCCCACGATATGCAGGGTGATTTTTCCACCGTGTACAAACTCCAAGGATTGATCGACGAGACGCTACGGGACAAAAAGGGTCTACTGAACTTATGTCCGGAAATGCATGTTTTCCATGCTGGAGACAATTTATTCAGTAGTAAATTGTTACAGAGACTGTGGTCTAATACGCGCTGCACCATGGAGCCACAGTTACAGAATGTGTTGAAAATGGTTTCCAAGTGTCTCAATGCATGGGTGTATGGGCCGTAGCAGGTTCTGTCTCACACGTTCACATCAGCCAGGCTGCTTCCGAACAGTGTCAAAGGCAGCATGAATGCGTTACTCCAGTGTCTCCACATCTGGAACGGGCTCTGCAAACAGGATACTTTTGAGATAACCCCATAAGCATAAATCCCACGGGTTAAGATCAGGTGAACGAGCAGGCCATGTATCTGGACCCCCTCGTCCGATCTATCGACCAGGGAAAACAGAATTGAGATGCGGCCAGACGCTAACGGCAAAGTGAGCTGGAGCACCACCATGTAACAAATTAACTTCCAAATATAGCTACATGCTGAACATTTATCCACCGTTCCAATAATAGAAATTCTTATAAGGAATAGAATGTTTTTCAGTTTGTTTCAAAATTTCACTTACAGAATCTCTGACCAGAGAGTTATTTATCGTTGCTAGTCTGCGCTCGACCGCGCGAGAGTTCAGTTGTGTGTGTGGAGTCGGTAGAGGGAGTAGTCAGTTGCGAGTGGCACTCTGTCGGCAGTAGTTATAGCTAGTGGACGGTTGTACTGAGCGGGCGTCGGCGGCGTGCTCTCCTTGCATCTCTGCTCACGATTCAGGACGAGGTATATTGATATCGAAGGTAATGAAGCAGCATTGCGCTCAGCTGATAAGATATGTTAATTGTAATTAATTTGTTCAAGAATTGCCCCAATAATAATTTTCTTATAAAGTAACTGTTTTAAACAAAAAGATTCATTTCAAGTCAAGTAATACTTCCTATGCATTCCCTCCAAGAATTAAAATTAAACATGGGCCAGCATTGCACGGAGCTGCGCCGAAAAACAAGAGCAGATATTGATGCAGTTTACTGATGTAAGAATTTTGGTTTTTGTGTTCAGGTTTAATTATTGCACAGGGCCGAAGGTCAGCGCCGCTGCCCTTATAAAATTTGTTAGGTTTAATTATTTGTGTTCAGATGTTACACATAGTTTATGCTTCATTATTTAATTAATTTTATTGTGGGTTTAATGAGCAATCTTCATTCGTTAATGTTTGTGGGAAGTTTACATTTAGGCCATTATTGTTCTATAATTTTGCAAGGAGGTTACATTTTTTGCTCATTATCATTAACAATGACTTTTCAAATTTCTTGCGAGGTTACAATATATATATATATATATATATATATTGGTGTTACATATAAAATATCAAACATGACAATTTTAGTCTTACCAGCCCGCCTCCTGAGTAATTTCTGCGGACGCTTAAACCCAGTATCAAAAATCAACACATGACAATGAAAGAGCCAACTCCACCAAGTCGGCACTTGTCTATTACGCTACGATACTTTCTTACTGGTAGTTCTTTAGAAAACTCGGTATTTATAAGTTCAGTTTCACCTGTAATTATTTCAGATATAGTTATAGGGACTTGTCATGCAATAATACGTGCGCTTAAGTATTATTTTTAGATATACACACAAATAAATATCTATATGTACTTTTATTCATAATTTTGCAGTAAATAAAATTTTTAGAACATATTCCTTTGTGGCTGTAAGGTACTGTTCCTGGCACTTTCTGATCAAAGAATCACGCTATCCAGTCTAAGATCCGTTTGTATACCCACCTGCTCTAATATCCTCAATGATGGCAAAGATTTATATATTTCGATGCACTCAACTGAGAATCCTGTTTCGTCTTAATCTGAACTTGTTTTCAACACAACAACAACCACAGGAACACAAAGATACCCAACGACTGTAGCGTGCGAGAGGCTGGAAGGATATCGCCAGTACTGCAAACTGACAACACAATATTTCCTGAAACCGCAGGTTTTGATGTTCTCAGTATTACTGCGCAATTTCTCAATCTCACCCCTACATGTTCGATAATACAGTCCATCACGAAATGTTGTGCAATACGTATTATTGATCGTCTAGGGGCGCTCTAACGCATCTTGCTCCTCGTCTGTTCAGTATCCTCCACATATTCCTTTCCTCGTCCCTTCTATAGACAATCTCCTCACTTCCTACCTTATCGGTCTACTTAATTTTTAGCATCGTCCTGTAACATCATATCTCAAACGCTTGGATCCTCCTCATTTTCGGCTTTCCTTCAATCCATTTGAGGCGTACGTTCTCAAATTTTCTTCCTCAAATAAAGGCCCATCGAATCTAGCGCTGTTAAACTTGTATGAACCGAGAATTGCTTTGATCTGTTACTCCACAGTCACATTATGGAACTGTGATCACTGCCGACTGTTAATGTATGTCTATTGTATTCATCTGTTTCACTTGCATGCAATGTTTCCCACATCCTCCGCAACAGGTGGAAATCAACCAGAAATTTTTCTCCGACGATGACCAGTCCGTGGCAGTAGAGAGTAAAAGTTATTTTGGCTCACTTTGATGGTATCAATGGTGAGTGCTGGAAGTCTTAATTTATGTGCTACCTGGATCAAGATCGTAAGCAGTACAGCCCCAGTTCAGCTAAGTTGTGGTGCGTGCCCGACGAATACTATCGTGTTTCTACTTGTCAGTAGTATAGAATTTGGGCTAAAATGATACATTTGTGAGACGGATTTTATATGTGACTGGGTCCTTACTGCATCGTTTAAAAAATGGACAGTTCAAACACGGCATAGATGATCAGCCAGAAAATTGCCCGAAACGTTTTATTCGCAATCTACAGTTCGCTTGCCCACGTTGCAGCTCACCAGGACTGAAATAGAAATTCTAACCACTAATTCGAAGGTACTGAGGAAATAACGACGAAAAATTAAAACTTACGTACGTGTCTGAAAGATCAGACTCTGTTGACGGTCCACAACTTTAAGAAAGACGTCGGAATTTATTTTTTCGCTGATGAATTTTGTGCGCTGCGATACAAAGATGTATACAGTTGCAGTTTGCATGAAGATCCTACGGGACGAAGTCGCCATTTGGGTGCGCTTTAATAACGTTTCTGCTGTCTTGGCCACACTTTTTTTATTATCCTAAATCACCTTACGCGTTTCGACATTACGTCATTTTCAAAGGCTATAAAATACAAGACAAAACAGTGTTATGTCAATCATATGAAATTGTTGATCTGATACGTTTTACCTCGTCAACATTCTCAATCGCGTAACAAGTTTGCACTTGAATGATATTTTCACTCTGCAGCGGAGTGTGCGCTGATATGAGACTTCCTGACAGATTAAAACTGTGTGCCGGACCGACACTCGAACTCTGGACCTTTGCCTTTCGCGGCCAAGTGCTCTACCAGCTGAGCTACCCAAACACGACTCACGACCCGTCCTCACAACTTTAATTCCGCCAGTACCTCGTGTCTGGTAGAGCACTTGCCCGCGAAGGGCAAAGGTCCCGAGTTCGAGTCTCGGTCCGGCACACAGTTTTAATCTGCCAGGAAGTTTCAAGTTTGAACTTGTTCGGCATTGCCTTCCGTCCTCCCTGAACAATCTTCTTAGATGGCACAGCTGAAAGACACCGGATGTTTGTTCGAGAGGTGCTGATTGTAATTTCGCACCCGTCCACCTTGCTTTACAATTTCTGTGATTTTTGCGTAACAGCAGCGAAAAGTGACTGCATGGTATGCCTTAGCAACTTAAGGGTCGTTGCCTCCGTCTGGTAGAACTTTGATACACACTCATCAGCAACAAAATTAAGACCACCTACCTACTAGCCGGTATGTCCACCTCTGGCACGATTATCAGCGGCGACGCGTCGTGTCATGGAAATAGTACGGTCTTGGTAGGTCGCTGGAGAGAGGTGGCACCACATTTGCGTACAGAAGTCACCTAATTCCCTTAAATTCCGAGGAGGGGGGCGATGACCTCTGCCGCCACGTTCAATCGCATCCCAGATCTGTTCGATCGCATTCAGATCTGGCGAGCTGAGGGGCCGGCACATCAATTGGATCTCGCCACTGCGTTCCTCGAACCACTCCGTCACACTCCTGGCCCTGTGACATGGTGCATTATCTTGCTGAAAATTGCCACTGCCGTCGGAGGACATGATCCTCATGAAGAAGTCTAGGTGTGAGGCGTCGCAGCTAGGGCGCGATCGCCAATTTGTCTATTAAAGCTTTCTTGTATTTATGTATGTGGGCTTCAGTGTAAGCAGTCAGAATCTTATACGATCTGCAACGGGCGAGTTGTGTCCTGCAGATGTGCGTTACGACCATATGGCGTGACTGCAGCGTGTGAAAGTAGCGGAGAGGCGCTCACAGAGTAATTACATTCTCTGGAATTATAAAAATTAATAACTGATCTAGAAATAGCCTGAGGAACTTCATATTACGTACATAACCTTCTGTTGTGTAAAGGAACAATCTGTCAAAATCTGAAGTCATTAAGTGTCATAATTTGGAAGTTAAAGAAGGAAAAGTCAGTAAAAAACATAATTATCCGACACTTAAAAAACTAAATCAATATATATATCTCCAGAATGAGATTTTCACTCTGCAGCGGAGTGTACGCTGATGTGAAGCTTCCTGGCAGATTAAAACTGTGTGCCGGACCGAGACTCGAACTCGGGACCTTTTAATTTGCCAGGAAGTTTCATATCAGCGCAAACTCCGCTGCAGAGTGAAAATCTCATTCTGGAAACATCCCCCAGGCTGTGGCAAAGCCATGTCTCCGCAAATCCTTTCTTTCAGGAGTGTTAGTTCTGCAAGGTTCGCAGGAGAGCTTCTGTAAAGTTTGGAAGGTAGGAGACGAGGTACTGGCAGAAGTAAAGCTGTGAGGAGGGGACGTGAGTCGTGCTTGGGTAGCTCAGTTGGTAGAGCATATATATATTAGTTCACTAACTGTGACTATTTGAAACTATATGATAACACCTTCAGTGTTTCGATTCAAATTTGGAAAGTTCTCGTTCTAGAAAACCTTTCGTAATTTTGCTGTAGTAATAACTTGAAGAATTTCAAGTAGATATTTATGTTTTGTATTGGGTTGAATGTGAAAGAGAGTACTTGCGTGACTGTATGTGGGACATTCGCCAATATTAAATTTTCAGTTTGTAATTCTCTATAGGAACTTGCAAGTGTTCCAGTTTTGTATCGTGGGAACGAATCCACCAGTGGTTCCCCTACTAGTGGATGACGGATGTCCAACCATGTAAGAGGCAGCCAGAACGTTCACGACTATATGGTTAAATTCCAGACGTAAAGTACAGCTTAAAGTTTATTTCATTTTATTTGTTTACCAAGAGAGTTTTGAGTTGCTTATTTTAATGACGTCAGTGAGCTGAGAGCAGTCATTGGTTCTTGCTATAATTTGGCGCAAGCCGCGCCCTGAAAGTCAGTTCTGATTGGCCGTAATTCTGTACAGCCAATAAGAAGTGAAACGGTTTGTCAGCTAATGCATGAGATAGAGGTGCTGGTAGAGGGGGAGAGAAGAAGGAATTGGTGGACTAGCTTTCGAAGGAGCCGGTCATGCTGAAAGTGTCCGAACGCATTATGTGTAAAATGAAGTGATATTGTGACTTCCGCGTTTTGGTGCAGTGATAAAGGTAGCTAGTGTTTACTGTTAACTATTTGTGAAATTTTAAGAGCCGAGAGATATTTTGCTCTGGAGAAAATCGCGTGTGTAAACTTTGAACTAAAAGCGTGGCGGTACTAAATAAATTATTTTTACTGAGTATTTATGGCGAGCAAATACTTTATTTAAAGACGACCACTGAGTGCCGAGTGCAAAAGTAAATAGCAGTTTATTGACTGTGTTACTCTCGTAAATGAATTGGACAGGAAAAGTTCTGGCTGTATGAGTGTGACAAGGACTGTGAACAGGAACTTTAATGATTTGAACACTTGTGGGCTGATGATCTTGCTTAATAGCAATAAAAAAATCCTAATGCAAGTTTAAAAGGACCTTTGAACTTAGAAATTTGAACAGCAACCCATATCCGATTTATTCTGTAGAGTTCACAAGACTATTTTCAGTTTTTTGCACTTATAGCGGCCTCCGACGTGTAGTTATGAAATCTCACTTTCTTCAACACTGCTTTTCTGAGATCTCTTAAGTAGCTGCAGTCAAGAGTTACGTGTGCAGATCTGCAGCAGTATCGAGGTAGGTGGACCATTTATGCTGCAGAACCGCCGTCGATGTGCGAAAGAGCGCGTTACGTCGCATGTGTCCTGCGACCAGTGTACGACACTCCTCGGCCGTCATGGTGCCTCGCACAGCTCCACTGGAATGTTCCCCAGAGCATAATGGAGCCGCCGCTAGCTTGTCTCCTTCCCGCAGTACAGGCGTCAAGATTCTGCTACCCTGGAAGCCGACGGATTCGCGCTCTGCCATCGGTATGATGAAGAAGGTATCGTGGGTCATCAGGTTACGCCACGCTCTGCCACTGCGCCAACGTCCAGTGCCGATGGTCTCGTGCCCATTTCAGTCGAAGTAGCCGATGTCGTGGTGCTAACATTGGCACACGAATGGGTCGTCAGCTGCGAAGGCCCATCGTTGTCTGTGTTCGGTGCACTGCGTGTTCAGACACACTTGTACTTCCGTCACAGTTCGTCACCTGTCCTGTTTTACCAGTTTGGCCAGCCTGTAATGAGGCTGGTGACCCAACTCCCAGTTCTGCGGACAACGCACGAACATAAGACACATTACACGTAAATCACCAGAACGCACAAAATGAATTTTATGCGATAGTACGTGGCCCGGAATAGTGGACTGAACTAAACACACTGACTGATGAAACCTCGAAGATTCAACACATAGAATACCTACGCAACAGACCCTACAGAAGTCAAGCCGGTCCACCTGAATTCCCATGGGGTGGAAGACACGTTTGACGCCACCAGTGACGAAGAAGAAATGGACACTGACCCAGGCACTGATACAGATATTGAGGCAGCTACCACGGATGACCCATAGTGGCAACCGAAGTGACTTCAAAATGTTCCCGAATAGCCGATAAAGGTGCAAATGTTCACACACACTCCTAAAAACCAAGTGCACCATAAATGTACACATGCATATAGTTAGTTAGAACCTCGATGTCCAATAAGAGACAACATCCTTTGAGCAGGAGCTTAAAGCTAGGCGCCTCTTCAAGGGAGCTACGCCTCCTAGTAAGAGGCGGCACACGGCCTGAACAGAAGGATCTTAATTGTGGTTGCTCGTACCAGAGCCCGACCAAACGGATACATTTTGTAATCGGGGCAAACCACTGTTCAGGCCGAGTTGAGGGCGGGGCCGGAGGTGTCAACTGCTGAACTGCATGTCACAAAGAGCTTTGTAGACCAGACATGGAGTGTTAGTTTTAATTTACTTTTATTAGTCATGTTTAGTTTATAGGATGTTAGATATAAAAAGGAATGGTGGGCTTTTCGCGGCTTTTCGCGGGTGATGCTGTAGTATACAGAGAAGTTGCAGCATTAGAAAATTGTAGCGAAATGCAGGAAGATCTGCAGCGGATAGGCACTTGGTCGAGGGAGTGGCAACTGACCCTTAACATAGACAAATGTAATGTATTGCGAATACATAGAAAGAAGGATCCTTTATTGTATGATTATATGATAGCGGAACAAACACTGGTAGCAGTTACTTCTGTAAAATATCTGGGAGTACGCGTGCGGAACGATTTGAAGTGGAATGATCATATAAAATTAATTGTTGGTAAGACGGGTACCAGGTTGAGATTCATTGGGAGAGTGCTTAGAAAATGTAGTCCGTCAACAAAGGAGGTGGCTTACAGAACACTCGTTCGACCTATACTTGAGTATTGCTCATCAGTGTGGGATCCGTACCAGATCGGTCTGACGGAGGAGATAGAGAAGATCCAAAGAAGAGCGGCGCGTTTCGTCACAGGGTTATTTGGTAACCGTGATAGCGTTACGGAGATGTTTAATAAACTCAAGTGGCAGACTCTGCAAGAGAGGCGCTCTGCATCGCGGTGTAGCTTGCTTGCCAGGTTTCGAGAGGGTGCGTTTCTGGATGAGGTATCGAATATATTGCTTCCCCCTACTTATACCTCCCGAGGAGATCACGAATGTAAAATTAGAGAGATTAGAGCGCGCACAGAGGCTTTCAGACAGTCGTTCTTCCCGCGAACCATACGCGACTGGAACAGGAAAGGGAGGTAATGACAGTGGCACGTAAAGTTCCCTCCGCCACACACCGTTGGGTGGCTTGCGGAGTATAAATGTAGATGTAGATGTAGAGACGGCCAGCGACTTGAGGATTGTCCAAGACTCTGGCCGCCACCCACAACCATGTGACGGGAACCTACTATACTCTTACCTACCTTCTGATTCTTCTTTAATTCTCCTACTTATCAAAATTTTTTATTTATATTTCCAACTTCCTTTACATTAATTACAATGTTATTAAAATGCTGCACAAAAAGCAAGTCATATAGACATCAAATAAATAGAGCCCGCCTCCACGTGTCGGGACCCGGGCAACGCTGTGAGTGGGGACGGGAGTCGGGGTGGTGTTACTTTCAGTCACTCCGGGCCCCGGAACCCAGTCACAGCGGTCACGTGGCTACATAAGACCCACCATAAGAAATTAGACGGTGGGTCGTAAAAAGAAAGCAGCAAGTGAAAAAAAAGTTCATCTTGGGTTCGTCACGTGTTGAAGACATTCACTCAAGGCACTCCTCGAACACCCGAGAAGTCTGCAGTTTACCAAACTCTCGTGCCGAGCCTGCGGGCCATCGCAATCTCCCCTTGGTCAAACTCTGTTAGATCACGCGCCTTCCCCACTCTATACACGAACAACACGTTCACTGATACTACATGCACCGAGTGTGTGTCTGACTAGCAGTTATTGCTTGCCCGATGGCGCTGCTATCGCCTGGTCGGTGGATACAATGTTCTGCCTGATCAGTTTATGGCACCCTTACAAATACCTGTATCGTAGAGGCGTTGAGAGGAAAAAAAAGGAAAGAGGAAAAAAAACTTCGTTGACAGCGCAAGACTGAATGATAACAGGTCTGATCATATGTGGCGGCAAAACAATTTGAAGAGATCACCGAGAAAACAACCAGGTACCGCGATTATGTCCATTTGTTGTTGTGGTCTTCAGTCCTGAGACTGGTTTGATACAGCTCTCCATGCTACTATATCCTGTGCAAGCTTCTTCATCTCCCACTACCTACTGCAACATACATCTTCATCTCTTGGTCTCCCTCTCCGATTTTTACCCCCCACGCTGCCCTCCAATGCTAAACTGGTGACCCCTTGATGCCTCAGAACATGTCCTACCAATCGATCCCTTCTTCTAGTCAAGTTGTGCCACAAATTCCTCTTCTCCCCAATTCTGTTCAATACCTCCTCATTAGTTATGTGATCTACCCATCTAATCTTCAGCATTCTTCTGTATCACCACACTTCGAAAGCTTCTATTCTCTTCTTGTCCAAACTATTTATCGTCCATGTTTCACTTCCATACATGGCTACACTCGATACAAATACTTTCAGAAATGACTTCCTGACACTTAAATCTATACTCGATGTTAACAAATTTCTCTTCTTCAGAAACGGTTTCCTTGCTATTGCCATTCTACATTTTATATCCTCTCTACTTCGACCATCATCAGTTATTTTGCCCCCCAAATAGCAAAACTCCTATACTGCTTTAAGCGTCTCATTTCCTAATCTAATACCCTCAGCATCTCCCGGTTTAGTTCGCCTACATTCCGTTATCCTCGTTTTGCTTTTGTTGATATTCATCTTATATCCTCCTTTCAAGACGCTATCCATTCCGTTCAACTGCTCTTCCAAGTCGTTTGCTGTCTCTGACAGAATTACAATGTCATCGGCGAACGTCAAAGTTTTTATTTCTTCTCCATGGATTTTAATACCTACTCCAAATTTTTCTTTTGTTTCCTTTACTGCTTGCTCAATATACAGATTGAATAACATCGGGGAGAGGCTACAACCCTGTCTAACTCCCTTCCCAACCACTGCTTCCCTTTCATGCCCCTCAACTCTTATAACTGCTATTTGGTTTCTGTACAAATTGTAAATAGCCTTTCGCTCTCTGTATTTTACCCCTGCCACCAGAATCTGGGAGTATTCCAGTCAACATTGTCAAAAGCTTTCTCTAAGTCTACAAATGCTAGAAACGTAGGTTTGCCTTTCCTTAATCTAGCTTCCAAGATAAGTCGTAGGGTCAGTATTGCCTCACGTGTCCCAATATGTCTACGGATTCCAAACTGATCTTCTCCGAGGTCGGCTTCTACTAGTTTTTCCATTCGTCTGTAAAGAATTCGCGTTAGTATTTTGCAGCCGTGACTTATTAAACTGATAGTTCGGTAATTTTCACATCTGTCAACACCTGCTTTCTTTGGGATTGGAATTATTATATTCTTCTTGAATTCTGAGGGTATTTCCATGACTGTGTGTAAATGGTTCAAGTGGCTCTGAGCACTATGGGACTTAACTTCTGAGGTCATCAGTGCCATAGAACTTACAACCACTTAACCTAAGGACATCATACACATCCATGCCCGAGGTAGGATTCGAACCTGCGACTGTAGCGCCTAGAACCGCTCGGCCACCACGGCAGGCCTGTGTATAAAGACGATCATTATTTTACTGTGTGCTGACTGTAACATGATGTATGATCATATGCGCGCTGTATTCAACCTACAGGCACTGTTTAGGTTATATATCATCCTTGTGTCGCATTTTGACGTTTTGAGACTGTAATCCATCTGTGTTTAATCCAGTGGACCATAAACTGTCAATCAGTTGAGCTTACTGCGCACACTTATGCCTCTCTCGCAACAGCGCACTGCGACATTTTGTGCTCGTCCGCCGATAAATACGAATAAGGTATTCTCGTATGAAATTGCACTGATGACCTACATGTGCGCTGTAGGAAAAATGTTTACTGCGAAACATTACGATAGCTTTCAACCCGACACGAAAAAAATTTCTGCTTCTCCAGAAGACTTTTATTGTTCAGACGTGATACTATATAAATATTTCAAGGGATGTATTAGTGTAAATGTCTCGTATCATATATTTCCACGTGCAAGTTCTTGGAGGTAATTACTGATTTTAGAGACGAAAGATTTCTCTCATCTGAGCTTTTATATACGTGTATGCATTAACCGGTATTCTGATTTCGTTGTAGCGCCCAGATCTTTCATGCACCATGCGCATAATGTCTGTCCACAGTACAACCATTATCAAGAGCCTTAAATTTCGATTTCTGAGCAGCTACGAGAACCTTAAAGGCTTCAATAATAGTTGCAACAGAGCCTCAAGCATTGCTCAAAAATTAAAAATTTTTGTATAACAAATGGTCGAAGCTGTCCGTTCTTAGATGTTTAAGTTTTTTAGAAAAGCTGAAAACTCAGGTCGAAGCCTAGTTGTAATCCTTAACAATTGGTATTAATAATTTTTTTCGGATTTAGTATCTCTTACTCAAATACATACTGTTCATGCAAAGTAATATCGTGTTTACTCACTGCTTTAAGATGGCTTCAGCACAATTATTATTAAGTGTTCCTCCTTGTTTTTGTCAGTTCTTATATAAACCCACACTATCATAGGAAGATGATAATGCACTCACCCTTTTCTGTAAGAATAGGCGCAATTACATTATGTGGAGGGCATTTGAGGTGGAAATGTATGAGAACAAGGTAAAGATTCTGGCCTTTACAGATATGGCATTGACGCCAATGAAATTCTATTGGCTTAGTGTATTTTCACAATGAATCAAACGAATTATTAGTATATAGAAAATTCTCTGTTTCCGAGGGCAGTGAGAAAAGGTTTTGAAATTTCAGAGTGTCACTCTAATCACGTTCCGACGATATTGAGAAGGTCTGCTGAAATTTGAATTTGATTTTATGATGTTCTAGAGTGAAAATTGGTGTTTTATTTAAACGCTTAGACTTTCTGTGCTTAAAAATTTAAGGAGTTGGCGGCTTGAAATGGAAGCCTTCTCATAAAGATGTACCGAATTTTTTTCTAATTATGTAGTGTGCTAATCAGTGGGCACATCCTATTACCTGCAAGATCATACAGTGCACTAAATGCAAGTTTTATGGTATTTGCGAGCACATTCGCGCATGTGTGTGTGTGTGTGTGTGTGTGTGTGTGTGTGTGTGTGTGTGTGTGTGTGTGTGTGTGTGTCCACTGATTATACCTCTTGTCCATGTGGCATAATGGAGATTGTAACATGCCTAATTAGTTTTACAGCTTTAAGTGACGGACTGGTTAGGCTGGTAAAAAGACGGTGGCATCTTTACTGTAAACCGTACTGAGTTGATGGATGAAACGTAACCTTGTTTTAAGCTGAAATTCAAATAAGCCACAGAGTTACGCAGTTCCAAGTCCCGACCGCCAAAAACAATCTGGGTTTCATGTTACCACTCAGTTTGACGGTTCCTCTTCTACTGAGCTTACCGTAACATTGACCTTCTCAGTCCCTCAAAAGATGAAGACTATAAGCCTGCCTGTACATCATATCTCTACGATCATGACCAGCGTAGTCAGCAACTACATCTGTTTGACGTCAACAGCTGTACAATGGCCTCACACAAACTTTTCCACTCACTTCGCGCCTCAACTGCATGCTACCGTGCTGTAATCCTCCAATTAATTTTCATTGCAACAGTCACTACACTTTCATCTCTGTTTACTGAACCATTCCTTTTTTTACCTGTCACTTCTACTAGTTGTCACCATGCAGGTCTCTATTGCTCGCTGACTGACCCTCAGCTGTCTGCGATTGGTTCTTGCATTAGAAGTCCACGTCTCACTGCCATACATTGATGAATCAAGACATTGTGACCACGTGTAAGAATGCAGAGCCTCGTGACAGTAACCCTGAATCAAATGTTTTCGGGTTGCCAGTCACGTGAAGCAGTTAAAATTACACGAGCTTTCAACCAGTCACTCCTTGGCCATTGTCAAGCGTTATGACGAACAGCGGGCTGGTGCCACGCCCCTTATATAAACTACCTGCCAGCTGTGATATTACAGGCACGTGTCAGCAGCCCACTGGGTGTTGTACGACTTGACAATAGCCAAGGAATGCTTGGCCCGAAGCTCGTGTAATTTTAAGCACCTGGCGCAGCTGGAAAACACAGAACTTTTTATTCATTATGAATAATTGCTCAATAGTGTGTTAGGAGAGTAATACAGAAGCGACTGTGCATCACAGGGGTACTACATCACAGGGGTACTACACATTTTTGGTATGTTCCCAGACGTGTGTGGCACCAGACATTTGCGCATGGAACACGACATTCCTGTAAATTTCAGGCCTGTGGTTTGCGACCACAGAGCTGATGCCTGATAACGTTCCAGCTATGCTCAATCAGGTTCCGATCAAATAAAATTCTAGGGCAAGGCATCAACCTCAGTTCACTATCATGCTCCTCACAACACTGTAGCACGGTTCTAGCCTTTTGACATGAACCTTCATCCTGCTTGAATATAGCAACACCGTCAGAGAAGACAGGAAACAGGAAGGGATGAAGGTAGTCCACAAAAATATTCACATAGTCCACAACTTAGATTACTACCGTAGGTCCCATCGAGGTCCCCACACCATAAAACTGCTTCCACTGGCCTGCACCTGTGGCATGGTGAATGTTTCGAGTAGCTGTTTGCTCAGACGCCGACTTATCTGGAGACAACCATCAACTGGGTATGAGAACAAACGTGATTCGTCCAATTCATCCAACCACACAACACGTTTGTGTTGGAATGAGGAAAGGAAGATTAGTGTTTAACGTACCGTCGGCATCGAGGCCATCAGAGATGGAGAAGAAGCTGGAAATGGTTTCAAGCGTGGAGAAGGAAATCGGCTGTGCCCTTTTAAAGAAACTATCCCGGAATTTGCCTGGAGCTCTCTATGGAAATGACAGAAAACCTAAATCAGGATGGCTGGACGCTATTTTGACCGTAGTCCTCCGGAGAGCGAGTCGAGTGTGCTAACTACTGCGCCACGCCGCTCGTTATTTTCACTGTTCCATTCTCGGGTGATGTCTTCTGGGGAGCTCCATGTTCAACAATTTAAGCCGAACGGTGCGCTACGAAACAATTGGATCTGCACCTGAACTGTACTCGGTCGTCAGATTGCCACATGTCGCCGCCTATTCTACTTTACAGAATGGACAAGCCTCCGAACTCCACTTTCTGTGATTAAACGTGAACGTCCAACACGCTGTCGCCATCTCGTGGTTTCACCGTCTTTCAACTACTTTACAGAGGTGCTCACGACAGTAGCAGGCGAGCACCCGTCCGTCTACGTCGTTTCCGAGACGCTCGTTCCCAAATTGCTGGGCGTAAAGTCTGCCCACATTTCGATGGAGTTACCCATTCGTGGTCCGCATCGTCGCAAGAATCAGTTCTCATTCGTGTCTGCACCGCTTACTCGTGTATATGAGCAGCCTTCGATAAGTTCTGCAACACATTTTGTTTCTAGGCCAATTTCGGTTGAAAAAACGCAGAATTTGTCGTGAACATCGTGGAACATTCCCGCTTCAGCCCCTATAGTTACATGAACTTCTGATAGGTAGAGGCGCGGCGCTGTATGTAACCTTCAAAAGGAGGTCTGTAACGGAGGTGGGTTCCAAGCAGTGAGCTGTCATTGAATTTCCTTTGGCGGAAACCCAGAGCATCACAGACATTCACAGGTGCTTGCTGAATGGCTACGGAGACCTTGCAGGGAACAAAAGTGCGGTGAGTCGTTGGGCGAGGCGTCTGTCATCATCGCACCAAGGTCGCACGAACCTGTCCGATATCCGGCGTGCAGCCGGTCGGAGTGGCCGAGCGGTTCTAGGCGCTACAGTCTGGAACCGCGCGACCGCTACGGTCGCAGGTTCGAATCCTGCCTCGGGCATGGATGTGTGTGATGTCCTTAGGTTAGTTAGGTTTAATTAGTTCTAAGTTCTAGGGGACTGATGACCTCAGCAGTTAATTCCCATAGTGCTCAGAGCCATTTTTATCCGGCGTGCCGGCCGGCCGCACTCAGCTGAGGCTCCTGAAATGTTGGAACTTGCGGACACTCTCATTCGAGCTGCCCGAAGGATCACAACCAAACTGCTCGTTACTTAAATGGATGTCTCTGTTGGTAGTGCTGCCACATCTCGTCCATCAGTTGGGGTACCCAAGGCTGTGTGCCCGCTGTTTTCCTCGCCGTATTACAGGAGACAATAAAGACCAACAAAGAACCATCTGAGTGGAACTGCTTGTGCTTTACGAGGGTGATTGTGACAACTTTTTGTCCAATACGTCACAGACGTTGAAACGTGGCTTCATCAGTTCGAACTGAAAACAAAACGGCCATTCATGGAGTGGAGCCACGCCACCTTGCCTCAGAAGAAAAAAGTTCAAGGCCACACCCTCAGCCGGTAAGGCTACGACGACAGTCTGCTGGGACTCTAAGGGAGTTAATCTTTTTGATGCCCTCTCTCATGTCGCAACGAGCAACTCTGAACTGTATTGTGCTACCCTCAGGAAATTGAAGAAACGACTTTAGCATGTTTGTCGCCAAAATGATGCAGATGAACTACTTCTCATTCCCCATGACAACGCAAGGCGTAACACAAATCTGCGAAGCCGAGAGCTGCTCACAAAACGTCACTGGGCTGTTCTTCTTCATCCACCTTGCAGCCTGGATCTCGCACATTCCGACTCCTATCTGTTTGGCCCAACGAAGACTGCGCTTCGTGAGAAGCAGTACGTGCATGATGTGGTTACCGATGAAGCATAGACGTTGGCTCCGTCGCCGACCAGTAGAGAGGTACCATACTGGCATACAAACCCTTCCAGTAGGGCGGCGTAAGGCCGCCACATTGAACGGAGATTATTTTGAAAAATAGGGCTTTGTAGCCAGAAGAGTGAGAAATGCTATGGTTTATTGGGGTCCTGAACAAAACCAACCTGCTTGAACGCCCCTTGTACTTTCGTTACCTCGTCATGTACCCGCTGCGCTACCTAGCGGCGTTCAGCCTTTTGCTGGGTACTGGCCATAATGTTTCGGCTCAGCACTGTATGTCAAAATAAGCAATACACGCTCTTTGCAAACCATACGTTTCAGAAACACTCGAATCTCCGTTTTGACGCATATGTTTAGTTTCCAAACGCACTTTTACTGCTCTATGTATTTATTTCAGTGGGACTCCATTCATTGTCTTCAGCTGCTTTAAGAACAAAAACGATATTACCTTTATGTTTTCATTTCTAATTATTGTAACTGACTTTTCTAATCGTTTAGAAGTATGAACCCGGAGTTTGGTTGCAACAATTACAGGTCTGTTGTTTTAAACTGATAAACAATATTTTGTTCAAAATAACCTCCATTGCTATTTATATATTTCTCCCAGCTCTTCGGCAGGCTACGAATGTCACCCCAAACAACCAGTCAGCGAGCCACGTTCGTACATTTTCATACGAATTCAAGCGTTGTTCAGCGAGAGCGCGTTCCAGTGATACAAGCAGATGATAATCGGACGGAGCCAAGTCTGGAGAATAAGCCGCATGCTCCAGTATTTTCCAACTGAAAGCCTCGATCGTTTCGCTGACCAGTTTTTCTGTGTGTTATGGGGCGTAATCTTGGAGCAATATGACTTTGTGTTCCATTTTTCCATATTCCGGTCGTTTTTCACGTAATGCTCGATTTAAATCGATCATTTGCTGTTGGTGGCGATCACTGTTAACGGTTTCACCAGGTTTTAGCAGCTAATAATAGATGACACCCTTCTGATCCCACCAAACACAGAGCAACACAGCATTGTCTTCTTTCCAAAGCGATTTGGTCTTGCACTGGATGTCGATGGTTTGCATGGATTCACCCATGATTTACGACGCTTAGGATTCTCAAAATATATCCGTTTTCGATCAGAAAACGACTTTCTTTTGTATCTGGCGAGCAGCATTTCACAAGTGGTCTTTCGATTTCCTTGCTGTCTTTCATTCAGTTCATGCGGAGGGCCGGCCAGTGTGGCCGAGCAGTTCTAGGCGCTTCAGTCTGGAACCGCGTGACCGCTACGGTCGCAGGTTCGAATCCTGCCTCGGGCATGGATGTGTGTGATATCCTTAGGTTAGTTAGGTTTAAGTAGTTATAAGTTCTAGGGGACTGATGACCTCAGATGTTAAGTCCCATAGTGCTCAGAGCCATTTGAAAGTTCATGCGGAACCCATTTTCCGACTTTCTGCACCTTTCCCATAGCTTTCATCTGAAGAAAAACGGCTTTCTGCGTCACATTCAATTGTTCCACGAGTTCCTGTTGAATTTGAGTATCATCTTCAGCCAATAAGTCTTCGAACTTTGTCGGTGGTATACCGCGCTGGTCGTTTCTCACGCCAAAATCACCATTTTCGAAGTTTTTGAACCTCTCGAAATACACCGTTGTCGCAAGAGCATTTTCGCTGAAAGCCTCGACAAGCATTCGATGCGATTCTGTACCAGTTTTCTTCAAATGATAACAGAAAACCAATGCTGTCCGCAAATTGTAGTTCGCAGGCACAAAACTCCACGTGTTTACAGGTTTGAAACTGATACCGATGTTTGGAAGTTGGATTACTGTGTGTTGACGATCGTCGGCAGCCGTTACAGGAAGCAGATGGCGGTGTAGACGCGGTCTCACGGGCCCTACACTGACGGATGGCATCATCTATAGGGAAATTCCGATTTCATACTTCTATATCTGTTATTATACATTCCTGTAACGTTATTATAATTGATTTTTAGACATCCATTCAAACGTTCTCATTTAAGCTCTTCAGTTACACACTTCTTGAGGTTGCAGAGGGGACTTAGTTTATCAAGTTTTACGTAGGAACCCATGTTCGGAAATGTCATCCAACGACCCTGCAAAGCGTGAATGTTATAGGCGCTGGCGCCTGCAAACATGTGTGTATAAGGGTGATGCCGTGAAGGTGTTACAAACTTTCTAGAATAATGGAGAAGGCTAAATGAGCACTTGCTACTGTAGAACTCATCTGATCTATTAAACGAGTGCTCATAACTCCTAAGGTATGCATGGTTGGTTGATTTGTGGGAGGGGACCAAACAGTGAGCCCATCGGTCCCATCGGATTAGGAAAGGATGGGGAAGAAAGTTGGCCGCGCCCTTTCAAAGGAACCATCCCGGAATTTGCCTGAAGCGATCTCGGCAAATCAAGGAAAATCGAAATCAGGATGGCCGGACGAGGGTTTGAACCGTCTTCCTCCCTAGTCCAGTGTGCTAACCACTGCTTCACCTCGCTCGTCAAGGTACGTATCTTAGAACCCACGTTTACGAGCCATGTTTTCTTGTTTTGGTCCATACTACCACTTTTGAAACTTGCCTACCCTACAATCTTAGCAATAACAGTACCTGTACATGTATTCCACCGTCAGAGGTATGAGAAAACTTTTCGCTTGTAACTATCGACTCGTTCGTTTCCCGTACAGGGACCCTCGCTTCAAACTGATACATTTATCGTTCTCCATTATCCTTCAAAGTCTGTAAATCACGGAATCACTCTGTATATACTCGTACATACATTCACAGGCGCCGCCACCCGTAAATTTGACACTATATAGCCTCGTTGGATACCGTTTCCGGACGTGAGCTCGTATGTAAAACTAGATCCACTAAGTCCCATCAACAACCTCTAGAAGTGTGTAACATGATTTGTGAAACACACTGTATTGTGATTTTCATTTGTACAAAAGCACACTTTACTCTACAATTTCATTAGCAAATTCACAGTTGTTAAAATACGTTGAATTAACACCTTCTGTTTTTCATTTTTCCAGTTAATAGGCCTTGTTCTTTGGCTTCTGGGAACAGTTTTTGCTGATACGGAAACTCCTTTCGCAACTCTTCTTTCAGTTCCGAATTTGCCACTCTCCTGATGAGCTGTAATGGAAGCAGCAGATTTACATACTCGTATGATTCTTCGCTGTTGAACCAAAGCCTAGTCTTTCTAGTGCTGCCTGAATCGTTCTCCCGCACTGCCTTGGATGCTGTTGTGGCAAATGCAAAATACAGAGGGTGGCCAAAAATACGGAAACACTAAAAAACACAACACACTACCGTGCCTAATAGGGAGTAGGAAACCCGTTGGCTTTCAAAACGTCTTCATCCCCGAATGGATAAATGTACATTCTAATGGTTTTCAAGAGGATTTTGTTACCATTCTTCCTGCCAAATATTCGCAAGATCATGTAACTACACTGAAGAACCAAGGAAAGTGGTACATCTGCCTAACATCGTGTAGAGCCCCCACGAGCACGCCGAAGTGCTGCAACACGACGTGGCATGGACTCTACTGAAGTAAAGTCTGAAGTAGTGCTGGATGGAACTGACGCCATGAATTCTGCAGGGCTGTCCATAAATCCGTCAGAGTACGAGGGGGTGGAGATCTCTTCTGAACAGCACGTTGCAAGGCATCCCAGGTATGCTCAATAATATTCGTGTCTCAGGAGTTTGGTGGCCAGCGGAAGTGCTTAAATTCAGAAGAGGGTTCCTGGAGCCACTAGCAATTCTGGATGCATGGGGTGTCGCACTGTCCTGCTGGAATTGCCCAATGCTCAGTGGACATGAGTGGATGCAGATGATCGTATAGGATACTTGCGTACGAGTCACCTGTCAGAGTCGTATCCAAATGTATCAGGGGTCCCATATCACTCAAACTGCACACACCCCCACCATTACAGAGCCTGAACCAGCTTGAACAGTCCCCTGCTGACATGCAGGATCCATGGATTTATGGTGTTTTCACCATACCCGTACGCGTCCATCCGCTCGATGCAATTTGAAAAGAGATTCATCCGATCAGGCAAGATTTTATTTATTCATTTACATTCCAAGTTCCGTAGGACAAAATTGGGGAGGAAATCTCCAAGGTCATGGAACGTGTCAGTACATGACATTACAACATAAAAGTAATAACAGTTAAAAATAAAGTTTTTATGAATCCGAAAAAGTCAAGCCATAAGTTTAAGTAAACACAATCAACAATACAACAAGAATGAGCTTAATTTTTAAGAAACTCTTCGACAGTATAGACGGAGTGACTCATGAGGAAGCTCTTCAGTTTCGATTTGAAAGCGCATGAATTGCTGCAAAGATTTTTGAATTCTTGTGTTAGCTTATTGAAAATGGGTGCAGCAGTATACTACACACCTTTCTGTACAACAGTTAAGGAAGTCCAATCCAAACGCAGGTTTGATTTCTGCCAAGTATTAACTGAGTGAAAACTGCTTATTCTTGGGAATAAGCTTATATTGTTAATAAGAAATGGCGGTAAGGAATATATACAGTCGACCCCTGTTCACGAGAGAGAGAGAGAGAGAGAGAGAGAGAGAGAGAGAGAGAGAGAGAGAGACAGAGAGAGAGAGAGAGAGAGAGGCCAATGTCAAAATACACAGACTCGCGAACAGGGGTCGACTAGAAGTTCGTAAGCTTACACCACTTATTGCCCTATCCGCCGGTTTCTGAGCCAAAAATATCCTTTTAGAATGGGAAGAGTTACCCCAAAATATAATACCATACGACATAAGCGAATGAAAATAAGCAAAGTAGACTAATTTTCGTGTCGAGCGATCACTCACTCCAGATACCGTTCGAATAGTAAAAATGGCAGCATTAAGTCTTTGAACAAGATCCTTACCTTGGGCTTTCCATGACGGTTTACTATCTATCTGAATACATAGAAATCTGAACTGTTCAGTTTCACTAAGCATATACCAATTCTGTGAAATTAAAACGTCAGGTTTTGTTGAATTGTGTGTTAGAAACTGTAAAGACTGAGTCTTACTGTGATATAGCGTTAGTCTATTTTCTACAAGCAATGAACTTACGTCATGAACTGCACTATTTGAAACTGAGCCAATGTTGCGCACAACATCCTTTACTATCAAGCTAGTGTCGTTAAAAAAAAAGAAGTATTTTAGAATCACCTGTAATACTAGAGGGAATATCATTTATATAAATAAGGAACAGGAGTGGCCCCAACACTGATCCATGGGGCACCCCCCACTTGACCATACCCCACTAAGACCCCTATCACAGCCATTCTCAACACTGTGAATAACGACCTTTCACTGTTTGTTGCTAAAGTATGAGGTGAACCAACTGTGAGCTTCTCCCCGTATTCCGTAATGGTCTAACTTCTGGAGCAATATTTTGTGATCAACACAATCAAACGCCGTAGTTAAATAAAAAAATATGCCATGTTTTCAGTCATCAAATGTCGGGCCCAGGCGAGGCGTAAGGCTTTGTGTCGTGCAGTGGGCCTTCGGCTCCGAAAGCCCATATCGATGATGCTTCGTTGAATGATTCGTACGCTGACACTTGCCTAGCACTGAAATCTGCAGCAGTTTGTGGAAGGGTTGCGCTTCTGTCACATTGAACGATTCTCTTCAGTCGTCGTTGATCCCGTTCTTGCAGGATCCTTTTCCGGCCGTACAGATGTCGGAGATTTGATATTTTACCAGATTACTGATATTTACGGTAATGGTCGTACGGGAAAATCCCTTCATCGCTTCCTCGGAGATGCCGTGCCCCATCGCTCATGCGCCGACTATGATACCGCCTTCAAACTCAGTTAAATCTTGATAACCTGCCATTGTCGCATCAATAAACGATCTAACAACTGCGCCAGACACTTGTTGTCTTTATATAGGCGTTGCCGGCCGCAGCTCAGTATTGTGCCTGTTTACATATCTCTGTATTTGAATACACATACCTATACCAGTTTCTTTGGCACTTTGGTGTATAAATGTAGTGGTTTGCTATCACACAACATTCTCGCCAAAGTAGATCACAAATGCTGGAACACAGCATCACCATCGGGAAAGAAACATTGTACCATGAGATGCACTTGATCAGCCAAAATGATCACGTAATTGAAAGTAATGCGACCTTGCCAAGTAACCATGGCGACCTTGGTAAACCACTGTATAGCTGCTCAAATGATCAGCGAAAACACACCATGTTTCACAATTGGAATGTAAGCTCGACCAGAAGTGGGAATAATGTCAATCAAGACTAATTCGAACAAATGACATTCTCGACGTTTGCAGAGCGAATGACGCTCCGTGCTGCGGCGCAGCTGGACCCCAGTAGCGCTTATCGCAACCACAACTTCCGGTTGCCACGTGCTCTTCCTTCTCGTAGTCAAAACAAATGGCATGCTTGGAACAAGAGTACCATGAGGCTGTTTAGCCAACAGTCCTGTAGTCTCAGCAATACTCCATGTCTTCCAAGCCAAAATGTTAGCATCTGGAAATGCTTCAAGGCCACCATAATCTGCTTGATTGCCCCATACAACAGCAAGTGTCAGCCAGGTACTACCTCTAAACACTGCTTGTACATCACAGGTAAAGTTCAGATGGAGTCCACGAGAAACATTTGGACCTCCAATCAATTGCTGTTTATTGAGCTGACCAGCCAAGTCAATATCAATCGCCTTCAGACTGCGATACACAGGTACACTGCGCCGCCAGCGACGACGGTAACCACGTCGCAGAGGTGGAATGTAAGCTTGTGTTAACGCGCCACAGCAATGGCTCTGCGAGTACACAGAACACAGTTCTGACCGCGACTGAGACATGCAACTTACTGAGGATATTTCAGTGGTACAGTATGTGGTCAGCCTGAAGCCTTAGCTGCTCTTAACCTTTCCCACAGTGTATTGTTCGTTCCATATGCTAAGTGTATTCCTTGTTTTCTCATAGTATTTCCTGTTTTGTGTGTTGTTTTGTTGTCAAAAGTTAATGTGTGAGTGTGAATTCCTAATGGACCAAACTGCTGATGTCATCGGTCCCTTGACTTACTTTAACTTATGATAAGAACAACACACATCCACGCCCGGGGGAGGACTCGAACCTCCGGTGGGAGGGGCCCTGCAATCCGTGACATGGCGCCCTAAACCACGCGGCCACTCCGCGTGGCTTGTCAAAAGTTAGTGTGTGCCATGTTTTCCTGTAGTTGGTGATTTCTTCGTGTTGTGTGCTTAGTGTTTTCTGTGTTGTGTCGTTACTGGTTTGCTGTGTTGTAATATTGTTGTTTGTTTGATGACGATTGTGTTTTTATTTTATGGTTCTTTTGTCTATTCTGTTTATTTTGTCACCATTTACTGCGAGAAACTGTCTGTTTTTAGTATATGTATGTAGCTATCTTTATCCATTTAATCTGTTTATGAGGTATTTAAGACTGGCCTGCTTGGTGCTGTCGGATGGTTTGATCTGCCGCACATTATTGTACTGATTGATGTAGGTTTTATGTACATTGAAAACCGGTTTTTGTGCCTTTTTTCTTTTGTGATGTCTGGGAAGTCTAATTTTTTCAGGATGTTTGTGTGGGCAGTATTGATGTGTGTGTGTATCTATGTATCTGGTCATATGTTTCATCTAGTAAGGAAATTATGTCATCGGCACAGCAGTATGAATATATTATTTTGTTTTAGGTTTCATTATTCTTTCAAGGATTTTGTTTTCAGAATGATTAAGGAAGATGTTTGCCAGAAACCCACTAACGGGTGATCCCATAGAAAGTCCTTCCTGTTGGATGTAGTGTTTCAGTTTTAAACTTGAAAAAATGTTCGCTCTGTAATTCCTTTCAAAATAGCTGTGGCGTTCTGTTCCTGTGTTTCTGGTATAATGTTTGTCTGTCTTAGTTGTCTTTCAATTATTTTGATTGTTTATTCACTTTATATGTGAGTGTACATTGATGTGATGTCAAAGGAGGGTAGTGTACCTGCGTGTGGTAAGTGCATGTCTTTGATTTTGTGGATTAGATCGTTATTGTTTTCTAAGCTTCTGTTGTTTGTATATGTTTAGCGTTTTTGCAGAAAAGTGTACCTGTGTTTGGCTGTGTCTGGCTAAAAATGTGAAATTTATCACGTATTTCGTTTGCACATTAGGCTTGTGAATTTTTGGTAAACTAACGATTGCTATGGGGTTTCTTTGTGTTATATTTGGCTTTTTGAGGGTGTATTTGATATTGTCAGTTGTTATTGTATACATCTTTGGAACATTTGGGTATGGTCATTTTTAACCTTGTTATTTGGTTTTGTATTATGAACTTCATTTTTCTCAGTATAGTCCTTTATATACATGATGACTAATGTCCTACCCTTGCTTACTTTTGTAATCAGTGCGCAAACATACACATACACACACACACACACACACACACACACACACACACACACATATATATATATATATATATATATATATATATATATATATATATATACTTTCGTTTATATCGCACAAATCCTTCTTGGTGTTGCGATTTTTTTCCATTAGTGTATTTAAAATGGCAATGGTCATCATGTAAGTCTGCATGCTTTCGTAGTCGTTGTCAGTAAAGTTAAAATCTTCTGGGTTGTTAGGTCGTTAGGTTTCGACCCGACTGCTGAGATCTTCTTCAGGATATTTCGGTGTCCACTATTGCTAGAACACTGTAGGAGACCAGTGTCGCCTTCTCTTATAAAGGGCAGTTTTACCGCGTTTGTGATGGAGAAGTGGGAGTATCGGTTAAAATTCTCGCGGCTTCCATTAGTGGGCCATCGTCATACGCTAACATTCCCGCGCTGATGCAGAAGGAAGGGCGTCAATGGGTAAACTCTTATGGATACTATTGATGGCCCATAATCATTGGCTAGAAAGGCTCTATTCCACACTAACGCTGGAAAAGGGTTATTGGTTGGTTTCGCATCTAGCCAATGATGATGGCCAACCAATGACAGTAGGAGGAATTTCAACGAATAACCTTTCTCCAGCATAAGTGTGGAATAGTGCCTTTGTATCCAATGACGATGGGTCACCTATAGTATCCATAAGAGTTTAGACAATAACGTCCCTCCTTCTGCATTAGCACGGAAATATTAACCTACGACGATGGCCCACCAATGGTAGCCACAAGAATATTAACCTATATGCCCACTTCTCCAGCACGAACGCGGGAAATCTCCCCTTTATAAGAGAACGCGACTCTGGTCTCTGACAGTGTTCTAGCAATGTGGACACCAAAACATCCTGAAGATCATCCCAGCAGACGGGTCGAAACGTCGATTGTTTTAGAAGAAAATATTATGCGTCCTAATAACCCAGAAGATTTTAAATTTAATGGTCATCATCATCTTCATCATCACCACATAATCCACTGAGTCTAGGGTCTTGCAGGTCATTTTTTCCAGGTTCTAAACCAGGACGACGCCGTCACTCTAATGGAGGGCCCTCGTTTGACAGTGACGTAACACGTGGGGTGTGAACGCGCTCTCCCACCGCCCCACTGGCGCCGCTCTGCGAGGCCGGCCATGCTCTCCTCCCTTCCCCTCCCACGCTCCTCAGCGGCGCCTTTTCTGCACGCGGCGTGGGTAATCAGCGGCAGGCCTCATTAATGCGTGATCACGCCGCGGCCAGATGAGGCCGCAGCGCCACCACCGCCTAATGACGCCCTCCCCCCCTCCCCCCCCCAACTCCTCCTCCTCCTGTGCGCGACGGCGACTTCTCGCCTTCCCGTCCGCAGATCGTCACCGTCAACACCAACAGAGTGGGCTCCGAACTCCGATCTGTGTAACACTCACACACACACGATTTAATGGTTTTGTTCTATCTCTTATGCTACCTCCCTTCACCTGTTGCACATGCATTGTGAGCCTTGGAGGAGGAGTAGTGACACTTGGTGCCTACAATGAACTCAGGAAACGTCACGAACGGGACAGCATCTTTAGAGAGTGGAATTATCGCTACAGCTGTACCACAAGGGTCGATATTCGGGCCGCTCTTGTTCTTGTCCAAGCGACAAAAATCTCTTTGGTGACAATATAAGCCTATCAGTCAAGGCTAATTGAGCAACTACGACGTATGAGAATGTTACAAACTCTTCTTGAAAATTAATAGCCGATTCTATGCAAATGGACTGTCGCTGAATGTAGATAAAACACTATTCATGCAGTTCTGTACTGCGAGGTGCCTGACCGAATCATTAAAAATGACTAATGAGAAAGCAATAAATGGACTAGAATATTGTACATTTTTAGGTGTTTACATACGCTCACAACACTTAACGTGAACCCACCTACTATGTTCGACATCAGCGTGCAATAACCACTTATAGATGGCAGGTGGCAGCACTAACAGTGGAGGGTGTATAAAGCGTGCCAGGGGACGCGGAAAACAGTGCAGTTGTCGTAAT